>NC_064920.1:296220589-296845589 GCF_023897955.1 Schistocerca gregaria
CAAAGAGGAAACAGTAGCACGAAGTAGGGCATCCTTCAGCCGCAGAGTGACACTATGTATGCAAGCCAATGGGCATCACTTTGAGCATGAGATGCGAACGCTATGTTTAGTATGTAGTGCTGGTATCACAGTGGAAGTTCCTAGAAAACGCCATTTTACCCAGTGATGTTAAGAAACATTTGTTTGCAACAAATTTGTCATTTAACGCATTAGATAAACATAAATTTGATAAATATGTGATAATAAAACTAATTGGTTAAACATGTTTAAAGTCATCTTCTATGTCCTACCTTAACTTCCTAAATCAAAACATTTTTACCTAAACAACGGTAAAACTTTTAGTCCACTTGCTCGTTGCACTAAAACCATCAACATGAATTTTACTATTACGAGTGAATGATTAACTTTCACTTGCGCTAGATCTACAGTAAAGTAAAGTTTTAACGTTGAACGGCATTACTTTTTTAGTAACGAATTAATGATAAGCGAAGTTAACTTTGTGACTAACGTTGCTGTACACAGATATGTTACAGAACCGCATCACCCCTATCCTATGGGATAAATACCTGCTGGAATGTTCGACGTTAATGCAGAATGGCAGCAGACCGTATTATTCGTTTCGGACCTCTTGAGAAGTATGGAAGTGTGATTACGCATGACAAGCACATAGCGATTACGGGCAGCATGGGGTTCATGCCTGAGCCTTAGGACTTGTGCTGGCAGGGCAAGTCGGGTGTTTCAAGCGTCAACTTCGCGTCTTAATATCTCGGGATGTAATGGGAATATTGCGATGCAATCAACGCCATTGTGTATGTGCTTTGTCATGCTATGGATTGCTGAAGAAAAAATACAGGAGGTCCATTTAAAAAAAACATAAGTTTGTGTTAAAAACAACATATGCTTTCGGTTTACAATGTTTCCAAATATGTACATTCATGGGCCCCAGCCCTACATTGATACCGGTGAAAGTCGTTTTCCAATAGCTGTTTTTGTTCCAGAGATATTTTGGGTGGACAAGATTATATATATATATATATATATATATATATATATATATATATATATATATATATATATATATATATGTTGTTGTTGTCTTCAGTCCTGAGACTGGTTTGATGCAGCTCTCCATGCTACTCTATCCTGTGCAAGCTGCTTCATCTCCCAATACCTACTGCAACCTACATCCTTCTGAATCTGCTTAGTGTACTCATCTCTCGGTCTCCCTCTACGATTTTTACCCTCCACGCTGCCCTCCAATGCTAAATTTGTGATCCCTTGATGCCTCAAAACATGTCCTACCAACCGATCCCTTCTTCTAGTCAAGTTGTGCCACAAACTTCTCTTCTCCCCAATCCTATTCAATACCTCCTCATTAGTTACGTGATCTATCCACCTTATCTTCAGTATTCTTCTGTAGCACCACATTTCGAAAGCTTCTATTCTCTTCTTGTCCAAACTAGTTATCGTCCATGTTTCACTTCCATACATGGCTACACTCCAAACAAATACTTTCAGAAACGACTTCCTGATACATAAATCTATATTCGGTGTTAACAAATTTCTCTTCTCCAGAAACGCTTTCCTTGCCATTGCCAGTCTACATTTTATATCCTCTCTACTTCGACCATCAGCAGTTATTTTACTTCCTAAATAGCAAAACTCCTTTACTACTTTAAGTGTCTCATTTCCTAATCTAATTCCCTCAGCATCACCCGATTTAATTTGACTACATTCCATTATCCTCGTTTTGCTTTTGTTAATGTTCATCTTATATCCTTCTTTCAAGACACTGTCCATTCCGTTCAACTGCTCTTCCAAGTCCTTTGCCGTCTCTGACAGAATTACAATGTCATCGGCGAACCTCAAAGTTTTTACTTCGTCTCCATGAATTTTAATACCTACTCCAAATTTTTCTTTTGTTTCCTTTACTGCTTGCTCAATATACAGATTGAATAACATCGGGGAGAGGGTACAACCCTGTCTCACTCCTTTCCCAACCACTGCTTCCCTTTCATGCCCCTCGACTCTTATGACTGCCATCTGGTTTCTGTACAAATTATAAATAGCCTTTCGCTCCCTGTATTTTACCCCTGCCACCTTTAGAATTTGAAAAAGAGTAGTCCAGTCAACATTGTCAAAAGCTTTCTCTAAGTCTACAAATGCTAGAAACGTAGGTTTGCCTTTTCTTAATCTTTCTTCTAAGATAAGTCGTAAGGTCAGTATTTCCTCACGTGTTCCAACATTTCGACGGAATCCAAACTGATCCTCCCCGAGGTCTGCATCAACCAGTTTTTCCATTCGTCTGTAAAGAATTCGCGTTAGTATTTTGCAGCCGTGGCTTATTAAACTGATAGTTCGGTAATTTTCACATCTGTCAGCACCTGCTTTCTTTGGGATTGGAATTATTACATTCTTCCTTAAGTCTGAGGGCATTTCGCCTGTCTCATACATCTTGCTCACCAGCTGGTAGAGTTTTGTCATGACTGGCTCTCCCAAGGCCGTCAGTAGTTCTAATGGAATGTTGTCTACTCCGGGGGCCTTGTTTCGACTCAGGTCTTTCAGTGCTCTGTCAAACTCTTCACGCAGTATCGTATCTCCCATTTCGTCTTCATCTACATCCTCTTCTATTTCCATAATATTGTCCTCAAGTACATCGCCCTTGTATAAACCTTCTATATACTCCTTCCACCTTTCTGCCTTCCCTTCTTTGCTTAGAACAGGGCTGCCATCTGAGCTCTTGATATTCATACACGTGGTTCTCTTCTCTCCAAAGGTCTCTTTAATTTTCCTGTAGGCAGTATCTATCTTTCCCCTAGTGAGATAAGCTTCTACATCCTTACATTTGTCCTCTAGCCATCCCTGTTTAGCCATTTTGCACTTCCTCTCGATCTCATTTTTGAGACGTTTGTATTCCTTTTTGCCTGCTTCATTTACTGCATTTTTATATTTTCTCCTTTCATCAATTAAATTCAATATTTCTTCTGTTACCCAAGGATTTCTAGCAGCCCTCGTCTTTGTACCTACTTTATCCTCTGCTGCCTTCACTACTACATCCCTCAGAGCTACCCATTCTTCTTCTACTGTATTTCTTTCCCCTATTCCTGTCAATTGTTCCCTTATGCTCTCTCTGAAACTCTGTACAACCTCTGGTTCTTTCAGTTTATCCAGATCCCATCTCCTTAATTTCCCACATTTTTGCAGTTTCTTCAGTTTTAATCTACAGGTCATAACCAATAGATTGTGGTCAGAGTCCACATCTGCCCCTGGAAATGTCTTACAACTTAAAACCTGGTTCCTAAATCTCTGTCTTACCATTATATAATCTATCTGATACCTTTTAGTATCTCCAGGGTTCTTGCACGTATACAACCTTCTTTTATGATTCTTAAACCAAGTGTTAGCTATGATTAAGTTGTGCTCTGTGCAAAATTCTACTAGGCGGCTTCCTCTTTCATTTCTTAGCCCCAATCCATATTCACCTACTATGTTTCCTTCTCTCCCTTTTCCTACACTCGAATTCCAGTCACCCATTACTATTAAATTTTCGTCTCCCTTCACTATCTGAATAATTTCTTTTATTTCATCGTACATTTCTTCAATTTCTTCATCATCTGCAGAGCTAGTTGGCATATAAACTTGTACTACTGTAGTAGGTGTGGGCTTCGTATCTATCTTGGCCACAATAATGCGTTCACTATGCTGTTTGTAGTAGCTTACCCGCATTCCTATTTTCCTATTCATTATTAAACCTACTCCTGCATTACCCCTATTTGATTTTGTGTTTATAACCCTGTAGTCACCTGACCAGAAGTCTTGTTCCTCCTGCCACCGAACTTCACTAATTCCCACTATATCTAACTGTAACCTATCCATTTCCCTTTTTAAATTTTCTAACCTACCTGCCCGATTAAGGGATCTGACATTCCACGCTCCGATCCGTAGAACGCCAGTTTTCTTTCTCTTGATAACGACATCCTCCTGAGTAGTCCCCGCCCGGAGATCCGAATGGGGGACTATTTTACCTCCGGAATATTTTACCCAAGAGGATGCCATCATCATTTAATCATACAGTAAAGCTGCATGTCCTCGGGAAAAATTACGGCTGTAGTTTCCCCTTGCTTTCAGCCGTTCGCAGTACCAGCACAGCAAGGCCGTTTTGGTTAATATTGCAAGGCCAGATCAGTCAATCATCCAGACTGTTGCCCCTGCAACTACTGAAAAGGCTGCTGCCCCTCTTCAGGAACCACACGTTTGTCTGGCCTCTCAACAGATACCCCTCCGTTGTGGTTGCACCTACGGTACGGCCATCTGTATCGCTGAGGCACGCAAGCCTCCCCACCAACGGCAAGGTCCATGGTTCATGGGGGGGCATATATATATATATATATATATATATATATATATATATATATATATATATAACTGCACTTAAATGAATGTTTTAGCTGTATACACGCTACAGTTATAAATGCAATGCTGTATCTCTTGTTTCTTTATACGTGTGATGCCTTAACTAGCTTTTTAAAAGTTGATTTTCCTCAGAATTATGTAGAGGTAGTAAACATAGGATGTCACCATCAAAATTTATGTTTAACAGTTCAATACTGTTTTCCTTTTTCCATTTCTGGAATAGGAGAATCTAGAGTATATACTGAGTTCAGTTGCTATGGGTTCTCTGACAAGGTTTTATCAACACTGTTAGAAATATTAACACTAACTATACAACAAACCACCGCTTTCTTGTGATAAAGCAGAAACGCACAAGGTTGTCTGATCCCAGTAAATACACTCCTGGAAATGGAAAAAAGAACACATTGACACCGGTGTGTCAGACTCACCATACTTGTTCCGGACACTGCGAGAGGGCTGTACAAGCAATGGTCACACGCACGGCACAGCGGACACACCAGGAACCGCGGTGTTGGCCGTCGAATGGCGCTAGCTGCGCAGCATTTGTGCACCGCCACCGTCAGTGTCAGCCAGTTTGCCGTGGCATACGGAGCTCCATCGCAGTCTATAACACTGGTAACATGCCGCGACAGCGTGGACGTGAACCGTATGTGCAGTTGACGGACTTTTTAGCGAGGACGTATAGTGGGCATGCGGGAGGCCGGGTGGACGTACCGCCGAATTGCTCAACACGTGAGGCGAAAGGTCTCCACAGTACATCGATGTTGTCGCCAGTGGTCGGCGGAAGGTGCACGTGCCCGTCGACCTGGGACCGAACCGCAGCGACGCACAGATGCACGCCAAGACCGTAGGATCCTACGCATTGCCGTAGGGGACCGCACCGCCACTTCCCAGCAAATTAGGGACACTGTTGCTCCTGGGGTATCGGCGAGGACCATTCGCAACCTTCTCCATGAAGCTGGGCTACGGTCCCACACACCGTTAGGCCGTCTTCCGCTCACGCCCCAACATCGAGCAGCCCGCCTCCAGTGGTGTCGCGACAGGCGTGAATGGAGGGACGAATGGAGACGTGTCGTCTTCAGCGATGAGAGTCGCTTCTGCCTTGGTGCCAATGGTGGTCGTATGCGTGTTTGGCGCCGTGCAGGTGAGCGCCACAATCAGGACTGCATACGACCGAGGCACACAGGGCCAACACCCGGCATCATGGTGTGGGGAGCGATCTCCTTCACTGGCCGTACACCTCTGGTGATCGTCGAGGGGACACTGAATAGTGCACGGTACATCCAAACCGTCATCGAACCCATCGTTCTACCATTCCTAGACCGGCAAGGGAACTTGCTGTTCCACAGGACAATGCACGTCCACATGTATCCCGTGCCACCCAACGTGCTCTAGAAGGTGTAAGTCAACTACCCTGGCCAGCAAGATCTCCGGATCTGTCCGCCATTGAGCATGTTTGGGACTGGATGAAGCGTCGTCTCACGCGGTCTGCACGTCCAGCACGAACGCTGGTCCAACTGAGGCGGCAGGTGGAAATGGCATGGCAAGCCGTTCCACACGACTACATCCAGCATCTCTACGATCGTCTCCATGGGAGAATAGCAGCCTGCATTGCTGCGAAAGGTGGATATACACTGTACTAGTGCCGACATTGTGCATGCTCTATTGCCTGTGTCTATGTGCCTGTGGTTCTGTCAGTGTAATCATGTGATGTATCTGACCCCAGGAATGTGTCAATAAAGTTTCCCCTTCCTGGGACAATGAATTCACGTTGTTCTTATTTCAATTTCCAGGAGTGTAGTAAGTACTCTATCACCCTCCCCCATCACACACAAATTGTTAGTGAATATTTTTTGCTTGATAGAAGTGTAATAATATCATTTTGGCTTATCTGTGAACCCAGATCAAAATATTTTTTTATGAAAGCAATACTGTTTTGACTGCTCTTGCCAGAAAGTCCTTTTCCACATCAGAAATGCATTATACCGCGGAAGCAGCTTTTGCACAGCGGGAATGTGTGTTCCGAAAGTTAGTAGACACAGATTTCTCTATCAGTTGCAGTATTATTCTACCAACTTCTTTCAGCTTTTTCCTTACACATAACGACTTGTGTTATTCACACCACATTTTATTCCTTTAGAATATGTGTTCGAATGAAACAAAGGCAGATCTTCTGTCGAATGGTATGAGGGGGCAATGCAACGACTGTTACACTTTAAGTTTACGAGTTGTACTTAAAACACAACCAAATACACTACACATGAAGGTTTTACGAAACCTACGAATTAACAAAGTGGAATACTACGCATTACTTCGGTGTGTCTGTCAAAATAAACTAGCAAAGCTCCATATTTTATCACAGAACATGCATGGAAGATGGGAAACTGTTCCAAAAAGAGAAAATTCCGAATATCCACAATCTGTTCACTAAAGATGTTTCTATATAGTACTCAACGGAAATGTAGCATTCAGTAACAACGACATACACACTCGACTGGAATCTTAGGAACTAACTTGTAATTTGCGAAGGTCGTTGTTTGAATAATCGCAGAGAACCAATAACAAAGCTCGAACAAACACGCCGTATATGTAGGCAGTCCAGGTTACTGAGCAACAGAGGTGCCACTGAAACAACTACTGTAATATCATATTTACGTTCCAAGGACCAGATTTCCCTTGGGAACTGTAAATGGGAATAGTTAAACAAGGTATTCTGAATGAACTAGATTAGGTAGTGAGATTCTAAAAGTTTTGCTTATTTGGAAGCAAACTAATTGGTGATGGTTGAAGATGATGTAAAATTCAGACAGACAACAGCAAGAAAAGCATTTTTGAAAAAGAAGTATTGTAAACATAGAATGTAACGATCAACGTTAGATCTTAGATTGTCATTTATGAGGTCATTCATATGGAGTGTAGCCTTGTACTGGAGTGAGATGTGGACGATAAGTAGTTCAAACGAAAAGCGAATAGAAGCTTTCGACATTTGGTACTGTACAAGAAAGTTGAAAGTTAGATAGATAGATCGAAGAACCAGTGAGGTGTCACAGGTATTATTATCAATCCACGCAGGTATACACGAACAGAAGAAATGATAAGTAATGTTCTTAAAAGTTTTGTTGACTAGTTTTATGCAAATAGTCTGGCCTCCAGTTTTAAAAAGAGACACACACGGTATTTAGTTAGGTATATCTAGAGGAACTGCATCAACGATAAGTCTAACACATAGTGAGGAAATAATAAACAGGTTGGAAACTTCAAAAATTTTTGATGTTCACATTGATAAGAACATAACCAGGAGAAAGCACATTTTGGAACTACTAAAACAAAGCTGTGCATTGTAAAACAGAAAAAAATGAATAGTGCTGCAGATACACTAAAAATTAGACAACAGCTATCGCTGTCCTTTACAAGGAAAACATCAACGATATGCTAGCAGACGTCATTTTCGGATGTAGGCGAGAAATTAAGCGAAATCACCGTAAATAAAAACCAGCATATTGTTAACGAACTATTTTTTGATCTTTAAGCAAATGAAAATCTATCAAACTCAATTAAAGACCACTGACGATGCTTTACCTCATTAACTCCAAACGCATATGGTGAAACAAAAATTGTAATTGCAACGATGGAACGACGATAACCTCAAGAATTGTAAAACAACTACAGACCATTTGGCCACACACATGAAGAATTTAAACCATTTAATGTAGCCACATTTGCCCTTGAGATAATTTCATATTCAGGGAGAGACAAATCAGTAATTTGGTATAATTTTTCTTCAATAATGTCGTATGCAATAATGTTCTGGGGTTAACTCACCGCTCTTTGCTCTAGAACGTGCTATAGGAATAATATGTGGTGCTGAGCCACGATCATCTTGTAAACATCTGTTTAGTGAGATGGGCATTCTCTCTGCTGCTTCACAGTGTATTTATCGCTCATGAAGGTTGTTGTAAACAACACACTGCACTTCAAAAGGAACAATTACGTACTAAATTAGAATAGCAGGAGGTAGCACAAAAAGCGATGCATAATACTACAAATAAAATTTTTGATAGCGAAAAACGTGATGTAAAATGTCTGACCAGTAGTGAAGCAAAATTTGAAAGCAAACTGGAAAAGTTTCTCGTTGACCACTCCGTCAATTCCACAGAAGAATTTCCTTTGCTGTAATGTGTACAAAGTGGTATGTAGGAATCAGTAATACACACACACACGGAGCGAGAGAGAGAGAGAGAGAGAGAGAGAGAGAGAGAGAGAGAGAGAGAGAGTGAATGAAAGAGAATCGTCTAAAATTTGTACAGCAGATATTTAGGACATGGTAAGCATTATCTATACGCGCTTTGCATGTAATTTAAGTGTTTGCGAATGCCCGTATTTAGATCCAAACACAGATTTTGAGAAGCTGACGAAAGTGCACATTTTTACAACAAATGGAAATCGGTCAATGTCTGTTGACTGTAAGATCATAAGGTAAATTACGATGTCAGTTTTGCTTGTTTCCGGAAGACATTGCAATTAGTTTAAGAGTCAACGTATTGTAGGCGTTGTAAACAAAACTGTTTGTACCATCCTATAGCTTAGATGCTAACCGCTTATGTTATTTTTGTTTAAATTGAACTGTGTACCTTACATTTTCACTGCGATGGCCCTGTTACTTATTTTCTGATATTGGAAGTAGTAGGACATGATTGAAAGATGGTACTTCCCAAAGCAAAAAAAGGACATGTCCATAGTTTATGGTGACGTAGGAGGTATGCCGTTCGTTCATGTACTATGTACTCCAAAAGATGTTCCAATAGATGTCAACCTCTTGAACCTTTTCACAGATGGTATCGAAAGGTGTATGTCTAAATTTTCATAGGATTATAGATGACATTGAAAGGTGTGTGTATAAATTTTCGTAGGAATTTTTCTAGTTCAGACGTCAGCGGCTAAGTCCCGTTCAAGGTCACCTGCCTAGCGAGCAACCAAGAGCACGATTTTTAAAAAAAAATTTCACGAGCCGTCTGGTGCGACCAATAACCGCACTGCCACCAAAACAAAAAGTGTACCTGTCCATGGCAGTTTGAAAGCCATTGATATTGACCTTGCTGGTCAATTTAATATACAGCAATTGATTGGAGGTCAAAATGTTTTTCGTGGACTCCATCTCAACTTTATCTGTGATGTACACAGAGGTGAATTAAGAGTTGATCATTGCCCTGCGGAGATGTATCCAAGATTTATCTCTTGATTGCGAGGAGAGGAGAGGTGACCGACGGTTGAGCTTCAATGCTGGATGTGAACAGCCAAGTTTAGGATTAATAGCAGTAAGCAGTAAACAATGGAGGTTTTCGGGAATTACATTATGTATTACTGGAAGATTGATTGTGCTTAGAAAAATAATTGATTTTGACGTTGATACAGTTATAATCTCTGTGAAGATAGGATTACAAGTAATGATCAAGTTTGTTTTAATTGTGTTAGTGGTTTGATAATGGAGCATTCTTGGACAGTCAGATATCCAGATCATGAATCTTTTTGTTTTTCAGTTTCTTTCTTAGGACTTATCGACAACTAAGAGAGAAATGGATTTCAGGATTAGATTTTGGAATTTGGATTAAGTGAAGTCGAAGTTTTCTAATTACCGTATTATAGTTACGTGATTTCAGAGAAAGCTTAATTATTACTGAAGTTTCATTAAATGTTATGATGTCAAATGATATGAAACTGGTAATGAGTTCATATGACCCAGAATTATTGCCCACGTCCATATATTTAATTAATATTCGATTTATCTGACACACTTTTCAAAAATTATGAACCACGAATGATAGCAATGATTTTGGAGAACGTAATGCACCTTTGCATGTCTCAGGCCAGTAGTTAGATTTTGGAGCTCTTTTATCAAGACGCGCTATAGGTACGAGACTATTTAGCACTGCATTATCCAGTGCGACCCAGGAAAACCAAATAGTGTAGAAAACATATTTCTTCTTTAATTGAATTTCTAAGGGACCAACTTTAGTTTAAAAGTAATCAGTTTCTTATCAAAGTTCATAGCGAGGTTCTATGATGATAATACGTTTTAGGCATGACATGATATTCTTAGAATTCTTGCAGTTGAATTTCGTCAGATGCAGTAAGCGTTACGCGAGCTATCAACTTTAAGGTCTGGTATGCTCACCCTTAAAAACAGCAGGCCTAGAAGTTAGCGTCTAACAGACAGTTAGGACTTTAAAAACTCAATCAACAATGCAGATTAACTTCTAATAAAATAAATTTAAACAGCTAACTTCCACTTGGCAACATTCCTACAACGTTCGGGTATCGGGAAATTTTCTGAGATAATCTGTTTCAAGTAGATAAAGTGACAAAGTGTACTGTCCTTGATCGCTATTTTACCTGTAGCTAGGTTTTGTTGCTGCGCTATTTAATAATCATTTATGTTTTCTTACAGCTCACTGAGATAATTTCTGAAGATTTCTGTATTTATTTCGAACATTTTTCTTTGCTTTCTTTGCTATTACAATTACCTAGCCGAGCAACACAGTAAATAGCAGATCGCATACAATCATTCTCAAACAGCCATATGCAGCATTAATGTCTGATGAGTCACACATTAATTAAAATACAGAGACATAGACATAATAATGTCTGCGATAGGTGCTTACCTCCCAGTCAGGTTACGAAGAATGTAGACATAAACAGCGTTCAGTTGCAAAAATTTCAGATGGCAACATTTTTACGAACTTAAATATTTCTTTTGATGAGATACGAGACTTTAAATTAAATATTTTAGATTCCGCGCAGTCTGAAGGCATCAGAACACAGACGATGTATTTTATTTTATTTTTTTTTTTCGGAAAACGCGGAGCAGTGAATGAAAACACAGACGAGTAATCAGTTCATCACACAAGAGTTGGCACGAATTCTGAACTCTTCGCAGAAAAGTGAACTTGCATTTACTCTTCAGCACTTACTACAGAAAGGTTGCAAACCACTAGCAAATCAAGAAAACAACAAAGTAATTGAAACAGAGTTACAACAAAATAACGAGATAATTGAAGCGGAATTACAATAAAACTACAAAACACTTGAAACAAAGCAATGAAAACAGAGTTAAGAAAAGTTTCTGCCAGAATAAATAAATTGCAGAAACACGGACACAATTACGTCAGTTCTCTCTGATAGTGGCTGAGGGTAACACAAAAGTTAAAGATTTGCAGATTCCTACCGAAAAGAGAAAGCTTCAACTACTGAAAAAAATAATAAAGTAGGAACTACTGTTTATTTTCATAAATAAAATTTTCGTCAGTTGCAGACTTAATTTCAGTTTAGATATAAACGATTCATTTGGTCATGGTTATTGTCATGGTCGCCCTTATTAGCCAATTCAGAAATATTTCTGAATTGGCTAATAAGGATTTTGGTAAATCGGCATATGTTTCTCCTTCTTCTTTGTCATTGTATACTCGTAACAGGAGGAAAATATCTGTAAACGAATCTGTATTTATTTGGGTTAAAGGCAAAGGTGTATGTGAATATGTAAAGTTTGTTGGTGATTGTGCTGTTTATTTTCATAAATAAAGTTTTTTTTTTTTTTTTTCAAACTGATCTGTAGCGTAGCTGAGTACCGGACAAGTTCTTCAAGCATGTGATGCAGAAGAACCAGTACTTGACAGAACTGTAAAGCCATTCAACTTCCATCCAGCTTGATGTTTCTAAACTTCCAAGATCTTTACGCGTTTCCTTGCTAACAAAAATCAGAAACATGACATCATTGTATTCCGTGACGTTTTACAATTGCTTGGATTGCTTGAGATCCAAGAATTAGACTACACAAACAAGAAAAGATATCTTTATCAGAACAACCGCAATTACAATGACAATCCGAGCAGCGGACAATGCTGATTATTTAGTGACAACAAAAACATAAGATATGGGAATAACCACAGTACAAAAACACTATCACATACATAAAATTTTCAGTAGACCAGCACATTGCGACTGTAACAAAAATTGAATTTTTATCATAACAACCGTTAGTTTCGTAATTCAAGTGGCAACATGCACAATCCTCCATAACAACACAGTAATTTTGGAAATAATTACTTGTAAAGGAATAACAACTTGCAGATGAATAGGCAGCAACCATACAATAACAACTATCATCCCAACAAGCAACAAAGCAACATTGTCCTAGAAAATGACTGATGTGAGAATAGGAGAAATGAAAATTTTAAACAGCTAAATTTTGTTTTGAATGAATCGGACAGTCGTTTTAATCCAAGAAAATTTAATTCTAATAATCCTGAACTGAGACTATCTGTACAAACAGATGAGGTTTCTCAAGCTATTTCAAAGCGACAAAACAGCGATGACTATAGGAGAAGACTAAAGAATATTAGCAAAGAGAGAGAGAACACGACGGACTACTAATCATACCGACATACTGAAAATATAGTTTTTATAAGACATGAAGGACATATTGTTACAAGAGAAAGAGTCACATCGAAAGCAAATTTATCATCCAGTCATTATCATACAAGTAGACAACTATACTTTAAACGCAATTTTGGAGTCAGATTCTGCACTTTGAGTAATTAGTGATGCTGCATTCAATAAATGTAATTCATATGAAACTTCATCCACGATATCATTATATAGAACAAAAGTTAAAGGAGCCGTTTTAGGAAAAATTGTTGATGTGAAATCAGCAATGCGTTTACAGTTTACCGAACAAGGTCATACTTTCTTTTTAAACTTCTGAACTGGTCCACTACTCCAACAGATATTTGCTTGGCATGGATGTATCTAACAGAGAAAAAGAAGTTTTGGATTTTGAAAGTTCCTGTACTTCACTACAAAGCAACGATACTCTGGTTCCATTCCTTCTTGAAAACAGTTTTTCAGAGAAAGAACAAAGCATTAATAGACTACAGTTTTTCATGTCTATCAAAAACATGAGTTGCTACATGTCATTTTCACTGATGCAGTTTTTCCTATATAATTAATATTATTCCTATATCATTAAAGAAAATGAAGAATAAAATTTAGACATTACTCATACAATACAAACAAGCGTAGACTGGGGTGAAGCTGCAACACACAGGCGTAAGAAACAATTACAGGTAGTTCTACAAACTCATTCTCTTTTGACATTGCCGGAATCATGCACTGATTTGTTTACGAATCTGAAGTGAAACCCCACTATACTTACGTTTATAGACATTACAGCATTTCAGAAATTTACAGATGCAGGAAACTAAAGCTATGCTCCAATAAGATGTAAATGAAGCAGCAGCAACCACTTAACAACAGTCCGTTATGTGTTGTTTCAAAAAAGAATTAGTCCTTGAGACTTGTTTTAGATTCGAAATAATTAATGAGACCATAGTAATAGATACAGACAGGACGCAAACATTATATCAATTGCACCAAAAATTCCGTGGATTCACGATATTTTCCAAACTCGATTAAAAACCAGGATTTTGGCACACTGAATTACACGACAATTGTTACAAATACACAGTCATTCTATGCTAAAGAATTTGTTGGCAGTTTCAGAAAAAATTCTTTCAGACGCTAATGTTTAGTTAGGACGTAAATGGCATCTGTGGTCACATTTTTCCTTTCATGATATTTTGTGACAAATTGGCGACTGACAATTTGATGTGAGATAAGTACAACAATATTATTGTGCACAAACATATATTCCTTTCCTTCACTCATGCTACTTCCGGATAGTTGCTAGAGCGAGATATTTTTGTAGGTAGTAGTATCATGTTTTACAAGTATTGTAAACTGTAAGCAAGACATTCTTAAGGAAACTTTTATTTGTGTAAAAGTGCTTTGACAGATATTTGTGTAATAATACTAAGGTTTTTATTTTCAGTTCACGGCTTATGTGCATAAACTCTTTTACTAATATTTTATTGCCCTTACTCTATGACACTGTTGTGAAGAATTTCATTTATACATTACTCTTCAACCTTTATAGTAATCTGTCAACTTTAGCTATACAGGGTGGTCCATTGACAGTGACCGGGCCACATATCTCACGAAATAAGTATCAAAGGCAAAAAGTACGAAGAACGAAACTCGTCTGGCTTGAAGGGGGAAACCATCTATCACAAATCGAAGAAAGTGGTCCACCTAAAACATTCATATTTATTTACATACTAAACGAATATGTAATAAAAATGGGGGTTCCTGTTTCAAAAAATGCAGTTTATATCCGTTTGACCTATGGCTGCGCCATCTAGCGGGCCTACCACAGCGCCATCTGGTTTCCCCCTTCTTTGTAGTTTTTTCGTTTGACTCATATTTGGTGAGATATTTTGCCCGGTCCCGATCAATGGACCACCCTGTTTATTAAGATATGATCTTTGAAACTAACAAACTCTTTAAGTGCTTTTTTAATGAGACAGTGACCTACAGAATTTCCCCTGAAAAGACCACTCTAACTTCACCAATTGATTTAGTACCCAAAACATACAATCCCAACGGACTCTGACTGCTATACATTTACAATATAACATCCAGTAATTAACACAAAAGAATGGTCCTGAATTGCAAGAAATCCTTACAATAATACATTCCCAAAACTATGAAACAAAGAAATATGAAACTACCTCCAACTCTGTTAATCACCTAAACTCATTTCAGTCACGAATCTCAAAAGTGCAAACAATTTTTTTTTATATGTCACTTATGTCACAGAAAGTCTTCACGGCACAAGCTATAGCAATTACAGCAAGTAGCAACAACGGCCAGATAAATAAAGAGATTCTAACTACTATAGACTGTGACTACTAGGAAGCACATGGTTAGCAAAAAGAAAGATTTTGTTTAAGAGCATACCATTGCATTTAGAAAAAAATTCCTTACTCATGTGACATCCAGTTCCAAAAATTAAATGTTGCCAATAATTCCACTGCCCAAACGTTATCAACCAAACATTCGACCTCATACATGTCCTTGCGTATTTTAGTACATACACATCGTTTCATCTCGCTTTGCAATGGATGTCCTATGAACACAGAGTCTACACTAAGAATATTATGTCCTATCCAAGCACAGATGGCTTGAAGCGTTAATCCCCTAGACAGAAGTCGTCATGGTGCCTGTTGTATTCAATCTCGATGCTATTTCTGTTTCATCGTCAGTACGAAGGTCCAAGGGTTACAGTAAACCTGCAGTGGTGCATCAGAAACTTCTACTGCACTCCCTTTAAAGGTTCCAAGCACAGATGGCTTGAAGCGTTAATCCCTGCTAGTCCGTCCAGCCACAGAATCTCTTGTGGAGGGCACAGAGCACTGTCAGTGATGTTAACACAGTCTATAGTGCTGCTATACCACTTAAAAAATTGTTTATTGCCCACTAGCCTACAGAATTCTCCATGACAAAGACAAATAGAACTTTACCTATTCATTTATTACCCACAATATACGAACACAGGGCAATCTGACTGCTATACATTGACAACATGATTTTCAATAATTATCACAAAACATTGCCCCTGAGTTGCAAGAAATCCTAACAATAATACAAATGCCAAAAATATGAAATAAAGAAATTTGACTCTGCCTTGTGGGTTAACGAGCATTTAAGTGTATGACCGAAAGAGTCAGCCTTCAGAAACAGTGAAAGAACCGTGTCGTCCAGGACCATTTGCCACAAACAGCGCAGATTCGCCACGAGATGGGGAAATTCACAGGCGTCTATTGTGCTGTAGTGTGCGAGTGAGACAGACGAGAACTTACGTCATAGGGAAACCCCGGAGGAGCTGTTTTGGCCGAGGAGACGTGGCAGTGTGAAATATGGAAGACCAAAGATCTGTTATAAAGGGAAATATTTATGGAAACTATTCAATTCTGTAGTAATGTAGGGAATGAAGCCACAGTAATTTTAATCTGCCATCCTCCATACAAGATGTCCCACTCAAACCTCCCTGATTTCAAGGACCCAGGAGAGAAAAACCACCGTAGATACGAAGATGAATAATGCACCACGTTGTAGAGCGTCTCAAAGAATGTATATTTCCGCGTAAGAAGTGCCGAGTATCGTCTTCAGAGTGCAGCAGGGTCGCTTGAAGTGAAAGTGGTGACTCCACAGCAGCGCGTGCAAGCAATAGTGTGGTTTTGCAGAAACAAAATCGCCGATGCCTATGCCAAGAAATTATTGTCGTATGTATGACTGTGATCCACCTGATGTGAAAACCATTAAGGAATTGTGTAGGACGTTTCTAGAAATAAGAAGTGATCTGAAACATTCTGGCGGTGCACGTTACGGGCTTTCAGAAGAGTCTGTGGAGGACATCAGACAAACGTTTTTCAGAAGCTCACATAAGTCAATTCGTGAAGCATCTAGGCAACCTGATGTACATCGATCAACATTGCATCGTGTAGTACACCATCGTTTTCATATGTGTGCTTTCAAAGTGCTAATTCTGCAACACCTGACGCCTAACGGCAAACGACGCAGACAACAACTGGCTGCAGATATGCTGCAGCGAATTGATGTTAATGCCAGCTTCCTGGAAAGACGTTTATTCTCAGATGAGGCAACATTTCATCAATTAGAAATGGTTAGTTGGCATAATGTTCGGATTTGGGATTCGCTAAATCCACACGCTGACATTTAACATAGCCCTAAACTAAACGTCTAATGCCATATAATACACGACCGGATTGTTGGAACGTTCTTCTTTGCGGAACAAACAGTGAATGGATCAGTGTATCTGGACATGTGTTTCCTCAGATACTAGGCTTCCAACCCAACATCATTTTTCGACAAAATCAAGCTCCGCCGCATTGGTCAATGGGTGTTCACTAGTTCCTTGATAGGAAATTTCCAGTCGTTGGATAGGACGCTGAGAACCCATTTCCTGGTCACCACATTCACCCAACATTATGCCGCTTCATTTCTTCATGTGGGGATTTACGAAGGACAGCGTATATGCGACCAAACTGGATGATATTCGTACTTTGCGATATCATATCACAAACGCGATTGTAACAATAACAGAGGAAATTTTACAAGAAACTTGACAGTAAATTGAATATAGACTCTATGTAGATGAAGATGAAATGAGAGATATCATATTGCGTGAAGACTCTGACAGAGCACTGAAAGACCTGAGTCGAAACAAGGCCCCCAGAGTAGACAACATTCTATTAGAACTACTGATAACCTTGGGAGAGCCAGTCCTGACAAAACTCTACCATCTGGTGAGCAAGATGTATGAGACAGGCGCAATACCCTCAGACTTCAAGAAGAATATAATAATCCCAAGCCCAAAGAAAGCAGGTGATGAGAGATGTGAAAATTACCGAACTATCAGTTTAATAGGTCACAGCTGCAAAATACTAACGCGAATTATTTACAGACGAATGGAAAAACTGATAGAAGCTGACCTCGGAGAAGATCAGTTGGGATTCCGTGGAAATGTTGGAACACGTGAGGCAATACTGACCCTACGACTTATCTTCGAAGAAAGATTAAGGAAAGGCATACCTACGTTTCTAGCATTTGTAGACTTAGAGAAAGCTTTTGACAATGTTGATTGGAATACTCTCTTTCAAATTCTGAAGATGGCAGGGATAAAATACAGAGAGCAAAAGGCTATTTACAATTTGTACGGAAAGCAGATAGCAGTTATATGAGTCGAGGGGTATGAAAGGAAAGCATTGGTTGGGAAGGGAGTGAGACAGGGTTGTAGCCTATCCTCGATGTTATTCAATCTGTATATTGAGCAAGCAATAAAGAAAACAAAACAAAAGTTCGGAGTAGGTATTAAAATCCATGGAGAAGAAATAAAAACTTTGAGGTTGGCCGATGACAATGTAATTCTGTCAGAGACAGCAAAGGACTTGGAAGAGCAGTTGAACGGAGTGGACAGTGTCTTGAAAGGAGGGTATAAGATGAACATCAACAAAAGCAAAACGAGGATAATGGAATGTAGTCGAATTAAGTCGGGTGATGCTGAGCGAATTAGATTAGGAAATGAGACACGTAAAGTAGTAAAGGAGTTTTGCTATTTGGGGAGCAAAATAACTGATGATGGTCGAAGTAGAGAGAATATAAAATGTAGACTGGCAATGACAAGGAAAGAGTTTCTTAAGAAGAGAAATTTGTTAACATCGAGTATTGATTTAAATGTCAGGAAGTAGTTTCTGAAAGTAAATGTATGGACTTTAGCCATGTATGGAAGTGAAACATGGACGATAAATAGCTTAGACAAGAAGAGAATAGAAGCATTCGAAATGTGGTGCTACTGAAGAATGCTGAAGATTAGATGGGTAGGGCACATAACTAATGAGGAGGTATTGAATAGAATTGGGGAGAAGAGGAGCTTGTGGCACAACTTGACTAGAAGAAAGGATCGATTGGTAGGACATGTTCTGAGACATCGAGGGATCACCAATTTAGTATTGGAGGGCAGCGTGGAGGGTAAAAGTCGTAGAGGCAGACCAAGAGATGAATACACTAAACAGATTCAGAGGGATTTAGGTTGCAGTAGGTACTGGGAGATGAAGAAGCTTGCACAGGATAGAGTAGCATGGAGAGCTGCATCAAACCAGTCTCAGGACTGAAGACCACAACAACAACAATTCTTCATGCTACAAATGGTTCACTTGTAGAGATGTATTGATGACGAACAAATAAATTCTTTGCGATTCTCTGCTATGTGGTTCATTTTTCATTGTCGTATCTACTTTGTTTTTTTTTTCTGCGTCTTTGTAATCAGGGAAGTTTCAGTGGCACATCATGTAAATTTTGATGGTGGTCTCAATACAATTTGAATATAGATCATATCTATAATAGTTTAGGATTTACTGTTAAAGCGAATTTAAGTTTTGTGACAAAGACCAGAATGCCAAAATCTGAACGCTTTAGTCGAACGTTACGATCGACATTTCATACAGAAGTGCATCATTAAAGTGATAAATATTGTAAATATCAAATCTGTAATCTCATTTGCTTAAAAAATATAGTAAATTTAAACTATCAGCATTTTCAGTTAAGCATCAAATCAACATTTCCTCCACAGAAAACTCATTGAACGATGATAGCATGATACTTTATTAAATCATTAGGCAATAGAATATTTGTTGTAAAGTTTAGTGCATGATACTTACTTTTGTTCTTTATTTATTTATCAGAAAGCACATAAGTGCAAGGCTAATGGCCGTGGCATTAGAAGTTAGGGAGAGAATTGTATTGGTTTCATGTAAAAGAATTTAACGTTTATTATGTAATGGGTATTATTGTTACTCCATTTAGAATGTGAAAATGGTCAAACTTTGATTATTTAAATATCAAATGTAAAATAATGTAGAAATAACGGTAGCCAATCAGATAGATGGCTTCAGGAAAGAGAACTGCACTAGTCAGTTGAGCGAGGATATTCGGCACTCGGGAACCATTGCCAGGGATGGGCAGAGGTACAGTGCTGGTGAAGTCGCGAAAGCGGACGGTTCGGCTGGAGACACCAGAGTGAAATGGTCGGATGCAGACGCGAAAGCGGACAGTCGGTCTTTAGGCAGATAGGAAGTGCTACGACTTAGAAAATTTTCGTGTGGTGTGGTATCGCGTGACTTAGTTTCTGAGCGATGAGCAGCCGTCCGCCTGGTGTGAACTCTAACTTTTCTAGCAAATGAAGAGCTGGAATGTCGGACTTGCGTTTCACGATGAGACTGTGAGTGATCGAACTGTGTCACATGGATATGCGCTCGAGTGCAACAGTAACTACACTCCTGGAAATGGAAAAAAGGACACATTGACACCGGTGTATCAGACCCACCATACTTTCTCCGGACACTGCGAGAGGGCTGTTCAAGCAATGATCACACGCACGGCACAGCGGACACACCAGGAACCGCGGTGTTGGCCGTCGAATGGCGCTAGCTGCGCAGCATTTGTGCACCGCCGCCGTCAGTGTCAGCCAGTTTGCCGTGGCATACCGAGCTCCAACGCAGTCTTTAACACTGGTAGCATGCCGCGACAGCGTGGACGTGAACCGAATGTGCAGTTGACGGACTTCGAGCGAGGGCGTATAGCGGGCATGCGGGAGGCCGGGTGGACGTACCGCCGAATTGCTCAACACGTGGGGCGTGAGGTCTCCACACTACATCGATGTTTTCGCCAGTGGTCGGCGGAAGGTGCACGTGCCCGTCGACCTGGGATCGGACCGCAGCGACGCACGGATGCACGCCAAGACCTTAGGATCCTACGCAGTGCCGTAGGGGACCTCACCGCCACTTCTCACGCTAATTAGGGACACTGTTGCTCCTGGTGTATCGGCGAGCACCATTCGCAATCGTCTCCATGAAGCTGGGCTACGGTCCCGCACACCGTTAGGCCGTCTTCCGCTCACGCCCCAACATCGAGCAGCCCGCCTCCAGTGGTGTCGCGACAGGCGTGAATCGAGGGACGAATGGAGACGTGTCGTCTTCAGCGATGAGAGTCGCTTCTGCCTTGGTGCCAATGATGGTCGTATGCGTGTTTGGCGCCGTGCAGGTGAGCGCCACAATCAGGACTGCATACGACCGAGGCACACAGGGCCAACACCCGGCATCATGGTGTGGGGAGCGATCTCCGACACTGGCCGTACACCTCTGGTGATCGTCGAGGGGACACTGAATAGTGCACGGTACATCCAAACCGTCATCGAACCCATCGTTCTACCATTCCTAGACCGGCAAGGGAACTTGCATGTATCCCGTGCCACCCAACGTGCTCTAGAAGGTGTAAGTCAACTACCCTGGCCAACAAGATCTCCGGATCTGTCCCCCATTGAGCATGTTTGGGACTGGATGAAGCGTCGTCTCACGCGGTCTGCACGTCCAGCACGATCGCTGATCCAACTGAGGCAGTTCCAACTATTAAACAGTTGTAAATAATTCCACTGCCCAAACATTATCAACCACACATCTAACCTCATACATATCCTTCCGTATTTTCGTACAAACTCATCATTTCATCTCACCTGATAATGCATCTCCTATCAACACAGAGTCTCCACCAATAATATCATGTACATACACTCCCGTATCCACTCACTACCTGCTAGTCCATCCTAATGCAGAATCTCTTGTCGTGGGCACAGAGCGCTGTTAGCGATATTAATACAGTCTATAGCGCTGCCAACATATCAACAGGTTACTTTCATAGCCACCCTGCTTCCATAAAAGAATACAATTTTTTTATTGAACACTAACCTACTGTATTTTCTCTGACAAAGACAACAAATACTTTACGTATGCACTTATTACCCACAATACACAAATCCAGCGTAGTCTTACTGCTGTACATTGACAAAATGATTTCCAATATTTAACACGAAAAATGGTCCTGAGTTGCAAGAAATCCTAACAATAATAGAAATCCCAAAAATACGAAATGAAGAAATTTGAAACTACCTCCGGCTCTGTTAATTGCCTAAACCCATTTCAGTCAGGAATCCTGATAGTGCAAACCCTATTTTCTTTCATAAGTCACATACCTCATAGAAAATATGCATACCACGAACTATAGCAATTACAGCAAGTAGCAACAACGGCCAGATAAATAAAGAGATTCATACTATATAGACAATAACTTCTAGGACGCATATGGTTATCAAAATGAAAGATTTTGTTGAAGAGCAAACAATGTATTTAGAAAATTTTACCTCATTCGTGTGACATACATTTCCAAAAGTAATATAGTTGCCAATATTTGCACTGCCCAAATATTATCTACCGTACATCCAATCTCATACGTTTCCTTGCGTATTTTCTTATCAATGCATCATTTCATATCACTTTACGATGCATGTCCTCCAAAAGAGTCTCCTCTATGAAAAAAATGTCCACACACTTCCCTATCCACTCACTAACTGCTAGTCTGTCCAACCCCAAAATCTCTTACTGAGGCTGCAGAGCGCTTTCAGCTATATTGACGCAGTCTATAGCTCTACCAAAATACAAGCAGGCTACTTACCAGTACATCTTTAATGTCACCACCAAACTCACTCTCTTACGAAAAGCTATTTTAGGTACTTGTTTGCGTATTCATAAGGCAACACTAATTTAAATTATTATGCCAGCTTATGTATTTATCCACTGGTAACAATGGTTGTCTGTTTTGTATTATGCTGAGTCTGATGGAAATACTTACCGGTACGCATACTCTTTCGCAGTTTTATAGATTTATGCAATGAGTGGAAGTTTCTGTTGAAACTACGATACGCTCCTTCACTTTAACTTTATTTATGCAGTTATATCACAGACATAATGTGAACTAATAATTGGCTTTCGCATTACTATGGACCTTTACAGTACTGTTGTAAGATACATGGGCTGTAATTTGTCAGTATAATATTTATCGATCAATGCTGCATCCTCTGAATCAGCTCTTAGCCTCCTCACAAAGAAAAGACTATAATGACGCAAGTCATTCACTGTTCAGGCACTGAGTCTTCCACAAAACTCGTTTAGTTCAAAATACTTCTAGACGGGTTTTTCAGTATACCCAGCACACTCAAGTTAGTGAAGATTTACGCTGAAAACATATAATTCAGCGATGGCAACATAGTTATTGCAATGGTGTAAAATAAAATGACATTTCAGTGAAACATTATCTTCATCTTTCTGACACAACAAATTTCTTAACACTGGACTCTTATACTATTACCACATTTGTTTTCCTACTGATGCTTTGAGCACGCATATGTGTATAGGGCTTTACCATAATCACTACCTGTAAGCCATTCTTCACAAAGAGTTTAACCGTACCAGTATAAAAATCATTTCTATTTTCCTCCACCATATATCTACCGTTAGTTTAAATATAATTTCCAAAGTCTCTATTGTCTACTGCTTATTGTTACTAAGTCAAAACTCGACTATTCACATTTAACACCAATGTTTAACTGTCTGCTGGTCGGAGTAGCCGAGCGGTTCTAGGCGCTACAGCCTGGAACCGCGCTACCGCGACGGTCGCACGTTCTAATCCTGCTTCGGGAATGGATGTGTGTGGTGTCCTTAGGTTAGCTTTAAGTAGTTCTATGTTCTAGGGGACTGATGACGTCAGACGTTAAGTCCCATAGTGCTCAGAACCATTTGAACCATTTTTTAAACCGTCTCTCTACTCTTCTCTTTTATTCTCGCAATCAGCAAACGAAATGGGTGCTGTTCTTCGTAGAGCAAAGATCACTTTTAACTTGTATTTGTGCAGCGCAGCTTCTCTGTCGAGGCTGCGCGCGCATATATAAGCAAGTCACACTTGTCGAGGTCGATTCCAGACATCCAAAACAGGAAAATTTCGTATTAAAATTTAAACACACAGCTTTCACTGTCCCTCAGCCTCGCCGACGAGAGTTTGCAAAGAGGAGATTTGTTATTAACGAAGATCGGATGGCAAAATTCGCTTTAAAACACAATTTACGTAAATAGGAACAAGGAAATTATGATTGCCATAGCATATAAAATAACATGATTGACAGTATTTACAAATTATTTTCATTTATCGGCCACGGGTGCATTAATAGTCTTTGACAAATTGCTTTAAATCATTGCGCAGAGGCCCACAAACCGTCCGCGACAAATTCCTTTAAATCATTGCGCAAAGGCACGGCTACAGTCTCATAAAGATCAGCGTGCTCAAAGCATCAGTAAGGAAACTAATGTGGTACCGAAGTTTAATATCTAACAGACAAGTTAACATCATAAATGAAATAAATGTTACATATCCACTTTTCCTAATATAAATCTAAAAAGATAACTTTGAACGTGAACCAGAGTATTAGTGCTGCTTGCGCTGCAGTTTCCTCTGAAATGCTAAGAAAATGTGCAGCAATCGCTGCATGACAGATCGGAAGCCTATTTTCTGCCCCTGTTGGTAGTCTTTTTGATGCAGGCTTTGTGGGTACAATGGTTATTTACGTGTGAGGCTCTAAAGAAGTACTGCATTCACATTTGTTTGTCTTTCGTTTGACCTAGGTTATGTTCCATTTAACAACTCTACACATCCGGAGACTTATTAATTTCCGTGTAGCGCTGCAAATAAACACCTCTATGATTTTTTTGTGGTTGGCAGGAGAGCCAACACCGTGTTACTAGTGGAGGCCGAAAGGCACGAGATTTAGCTCACGCAGGCTGGCGTGAGGTCTGGAACAGGACAAGGAAATTAGAATTTAGAAACAACGGACGCAGCTGATGGAATACTTAACTTTAATCCATTAATGATGAACGTCGCTCTTGACGGTACATAGTTCACAATATCAATAGTAACGGATAATGGCGCCTTGCTAGGTCTTAGCAAATGACGTAGCTGAAGGCTATGCTAAACTATCTTCTCGGCAAATGAGAACGTAAGTAGGCAGTGAACCATCGCTAGCAAAGTCGGCTGTACAACTGGAGCGAGTGCTGGGAAGTCTCTCTAGACCTGCCGTGTGGCGGCGCTCGGTCTGCAATCACTGATAGTGGCGACACGCGGGTCCGACGTATACTACCGGACCGCGGCCGATTTAAAGGCTACCACCTAGCAAGTGTTGTGTCTGGAGGTGACACCACAATATTCACCTTCGTTTGGGCTGCTGCATGGAACAAACAACTGTTGGTGTCTGCTGTGTTCGTCGGCCGGAGTGGCCTTGCTGTTCTAGGTGCTACATTCTGGAGCCGAGCGACCGCTACGGTCGCAGGTTCTAATCCTGCCTCGGGCATGGGTGTGTGTGATCTGCTTAGGTTAGTTAGGTTTAATTAGTTCTAAGTTCTAGGCGACTGATGACCTCAGAAGGTAATTCGCATAGTGCTCAGAGCCTTTTTTTAGTTTTTTTTTTTTTTTTTTTTTTTACTGCGTTCAGACTACGATATCGCGTTAACTACTTGCACTAGACTTAAGCAAAGGAACACCGCTAAAGTTCTAATTTTGTCCACTTTGCTTGTGGTGCTGTCAATAGGCATTCTCCATTGAAAAATTAGTACCTTTCTAAAAATAAATACACACTCTGTGTGTGGGCTGCATTAACATCACAAACTA
Source organism: Schistocerca gregaria (assembly GCF_023897955.1). Taxonomy (NCBI): domain Eukaryota; kingdom Metazoa; phylum Arthropoda; class Insecta; order Orthoptera; family Acrididae; genus Schistocerca; species Schistocerca gregaria. The sequence goes on from NC_064920.1 coordinate 296,246,018, forward strand.
TGAAATTCGCATATCAGTGGCACCTTCCATTATCGAAATATTTACAATGCACGTTTTAAGTGAATTATCTGCAATGTCCATGTTCTGCATGTAGCTTTAGTTACGAAGCATTTTCCGAGGTGAATGCCAAATGACTCGTTCCACATGGTTACGATTTACTGTGCAAACGTTCGTGGAACATGAGACTGACTAATTGAACTGAACTGCCGAAAAAAGTAATTGGTAGCAATACTTGACTGAAAGAAGAATTCGGCTGAGATGACGAGTCGTGCGGTACCAAGGATCCGTCAGTTTCGTAATGGAAGGAAGTGCGGGAAATGTGAGTACGGTAAATATTTCAAATATACCAGTATGCCGGTCGAGGTATTTGTGCGTAAACGAAAAGGCTTACTCATGACAGACTTGCGTCGTGAGCTGCAAGAAATCAATCGTCGAACTGAAGACCACTGTGGCAATGTACTTCTGGTAGCTACTGTTCATAAAGGAAACACTGACAATTGAAAGAAGCTTATTGTTTCATAGCCTCATCACAAACTGATAATTCTGCATTACAAGGTAATATATCGGTGACCAGTTGCTAGGGATCTTAAATGTTGGCACGTTGGCTGTCCGTGAGAAAAGGACTGTTTTCCTGGAACTGGTGTATCGAGCCGGGGGATGAGACCTCCAGGCTGTTGATTGTTGCGGAGAGCGATTGTCCTTTGTCCTTGCCCCGGCAGGTAGCATCCATTGTTACGCTCCTCAGCCGACCCTGAAAATTTACTGAGCCCCCGGATGCCCGCCATCTGTAAGCAGCTACCTGACTAAGCTCTCTGTAGCCTCTGTGGGATTGTCAATGCGTGAGGAGGCGTAGACGTACGTAACAGCTGCAAATTCTCCTAATATGGTAGCACATCCTTTAAGTGATCCAATACTTGATAGTGCGCAATTACAACTACGTAACTACTCCGCGAATCGCAGTACAGTGAATGGCGTAGGGAACATTAAGCAACATTATCGACGTTCTTTCTTGGTCTTTCAGGTATTGAGCTACTGGCAAATTTCTGTCTGTGTGCCCCAGTTCGCCATCTAATCTCTCTTATCGTGTTGTCATTACCACTACGTGACATACTACGTATGATGCAGTCGTAACTGGTTTTTAGTTGGAATGTGTTTCATCTCGTTAAAACTAGTTTGCATTGAATACCGTTGTTTCAGCTAGAATTTCCTGGCTACGACTATAATCTGTTGCTATACTGTTTTCAATTTTCGTTAAAACTCGTTTTAACTCAGGACATTAGATGAAACTGATGCTTCGTGAACCACTTTACACTCCGGCCAAAATGAAACAAACTGAGTTACGACAGAATTAACCAGTTCTCTGCCATTATCAGAGCGTAAAATGCAAGGAGCGCCATATGTCAAAAATATATGTCAGTTGATGTGCCGCTTTCGTGGCCCTCTTGCTCTCCAGTGAACGTAATAAATAAATTTTGTTTAGTGGTCCCAATACACGATTATGAACTTAAATCCATGATCTCTTGCGTTTGCACGTCTTTCATGTCAATTTGTCAACAACTGTTCATTGCTGAATGAAATACACGTTGCCAAACAAGCCTCCATTTTTTCATACTCGTCTTACACAGAAGGGTTTCGCACATTGGTAAATATTTATATCTCTATTGTTACGCTCACGTATTTTCTTGAAATCTCTGTTTTTAGTCTGACTCGACCAGTCTTGACCAATGGCCACATGAGCAAATGCAATAATAAAGAAAATTTCGCCTACATTTATTTAAGTAGTACTTAATAGGCTCTGTTTTTTGCCACTAACTTTTGTGTCTCACAAGGATTAATAGCCTTCAATCGTTTAATGGAATTTTTTTTAAAGGGTTACGTACCTCAACCGTTAAAAGCGGAACCCTTATAGGATTATTCTGTTTTCTGTCTGTCTGACTGTCTCTCCTACTGTTAGAAACCGTTTTCGTCAGGAACAAGTCGACGTACCAAGTTGAAATTTATGTCATGTACTAAGGGTTGCAGTTCTTTGCCCGCATCTCGTGGTCGTGCGGTAGCGTTCTCGCTTCCCACGATCGGGTTCCCGGGTTCGATTACCGTGGGGGGTCAGGGATTTTCTCTGCCTCGTAATGGCTGGGTGTTGTGTGCTGTCCTTAGGTTAGTTAGGTTTAAGTAGTTCTAAGTTCTAGGGAACTGATGACCATAGATGTTAAGTCCCATAGTGCTCCGAGTCATTTGATAAATTTTGCAGTTCTTTGAAGGTGTAGTAAAGTAAGCCTCCAAGCCACTGTAGTCAAAAGATACGACCGTTTATGTCGCACATTTTGATACTCGCAAACTCACCCATCAAAACATAAAGGGTGCTTCCAGTTGACGTAAAATCTTGAACTTTGTCAGGAAGGAAGGCTCCCCACTATAACTAAATAAAAAAACAGCCCGAAAAGTACTACAGAAGGTATATCACGATTTTTCTTTGTCTGACGCTCTGTCAATCTGTTAATTCTGTTACTACCCCTTTTTCTCAGTAACGGATACATACATCAACTGAAAATTTATGTAACATACGAAGACCTATGGTTCTTTGGCGTTGTAAAAACGTGAAGCTTCTGCGTCAATGTGATCAAAAGGTATTCCCATTTACGTCACATATTTTGATACTAGTGAGCTCTGTCATTAAATGATTTACGGTAATTCCCGTTGATCTTGAGTCATGAAATTTGACACGAAGCACGATTTCACAGTACAATTCGGGAAATTGTTCATTTGTAGCTATATTACACGAAAAACCTATTTCTTTTTTCATTTGTTCTCCGAATTCGAACAAAACATTTTAGAAAGTGTTGGAATTCTCTTGACAGATATGTCGCCTCAGATAACATGAAAATCGTCTATATTCTCGATTACCAGGATGGACGAACAGTCTGTATACATGATTATGTTTGTACGGATCTCTCCGAGTGCTAGTCTTTCACGCTATTGGCCAATATTTTTCGCCTAAATGTGCTTCTTACTCTTCCACTAATTTAGCATACGTTACTCTTGTCATCAAATTGTATTGAATTTCTTTTTTTGTTGTGTTCATCGATCTGTAACATGCCTTTTCAAAATTCGATTGTACACCGCGTTTCTTGATTTGGATCTGCCATGAGAAAAGCGTACCAGTCGATGTATACGCACTTAGCGTAATAGTAACTAATGAGGGTTCCGCCAGGAATAAGCAATCTTCCCTCCGAGGATTCTAATTTCAGTTCTCCTCGGCAGCTGTGTTACACTTTAGTGCAAGCTGTCCCGGCCCGTTACAATCCTAGCTGCATTTCTCTTAATTTCTTAGAGGTCTTTTATCACTACTATTTTATATGCATTCCTCTAGAACATCATTTAACGCCTGGTATCCTATTTACTTCGTAGATGCATTGCATTTTCTCATTAATCGTCCAAGAAATTTAAGTCTTCAGCTTGACTAATGTAATAATGATGTTGCATTACAGACTCATTTAACATACTTTTTACCATTACGCCTCAATATTTGTACTACATGAGGTACACAAGTTGTTTACCAATAATATTTAATCATGTACTATCAAGTTGTACTCTTTGTTTCAGGCATCATCTTACACTTATCCACGTTTAACGAGAGCTGTCGTAGTTAACAAGTGAGAATGATGTTCGTGTCTGTCTAGAGTTTTTTTACGACTGTCCAGAGATGATCCATTCCTGTACAGCATTATCGGCGGTTGATCTTATAGCGCTGTTCATCATGTCTGTTAAAGTATCTACGTGAAGCGATAACATTACAGCTCCTGCTACGGTTTCTTCGAGCACACCTAATATTAATCTCATTTCTGTGGGCCATTGAACGTCAGTATATCGTACTGTGTAATGGTGCGATCTTCCCAATAAGGATGAACCTCGTAAGCTAGCCAGCTATTGACGTATCAACTATTCGCCAGCTTAATCATTTGTCCCATTTATAAATTTCCATAATAACTGAATTGTAATGACAGTAGATGCTTTTTGGTACTGTACTTTTTTGTTTACTTTTATACTTTTTTGTGGTAACATTTACTAGAACTACCGCCTGCTGTTAGTTATTGTTGGTGATTCTTCCTTCAAATGCACGTAAGTGTTTATCCACTTATTGTGTGTGATGAATGAACTTTGCCTTACCTTCATGGCTTGAAACAATATCCTACTAAGTTTTCCTTTTTCCTGGCACCATTTCCTTGCAAAACAACTACAATGAATCACAGAAAACTTTTATTTTCATTCCAAGCAACATAGTCGTCATAGTGTGTAAAATTAATTTCAGTATGTTGTTGTGATATGAAGTCGTTACTATTATGTAAATAAAGTGAATGGAATGGTATTTTAACTTAGGTTGAAAAAGTATTATGTTCGTTATTATTTACGTAAGTGAAAAATCTTTGTACTAATAAAATTTCAAATTTGCTTGTAGGTCTTGTGCTCCAGCGAAAAAGAATTCTTCATCACTAATGAAAGTGTTCTGAGGATCTTGGAGCTTTGCGGTAGTGATAACGAAGATAATCAGTTACTATATGAAGAAGATAAAAATTTCCTACAAAGATATGTCAAAAATGAAAGTTAACATGTTATTCTAGAAGATAGTGAAAAAGACATTCGTTACGCACCTACCAAAAGGAACAGACAGAAGAAGTCATACCAGAGCCAAATGCCGAGGAACCAAAATTCTTCGCAGATTTACCAGAATTTAAATGGATCTGAAATTAACAACTAGAAAAACAGTGATAATGTGAATAATGAATTTTGAAATGCGCTTCTGTTTAGCAACAGTGAATATTGCTAGATACCAAAGCAATTCCACCATATTTCTTCGCTAATGGGCCTAAAATTCTTGTTGTATGATATAGTAAATCCCTAAAGTGTTTGATATGCAGAATAAACTCGGGAAGAAATGAAGACGAAATGAAAGCATTTCATGGTATGGGGCGCCATATTTTACCTTCATATAGAAGCTACTGGGCAACTAAGCCAGATTGAAAGGTTCCTTATATACGTCAGATTACGATACTTCACCCTTTTGAGAACGTTCGTCAGTACCGGGTGGTTATAATTAAATTTTCCCTGTTTAACACGGAAGCCAAATACTGTACCAGTACCAAACTTGGAGCGCTAATTTCAAGGACATGGGGAAGAGAAATAATGCAAAAGCAGTTCAACTGAAACACTTTCTGCAGAGCTGAACGAAGCGTGTCCGTAGGTATGCTGGCTACCTGTCTTGATATGCTGCGTTTCAGATCAGCACACGTGTCAACGTTCCCCTGGTAAATCCTGTCCTTCAGATAGTCTCACAACCAGAAATAAGTCAGTGAGATCAGGTGATCGAGCCAGCCAAGAATGTTTCAGAGAAGCAGTTTAATTTCACAATCGATGTGCGGTGGGGCCGCATCTTGCATGAAAACTGAGTTCGGTGCATTTCTTTCCTGTAGGGCGGGTATGACATGCTGGCGAAGCATATCGCAGTAGCGATGGCTAGTACCACTGCACGTGGTTGGACCTTGAGCGCCAACCTGTTCAAAAAAGAATTGGCCAGTACCGAACGTAGTCGTGAAGCCACACCAAATGGCCCTGAGCACTAGGGGACTTAACATCTGAGGTCATCAGTCCCATAACTTAGAACTACTTAAACCTAACTAACCTAAGGACATCACACACATCATGCCCGAGGCAGGATTCTAACCTGCGACCGTAGCGGTCGCTCGGTTGCAGACTGAAGCGCCTAGAACCGCACGGCCACACCGGCCGGCAAGCCACACCATACAGTGACGTGTTCACCAGCAGAGGAACTTCATTCAGAATTACTGGAGGGAAGATCGCCTTACTCGGCATTTATGTGTGTTGACCTCACCCAACACAGAAAAATGAGCTTCGTCTGTCCATAGAATCGTCCAGTGCCGCCCTTATCGACTTCAATCCTTGTGATAGAGTGGAAAGCGAAGTGAAGACGTCGTTGTGCGACTTGTGTTGAAGGCTGCTGTATGATATGAATCTTGTACGGACACCACTTGAGAACGGTTCGAAGCACCTTCTGTACAGTAGACCATAGGATGTTCAACTGTCGTTACACAGAACGCACACTGCCTGACGATCGGGAAGTGGGCGCAGCGTCGTCCGGCATATCAACATCGATTGCATTAACCACCTGTGGTTCTACCGGACGTCGGCCTCTTCCCGGAGCGACACCCAGTTCTCAATTTCATTCGAACTTCTTCATCACGTCCCGGACAGCACATGGAGAAAGAGGAGCCTTCCGTAATCCTTTTAGCCCGCGATATTCTCGAAGTCCAGTTGCAGCATTACTATTGTTCCGATAACAGAGCTTCGCCAGTAATTCCCTTCTCCTTTGGTCCATGCTCATGTTGTCATCTCAACAAGTGCACAGCGACTGATCTGATGGGTGAGATTATGAATCACGATGACTGACTATGGCACCTGGTGGTCATAGCTGGATCTAGATGGTGGTGTAGTGCCGCATAATCTAGACATTAATGCTACCACGTATTGTATTAGTACGGTAATTAGTTTCCCTGTTATAACGTGTTAAACAGTGGAAGTTTAGTTATAACCAGCCGGTACTTACATTTTTCTAAGAACGCAGATTAACCAGTAAAGAAATTTTGCGCACTGGAACAATGTCTTCCAGGATTCTCTTAGCGCAACTGGGGTTCAGTTTCGTGAATAAGCTTATGATCGGATTCTAAGGTCACTGTATTAAGCGAAAGTACATAAAAATAAGTCAGTCAAATGGGGTTTCAAAATCTGGTGAGGGTCAGATACAGAACCTCGCTATCTACTTGTGTTTGATTTATACACTGTCAGATACACCACTCAGGTCCTAGAGTAGGACTCGGTGAGACACTAGTTCTACAAGTAGCAAAATCTACGTCCGGACTGGTATGTGAGCTTTACATAGATAATATTTTTAGCTCTCCATCTTCGCAGTTTTATGTTGCTTCAAAAAATATCAGAACCAGTGGAAATGTGAGCAGCATCTGTTAAAACATCCAAAAGTAATTTTCTCCCAACAAGGAAAAGACAGTCTTGGTAGCAATGAACAGACAATCCTCAAATGGATGGAGCACAAGTCAGTTTATCGACTACCTAATATTATTTCCCCAATGCTGTGTACAACTATGAAACGGTGTCAGTTTGGTTCTTATGAGAGATTAGTGTTCAGTGGTTTTTTTTTATAATAGGAAAACCCCAAGTCGATGGGAGGGATAGAACTCACGGATCAGAAGAATGTGACTTATGAGACTGACAGTATGGCAAAATTAAAGTGTTATCTCAGAATTTTCTTTGGTCTCATTGAGATTGGTGTGAGCAGTGCGTATGTAATATACTCAAAATCAAAATAGGCAAGAGAAGCAGGATTGAAATCAACATCGTAACCTTTAGAGATCAGACAATAACTTGCAAGAAGTCTAAGCAGTAGTTATTCAGGGCGGCAAAGGAGTCCATACACAGCAGTAAAAATAGGAAGAAAGTTACGAAAGCGATATAATCCAAAGCGCCAGAGCACTGAATGATAAAATGGGATGTGATGAAAAGACGTGTCCATTGCGCGTCAAAGCATATTGAAAATTGCACTAACAAAACCTTTGAGCAGTGTGATGTTAACTTATACTTTACCTAAAGCTGAAACCGTTTTGCTGAATTTAACATTAAATAGACAACAGGTACACAGCTATTGCAGTTGTTTGTTATATGATGTGTCAAGTGTTCTACAATTGTCCATTAAGATGCATAGGGACAGACATGTGTCGCATTATTTTTCCTTAAGTACAAAGGAAAGTATCTGAAATCATAACGTAATTTGTTTATAAATCTTCTAGTTAAAAGAGAAATGCATAACTTTCAATCATTAGCCCTTTAGTTTTCTTGTATGCACGAAAGGATTAAAATTGCACTCTACAATGATCGTATCTCATCTACGTCGGAAGATTATTTAATTTGTCAGGTTTTTGTACGCTTTAGCGTACTTCATGTGGTCATAAATCTGTAATATAAGTTTTAAATTCGATTCTCTCTCCAACCCAATGCAAAAATCATTTGCAACATGTTTACATGATTTTACACTTTGCTATAGCTACCAAGCTATGTCGGTTGACAGCAGTGTACTTTACTTCCGGTTAGTAACGCGGAGGTAAAAATAAGGGGAAACGGAGCTACAGTCATACGCTGTACATTGTTTTGAAGCCGGCAGCGCCATTTTAGACACTCCAAAACATTAGCAGACCACTGTTTACAAGGAGAATGTTTACGGTTACTTTCTGATCGTAATTACTGTCGTGTGCAAGCGACTGCTCTCTTCAATAGTAAATATTACAGTGCTTATCCTAACAACATTGTTCAGGCAGGCAATTACAAACGTTTTTCTGGTCTTAGCGATTCATTTACCCTCGCAAATGTAACTTTATTTTCATGTACTCATTTCAAATAACCAAGAACAGAATAACGGGTAAGTGATGTGCAAAAGATGCCGTCATAATCCACTTAAATACTCTTTTACTACAGTTGTATTTTTCACCTTTCAAATCATATGCACGGAATATTTGATGCTGGCGTTTGCAAAATCTTTATCTGTATTTTCTTGGTTTGCCTGTGAATTTGCGCAATGCGAAAAGAAGTAAACAAGGTATGCTCTCATGAGTTGTGGATATCATCAAAACGAAAGAGAACTGAAACGCCGGAGGAGCAGAATACATTGCATGGAGGTAGACCTCCTCGCAAAACTGACTCTTTGTTCTAGTAGCTGTTTGCGCGTCGTTATCATTGTGGTGCACACATCTTCTCACTTTGATAACTTGCCTATGACGTGTCATTCAGTGTGTGGGAAACAGTAGCAAAAAGCGATAAATTCGTTTTTCAAAACATGTTCCAGCAATTTTCAATTCAATAAATATCGACTTACGATTTAAACTAACTACATATGATGAAACCAGACAAGTTTTACGTCGTTAAATATTCCCAGTGTTTGAAGTCCAAAAAATCTCTGTGATTACAAGAAGAATCTCCTGCTTCCTAATATTTCAACCAATGAAACATAGACCACCTATTACTGCAGGCAGATATCGTTTTATTAAGAAATAATAAACAAATGTCGTGTGACTAGAGTCTCCCATCGGGTAGACCGTTCGCCGGGTGCAAGTCTTTCGATTTGACTGCACTTCGGCGACTTGCGCGTCGATGCGGAAGAAATGATGATGATAAGGGCAACCCACTCCCTGAGTGCAGAAAATCTCCGATCCAGCCGGGAATCGAACCCGGACTCTTAGGATTGACATTCCGTTGCTCTGACCACTTTCTTTCCTTTTTTACGCCTGAACTTTTTTGGGGGGGTATCCTTCTTCCCCTTCAACCCGTCCTTTACGCTCGCCAATTTTTACCTGCTCGACCCGGCTTCTCTGCCTTTGAAGAGAGAATGTAACTTGATGATGTGGAAACATGCTTCTTCTGAACGACAAACGAAGTATTCCCCTTCTGCTGCCTTTGTTTGCAGCATAGCTTGAATAAAAATAAATGTAATTTCCATTGAGAAGGCATTCACGTAATTGTTATGGAACCGTAACTGCATCTATAACTTTCCGTCTCCGTGCGTGGAAAAACGGAAAGAAGCAAACTCATTATTGCTGATAAGTAAAATTCTCTTCTTCAGAAAGGTAATTAATTAAAGTAGGCTTCTGATGCTTGATTTTACACATAAAGAACATAAATATGTCTTCCTGTGAGAAGAAGGAAGGAAATAAAGAAACTAAATATAGGGTAGATGACAGTTTCATCACTGTGTCATGTGCTTCCCTCAAAACTAAGTAATATATACATTTAGGCTTAACTGGTCTATATTGATGATCTTCTCTGAATAATTGTTGTTGGAAATCTCCCTCCCGCTACGTGAAGTACAACCTTGTACCACAAAGCATTCGTCTAATATACGAAGTGCTTGCATGGATAATGTAAATTACGCACTTCTATTGGTTACAGTATTGTTTTAGTTAAAAAATTTGCGTAGTTTTCTTTGTATTTTTTAGTACAAATGGCTCTGAGCACTATGGGACTTAACTTCTGAGGTCATCAGTCCCCTAGAACTTATAACTAATTAAACCTAACCAACCTAAGGACCTCACACACATTCATTCCCGAGACAGGATTCGAACCTGCGACCGTAGCGGTCGCTAGGTTCCAGACTGTAGCGCCTAGAATCACACGGCCACTCAGGTCGGCAGTACACATCAACTTGTGGTGCTCAGTTGTAAGGTATACCCAGACGTCCTAACTATTGCTTGAATCTTTTGTTAGGATGTAATGCATCGTTTGGTCTTTCAACCAGTTGATTGCGTTTCGTTTTGTTTAGGGTAAGGTATACCGTCAGGGTTTAAAAATTCAGAAGGCGTAATGGCGTTGGGCGTAATTCTGCTGACGCTTGCTATCTTTTGTCTTATGTAGAGCCATATGCCTTTTACCTTGTCACACAACAATCTATGCTCTTCGGTATCTGGTATATTACATAGTGTACACAGCGGTTACTCGGCCAATCGAATAGAGTGAAGTTTAGAGTTCGTCGTAATTTTCCTGTTTGCAGCAAAGTACCAGGTCGATCTGACATACTTTGGCAGGTTCCAGCAGTGAATATTTTCCCGTATTGTTTCCCAGTTGTAACAAGGATACTTTTGATCTACGTCGTTTCTGGGTTTGTCTTTCATGAAGTTATTGTAAAGTTCTTTCACTTTCATGTAGTCTTTTTCAGGGATCCTTGCCAATATGTAGCTGTATTCCACTACAAAATATTTCAAGTGGTATAGTCCGTTGGATATGTGTGTGACATTTATAGCTGCACTGATGTCAGCAGAAGCTATTTCATTTAACAAATGTGCAGCAAGGGTGCCACGTGGTTCTATCCATTGTTTGTATGTGGTTGAAAGGTATAAGGCTTGCGCTTTTTTGCTGATATCGGTGAGATTTAACCCACCACATTTCGTAGGGAGCACCAGAATGTCATATTTGACTTTGAAAATACGTCCGCGGCTGACAAAATGTCCTAGTGTAGATGCGATACTTTTCGACAATGTCGCAGGTGGTGGCAGAATTTGTGCTACGTAATTAACTGTGGATGTGATATATACATTTGCCACTATTACTTTCTGAAGTTCATCGAGTTTCCTAATACTATGTGCTTGTACAGAGGCGCGAATGCTTTTAAGTAATTTTCGATAATTTGCAGCAATAGTGTGCTTGATATTTCTTTTAAAATCTATGCTGAGACATTTCATGGTTACAAGCTCGCGTAACAGACCCTGCGTTTGCGTCCCAATTCCACGACCGATGTTGAAAATCCCCGACTTTGTTCTATTAACTTTTGCAGCAGATGCCTGTTCATATTTTGTTACTGTTTGTAGTGCGCTCTGTACTTCAGTGCCATTCACGACTAGGAAGCCAACATCATCAGCGTACGCCTTGCACTCGATCTTTTCTCCATGTATTTGTAGCCCTTGTAGATGTTTCATAATGGAGGCAAGGGGGGTTCGATGGCGATGGAGAAGAGTGCCATTGACATTGGACACCCTTGCCTAATGAAACTGGTGACGTCAATCGGGTGGCTAATGCGTCCATTGATGACAAATCTGGCTGAGTTGTTTGCTAATGTATTTCTTACTACTGTAATGACTGTAGGTGGGAGCCGATTGTGCCCATGGTCCGAAGGAGAAAACGATGATTTGCACTGTCGAAGGCTTTATCAAAGTCGACTGAGATGAGTGCACATTTTATTTTGCAGATGTTAACCGTTGAGATTAGGTCCCTGTAATCACAAAGGGTCTAGAGAATTCTCCTATCTTTGCGCACACTTGTTTGATAGGGGCCAGTGGCGCTGGTCATTGTGGTTTTCAGCCTACGAGCGAGGATGCAGCCAAAGATTTTGTAATCGCTGTTTAAAAGCGTAATTGCCCTCAGAACGCTTACAGAATTCGGTTGGTGGTTTTTGGCACTAACACTATGAGTCCCTCACGAAATTCTTTCGGGATGTCATTTTCAGGGCTTTTTAGTTCGTTGCAGATGAGAGTTACTTGGCTTTTACGAGGCCACTAAATTTGCGATAAAATTCTGCCCGGATTCCGTCTGCCCCTGGAGTCTTATTTTTCATGCTTCCATATATAGCTTCTTCGACGTCTTCTTCAGTCACTTCCGAGATAAGACTTTGTGCTTCAGCGTGGCATACGTTGCCCTGGAGGTTGATCATTAACTGGTCTTGAAGCAGTTCATCAACTGGTTGACTAGACACTAACGATTCAAAATGCTGTACGATTGCCTCTTTAATTTCTCTTTGCTTCGTCAGCTTCCTTCCATCATCAGTTGTTATTTCAGAGAATATCTTGCGAGATCCCCTTTTGCTTTCACGAATGACATGATAAATGGAAGTGAACTCGTGCTGTGCTATATTGTGGGCACGCAACCGTATTTGGTAGCTATCCAGTTGTTTACGCCAAAGTGCCAAATTTCTGCTTTTATTTCGTAGTTGTTCCACAACTGTTGCATCGGACTTGTACAAATCCCTTAGACACTGAAAGTAGAGTTCTATAGTTGATTTGTACCTAACGTTTTTAAATTTTGAGTAATTTATGAAAAACCTCCGTATTTTAGGTTTGGCATGTTTCAGCCACCAGTCAGTGCCAGAGTTGTACTAGTTAAATTTGCTTTCACACTCTCTCCATACCTTGTAAAGTGCCTCCTGACAAGCTTGGTCTTCTAGATGTGACACGTTGAGCTTCCATGTGCCTCTACCTCGGTAGGTCCCTTGTTTTATCAGATTGATTGTGCATATATACGCAGCATGATCAGAGAAAACGGTAGGCCATATTCGGACTGCAAAATGTGGTGTTTCAAATTGTGAGTTAAATATATCCTCAGTAGACGGCTCGTCTACTGACTTGGGGTGTGGGTGTAGCCAGGGGCCAATTTCAACAAGTGTACTGAACTGGAACGTATAGTTAATGACTTAAGACTAATAGACTCATAGGTTTATAATGGCGCTGAAGCCAGGTACGTTAGTTTGCTCAATATCTGTCATTTCTTGTAAAATGATAATGTCACTATCAGAAGCACATATAAAATCTAAAACGTCCCCTTTGAACAATTATACTCAACTGTGCTTAAACTGACACACAATATTTTTAGCGCAACGCAATCTGACTTCCAAAAATCCCAATGAAAGTATGGCCCTGACTAACATTAACCTATACGTTTCACAAATTACTTACCTCAAAAAATCTTCGTTACTTGAACTACTGCAATACAGCGAGCTCCACTACCGCAAGCTAACTAAAAGATTCCAACTACAGAAGTCACTAACTACTGAGGCACAGTTAGCAAATGAAAGATTTTAATAGAGAACAAACAATGTATTTACCTTAATAGTCATAATATATATATCAGTTCATGACACCAATTCTTACAAATTTCAAAACTCCGCTATCTCTCTCCCCACGTCCACCACTACTGGCGGCTCACCTCCAACTGCGCAACGCTACGCGCTGTTAGCATCCAGCTGCCTCTGCCCGACACTACAGTGGCAGACAACAATGCAAACTAGCCACAGAGTGCACACGGCACAGACAGTGATTTTTCATACAGAGCGCTACGTGGCGTTACCAATAAGAAAACGTAAACAGCCTACTTACATAGCCCCCATGCTCCCCACAAAAAATTTTACAAATTGTTTTGGGCAGTGGCCAATAATGATTTGATAAAATTTTTCATAATTACTATAACAAAGATATCAAATGCACACACTTATTGATACAATGTTGGTCAGAAGCTAAAATTTTCTCACAGTCCACAAAGACAGTCCTGATCGTTCATCACAGTAAAATTGCAGTATTTTTTTCAAAGTCTGAGCAATAAAAGAAATTGCAATTGGAAGTAGTGGATTTCTAAGCAGTCTTGAAGAAGTAGTGTTGTCCTTCCACCGAAGGACGGTGCTGACTCTTGACATGCAGACAGGTAATGGGCCACAATAGAGCAAACCCACAGCAGAGTCAGTCGAAGTTTTAAAGAATATTGGTAGGTAGGTCGTCACAGAGTAGACCCATTGTAGTCCTGGTAGAGATTACGGTATTGGTGGGCCACCAGAGTTGCAGACCCAGTGCAGTCCTTGTAGAAATAATGGTATTGGTGAGTCATCAAAGGTGTAGATCCACTTCAGTCCTTGTAGAGATGGCCAGCAGCCATCTGTTTGACTGTGCAGGCGCACAATCACCATTGAAGAGTCTTGTGGATAATATAACAAGTCCATAACCACCACTTGTGCACTCACAAAAATTGTTTTTGAAATGTCCTTAGAACCAGCAATGCTGTTATCCAGTCCCTTACTGAGTTATTAACACATGTGCAAACACTATCAGTCCCTACTTCTGACATATTGTCCATATACTATGACCAACAGAAACGTGTGCAGTGAAATGTAATATACAAGTTACTTAATTTGATGAACTGGTGTCAATTACAATTTTATAACATAAGAATACAATAACAAAGGTACAAAATATATCATTAAATAACATAACAATACAGATACCATTTGCAGTAGTATAGGCTTTACAAAAGAATCGAAATAGCAAATACATCAGTGTTACAAAAATTACGACATAAGTACATACATAAAAGATCAAAATAACTTTTGAAACATCAACTTCACACATGAGCATTAAAACAAAATAGAATAAATAATGTCTAAACATCTTTACAAAGTAAATAACATATTATTGATGCAAATTATAATTGAGGATAACAGTATTCCTCATCATAGTGAATGTAGCTTAGTATTAGAACAGATAAAATTCTATGAAACAGTACAAAGAGACAGGAAAAAAATAAATACACAAGCGTACACAAACACATAGTGGAATACACAAAAGGAAAGGACAGGGTTTGTTTTCAGGGTAACATTTGGTACTGGAGTCCAACCGAAAGCGTCATTCCATAGATCGCCCCTCTTATTTCAACATTTGCTCCAGCCTGCAATACATCGAGCTCCACTACCGCCAGCTAACTAAAAGATTCCAACTACAGAAGTCACTAACTACTGAGGCACAGTTAGCAAATGAAAGATTTTAATAGAGAACAAACAATGTATTTACCTTAATAGTCATACTATATACACTCCTGGAAATTGAAATAAGACCACCGTGAATTCATTGTCCCAGGAAGGGGAAACTTTATTGACACATTCCTGGGGTCAGATACATCACATGATCACACTGACAGAACCACAGGCACATAGACACAGGCAACAGAGCATGCACAATGTCGGCACTAGTACAGTGTATATCCACCTTTCGCAGCAATGCAGGCTGCTATTCTCCCATGGAGGCGATCGTAGAGATGCTGGATTTAGTCTTGTGGAACGGCTTGCCATGCCATTTCCACCTGGCGCCTCAGTTGGACCAGCGTTCGTGCTGGACGTGCAGACCGCGTGAGACGACGCTTCATCCAGTCCCAAACATGCTCAATGGGGGACAGATCCGGACATCTTGCTGGCCAGGGTAGTTGACTTACACCTTCTAGAGCACGTTGGGTGGCACGGGATACATGCGGACATGCATTGTCCTGTTGGAACAGCAAGTTGCTTTGCCGGTCTAGGAATGGTAGAACGATGGGTTCGATGACGGTTTGGATGTACCGTGCACTATTCAGTGTCCCCTCGACGATCACCAGAAGTGTACGGCCAGTGTAGGAGATCGCTCCCCACACCATGATGCTGGGTGTTGGCCCTGTGTGCCTTGGTCGTATGCATTCCTGATTGTGGCGCTCCCCTACACGGCGCCAAACACGCATACGACCATCATTGGCACCAAGGCAGAAGCGACTCTCATCGCTGAAGACGACACGTCTCCATTCGTTCCTCCATTCACACCTGTCGCGACACCACTGGAGGGCTGCACAATGTTGGGGCGTGAGCGGAAGACGGCCTAACGGTGTGCGGGACCGTAGCCCAGCTTCATGGAGACGGTTGCGAATGGTCCTCGCCGATACCCCAGGAGCAACAGTGTCCCTAATTTGCTGGGAAGTGGCAGTGTGGTCCCCTACGGCAATGCGTAGGATACTACGGTCTTGGCGTGCATCCGTGCGTAGCTGCGGTCCGGTCCCAGGTCGACGGGCACGTGCACCTTCCGTCGACCACTGGCGACAACATCGATGTACTGTGGAGACCTCCCACCCCACTTGTTGAGCAATTCGGCGGTACGTCCACCCAGCCTCCCGCATGCCCACTATACGCCCTCGCTCAAAGTCCGTCAACTGCACATAAGGTTCACGTCCACGCTGTCATGGGATGCTACCAGTGTTAAAGACTGCGATGGAGCTCCATATGCCACGGCAAACTGGCTGATACTGACGGTGGCGGTGCACAAATGCTGCGCAGCTAGCGCCATTCGACGGCCAACACCGCGGTTCCTGGTGTGTGCGCTGTGCCGTGCGTGTGATCATTGCTTGTACAGCCCTCTTTCAGTGTCTGGAGCAAGTATGGTGGGCCTGACACACCGGTGTCAATGTGTCCTTTTTTTCATTTCCAGGAGTGTATATCCGTTCATGAGACCAATTCTTAGAAATTTCAGAACTCCGCCATCTGTCTCCCCACGTCCACCACTACTGGCGGCTCACCTCCAACTGCGCAACGCTACGCGCTGTTAGCATCCAGCTGCCGCTGCCCGACACTACAATGGCAGACAACAATGCAAACTAGCCACAGACTGCACACGGCACAGACAGTGATTTTTCATACAGAGCGCTACGTGGCGTTACCAATAAATAACGTAAACAGCCTACTTACAAATCTTTTAAGTTTTGTAGTTTAAAGGAAATATGATTCTTATTAAGGTTTACTGTAGCGATCTTGTACGCTTGTATGTCAGACAGTTTTCGTTCTACTTGATCAAACTTTAAACAACATTCTTCCGTTTTGTTTCACAAGCGGCAGCTTTAAAACTCATTTTAATAATATTAACCGGTAGCAAATGGTTCAGTGGTGTGTACTTGTTCTTTAGAAAGTTCGTTCACGGAGACGTCTTCGTTGAAGAAATCAGCCACCTTTGCGGCTGGAGTACAGTCTGTTTTAGGTTTTAAAACCTCTGTCAATTCTTCATCCGCATTGTTATGATCGCTTTCGTCTGCCCAGCTGGTTGACGTTGACGTCGTGCGTGGGACGAGTGAATCTTCAGGAGAGTGACTCGTTTCTTGGGGGTGGTTGGATGCTTTCTTTGTTGGCTTTCCTTGGGCGTCCCGTTTTTCCAGCGCAGAAGGGGAACGCTCCTCAGAAACTGGTGTCGCTTTCGTGTTGCCAGCCATCTGTTGGCTTAAGCTACTACCTATTTCCTATGCTTTTTGTCGGCGTGTAGGAGCTGTTTCTTCTGCACCTTTGCGAGCCAGCCAGCGTTTCATATTTTTCTTTGGAGAATTGCCTCTCGACGGGCTTTCTTCAGTATCCAACTTAGTTTCGCTTTCCTGCAAGGTGTGTCGGTCTTCAAATTCCGGCGGATCTGCTGCCTTTACAGTTGCAGGTGCCTGTTTCAGTGGAACTTCAACTGTTTACGTAGATTGGCGGGACTCTTGTAGGTCGTCAGCGATGACGGCACTGACGCCCATCGGAATTTCAGAGTCTGGAGAATTTGTATTTGCACACGATTCAGGGGCTGAGGAAGCAGTCGATCGTTCGCGTGCCACGGCGGCGTAAGTTCCCGTCAGTGTTGTCTTCGCCGGTGGCCTGGCGGCCTCTCCGGCCGGCAGCTGCGCAACGCGCCGCCGTATACAATCTGCGCGAACGTGCCCAGGCATGTTACAGGCGGCACAGGTTCGCGGTTGGTCGTCATAAATTACAATCCCTCTATATCCGCAGACATTGATGTACGATGGGATGTGCTTTTGTAACTCTACACGAAGCTGCCGTACGCCATTTAGTACTGGGAATTTATGCGCGCTTGACCATTTCTCGGCAAAGTTTCTGAGCACTTTCCCGAAGGGTGAAATTACGGCATTAATTTGGTCTGTTGTAATCTCAAAAGGCAACTCGAAGATTCGAACTGTGCGAATACCAAAACCAGCATGTGCAACGGTGACTTCCCCAACGTTTCCATTTGACTGTTTAAATTTCATGACACCTCCGGAAGACTCAACTATTTTCTCGCACAACTCGGAACTACGCATTTTAACAAACAAGACACAAGCTACAATCGACAGTTGCATCCCGATTATATCTTTTAAGGAGAGCTTCACATCTTCTTCTAACCAATTCTCTACTTCAAACGACTTGGGTCTGCCATATCAAGGATCAAAGGTAAGTCTCAACGTATCTTTTCGACTTGGGTGAGCCATCACTGCATACTACTCATTACTTCTCCAAGTGTTCTTAAAACAGAGCTTTAAGCTGCAGCAAGCGCAAGACTTACCACGCCGAACCACAGACGGCGCAGCGCACACCACACTACGTCCTAACTCCAGGCCGTCCGCCGGCGAACTAACCACTCAGCTACCGGGGGCGGACGTTTTATTAATTATATTTTCATATGCCTTTTCTAGGGAATCTTTATCTTAGTCAAATGACGAAACACTTTCCAACAAAGAAGTTCATGAGGTGTGTTCAGTATTGCTGCATTTCTGTTCGCCTGTTTTGCCTAACTCTGTGCCTGAATTCCGTGTGATCTGTAGTTCTTGTTCTGGACAGAATACAAACACCTAAAGCTAGTGTTTTGTGGCTCATAAGACGGATGGCGTCGGCTTCAAAGTTTTTGTAGTCAATAACACCTTTATTTTTTACTTCCAAGTCAATATTGATAATTACAATGTATTTGTTTTTTTGATTTTCGTTTTCGTACCACGTGACTAGTATATAGTTTGTTTCTGAGTAGAAATTCTCTCTTCAGAGTTGACTATTCCTCACAGATAGGCGAGATAACAGTTCTGTACATCAAGTTGGGTTGAGTTGTTTGGGGGAGAGGGCCAGACAGCGAGGTCATCGGTCTAATGGGATTAGGGAAGGACAGAGAAGGAAGTCGGCCGTGCCCTTTTAAAGGAAACATCCCGGCATTTGCCTGGAGCGATTTAGGGAAATCACAGAAAACCTAAATCAGGATAGCCGGACGCGGGATTTTACAGTCGTTCTCCCGAATGCGGTACATCACGTTATCTTATACGTTTTCACTAGGGATAACTGGTATAACTTGTTTTCGCCAGAGATCATTCTTACTTCTGCAACGCTGAAGTGAATAGGCTGTGGTACTAAATTTTGTACTTCCAAATAAAATGCAAATTGTGATTAAATTCCAGTAACTGCTTCAATGAACAGTTAAGTGCATTCTAATTAACGATTCCTTCAATGTTAATGATCACTTAAAGATTTTTACTATCACATAAATGTTTAACAGAGTCCATTTGCGAAATTGCACTAACTTTTAAATCCAAAGAAAGCTTGTAACTCTTCGTTAGTGTGACTGTGAACTTCCTATTATGAAGTTTCATTAAACTAGGGACCCTTCCTTTTCAGTGTTAGTTTTCCGTAAAACTCTGTTCACCAAATTCTGAAGAGAATTCAGGACACTTATATCTTCCAACTAATTTAAACCACTTCAAGAAGTTGTTCTTTGTTCACGTTACTTACGTAGTCATGTAGTGCAGTAACAAGATGAGACTACAAGTCTCTTTCAAGATCACAAGATCGACTGAAATTCTTTTTCGTTAAATTATTTCCTTCATTCTTCTACTTTGTTACAAGCAATAGGCGTAGCGACAACTTGGAGCTCTAGCCCTGTTCTCCATCCCTGTGAGCCGCCAACCTGATGGCGCAAAATTCCGGTAGAGTAAATACTTCCTAGGATCTGAAGAACTGTCGTTGTTGCCAAATTCCTGCTCAACTGCCCATAAAACAAAATAAAATATTTTGTGGTTACATCTGTACAGTCCAAAATACGTAACTCAAAAATTACGTCATAGCCTCATCAAGAAAACCGACGTACCATACATAGATTTGTTACCGTTTGGAAGAGTCGTAATGATACTAATGAGTACTTTGTATCGTTGCAACTGGGTTCTGTTCCTCGGCCTCATCAAATACTTTCACGGGATCTCGTTGCGAAGGTGTCTACGTTAGTAGTCGTCGGTATGGTAGGAGTGAAATGCCTTTCATGTACCTACGAAGACGAAATCTGCATTTTTACCTTCATCTAACATTTCCAAGAGGCCCTGTATGAAAAGAGCAACGAGTGTCTCACACAAGGTCTTAGATCAATGGTTATTCGATTAAACTATACCACTAGGTTGTCGTATTAATTTTATGTCATAACTGAAATGATAACATTTTCGTTCCATATACACTCCCGGAAATGGAAAAAAGAGCACATTGACACCTGTGTGTCAGACCCACCATACTTGCTCCGGACACTGCGAGAGGGCTGTACAAGCAATGTTCACACGCACGGCACAGCGGACACACCAGGAACCGCGGTGTTGGCCGTCGAATGGCGCTAGCTGCGCAGCATTTGTGCACCGCCGCCGTCAGTGTCAGCCAGTTTGCCGTGGCATACGGAGCTCCATCGCAGTCTTTAACACTGGTAGCATGCCGCGACAGCGTGGACGTGAACCGTATGAGCAGTTGACGGACTTTGAGCGAGGGCGTATAGTGGGCATGCGGGAGGCCGGGTGGACGTACCGCCGAATTGCTCAACACGTGGGGCGTGAGGTCTCCACAGTACATCGATGTTGTCGCCAGTCGTCGGCGGAAGGTGCACGTGCCCGTCGACCTGGGACCGGACCGCAGCGACGCACGGATGCACGCCAAGACCGTAGGATCCTACGCAGTGCCGTAGGGGACCGCACCGCCACTTCCCAGCAAATTAGGGACACTGTTGCTCCTGGGGTATCGGCGAGGACCATTCGCAACCGTCTCCATGAAGCTGGGCTACGGTCCCGCACACCGTTAGGCCGTCTTCCGCTCACGCCCCAACATCGTGCAGCCCGCCTCCAGTGGTGTCGCGACAGGCGTGAATGGAGGGACGAATGGAGACGTGTCGTCTTCAGCGATGAGAGTCGCTTCTGCCTTGGTGCCAATGATGGTCGTATGCGTGTTTGGCGCCGTGCAGGTGAGCGCCACAATGAGGACTGGGTACGACCGAGGCACACAGGGCCAACACCCGGCATCATGGTGTGGTGAGCGATCTCCTACACTGGCCGTACACCTCTGGTGATCATTGAGGGGACACTGAATAGTGCATGGTACATCCAAACCGTCATCGAACCCATCGTTCTACCATTCCTAGACCGGCAAGGGAACTTGCTGTTCCAACAGGACAATGCACGTCCGCATGTATCCCGTGCCACCCAACGTGCTCTAGAAGGTGTAAGTCAACTACGCTGGCCAGCAAGATCTCCGGATCTGTCCCCCATTGAGCATGTTTGGGACTGGATGAAGCGTCGTCTCACGCGGTCTGCACGTCCAGCACGAACGGTGGTCCAACTGAGGCGGCAGGTGGAAATGGCATGGCAAGCCGTTACACAGGACTACATCCAGCATCTCTACGATCGTCTCCATGGGAGAATAGCAGCCTGCATTGCTGCGAAAGGTGGATATACACTGTACTAGTGCCGACATTGTGCATGCTCTGTTGCCTGTGTCTATGTGCCTGTGGTTCTGTCAATGTGATCATGTGATGTATCTGTCCCCAGGAATGTGTCAATAAACTTTCCCCTTCCTGGGACAATGAATTCACGGTGTTCATATTTCAGTTTCCAGGAGTGTATTTATATCAAACCTACTGTATCATGGAAAGTGACTTGTTCACCAGTTATCTGCAAAATTGAGGCAAATTTTCCTAAAATTCCTCTGCTGAGTTTTAACATTTTCACATACGCACCTGGAGAAGTCTACTGAGAAATTACAGATATTTTTTTCCCAATTTATTGATTTACAGCTCTTCCCACAATTTTGTGCTTATTCAGAGCGTAGGCAAGTGACAGCGAAAACTGACGCAGATGAAAGTCTACGATCAGTGGAACAAAAACTTACTAGTAAATGTGGCTACGATCCGTCGTGAGAGAACTGTGACGGTGGGGTTACGAGCCACCGTTGACTTAAGTTCTAATCAGTACAAATGAATTTCCTTATTAATTATTTCAGTTAAGTCACCATTTAATTTGGCTCAAAATTGTTTTGACTCTTCACTGTATAAGCTTATATGTGTGCGTGTGTGTGTGTGTGAGTGTATGTTGTACATACACGTATATCTCTGTAACTACTTGTAGACATAACGATATTCACTACTAACAGATCAGCCATTGATTTGGTATATAAAAGTGTAGCCGTTTGTCCAAACAGTTGCTTATGTCGTTTACGAGGGTCGCATATTATGTGACATTTCAACTCTCAATTAGGAATAGCTGTAAAGCCGATATCATAATTGTCTGAAATAAATGAATAGTATTGTACCGTCTAATGGCGGAAATTTCTTTCAAAAATGCTGCACGTTTAACGGAAATGTTGCGAATGCATTGTTATGCTTGTGTAAACCGACACGGGACTCCACTGACCATCCCCGGATTCTAACATGGGTCTTCTGCTGGGTGTGAGGAAGTTTATAGTGGGGGTGTGTCCACGTATGGCTCAGGGTGGAGAATAACAACATTTATTGATCAACTAGAACACATTGGTAGTGGGCCCTCCGCTGGTAATATTTTTGGCTGTGAGGAAGGTGGCTCACGGACGGTCACATGTGCACATGCTACGGCGATTGCCGCTGCACTGGTGTAACTGGAGTCCGCTGCCGCAGCAGCGGCATTACGGCTTGCTGTAGTTTATTGAGGCGCCACGAGCCGCGAGCCGCGGGCCTCTGTGTGTTCGCTTCTTGGGGATGGAGGGGGGGGGGGGGGGGAGGGGACGTGGAGGTGGCGGTGGCGGTGGCGACGGTGGGACATGTTAATGCCCTAGTGCCCTGTATCAGCGATCATTCCTGACCACGGCCGTGTGACGCCGGTCATGGCGTTTGTGGAGGCAGCGCCACAGGATGACGGCAACAGTGCGTAACCACAACACACTCGATGATTCCCATGACAGGGCACTGCCAGCTGAAAGTGTCCGAAGATAGTGATGGTGATAACTACAGCAGTGCGGACACCCTGGCACCTCTTGGGAGAGGACCTGCATCACGATGGTGACTGCGGTGACACTGACCACTCCAAACTGGTGTCAGCACTGAGTGACACATGCTCTGTGTCTCCAGTGCCTCCTGACGGTTGATGATGAAGAGCTGATGCCAGACCTTAAATACAGCTTTCTGCCAATGATGCTTCGACTCTTCCTCCCCCGTGGGTCGCTGGAATATTTTGATGTTGCTCGGCTGGTGTAACTGACCCGACTATCGCCCTCGGTTGTGACAACCTGCCGTGAGGCGAATTGTTTCTTGTCCCATCCTACAGTGATGATTGACATAGCGTTTTCCTTCTTGTTGGTTAACTCGGTGCTCCACCGACCTATTTGTGTCACGGTGACACACTACTAAAGAGCGCAACATTTCTTTCATTACTATAAACCACTCACCTTTAACTAACTTAATCGCCCGAATCATTTTACCCTCCCCACATGCAAACTCGTATATTCGTTCTACTTTCTGGGCATATCGAGTCGACGTGTGTCTGATAACAGACTCGGGTGACATGTGGGCAGCGGCAGAGACTCACGAGTCCAGTTTACGAGCACATGGTGAAGTCACAAAAATCGCTGACGAGTTTTCCTTTTGTGAGACATGGTTCTTCTGACTAGTTTGATGCGGTCCACCAAGAATTCATATTATGTACTAACGTCTGTATCTCAGAGGAGGACTTGCAACCTACATCCTCACTTATTTACTGGATGTGTTCCAATCTCAGTCCTCCTCAATGGTTCTTACTCCCTACAGCTCCTTCTCTAGTCCCTTCTGGTTGTCAGTATTTTCCATACATTCCTTTCCTCTCCTCATTAGTTACCTTATCATTTTCAACATTCGTGTATAGTATCACATCTCAAATGCTTCGGTTCTCTACTGTTCCGGTTTTTCCACAGCCCACGTACTACTACTATACAATTCTGTGCTCCTATCATAGATTCTCAGAAATTTCATTCTCAAAGATAACCTATGTTTGATACTAGTAGACTTCTCTGGGCTTCGAATGCTCTTTCTCCTAGTGCTTGTCTGCTTTTGATGTCCCCCTTGCTCCGTCCGTCATTGGTTATTTTGCTACTTCGGTAGTATAGTTCATTAACTTCATCCACTTTGAGACTTTCATTCCGAATGTAAAGTTTCTCATTTACGCTACTTCTCGTTACCATCGCCTTTTTTTCGATTTGCTCTCAATCCATATCCTCCACTCACTGGATTGTTCATTCCGTTCACCAGATCATGAAATTCTTCTTCACTTTCACTGGGGATACCAAAGTCATCAGCGAATCATGTCATTGATATCCTTTCACCTTCAATTTTAATTCCACTGTTGAAACTTTCTTTCCTTTTTCTCATTGATTTCCGGTGTACAGACTGGACAGTAGGGGCGATACACTATATCTCTACCTTAAATCCTTTTTTAAAGCGACCACTGCGGCCTTGAACTTTCAATCTTATTATTCTCTCTTAGATCATATATGTGCTTATATTACCTGTCACTCCGTAAGGTCTACTCCAATTTCATCTGAATTTTGAAAATATCGAAATGATCAACGGCATGAGGATGCAGAAGGCAATGGAAACTACTGCATTAAAGACACGTAACGTGTAGCCACAGGACATGTGGCCTGTAATTGAAGAAGTGTCAGGGTGATCTCTCCATTGCGAAAAGATTCTAGAATAGTGCCCCATTTGGATCTCTGGGAGGCGACTGCCATGGGGCAGGTTACTAAGAGAAAAAGATTGTGTAATCAACGGAAAGATAACGTCCCACGAGACGGGGCGTGGAATGTCAGAAGCTTGAACGTGGTAGGGAAACTAGAAAATCTGAAAACGGAAATACAAACACTCAATCTAGATATAATAATGGTCGGTGAAGTGTAATGGAAAGAAGACAAGGATTTCTGGTCAGATGAGTATAGGGTAATATCAACAGCTGCAGAAAATCGTATAACAGCAGTAAGATTTTTTATGAATAGGAAGGTAGGGCAGAGAGTGTATTTCTGTAAACAGTTCAGTGATACGATCGTTCTTATCAGAATCGACAGCAAACCAACACCGACTACGATAGTTCAGGTATAAATACCGACGACGCAAGCTGAAGATGATGAGATACTGTATGAGAATATTGAAAAAGTGATACAGTATGTAAAGGGGGATGAAAATCTAATAGTCATGGGGGACTGGAATGCAGTTGTAGGGGAAGGAGTATACGAAAAGGTTACAGGAGAATATGGGCTTGGGACAAAGAATGAGAGAGGAGAAACACTAATAGAATTCTGTAACAAGATTCAGTTAGTAATAGCGAATGTTCTGTTCAAGAATCAGAAGAGGGGAGATATTCTTGGAAAAGGCCTGGTGATACTGGAAGAATTCAGTTAGATTACTTCGGTCAGACAAAGATTCCGAAATAAGATACTGAAGATACTGGATTGTAAGGCGTACCCAGAAACAGATATAGACTCAGACAGCAATGGACGTGCGGGGTAACAGCGCGGTCTTAGCGTCTTGTCACGGTCCGTGCGGCTCGCCATGTCGGAGGTTCGATTCCTCCCTCCATGTGTGTCCATTTTGTCCATAGTGTAAGTCCGTTTAAGTTACATTAAGTAGTGTGTAGACTTAGGGATCGATGGCCTCAGCAGTGTGGTCCCATAAGATCTTACCAGAAATTTCTAAAGATCGAAATATAGCTGTAATGAAGAGAAGGCTTAAGTTTAAGAAAGCAGTCAGGAAAAATCAATACGCAAAGAATTGGGATACGAAATTACGAAGGAAAGTCGAGATAATCTTCAAATTCTCTAATGCTATAGACACTGCAGTAAGGAGTACCTCAGTAGGCAGTACAGTTCAAGTGGAATGGACACCTCCAAAAAGGGAAAGCACAGAAGATGGGAAGGAAAACATAGGAATAAAGAGGATAACTGCGAAGAAACCCTGAGTAACAGTAGAAATACTTCAATTGGTATATCAAAGGAAGAAGTACAAAAATGTTCCGGGAAACTCTGAATTACAGAAATACATGAGATTGAGGAATGAAATAAATTGGAAGTGCAGGGAAGCTAAGTCGGAAAGGCTGCAAGAAAAATATGAAGACGTCGAAAAAGAAATGATTGTCAGAAGGACAGACTTAGCCTACAGGAAATTATAAACGATCTTCGGTAAGATTAAAAGGAAGGGTGATAACATTAAGAGCGCAACGGGAACTCCATTGTTAAATGCAGAGGAGAGAGCGGAAAGGTGGAAAGAATTCATTGAAATCCTCTATGAGCGGGAAGATGTGTGATAGGAAAACAACAGCAGTCGATTTATAAGAAATAGTGGATCCTGTATAATAATCAGAATTTAAAAGAGAGGTCTTAAGATAAGATAAGGCAGAAGGGATAGAAAACATTCCATCAGAATTTCTAAGATCATTAGGCCAAGAGGCAACAAAACGACTATTCACGTTCGTGTATAGAACGTATGAATCTGGCGACATACCATCTGACATTCGGAAAAGCACCGTCCACGCAATTCCGAAGACGCAAAGGGCTGCGAAGAGCGAGAAGTATCGTACAATCAGCTAAACAGCTCGTCCAAACCAAGTTGATTACAAGAATAGAATATGGAAGAATGAAAAAGGAAACTGAGGATGCGATAGATTACAATTAGTCTGGCTCTAGGGAAAGTAAAGGCACGAGAGAGGCAATTCTGACGTTTTACTTAATAATGGAAGCCAGAGAAAAGAAAATCAAAACACTTTATTAGGATTTGCCGACCTGGAAAAATCGTTCGACATTGTAAAATGGTTCAAAATATTCGAAATTCTAAAAGAAAGTAGGGATAAGCTAAAGGTAGAGATGGGTCATATACAAAATGTACAACAACCAAGAGGGAATAAGAGTGGACGAACAAGAACGAACTGCTCGTATTAAAACAGGTATAAGACAAGGAAGTATCCTTTCTCCCCTATTGTTCAATCTGCACATCGAGGAACCAGTGATGGAAATTAACGAATGGTTCACGAGTGGAAGGAAAATTCAAGGTGTTATGTTTCCACTGACACGATTCACTGATGGCTTTGCTATCCTGAGTGAAAGTGAAGAAGGATTACATGGTCTACTGAACGGAATGAACAGTCTAGTGAGTAGAGAGTATAGATTGACAGTAAATCTAAGATAGACGAAGGTAATGAGAAGTAGTAGGAATGAAAACATCGAGAAACTTAACATCAGATTTGATGTTCACGAAGTAGATGAAGTTAAGGAATTCTGCTACTTGGGCAGTAAAATAACCAATGACGGACGCTGCATTGAGTGAACCAAAAGTAGACTAGACATATCAAAAAGAGGATACCTGGACAAGAGAAGTCAAGTAATATCAAATATCGGTCTTAATTTGAGGAAGAAATTTGTGAGAGTGTACGTCTGGAGTACAGCATTGTATGGTAGTGAAACATGAACTGTGGGAAATCCAGAAGAGGAGAGAATCGAAGCAACTGAGATGTGGTGCTACAGACGAATGTTCAAAATTAGGTGGATTAATAAGGTAAGGAATGATTATTTTGTACGTAGAATCGAAAAGAAATATATGGAAAACACTGTTAAGCAGAAGGGACAGGATGATAGAGCATCTGTTATGACATGCGGAAATCACTCCCATGGTACTAGAGCGAGCTGTAGAGGGCAAAACGTGTAGAGGAAGACAAAGATTGGAATACATCCAGCAAATAGTTGAGGACTTAGGTCGTAAGTGGTACTCTGAGATGAAGATGTTAGCACAAGAGAGGAATTCGTGACGGGCCGCAACTAACCAGGGAAAAAAAAAGTATTTCTTCCGTTACCCATGGCTTTTTTACGATTACTTTCATTGTACCTATGCATTTGTTTCCAACTTGCGTATTGTCCTATTTAAAAATGCCCTTTCCTCTTCAACTGAACTGCCTACTGAGCTATTCCTTATTTTAGTCCTATAGCCTTAGAGAACTTTTAGCAGATCTTTTCATTCCTATTATTTCCGTATCCCACTTCTAGGCGAACTGATTTTTCCTAACCAATGTCTTAAACTTTAGCCTCCTCTTCATCACTACCACGTTGTGATCTGAGTCTATTTCTGATTCTGGATATGCCTTACAATCCATTCCCTGATTTCGGAATTTGTGTTTGACCATGATGTAGTCTAGCTGAAATCTCGCCATATTTCCCGGCGTTGTCCAAGTATACCTCCACCTCTTGTCATTCCTGAACAGAGATTTCTATTACTAGCTGCAATTAATTACACAACGCAATTAGGCTTTCTCCTATCCCATTCCCATTACTAAGCCCACATTCTCCTGTAATTTGTAACAACCCTGTTAAATCGGTAGTGACTTAATCAGCTGGTGTGGTAATATTGAAATGAGAAACTTGGAAATTTGTGGTAAGGTCTTATGGGACCAAACTGCCGAGGTCATCGGCCCCTAAGTATGCATACTACTTAGTCTAACTTAAACTAACTTACGCCAAGGACAACACACAGGCCCATGACCGAGGGAGGATTCGAACCTCGGACGGAGGGAGCCGCACGGACCGTGACAAGGCCCCCCAGATAGTGCGGTTACCTCGCGCCGCTAGAAATGAAGATATGGTCTAAGTACTATCATTTCCCGTGGCCATGATTAATAGAATTGTGGTTAAATGCATTTAATTATCTAAGAAAGAAAATAATCGGACTTTGTAAAAAAAATGAAAGAAAGATTGCAGGTTCTGAATGTTGCGGCAGATACGACCCAAATATTGAAATTGACATTGCGGCCACGAAAGGAAAGAGATGAAAACGTTCACGAAACTCTATTGCTCGAGGAAGTTCGTTACCTCCAACTGAATTCTCCATAGAAAATTGAAATAAAAGTAGTTTTATAGACTTACAGGAGCTGGAGTCCACGGTATCACAAATGAGAAAATCGTATTGCTTTCGTAGTTGCTTTCATTATTTATCACAATTTCACTCGAATTTGATGAGCAATTCCCTTACACGTCTGATCATAAGGACATGATAACAGTGAAATTTAACTATTACTAAAACTAATAAACGAAGAACGTAAATCTTCTTTAGTCCGTCAGTGTTAAATACCTTTTATCTTCGGTGATAGAGTCGAATAATTATCTATACATTTATCAATAAGAAAAAATTATTAAGTACCTTTATAAACCCTTTCTTCTGCTACTTTCTTTACAAGCGCTTTCTAGTCCCTCACCACTATTAGATTTTTATTTTCCTTCACGCAATGCAGTACCCGTTCGATATCGTCATATACTTCCTGTATATCTTCATCCGCAGCTTGCGATGTCGGCTAGTGAACACGAATTATCGTTGTCGTTTTCGGTTTTGCTGTTGATTCTGACTAGAGAAACCATATCACTGAACTGTTCACAGTAACACAATCTCTGCCCTACCTTCCTATCGATAAAGAATCCTACTCCCGTCATACAAGTTTCTGCGGCTTCTGATATTACCCTATACTCAAGTAATTAGAGATCCTTGTCTTTCTTCCATTTCACTTTACTGACACCCACCATGTGTCGATTGAGCCTTTTTCATTTCCCTTTTCAGATTTTATAGCTTACTTATCACGTTCAAGCTTGTAAAATTCCACCCCCCGACTCGTAGGACGTTATCGTTTCATTTGTCATTCAGTCTTTTGCAGGTGGTTACCTCGCCATTGGCAGTACCCTTCCTGAGATCCGAATGAGCAGCTATTCCGGACTCTTTTGCCAATGAAGATATCACCATGAAACTTTATCAGATACTGTCCTCATGCCATGTTGATGCACATTATACGTCTTTAATGCAGCGATTTCCATTGTCTTCTGTATCCTCAGGCCTTTGGTCGTTGCTGATTCTTCCGTATTTAGGGGCAGTTTTCCACCCCAAGGGCAAAAGAATGCCCTGCACCTCTGTCCCTCCACCTTCTTTCACAAGCTCATTGGCTGAACGAATGTAACTTCTTACGCCGCAAGTTTTCGCGAGGAGTTAGAAGAGAATTTCCGAACAGCTTTCCTGATCCCTACTGCATCAGCTTTTTTTGCGGCCTTTTTAATAATTATTAGATTATCTAGTGGTGTTTTGTAAGGTTCTTAATTCCTTGGTGAGATGAGTGCAGTATCGCATCTAAATACGACGACGGTTTATGTCACAGCTCCTTTAACAGATACGAGTGTACAGTAAATTTTAAAATGTAACAATGCAAAGTAGTTTTGTATATCTTTTTAAGGCAGAACATGGGTGAAATTTGAGATAGTTACATTCTTATAATTAAAAATTTCTACTACTAAGGAACCTTTTCGCACCGTCATCAGTGATGTCTGGGTAAATCGCGTAAAAAGTAATTTGCTTTCAGATAAAAACTGCCGACATTGTAAAATAGCTTCTTTACCTCTGTCTCATATATTGGTGTTATTAAGAGTAAAAGCTCATGCAGTACGGAAAACTTTAGAGAAAGACTAGCGATGGGTTTACGGAACGGTGATGGGACACATAGTCCGCAGATAAATTTTCCGTAATAGTAGGATTCAGATTTACTGAGTTTGTGCTATATCGTTCGTGAAAACTAGGATAAGCAATAACGCATACACGCTATGATGTATGACACCGGTCTTGTAGGTATTTAATAGTGTCTCCTACGCTTCACGCAAAATTAAAAGAAAAAATCAGTGGCATTTCACGGTGGTGCAGTGCTAGAGTTAATTAAATGTGCGTGTCACACCCATAAAGGGAACGAATTGAGGGTATGTGCAATGGCATCAGTTACACTGCCTGCGGGTATCGCTTTAAATGCGTGACGGGATTTAGAGAGTAACGGTTTCATTTATTCACAGAAAGGCTAAAATGTAAGGTTAATAGTTTCTGACGCTCGATGGGCAGGATGAGCGATAAATTTTGCTGAGAATAGGCAGGCTGAATAGGCCTCGTGTTGCGCAGGGTAACATTGGTTCATAAAAGCTAGCGGATTTTGCAGGACTGAGGGTAGTAAGTACTGGACAACCGTGTCTACAGTCACAACTGAGTACACAGTATCTCCTTTCGCTTCTGAACGCTAGGAGGGAGTGAGGAAGTAGCATTATGTGAATCACGATGAAGTCATAGGGAGCGTTACTGTTACATCATAGTAGCTTACCTGCACTTCCTATTTATTTCATTCCTCAGCTACGTCTATTCTGTATTCCTAAATTTCCCTCAACATTTTTATATTTTGGTGTTTTATCGATCAACTGCAGTTGTTCTTCTATTAACCATGGTTTTTCGCTGTTACCTTCTTTGTACCTGTGTTTCTCTTTCCAACTTCCGTGATTGCCCTTTTTTATAAATGTCCATTTCTCTTTAACCGTACTGCCTACTGAGCTATTTATTACTTGTTGCTTTATCTATAGCCTTAGAGAATTTCAAGCGTATGCCGCCATTCCTTACATTCGTATCCCACTTGTCGGCGTATTGATTCTTCCTGACTATTTTCTAAAACTGCTGCCTACTATTCATCTCTAGTACATTGTGATCTGAGTCTGTATCTGCTCCTGTGATCCCCGTAAAATCCAGATTCTGATTTCGGAATCTTGGTCTGATCGTGATGTAATCTGATTGAAACCTTCCCGTATCACTCGGCGTTTTCCAAGTATACCTCTTCATCTTGTGATTCTTGAACAGAGTATTCGCTATTACTAGCTGAAATTTATTACAGAACTCATTTATTACAGAACGCATTCCATGTTCCATGTTCAATAACTTTATATATTTTCTCTATCTCTCCATCCTCAGCTTGCGACGTGTACCTGGACTATCGTTGTCGGTGCTGGTTTGCTGTCGATGCTGATAAGAATAACCCCGTCATTGAACTGTTCACAGTAACGCTCTCTCTGCCCAACCTTCCTATTCATAACGATCCCTACCCCCGTTATACAATTTTCTGCTGCTATTCATATTACCCTCTACTGAACCGACCAGAAATCGTTGCATTCTTTCCATTTCACTTCACTGACCCCTACTATGTCTAGATTCAGCCTTTGCATTGCTCATTTCAGATTTTCTTCCCTACCACGTTCTAAGCTTCTGACATTCCACTCCAAGACTCGCAGAACGTTATTCTTTCGTTGGTTATTCAATATTTTTCCCATGGTGGCCTCTCTTCGCAGATCCCTCCCGGAGGTCGGTATGGGGAACTTTTTGCCATTGGCCAGATCATCATGACAGTTTTTCAATTTCAAGTCACATGTCCCATGGATACACGTTTTGTGTCCTTAATGCAGTGGTTTCCATTGCCTTCTACGTCCTCATACACTTGATCATTGCTTATTCTTCCGCCTTGAGGGGCAGTTTCCCACCCCAAGAACAAGAAGTGTCCAGAACCTCTGCCCGCTCTCCGCCCTCTTTGAAAAGACCGTTGGCAGAATCAGGATGATTTCTTATGGCGGTAGTCTTCTGCCGCCAATGCTGATTAGTGATCAAAATTCAACCGCTGGCTGGTTTGGAACCCGGGACTTAGGAACGTTTTGATTAGCAATCAGAGACGCTACCACTACAAAGGGTCACTTAGGTGAATCCATCCTTAGCCACGGGTAAGAACCTGTAAGTGTTAATGAAATCATAGTACACACGGTGAGTCCTAATTCCACCAACAATCTTTCGGAAATTGTTCGGGAATTTTTTCGTAGTGCTTTTGTATAAAAATTCCATGGTCTACCGTGGCAGCTGCACTTTGTTTTATTTTTTACCCACTACATTTTTTTACCTGTGTTTAACTGAGTACAGATCATGAACTCATAGTATTTCGTGTCGAATACAGCAATGTTCACTTTACTCTTCGCCTTCACTCTCGTATTCCGTACTACACTGCTGTTTCTCGGGTTTACTTTCCACCAACGTTAGTTGCATCTTGTGTATGGGTTCACGGAATGCAGTGGGGAAGCGGCAAAAGTATGCTTCGCTGAGCTACTCAGCGTTGATAGCAATAGCAATACAAGTACAGTACTGTAGCCTCTGTATACTAGATGTCTTGGGGAATCTGAGTTTTCCCATCTTGATGTATATCAATACCATCAGCAGCAGTTGCTGCTGCAGCAACAGGGCCATAATCTCCACGTTCGCTTTACAACTTATTGGTACTTCTACCTTTTGCAAGATGTCCATGTCTTCGTCAGTGTACTAGTCTGCTTTGCCTGATTTTTCTTGTCCATGCTATGTTGAGGCATGCCTGCAGTAATACAAGCCGTATTTACTGTATTTCCTTACTGCATCAGTAAAATTCTGAACTTCCGACTCTTCCAGCATCCTTCTGTGGTCCAGCAGCGAAGAGCCTTCTGGGTTTTCCAGGAACCTCTACGTTATTTGCTTCATATGGGGAGATGCTAACAGTCCGGTTTTCATGGCAACTGTAAAACAAATGATATACTGGGGCACGAGTAATTAGTTATTTGTAAATGTGGTTTCGTTTCCAACATGTTTATCAAATCGTTCTAGCTTGGAAACTGGACAAGTGTTTTAATTCAAAATATTACATAATCACTCCACTCTACAACTCCTAGAAGTTTCTAAAGGGAATTTCCCAACACTCTATTCTGAAAAATAAAGTGTCGAAGAAATCCAAGTACAACGAAATAAAACTGTCGCAATGGAGATGTTCTTAACTATCATTGGATAACGCTGCTTCTACAGTAGCAAATATTCATATGTAGGTATGTGTGTGTGTGTGTGTGTGTGTGTGTGTGTGTGAAAGAGAGAGAGAGAGAGAGAGAGGGAGGGAGGGAGAGAACTCACGAGTTCAGTTTGACGTGAATATTTATGGGGTTGTTATCCGGCGAGTGTCCATTCCACTAAGAGCTTTTTAATATCGTTAGCCACTGCTTTCTGTATTCTGAGTGAAGTGTCACTACGAAAAATTTATGATGCATTGTCCTCATATTTGTTTTATGTAACCATTCTGCACAATAGAAAGGATGCCACCAATGCTCTCATTAAAGAATTATTGCCTACTAAATCTTTATACTGGAAGCGTTCTCAATCTGTGTAGATCCATTTCTGCCACGCTAGGTGTCTTGTGAAGCACGGATGTCTTCCTCGTCACATTCTTAGTATCCGCATTACCATTGAAGAGTCTAACGCCATTAGTCAACCGCAAGGTTAAGTCTATCCTCACAATTACTTTTATTTCAATACTGTTAACTGACACGCTAGAGCAAGAGATTTGTTTAAGTAGTTTCCGTGGATTCTACTACCGGTACATAGTTCTTAATGAGGAAACTTGGGTCGCATCGGTTTTTTGCGGACAGACGATCATCGTGCAAGAAACAGCCTCGATATACATTTGAAGCTTAGTGCTTGCGCTGTAAAAAGACACTGTTAGAATTTGAACGTTTACCCTGCGTGTTGATAGCGTTCTTTTGCAAAATTCCCATCACTTTTCTACAATTACAAATTCAAAGAATCGGATAAGCAGTTACAACATGACCAGGCAAATTATTTTCTTACTTAATTCATTACGCTCCGTAAATTAATTCCTAACGTACAAATATCGATAAGACAACACAGGCGTTAATAATTAGAATTTACATGTCGGAAATTAAGTATGTATACTCACTTTAAAATATTAATTTCATAAGCTAAAACGCTTTTTCCTTCCGGCAGTCAACTTATAAAACGAGTATTTATATGATTCCTGCTGCTAACGGCCACACGAAAAGACTTTCTACTTAGAAATATAGAATATTTACGCTGCTATGCACTGGCTACTGTTAAACAGAGCAGATTTTCGCATAAAAACAGTGACTGAGTATCTACTCTAATAAGAGAACACTTCATCCACTCTTATATTAAATATGTATATCTAAAACTGAGAAATTCCTATTTGTGTGACTCATTTTTTTAAATAAAATAATTAGGGTTGCCTAAATGCGATAGTCAATGAGGCCTGTTAAGAAGGGCATTACCACTTGTCCTGCAGCTACCAGGAATATCAAATGCCTGAATACAATTAATCAAATGAGTTGTATGTCGGTCGGCGTTTTTTCTTCTGTCATCAGTCTTCTGACTGGTTTGATGCGGCTCAACACAAATTCGTCTCCTGTACCAAACTCTACAACTCGGAGTACCACTTGCAACCTACGTCCTCAATTATCGGCTGGATGTATTCCAATCTCTGTCTTCCTCTACAGTTTTGGCCCTCTACAGCTCCCTCTAGTACCTTGGAAGACATTCCCACTGGCTTAACAGATGTTTATCATCCTGTCCGTTCTCCTTATCACTGTTTTCCACATATTCCTTCCCTCTCTGATTCTGCGCAGAAGCTCCTCATTCCCTACCTTATTAGTCCACCTATTTTTCAACATTCGTCTCTAGCACGACATCCCAAATGCTTCAATCACCTTCTGTTCCGCTTTCCCTACAGTGCTGTACTCTAGACGTACATTCTCAGAAATTTCTTTCTCAAATTAAGGCCGATATTAGTAGACTTCTCTTAGCTAGGAATGCCCTTTTTGCCACTTCTTGTCTGCTTTTGATGTTCTCCTTGCTCCGTCTGTCATTGGTTATTTTATTGCCTAGATAGCAGAATTCCTTAACTTCATCTACTTCGTGACCATCAATCCTGCTCTCCTTTCTACTATCTCTCATTAACTTCGTATTTCTTCAGTTTCCTTTAAATTGATCCTCTGTACTCATTACACTGTTCATTCCGTTCAGCAGGTCATGGAACTCTCTTTCACTTTCGCACAGGGTAGCAATGTCATTAGAAAATCGTATCATTGATATTCTTTCACCCTGAATTCTAATTCTACTCCTGAAAATTCTTTAATTCCCATAATTGCTTCATCGATGTACAGACTGAAGAGTAGGGGCGAAATGCTAAATCCTAGTTTTACACACTTTTTATACGACCACTTCGGTCTTGGTCAGTTCTTATTATTTCCTCTTCGCGGTTCTGCACATTGTATATGACCCGTCTCTCGCTACAGCTTACCCCTATTTTTCTCAGAATTTTGAACATGTTGCACCATTTTATATTGCCGAACTCTTTTTCCAAGCCGAAAAATCCTTTGAACGTGTCTTGACTTTTCTTTAGTCATGCTTCTTTTCTTAACCGCAACGCCGGAATTGCCTCTCTCGTACCTTTACCTCTCCTAAAGCCAAACTTATTTTCATCCAGAGCATCCTGAATTTCCTTTTCCATTCTTCTGAGTATTATCCTTGTCAGAAACGTGGATGCATGAGCTGTTAAGCTGATTATGTGGTAATTCTCGCTTTGTTAGCTCTTGCCGTCTTAGGAATTGTGTGGATAATGCTTTTCTGAAAGTCAGATGGTATATCGCCAGACACACCATCGTAAATAGTCATTTTGTACCCACTTCCCCCAGTGTTTTCAGAAATTCTGATGTGATGTTATCCATCCCTTCTACCTTATTTGATTTCAAGTCCTACAAAGTTCTTTTAAATTCTCATTCTAAAATCTGGTCCCCTATCTCTTCTAAATCGATCCCTTTTGCTTCGTCTATCACATCAGACCAATCTTCTCCGTCATAGAGGCTTTCAATGTATTCTTTTCACCTATTCACTGTCTCGTCTGCATTTAATAGCGAAATTCCCGTTGAATTCTTAATGTTACTACCCTTCCTTTTAATGTCAGCGAAGGCTTTCTTGACTTTCCTGTATGCTGAGTCTGTCCTTCCGACCATCATTTCTTTTTCGATACCTTCACACTCTTCCTGCAGCCATTTCGTCTTAGCTTCCCTGCACTTCCTATTTATTTCGTTCGTCAGTGACTTTTCCCGGAAAATTTTTGTACTGGTTCCTCTCATCGATCAATTGAAGTTTTTCTTCCGTTATCCATGGTTTCTTCGTAGTTACCTCCTTTGTACCTATATTTTTCTTACCAACTTCTGTGATGGCCCTTGTTAGACATACCAATTCCCCTTCAATTATAATGCCTACTGAGATACTCCTTATTGCTGTATCTATACGACTTTTAGTCCAGTATCTGATTTCGGAATGTCTGCCTGACCATGATTTAATCACTCTGAAATCTTTCCGTATAACCTCGCCTTTTCCAAGTATACCTCCTCCTCCTCCTGTGATTCTTGACAGAGTGTTCGCTATTGCTAGCTGAAACTTTTTACATAACTCAATTAGTCTTTCTCCTCTCTCATTCCTTGTCCCAAGCTCATATTCTCCTGTAACCTATTTTTCTACTCCTTCCCCTACAAATGCGTTCTGGTCTTCCACGACTATTAGATTTTCATATCCCTTTGCATACTGTGTTATCCTTTCAATATCCTTCTACACCTCAACTATCTCTTCATTTTCAGCTTGCACGGTCGGTATGTATACCTGAAGTATCGTTGTTGGTGGCCATTCTCATAAGAGCAACCGTATCACTAAACTGTTCACAGTTACACACTCTCTGCCCTACCTTCCTATTCATAAAGAATGTTACTCCCGTTATAGCATTATCTACTGCTGTTGTAATACCCTATACTCTACTGACCAGAAATCCTTGTCTTCTTTCCATTTCACTTCACTGACCCGTACTATATCTGGATTGAGCCTTTGCATTTCCCTTTTTAGATTTTCTAATTTCCCTGATACGTTAAAGCTTCTGACGCTGCGGACCCCGACTCGTAGAACGCTATCCTTCCGTTGATTATTCTATGTTTTTCTCATAATAACCTCAGCCTTGGCCGTCGCTTCCTGGAGATCCTAATGGGGGCTACTGCGAAATCTTTTGCTAATAAAGAGATTATCAAGACACTTCTACAGTTACAGGCCACATCTCATGTGTATACACGTTACCTGTTTCTAATGAATTAGTTTTTATTGCCTGCTGCATCCTCATGTCGTTGAACATTGCTGATTCTTCTGCCATTAGGAGCAGTGTGCTACTTGATTATATTTAGTATATAGGAATTGACAATTAGTAATAAAGAATACAGAGAAATTTAAATTCCTTTACATTACAATAAGGAAGCCATATACAATATCTGGCCACAAGGTGAAATCTTGCTCTGCAAGTACGAGAAATGTATATTCCCGCTTCGAATTTCGTCTTCGTTTTACGTGTCCGCTTTCCTTAGTCTGAGAGTGTAAATGTTTACATGCTCAAGATGCGGTGTAAAGGCTGACCATGCGAGTGCCCGAAAGTTAAAGATTACAATATTAGCGTGCCGGTAAAGGGGCTTAAGTGTTTTCAGATATTTTTATCATGTCACGTGATTTTAGCATGTAAAGGCGAGTCGACATCGGACGTGAAAGGCGGCGTGGCGCTGCTCATGCCCGCGCAGAACGGCGCAGAGCAGCCCAGAACTGAAAAGAATGGAGCAGAGTCTTTGTAGGTGCCCAGCAATGCTCAAGTGTGTGCGCGTTTGTGCGCCAATAATAATGTAAAATGAGAAATGCCATCCAGAAAGAGCACTCTCTTATTTTGATGTTCTGTCACTCCACGTAACTTTTTATTTCTGCGCACAGTGGCACGGTTTGATGTCCGCACTGACCACCAGGCTGAATCTTCTTCTTGACTGTGCGCGGATGCCCGGCCCCACGTGCCTGTTGTTCATTGTTCTGTTGCGTTGTTTCTCTGTGCCATTTATCAATGCTAATATGTTCTATGAGTCACAACTCAGAATTGATGAAAATTTAATTTAGAGAGACGATGACAGAGAATTACTGTAACGATAAAATATTCTCCACGTAAAATACTGAGGGCACGGCGTTACCGTCGAAAAAGAAAGAAAAGAAAAAAGAAGGGGGAAGGCGTCCAACCGCAAGCCCTCCACAAACGGCTCTGATTGGTAGTGAAAATGCTGGAAACTGTAAATCAACGGAGTTAGGCTGTCATTGCACTGAAGGGCTTTTATTAGACGTATTCAGATCATAGTGTGTGGCCAAGTGAGGAGCAGCATTATTGCCTTCAATTACTCTGTTTTTCATTAATACCTTCCACAAAGGGCTGTCATAACGCTAAAAGCTCGATATGGTCTTCAGACTACCATGAAGAGTTTCACGTAATCTTCTATTTTTATTTCAGTTTATTGTCCAAATCATTGACGATACTCTCAATAATCCCATGTTATTCCTTGACTAGATATTCTAGTACCTATGATGTTCTTAGTCATGACAAGGTCCAGAAATGATTAGGCGCCAGGTATACGAGTAGGTGCATTTCTAAGGAGAGATAAGTACAATGTTTTTAGTAAAGCAAATCACAGTCTCCGTTAAAATGCTCGTTTTATTGGGTTATTTTGTAAGAGTATAGACTACACAGCTGTCCTTAGATCACTGTAGTCTGAGGTGAGTAGAGAATAAATGATAATTTCATCGTAATGTGAGTATAGTTTCACCTGGTGATCATCTGGAAACAAACCTAACATGGACAGTAAATCCTGTTCAGTACTGTACACAATTCAGAAATGTGTGTGTATTTTAGCATAACTCTGGAATTCCGGAAAAAATGTGACCCGCCTTAGTACACATTCGTATTTGACACTCCGTTTGGAAATAAAAAAGGTACACATTCATATTTGACACTCCTTTTAAAAATAAAATTAAAATGTAGTGCTTAGACACTTCCTCATAGGGATACGATTCAAATGCAAATATGGACATAATCATAATAGTCAGAAAGGAAACATTTCTACACCGAATCCATAGTTTTCGTGATCGCTAAATCGATTGGTGGCACTTCCTATCAATTTTACGGCCTTTGATTTCGATGACGATTCCGTAATGAGTGACCTGTAAAGCATATCACTGGAATGCTTGGAGCAGTTTCTACAAAATTGGTAACACATAAGACTTAGTGTGGCGCCATTCTACAGACACGACCACCCTCTTAAAAATAAACGATTAGACACTACAGAGTTCAGTGACACGTAAAGGGAAAGCAACGTCGTGCAGCAGAAATCAACACCTTAATATCTGTCAGTTGTACTCACGAAGCGCAACACAAGAATGTGGTATGTTATCTCTATAGTGGATGCACGTCACTCGATTTCCCAATTGAAGCTACGGCTAAGAAAAGCAGACGGTGTAAACTTCTGTATTGGAAATGTCTGTCCAAATCACAACGAAGACACTTTTACTAGGATCCTGAAGTTTCTTCGATACAGCTTACAGTACGTACCACTATGTAGATTTTGGGCACTAGAGAACTGCTACAGACACTATTTGTGGTTTTACGGGCTAATGTTAGCAACCGGAGTATGATAATAACGATACTAATAACGCACCTGACTGTCAAAAGAGCTCACGAATAATTACCACTAAAGACGATCTCATCTTCAATGGAAAATTGTGTTAGATGGAAAATCAGATGCTCGACCCCACGACTCACAGCACCGTTTTAATCTACCACAATGTAACTTTACTACGCGACATCGCACCCCGCTATTCAACGGCGTAACAGGATTCTTGAACTATTGTTTTTAAATAAAGTACTAGCTGTCATGCTCGATAATACAGTATCATTGTCTTTTCAGTTGAAACCACAACGAAACTACGTAGACTCTATTTACTGCAGTGTGATTCTCTGCACTTTAAAAATTATTTTATGTCGCACTTTCAGAGATATAATTTACTCTTTTGTTTAGTTGACGTTATTAATCACAGATAACTTCTGCAAGTAGCAACCACGCTACAAGATTATATTTTCATAATTTCAATACCAACGTATCAATACGTTTTAAAATTGTCACGGTCTCAGAAATAAGTAGATTACCTTTCTTTCAAGAATTATTCATCTTCCCCTTTAAGTAAATTCTTCGAGATAATTTCTATCATTTTTTTAACTTTAGGATTACAAAATAATTTCTCTCTTTGGAAATTAACAAATATGAACTGTTAGTATTATTTCTTTGCGAAATAACATATTTACTTTTTATAACGTTGCAGACTTTTCTTTATCTAATCTTTGACTTCCTTTTACCACATTACGATATTTGCAAATTATTCGTTTGCCATAAAATTGTACTTTACTTTAAAAACATATCTGAATATTGAACATGGACAAATGACACTCTGGACACCACTTGTTTTTTAAACAGAAGCAGTTTCTGTCTTTATTGCCTGTTTTCTTTCACATAAGTTACGATTAAGCTTTTACGAGTGGTGGCCAATCAAAAAACACCTCTAAACGTAAAAGTAAAGAAAAATTAAATAAAAAACCACTTTTGAACTATTTTGATTTTAACATAGACACAAAATTAATCCCTCCTAAGGCGTTGACTTTCCGCGGAAACACTACTCTTACGACAGGAGAAACGATAACAATGGTGCTTACTTTGTCGTTTACGGTTTTATAGGAAAAGTTACTAAATTAGAGACCGCACATGCAAATCTCCTACTAATTTAGATCGTTTTTCTTCTAAATGAAGAACAGCCGTAGGACATCCGTTCTCCTGATTACAAAGATGACACAGTCCGTGTATCTGTACAGAAGTTTCGGAACATTAGGTAAAATACATCGACGCTCACGTTGAAGTCGCAAAGAAAACTCTTACAAAATCCCGCAAAGCGCTGTTTCATAGGTGACTGCTTTGACAGTCAAATCTATTAGTACAAAAGTGCAGA
The DNA here is from genome assembly GCF_023897955.1 of Schistocerca gregaria. NCBI lineage: Eukaryota > Metazoa > Arthropoda > Insecta > Orthoptera > Acrididae > Schistocerca > Schistocerca gregaria. Next base: position 296,287,780 of record NC_064920.1, read on the forward strand.
TACACTATTTCCTTAGCGCTGCTTTCTCCGCCTCCAAATTGAAATAAAGTCAGCATGTTATAACGTCACTTATCTACCTTACCAAAATGGAGTATCTCTAGTCTAACCGAGACAGTGATCGCCTACATATGAGAGGCTTTCAAGCCACACTATGTGATCAAAAATAGCCGGACAGCTGGCTGAAAATGATTTACAAGTTCGTGGCGCCCTCAAATGGTAATGCTGGAATTCAGTATGGTGTTGGCCCAGCCTTAACCTTGATGACAGCTTCCACTCTCTCAAGCATACTTTCAGTCAGGTACTGGAAGGTTTCGTGGAGAACGGAAGGCTATTCGGCATGGAGTGCTGCACTGTGGAGCAGTATCGATGACGTTCAGTGAGGCCTGGCACGAAGTCAACGTTCCAAAACATCCCAAAGGTGTTCAGTAGGATACAGGTCAGACAGTTCACAGAAAGGCTGCACGTTTTGTATTATCGCGAAATATGGGATACAGTGTCACAGAAATATTACAGGCTTTGGGCTGGAAGTCATTAAAAGAAAGGCGTTTTTCGTTGCGACTGAATCTTCTCACGAAATTCCAATCACCAATTTTCTCCTCCGAATGCGAAATTATTTTGTTTATACCGACCTACATAGGGAGGAACGATCACTACGATAAAACAAGGGAAATCAGAGCTCGTAAGGAAAGATATAGGTGCCCATTCCTTCCGCACGCTATACGAGAATGGAATAATAGGGAATTGTGAAGGTGGTGCGATGAACCCTCTGACATGCACTTGAATGTGATTTTCAGAGTACCCATGTAGATGTAGATGTAGATGCAGATGTAGACTCTGTGCAGGCCACCCCATTATTCTCATATAACCACTCCGCCACAGTCCGTGCACTAAGAACAGGTGCTCCATTATGTTGAAAGATGCAATCGCCGTAACCGAATTGATTTTCAGCAGTGGGAAGCAAGAAGGTGCTTAAAACATCAATGATCAATGTAGGCCTGTGCTGTGAAAATGCCACGCAAAACAACAACGACCACGTAATAACACCACCGCCTCCGAATTTTACTGTTAGTACTACACACGTTGACAGATGACGTTCAACGGGCTTTTGCCATAGTCACACACAGCCATCTGATCGCCACATTCTGTATCGTGATTTGTCACTCAACACTACGTTTTTCCACTGTTCAATGGTCCAATGTTTACACTCCTTACACAAATGAGGCGTGATTTGGCATTTACCGGCGTGATGTGTGGCCTATGAGCAGCCGCTCGACCACGAAATTGAAGATTCTCACCACCCACATAACTGTCATAGTATTTGCAGTGGATATTCCTGTGTGATGGTCTGGATAAAAAAAATGTTTTTTTTACCACTCAGCTACCGGGGGTGGACATGGTCTGGATAGATGTCTGCCAACTACACATTACGACCTTCCTCAACTGTCGGCTGCCAGACGTGGTCGGCCTGTGCGCTTTTGTGCTGTACGTGTCCCTTCACGTTTCCACTCCACTATCACTTAGGAAACAATGGACCTAGAGATGTTTAGGAGTATGGAAATCTCGCTTACAGACGTATGACACTATTGACACCCAATCAACTAATCACTTTCGAAGTGCGTCGGTTCTGTGGGGAGCCACATTCTGTTCTCTGACGTTGTCTAATGACTACTCAGGTCGCTCATATAGAGTACCTAGCAGTAGGTGGCAGCACAACGCATCTACTACTTTTGATCACAGAGTGCACACTTCGTTGAGTAACTGTTTTGGCATAAAATCACCAACCATGAGAAGCCAGTCCAAAACTACAGTTTCTCGTACAAACTACAGCTACCTCGCACAAAATTCTAAATTCTCACACAATTCGATAACTTGATGCTTTTCGCCCCATAAAGTGAGATCAAAATTATCACTGATTGGCGTAAATATCTTTCAAATAAGTCGATAACAAGTTGACGAAATTCTCCTAAATTACTAACCCAGCTTCGGGCTGATTTTATCCGCCTAGCTACCAACAAGGACTAACTGAATTTCCCATGTAACAGATCAAGAATCATTTACGATGAACAAACATAGCACTCTAATTCTCCCTTTGAACAATAGGAAGTTTTTCTTAGCGGCTGTCGTTGGGGTCTCACGGTTGTGTTAACTTTGCCGGAAGTCGGAACTTTGCAGTCGTCCGTGTGTAGTAAACTCGCTGACTTTCATGAGATATACCTGTTCAGATATTTTCAGGCGACGATCTCTATAACATTTTACACAAACGTTTATGAGAACGGTTTCCAGACGAATAATTAAATTTGCATAACAGCTAATTTTGATAATAAGTCGAGGTGACACCTACCATTAATGCAGATTTAAAGCAACACAAGTAATGACGTATCACAACTTGCTATAAAGAAGAAGACACCGTAGAAATAGACACAATTATAATTGTTCTCCCTTTATCTGCCTTAGTTCCTGTGGCGTCGTTTTCAAAAAGTGTATAATTGATACTTTCAACGACCCTCTTCCCTTTTACTGATTTGAGGACAGGTTTATTAATCTCATTCGTAATGATGTTATTAATCGCTGAACAGATCTTATTCTGATCACGTTTTGGCTTTCTAAGTGAGTCAATCGCATATTTAGTGTGAACCACCGTGTATCTTTTAGCCTGACGACCCACTTTCCTGTTTATATTATCTTAATACCCTTACTAAGCATTTCCATATCGCTCTGATCAAAAACAGTGTTAGTTAAATTCAACTCTCTTGGGAAGAAGTTGAAATTTGATACACAGCCATCATTATTCGCTGTTGCCCTGTTCTACAAGCTCAGAATCTTATTATAAAGTCTTTACTTTACTTTATGTACCACGATATCCACTGTGTGCCTCACACCATGTAGCAGTGTGTCGAATGTTAAACGCGAAAGTGTACTGGCAAGTTCGAAATGTAACCCATATAACCTATCAATGATCACTTGTTTCTTCACAAACAGAGCCTTGATCTCACTTTTCGTTATGACCACATTTCCGCCTACATCGTACCATTCGACTGTTTGTATTCTTGTTGTTGATGTGACTGTACATACCTCGGCGTGACCTTGTTAGAAATGCACATTTTGTTGAATGCTATATGCTAGATGGTGAGCGCCAGCTTTAACTTGAGCTTGTTGTGCCCATAAAATACAGTGCTGGCCCTGCTAGGCAAAATATTCATGAGGTTACCTTCCATTAGGAAAGTGGGTACAATCAGCGACTGTTACGTAATTTATAAATGATAGAGTGCAGCAATCAGTCGCCATTTTTTTGCAGGTTTTATTACAAAAATCCAAATTTGACTTTTATAGGTCGATAGAAGAAAGGGATGCGAATGCTAACGAAGGCGAAAAATAGCGACATACGTAAGATTTGTATCTCGTGCTGCAGTTGACTTACATATGTCAAATAAAGACCAGGATACTACCTCCGTATTTCAACTGTGTTACAGGATGCCAATGTTACGTACGTCGCTTTTTTCATCCTTGCTAGTACTAGCATCCTGTTCTTCAGTTGATCTATATAAATCATATCAACTAAAAAATAGGATACTAGGACTCAAAGAAGCGATATGCTGAACATTATGTTATGGATGTGCGTGCTATAAGTTATATGTTTACTCTGGCGTACATTCTTTTGTTTCTCAAAGCTCGTCTTTCTTTCTGACGTCATTGTTCAAAGCCAACGGGTTGTATCCCGTTCTTCAGTAATCCCACCCTAGTCAGCTACCACATGGACCCAGCTCATACCAAGCAACAAATAAAAAGTTGGAACTGGTAAGCCAATCGGAAAGCGCTATGTTTCACCCGCGTGCAAGTTCATCTTCGTTTTCTTACTAAAGTTGTTTTTGGCGCACTGAAGATTTATCACAAGCATATATCACTCATGCTGCAATGTCTTATAATTAAATAACGGGTAACGACACATCGACGGAAAAAGTCATGAGATTTCAAGATGAACAATTATTTTGTTCCTTACACTGACTGTTAAGAGAGGCCGTGTGGTAAAAGGCCTCAGATTAGTACGTGAATGTTTTCTTTCATCTCTGCGTTTCTAACAGATTCTGAGACCAGCAATGATACTTGTATTTTTACTTATCACCAATATTTGACGGTCTTTTTCGATTATGTTCCGATTTACGTGGGTGTCGTTAGGTAGGAACCTAATACACAGCTTAAATTGCTGTAAAAAATAACATTTAGAGTGGAAAGCGCCAAAAAGCTGCCTCCCATTTCGTTTTTATGTAACAGATAGAAAAGAGGTAGAAACTGTGTTTTAAAGGCATGTAATTTTAACTTTAAAATGTTATGTACCATTTACATTTTAGTAGTAGGAAATAAACAAAATGTACTTGCGAAAAACATTTTTAAAAACTTTGCCATTAGCTAGTTCAAAAATAGCTACCAAAATTCGATCCTAAGGCCAAATAAGCAGAACAGCACTAAACAAAATCAGAAGACGTGTTAAATCGGAGAAAACTTACTCTAGATGTAAAGTAGGTATAATATAACATCTACGAAAGTGATAGAATTTCTGTGTGTTTCCTTTGCTGAACCTCAAGAGCCCTGCTCTAGGGACTCGTGTGTGAATTGTTTTTGACAATTTGGCTATGAGTCGTTTAAGAACTACTCACATTTTCCCAGCAATTCGTCTTAGAAAGGATGTTCAGTGTTATTTCTCTCTGTCAGTTCTATAGCCATCTTTCGCAGGTCATTGCGAGTAAGCGTGAAGAAAGAAACTTCCATACCAAGATAGTCCTTTACCAAACCAGCTCTTCTTCAACATCTTTACTCAAAAGTGAAGGTCTGGCTCTTTTTGTTATCTCTGCTTCCTCGGGTGTAGTATACTTCTTGTTGAATACGCTCACAAGAGTTGTTTGTAGAGCATTAAACTGCTCCGTGGCATTCTTTCCAGCTCACCTGCTTTTGAACTACATCAATAGCTTTAGTCGTTTAAGACAGACTCCACTTACTATGGTCAACCTTTCCTATTACCCTCTTGGTATCAGCAAGAGAATAAGAATCTGGACTTTAAACGTAAAAAAAATGAGGGGTTTAGTTGAAGCATCTTTAGGAGGTCCAGTTTACGTTACTAAAGTCTGCATTTAGTAATAGAATAATTTTTTAGTCAAAGATATAAATAAAAATGTAAAAAGCTTTGGTACAACAAATGCGTTGAAGAAGTACAAAGTGTGAATAGTACATCAAACATTACAATGAAAAATACCAATTTTCCACATAGTGCTATGCGTTTACACTCTATTTAAAATAACTGCACGTCAAATAATATATTTGGCGTCCATTTCATAGCATACACGATATAGGGCTTATGTCTACCATTGCACTGTAAAGTATACCAACCATTTCCGGTGGAAACTATTCCAGAACCTTCAGATTTCACTTCATACACGCATAGGTGATCTGACTCCACTGCATCACACAGTAATAAGAAAAAGACACTGCCCATAATTTTCACAAGCAAACACAGTTATCACAAATAAAAATAATTTCTAGAGGAAACATTTTTCCAGTTGAAACATAGCGCTTTCTCATTGGCCTTCCAGCCTAGCTCTGACGTTTAGTTGGTCTCCAGAGGGGATAGTGCCAAAAGCTGTGTCGTTTCGTCCTTGCGAGCGTGAACGGGCACAGCCGCGGCAGAAGACAGCTTCCGGTTACTACACATGTCGGCTGGCGTATTATATATTCACTGCTCGTCACAGTGTACATGAAACATTCATAGTGGCAGTATCTCTTTTTCATTTACTTGTGACACACAGTGGTGTCCTGTTATAAAGCTGATTAGTGCCTTCATGTTACAAATAAACTATGCTGAATGCATCACGTAACATGTTTACGTTTACAGACAACACTGTCTTTTTCAGATATCTATTCCATGGAAAATTTTATTGCTTACAAGTCACTGAAGTATTCATCTACAGCAACAAGCAGGACTGATGACCTTAGCTGTTTAGTCCCCCTTAAACATCCCAACAACAACAACAAGCAAATTCCAGTACAGTGTAACTGCGCGTGATTCGCTTTTAAAGCTGTCACATGCAATTTGCTTAACAAGATATACATAGACAACTGGAATTTATAGCGCGTTATTGACATCCGCTGCTTGGGCGGGAAATAGTGTTGTGCTACGTACGAGAATTCTCATACGCAAACGCGAATTTCATCATTTGTTCGATATAAGAAGCAAAAGCGAATATCTTACGCACGCAAACATACGAGAATTTTGCCGAAGGCCTTCGTTTCTACCAAGCTACATTAAACACATTTGTTGGGGAACCAATTAATTCACCTGGTATATTTAATAAAATGCTCGTATGTTGTTATGGATTCATGTTTAAGGATAATGCGGTCCCTGTCAGAGGACAGCTTTAGCAAAGAGTCTGAGAGCCGTGTTGCCGACCATGGCTCAAAATTCAAAAGTCAACAATGAGAGTTCAAGAACCGACTCCGGAAAAAATTAAATTACGAAATACTTTGTTTTTATAAAGTTTTTCACTCAGTTAGAGTTATTAAGTATCAGAAATAGAGTGACCACTTGACTGTCAGAACGCTGTAATATCATTTCAAACGATATTCTCATATAATTGGAAAACAATAGTACACTCCCCTACAGGGCTCTGGAATCTCTAGTGCATTGTTAAAAAGAAATGTTGAAAACTAGCAAAGGTCGTAGTAATAGTAACTTTAGGTCGACACTGTATCATGCTGTTAACAATAAGTGTTTCACAGTCGCAGTACATTCATTCATTCTCTTGTCGCAGCTTCACAACCAGTTAAGAGGATGTTGAAATTAAATTACGAGCATTCTTAGCAGAACATGATAATGTGGCATTTTTAGCAGCTGATCATTTGTCCTGTTTACTGAAAGAAGTATTTCCAGAGTCGGACATTGCAAGGGCCATACTTTCAATGTGACTGGAGTGACATACAAAGAAGTGACGGTGAAAATGCTACGGCATGTCAAATTTAGTATACTGACGGACTAAGGGATAATGTTGGACTGTAAAAAAAATTCATGTGCTGTGATCCGTTTCTATGAGAAAGATACAGGAGAATAATAATGAGAGCTACTCTTGCAATAATAATCAACTAAATTCTAAAATAAAATTTCGTCTTAAACTTTAAATGTGTATAATTCTTTCATATGTAGCATGGAAGTTAAGTTAGGGGATCTGTATGAAGTTTACAATGATGAAGACGTAAATATTGAGAACGATTCTGCTACAGAGGACCTCTACAATGGTCTTGTAAAAAGGTTTCAATGGCAAAGTATTCCATTTGCCAATGTTATTGTCTTTGGAGCAGATGGTTGCAATACATGATGGGTGCTCACAGTTCAGTGGCAAGTAAATTCCGAGACACTTACCCAGAAATTTTTTTTATAAAGTTTGTTTGCCACTCGGCGCTTATATATGCGAGTGACGCCTGCATAATCCTCCCAAAATATTGTAAAGATTTCGATAGGAATATTTGTGGTTTGTTTAAACTCGTCACCAAGAGGCAAGCAGCGTTCGAATTTCAGGTACCGTATCATATCTAATCTTATTTTACGTCAGATCTAGAGGAAATAGGCTAAACATAATGCATTATTGCAGGTGTTTTAAAACTTGGAACTACATAAATTGCTTCAGACTTCGCAGATAAGTTGATTACCGATGATCGCAGTAGTTGGGACAGTGGTTTAAAATTGGGATGCTCTAATTCTATTTTATTTTTTTTATTTTTGAACAGCTTTCTGAGTGAGTTTAAGTGCTGAACAAATTTTTAACTATTTATACCACCTCTCTGCAAAAATTTGGTACGTGTTATTAGAGTGTTTAATTGTTTATCTTCATGAAAAGATTAGAGCCGTCTTACAGAAGTACTTCTATATTTCATGAGATGGTCTTATGTCACAGGAATAAATCCGAATGTCGTTGACCCAAAGCTTGCAACTCGTCATCTGGACGATTACCAAACGTTAAGGACATTGAAATGAAAATGAAGTCGCATCCTTCTTGACAGATCGTAGAGGATCGATGCGGAGACCCGCACCGCCGTACTAGGCAATATCCGAATGGAGGTGAATGGGGATGAATGATGATGCTGAAGAAGACACAAAAACACCCTGTCACCTCAGGGCTGGTGAAAATCCCTGGCCCCGCCGGGATTTGAAGCCGGGACCCCGAGCTCGGGAAGGGAGAATGCTACTGTGATACTACGAGCTGAGGTCTGAAAAGTTTTAGGACACCACAAATAAAGAAACACAGCTTCTTAAGGATTCTTATCATCGATGCGGGAAATTTCTTGTTGTGAGTATACTTTGCCTTTATTTTGTTTCCAGGATACAGAAAGGGATGTAAGTCAATTTCTATTTTACAACGAATTTTAAGCAAAAATGTCCTAAGCAATCTGTTTACTTCTACTGCGGTTACGATATTGCAGTATTTGTGTTTTGAAGAAAAACGATACAATGTTCAATCGGACATGCATGCACCAAGCAACATTGCACCGTTCTTCTTAACAGCACAAGAACTTTAACATCGTATTAATCCGCCGATATTGGGCAGCGGCTTTCAGCTAAAATGTCCGCCCCACGTACGCGAATTACATAATGTGCGTACGAGTATACGCTGCGACGCATTACCGATGACATATGGAAGTTTGGGTGTTGCTGTGTGCCTTACAGAGGCGGTTGAGGCGATCGCTCTCGTAAAGCAAAACATCCGGGTTCGAGTGTCTGCTTCTGACAAATTTTCACAGTTGTCATTCTCTTATATAGCTGATGGTTGATCGTATTCCCAACTGCGATAACTATTTACTTGTTCTACTGTAACGCTTCTCCTTCCGGGCAGGTATAAACGTTATGATCTTTCACCCACTGAAGCTGCCAATACGTGAATTTACATTTTTATTGTTTCGTATTTTTTACACATTCCTATATTTATACGTGGCACACCTAATGGGTGATATAAATTCTCAGATATAGAGATAGTTTCTTTCCAGATCAAATTGGACCATAAAGTACTGTCCATACCAGCGGCTGTGAAACCTAATAATGCTTTGTCACAAAGTTTAACAAATACAACACTTTCGCTTGTGCTGTTGACCATATTATTGCTACGTATTATTCCTTCCATAGAAGTTGATTTAGCACAAACTCTAGATGAGAAATGGAGCTGCCTACCCATGCTTTTGGCCTGTCTCCCAGACTCGCTCCAAAACGAGCAATCGCCAAGAAAAATGTGGAATATATTAAATCATACATCTGAAGAATTCAACGATTTCAGCTATTCTACACTTTCGGTTTTGAGTTTATCTCATTGAAATGCTGCCTGCGAAAGAGATTTTTTAAGGTTTGTAAAGCATCAAGGCTCGTAAGCTAATTAATAACATGTGTTCGTGCATTTTAGGTTTCAACATTTTATGTTAAATTTCAGGTAAAACTCATGACAAACAAAATCAGAAACCGACTGCAGACGAACACATTGACAGGAGCACTTTCTGCCACAGAATATACTGTATTAAAGAGAGTGAAAACCGTGGCTCATGTGTAATTTTTCATCCAAAACCTGAAATGTACCAGAAAATAATTCGGCTATTCTGTATAAAATTAAGAAGAAGAAGTAGTTCTGTATTAATTTAAGAAGATGAGGTAGATCTTGGATATGAATGATAGGTACAAAATCGTGTTGATGTTTTTACTCTCGTTCCCATTCAAGTCAGCCTTTTCTTTGCTGTACACTTGGTCTATAATATAAAAAATACGTGGTGTATCAACAAATATTCTTCTATATTTCTGAAACTAACAAACACAGACAATAGCTCTCGTTACATCGAGTAATATACCACTGTGTCACCAACTTATAGTGAAATTTAATATCATTTATACGATAGATAATAAAATGTTTTCCTTCTCTTATGCTCTATGTAAAACACTGCATGCCGTAAGTTAGTTCCTGCTTTATAATACACAAAATATTTCTTTTCACTACACCAAAAAGGCTTAGAACTAGTGTTGATGGCTTCTCATTTCTCCTGTATTCCACGAAATGGACAAGTAGATTTCTATGTATTGTTTCAGTCCCACCGACAGACATGTATAGAAAATACGTAGCTTATGCTAGATATATATACATCTATGTACTGCCACATGGGGTTAAACTACGGCAGTTTCTTTCCTTTATCGTAGTCCTCTCTAATTACAACATTGCAGGATGCCAGATAGACGTTTCTAGTCCTATCTTACGTCATTCAAGAAGAAAAACACTTTTCTACATAACTTTAAAAGTACAACTCCATTAGGAATTTAGTAAGTCAATCTGAGTCTCGATCTCCTAGTGCTGTGTACACTAAAGAGAAATATTGTTAATACCTGATAATTACACGTTTGTAGTTAGTCGTATTTATCAAATTCAAATAACAAACATGACCTGTGGTGAGAGATACACATAGATTATAAGACAGACAAGTACAATAAATAATCAACAGCAAAAATGTATACAAATACGACACTATGTATTATGCACAAAATCTCTACTGTACATATTACTTTAAATCTCTATAAAAATATAATCTTTTAATGTGATAAGGACAGGTATACATCAAATGCCATTTCTTGCCTTTCTTTTGTGGAAGTGAGGGCTCGCGTTTACTTCTCAGCTGTGTTTTCGCACGAAGCTTAAAGTTCTAAATTGCTGCAGCTTCTGAATTTTATTTTTATACGGCCTCCCTTCTAATCCACAGGACAGAATAGGATTCATAGCAAATATGTTCCGTCGGGAACCACCTCCATAGCGTACTCGTAGCCCTTAATCACTCCAGTTTTACTAGAGAAAACTTTAACACTGGACATCAGCAAATTTATAAATGTGAACCTCTATTCCTCAGAGAAGCATTCTGATTCTTCCACTGTCTGGTATACAAGTGCTTCATGACAGATAGAATCTTTACAATTTGCCAAAACAGGTACTTTATTAACATGATCAGGGTGATGATTCTTACTTTAACTCTGAGACAGAATTTACTATGCATTGTCTTTGTTTTAATTAAATTTAATACAGTCTCTCTACCACTGACAATTAAAGAGCATTAGCCACTTGGAAAGTCGATATTTGCGTTCCTTTTTGCAAAAACTTCATGGCCAATACGCAATTACCACTTAATGCCTTCGCCATGAGAAACGTGCAACTAATGGCTCAGTAACATCAATGTGAACTTGCTTATCTACTCTCTGGTACCTAGAAGCAATAGCGCACGATACCAAACAATTCTGTGCTGGTGGAGTAGACGCTTTCATTCTAAGGAAGCATTCAGCAACAACATTCACGGTTGTACCTGTGTCAAGTATGACGAAGGTCTGAATTCCTCTCACAACTGTATTGACTCCGGTCGGAACAAGTCCTTCTACAGGTTCAAACATGACTCAGAGTCGTCAAAGAGCTCTTTCCCAATGTCAGCTTCGTCATTCCCGTCCCACGACTCACATCAGGGTGCACGATGGAGTCCCTTCTAGCTTGACAGTTCGCTCGCTGTAGAGGCGAGCTGAAATGTCACCCAAACTATGCGAACGGCACGATTCTCAGGTGGCGACCAGTTCGGAGAACGTCCCGTATTGATCACGTGCCAGTCGTGATAATTAGGGTTTTGAGGCGGTGGCCAATTTGCACGATTTTGGTGCCACTGATTTTCAAAATTTGGATGCCTTTGTTTCTGTTGGATTCTATTATCATTTGTATGGAAAACCTAGTTGAACGGGTGGTTATTATTCCTCGGATACCGGTAAAAAGGTACGGAGTTCTGTGAGTTCGTGTGATTGTGAGTGGGCTATGGCACCGCGCCGTTGCTAAAGCGTCCAGTATTGCAACCGTGCCTGTTGGTGTGCTAGCCGATGCTAACAGGCTACGCACCGCCATTTTCGTTAGCATAATTTAAATCTTCATACATCAAACCGATCGTATCTAGGACGGAAGGAAAGAATCCCAAATCATACTCTAGTATCGTGATTAGCTTGTCACTTATTTTAATCGGCAATTTTGCCTTTAAATCCGCATTACACCACTGTGCCCTATAGGACTGTCCAGTTTCTTGTTTAATTGACAATACCGCTTATACAGTTTTCTCAAGCTATCCTGTTTGAAGGTTATGATCTTCCTGGCTGAAAACGTTCTTCCTAAGGCACTCCTTGACAGCTTCGGAGTAAAACCTAGACAGGAAAGCCTTCTCAAACTCGTCATATGTGGTAAATGCATCACCAGCAGCAGCTGCTCACAGGGCCCCTACGTCTCTAATACATGCTAAGAAAAAGTGAATTTTCTACCTTTCATTCCACGGCCTAAGCAAAAAACGTACAAAAGAATTTATAAAGGCAAGAGGCTGTATGAATTTCTTTTCTGACGAATATACCTCAAACTAACGATGCTTCGGTAAGCTTTCTTATAGAACTGTTGTTGTTGTTGTGGTCTTCAGTCCTGAGACTGGTTTGAAGCACCTCTCCATGCTACTCTATCCCGTGCAAGCTTCTTCATCTCCCAGTACACATTACAACCTCTTTCCTTCTGAATCTGCTTAGTGTATTCATCTGTAGGCCTCCCTCTACGACTTTTATCCTACACACTGCCCTCAAGTACTAAATTGGTGATCCCTTGATGCCTCAGAATCGGCCCTATCAACCGATGCCCTCTTCTATCCAATTCTGTTCAATACCTCCTCATTAGTTACGTGATCTACCCGTGTAATCTTCAGCATTCTACTGTATCACCACATTTCGAAATCTTCTATTCTCTTCTTGTCTAAACTATTTATCGTCCATGTTTCACTTCCATACAGCGCTACACTCCACATAAATACTTTCAGAAACGACTCCCTGACACTTAAATCTTTACTCTATGCTAACAAATTTCTCTTCTTCAGAAACGCTTTCTTTGCCATTGCCATTCTACATTTTGTACCTCTCTACTTTGACCATCATCAGTTATTTTGCTCCGCAAATAGCAAAACTCCTTTAGTACTTTAAGTGTCTCATTCCTCTATCTAATTCCATCAGCATCACCCGACTTAATAGGACTGCATGCCATTATCTTCGTTTTGCTTTTGTTGATATTCATCTTACACCCAACTTTCATTCCGTTCAACTGCCCTTCCAACTCCTGTGCTGTTTCTGACAGAATTACAATGTCATCGGCGAACCACACAGTTTTTGTTTCTTCTCCATGGATTCTAATCCCTACTCCGAAATTTTCTTTTGTTACCTTTACTCCTTGCTCAATATACAGATTGAATAGCATCGGGGAGAGGCTACAACTCTGTTTCACTTCCTTCCCAACCACTGCTTCCCGTTCATGTCCTTCGACTCTGCTTTCTGTACAAATTATAAATAGCCTTTCGCCCCCTGTATTTTACCCTTGCCACCTTCAGAATTTGAACAGAGTATTCCACTCAACATCGTCAAAAGCTTTCTCTAAGTCTACAAATGCTAGAAACGTAGGTTTGCCTTTCCTTAATCTTTCTTCTAACATAAGTCGTAGGGTCAGTATTGCCAAACTGATCTTTCCCGAGGTCGGCTTCAACAAGTTTTTCCATTAGCCTGTAAAGAATTCGCGTTGGTATTTTGCAGCTGTGATTTATTAAACTGATAGTTCGGTAGTTTTCACATCTGTCAACACCTGCTTTTTTGGGATTGGAATTGTGGTGAGATGGTCGCTCGCCGGCTGAGTTGCCTCACGGTCGTCATCATCGAACCTTCATGTCTTTGCTACATCCACCGCGTCAGGTTCCTGTGCAGAGGCAGACACCTGCTTTTGCTCCTAGCGACGTTGTATACTATCGCCACTATCGGGGTTCACGGGGTTGGCTCGAAGGGCGCATTCTTCGCTGCCTCGGCAGCGCTATGTACCTGGTTTTGGGGGCGTCTGGTGAGGTGCGTCGGCATCTCAACCAGCTGCGCCTCTGTCGTCGCTCGGGCTCTGCCGCTCGCCGTCTGCTTTCAGCGACGGTGCCGTCCGATCAGCGTCCCGGGGAACTATGTACTGGCTCGCCTCAGCCCCAGGTGTTACCAACTCTGCCTTCCATTTTGCCCCATGGCGACGGGCCGCCGCCACCGCCGCCGCCGCCGCCTGTTCTCCCGCCGACGCCGCCCGCAGTGGACGCGTCGCTGCAACCGCCAGGCGCCTCCCTGGGTCACGCGCCGCCGATCGCTTCCCGTGAGCAGTTGTCATCCGGCATGGAACTCTTGCCCGCTCCGGACCATATGTCGTCTTCGCCAATCGGATGCCCCGGCCCGGTGAAGGTCGGCCCCTCCTGTCTCTCTACGGGCGCATACACCGCATGTTGGCGTGCACCCTGGAGCAGATTTCCAGGCGTTTCCTAGCTCCCCGCGGTCCGAATGGCAGGGTGCGCGTGGCAAAGTCTCGCCTGTTGTTAGGCTCCCCACCTCGTCGCATACGTCAACATGCGGTCCTCCCCACGGCGGGCGGAAACCTTATGCCACAACCGTACGCCGATTTGCGGGGGAGGAATGTAATGTCACCGCCAGACACCACACTTGCCAGGTGGTAGCCTTTTAATCAGCCGCGGTCCGTTAGTACACGTCGGACCCGCGTGTCGCCACTATCAGTGATTGAGGACCGAGCGCCGCCACACGGCAGGTCTAGAGAGACTTCCTAGCACTCGCCCCAGTTGTACAACCGACTTTGCTAGCGATGGTTCTCTGCCAAAATAGGCTCTCATTTGCCGAGACGATAGTTTAGCATAGCCTTCAGCTACGTCATTTTGCTACGACCTAGCAAGGGGCCATGTCAAGAGTGACGTTGGTCATTAATGAACTAAAGTTAAGTATTCCACCGGCTACGTCCGTTGTTTCTAAATTCTAATTTCCTTATCCTCTTCCAGACCTCACGCCAGCCTGCGTGAGCTAAATCGCATGTCTTTCGGCCTCCTCTAGTAACAAGGTGTTGGCTTTCCTGCCAACCACAACAGGAATTATTATATTCTTTTTAAAGACTGAGGAAATTTCGCCTGTCTCATACATCTTGCTCTCTACATGGTAGAGTTTTGTCAGGACTGGCTCTCCCAAGGCTGTCAGTAGTTCTAATGGAATGTCATTTCCATAATATTATCCTCAAGAACATCGCCCCTGTATTTTTTTTTCTTGTCATCAGTCTACTGACTGGTTTGATGCGGCCCGCCACGAATTCCCTTCCTGTGCCAACCTCTTCATCTCAGAGTAGCTCTTGCAACCTACGTCCTCAATTATTTGCTTGACGTATTCCAATCTCTGTCTTCCTCTACAGTTTTTGCCCTCTACAGCTCCCTCTAGTACCATGGAAGTCATTCTCTCATGTCTTAGCACATGTTCTATAATCCTGTCCCGTCTCCTTATCAGTGTTTTCCACATATACCTTTCTTCTCCGATTCTGCGTAGAACCTCCTCATTCCTTACCTTATCAGTCCTTCTAATTTTCAACATTCGTCTACAGTACCACATCTCAAATGCTTCGATTATCTTCTGTTCCGGTTTTCCCACAGTCCATGTTTCACTACCATACATTGCTGTACTCCAGACGTACATACTCAGAAATTTCTTCCTCAAATTAAGGCCGGTATTTGATATTAATAGACTTCTCTTGGCCAGAAATGCCTTTTTTGCCATAGCGAGTCTGCTTTTGATGTCTTCCTTGCTCCGTCTGTCATTGGTTATTTTACTGCCTAGGTAGCAGAATTCCTTAACTTCATTGGCTTCGTGACCATCAATCCTGATGTTAAGTTTCTCGCTGTCCTCATTTCTACTACTTCTCATTACCTTCGTCTTTCTCAGATTTCTCTCAAACCATACTGTGCACTCATTAGACTGTTCATTCCGTTCAGCAGATTATTTAATTTTTCTTCACTTTCACTCAGGATAGCAATGTCATCAGCGTATCGTATCATTGATATCCTTTCACCTTGAATTTTAATTACACTCTTGAACCTTTCTTTTATTTCTATCATTGCTTCCTCGATGTACAGATTGAAGAGTAGGGGCGAAAGGCTACAGCATTGTCTTACACCCTTCTTAATACGAGCACTTCGTTCTTGATCGTCCACTCTTATTATACCCTATTGGTTGTTGTACATATTGTATATGACCCGTCTCTCCCTATAGCTTACCCCTACTTATTCAGAATCTCGAACAGCTTGAACCATTTTATATTGTCGAACGCTTTTTCCAGGTCCACAAATCCTATGAACGTATCTTGATTTTTCTTTACCCTTGCTTCCATTATTAGCCGTAACGTCAGAATTGCCTCTCTCGTGCCTTTACTTTTCCTAAAGCCAAACTGATCGTCACCTAGCACATTCTCAATTTTCTTTTCCATTCTTCTGTATATTATTCTTGTAAGCAGCTTCGATGCATGAGCTGTTAAGCTGATTGTGCGATAATTCTCGCACTTGTCAGCTCTTGCCGTCTTCGGAATTGTGTGGGTGATGCTTTTCCGAAAGTCAGATGGTATGTCGCCAGACTCATATATTCTACACACCAACGTGAATAGTCGTTTTGTTGCCACTTCCCCTAATGATTTTAGAAATTCTGATGGAATGTTATCTATCCCTTCTGCCTTACTTGACCGTAAGTCCTCCAAAGCTCTTTTAAATTCCGATTCTAATACTGGATCCCCTATCTCTTCTAAATCGACTCCTGTTTCTTCTTCTATCACATCAGACAAATCTTCACCCTCATAGAGGCATTCAATGTATTCTTTCCACCTATCTGTTCTCTCCTCTGCATTTAACAGTGGAATTCCCGTTGCACTCTTAATGTTACCACCGTTGCTTTTAATGTCAGCAAAGGTTGTTTTGACTTTCCTGTATGCTGAGTCTGTCCTTCCGACAATCATATCTTTTTCGATGTCTTCACATTTTTCCTGCAGCCATTTCGTCTTAGCTTCCCTGCACTTCCTATTTATTTCATTCCTCAGCGACTTGTATTTCTGTATACCTGATTTTCCCGGAACATGTTTGTACTTCCTCCTTTCATAACTCAACTGAAGTATTTCTTCTGTTACCCATGGTTTCTCCGCAGCTACCTTCTTTGTACCTATGTTTTCCTTCCCAACTTCTGTGATGGCCCTTTTTAGAGATGTCCATTCCTCTTCAACTGTACTGCCTACTGCGCTATTCCTTATTGCTGTATCTACAGAGTTAGAGAACTTCAAACGTATATCGTCATTCCTTAGAACTTCCGTATCCCACTTCTTTGCGTATTGATTCTTCCTGACTAATGTCTTGAACTTCAGCCTACTCTTCATCACTACTATATTGTGATCTGAGTCTATATCTGCTCCTGGGTACCCCTTACAATCCAATATCTAATTTCGGAATCTCTGTCTAACCATGATATAATCTTATTGAAATCTTCCCGTATCTCCCGGTCTTTTCCAAGTATACCTCTTCCTCTTGTGATTCTTGAACAGGGTATTCGCTATTACTAGCTGAAACTTGTTACAGAACTCAATTAGTCTTTCTCCTCTTACATTCCTTGTCCCAAGCCCATATTCTCCTGTAACCTTTTCTTCTACCCCTTCCCCTACAACTGCATTCCAGTCACCCATGACTATTAGATTTTCGTCCTCCTTTACATACAGCATTACCCTTTCAATATCCTCAGACACTTTCTCTATGTGTTCATCTTCAGCCTGCGACGTCGGCATGTATACCTGAACTATCGTTGTCGGTGTTGGTCTGCTGTCGATTCTGATTAGAACAACCCGGTCACTGAACTGTTCACCGTAACACACCCTCTGCCCTGCCTTCCTATTCATAACGAATCCTACACCTGTTATACCATTTTCTGCTGCTGTTGATATTACCTGATACTCATCTGACCAGAAGTCCTTGTCTTCCTCCCACTTCACTTCACTGACCTCTATTATATCTAGATTGAGCCTTTCTATTTCCCTTTTCAGATTTTCCACTTTCCTTACCACGTTCAAGCTTCTGACATTCCACACCCCGACTCGTAGAACATTATCCTTTCGTTGATTATTCAAACTTTTTCTCATGGTAACCTCCCCCTTGGTAGTCCCCTCCCGGAGATCCGAATTGGGGGACTATTCCGGAATCTTTTGCCAATGGAGAGATCATCATGACACTTCTTCAACTACAGGCCACATGTCCTGTGGATACACGTTACGTGTCTTTAATGCAGTGGTTTCCAGTGTCTTCTGCATCCTCATGTCGTTGATCATTGCTGATTCTTCCGCCTTTAGGGGCAATTTCCCACCCCTAGGACAAGAGAGTGCCCTGGACCTCTATCCGCTCCTCCGCCCTGTTTGACAAGGCCGTTGGCAGAATGAGGCTGACTTCTTATGCCGGAAGTCTTCGGCCGCCAATGCTGATTATTTATCAAAAAATGGGCAGTCGCGGGGATCGAACCCGGGATCGAAGACGTATTTGATTATGAATCTAAGACGCTATACCCCAGTATAGGCCCTCTATATACTACTTCCACCTTTCTACTTTGCGTTCTTTGCTTATAACTGGGTTTCCATCTGAGCTCTTGATATTCTGGCAAGTGGTTCTCTTTTCTCCGACGGTCTCTTTAATTTTCCTGTAGGTAGTATCTATCTTACCCTTCCTCTACATCCCTGCTTAGCCATTTTGCACTTCCTATCGATCTCATTTTTGAGACGTATGTATTCCTTTTTGCCTGATTCATTTACTGCATTTTTTATATTTTCTCCTTTCATCAATTAAATTCAATATTTCCTCTGTTACCCAAGGATTTCTACTAGCCCTCGTCTTTTTACCTACTTGATCCTCTGCTGCCTTCACTACTTCATCTCTCAAAGCTACCCATTCTTCTTCTACTGTATTTCTTTCCCCCATTCCTGTCAATTGCTCCCTTATGCTCTCCCTGAAACTCTGTACAACCTCTGGTTCTTTTAGTTTATCCATGTCCCATGTCCTTAAATTTCCACCTTTTTGCAGTTTCTACAGTTTTAATCTACAGATCATAACCAATAGATTGTTGTCACAGTCCACATCTGACCCTGGAAATGTCTTACAAGTTAAAACCTGCTTCCTAAATCACTGTCTTAGCATTATATAATCTATCTGAAACCTTCTAATATCTCCAGGGTTGTTCCATGTATACAATCTTCTTTCATGATAATTGAACCAAGTGTTAGCTATGGTTAAGTTATGCTCTGTGTAAAATTCTACCAGGCGGCGTCATCTTTCATTTCTTAGCCCCAATCAGTATTCACCTACTACATTTCCTTCTCTTCCTTTTCCTTCTGTCGAATTCCACTCACCGATAGGTATTAAATTTTCGTCTCCCTTCACTACCTGAATAATTTCTTTCATCTCATCATACATTTCATCAATTTCTTCATCATATGCAGAGCTAGGTGTCATATAAACTTATACTACTGTAGTACTGTAGTAGGCGTGGGCATCTTGTCTATCTTGGGCACAATAATTCGTTCACTATGCTGTTTGTAGTAGCTTACCTGCACTCCTATATTTTTATTCATAATTGAACCTGCTCCTGCAGTACCCCTATTTGATTTTGTATTTGTAACCCTGAATTCACCTGACCGAAAGTCTTGTTCCTCCTGTCACCAAACTTCCCTACTTCCCACTATATCTAACTTAAACCTATCCTTTTCCCTTTTTAAATTTTCTGACTAACCTGCCCGATTAAGGGACTTGACATTCCACGCTCCAATCCGTAGAACGCCAGTTTTCTTTCTCCTGATAATAACGTCCTCTTAATTAGTCCCCGCCCGGAGGTCCGAATGGGGAACTATTTTATCTCCGGAATATTTTACCCAACAGGACGCCATCATCATTCAGTCATACAGTAAAGATGCTTGCCCTTGGGAAAAATTACGGCTGTAGTTTCCCCTTGCTTTCAGCCGTTCGTTTCAGTACCACAACAGCAAGGCCGTTTTGGTTAGAGTTACAAGGCCAGATCAGTCAATCATCCAGACTGTTGCCCCTGCAACTACTGAAAAGGCTGCTGTCCCTCTTCAGGAAACACTGGTTTGTCTCGCCGCTCAGCAGATACCCCTGTGTTGTGGTTGCACCTGCAGTACGGCTGTCTGTATCGTTGAGAAATATCCTCGCTAAAGTAGATTCTGCCCCCATGGATTAATTCGTATATAATGGATGAGGACTAACAGGACCTGCTTCAGTCTCATAGGTTCTGCAGTAATGATCACCCATCCCATATATTTCACGAATACAATTTGCTGCGGGCGCGTCGTGATAGTGCGGTGCCCCATCCGCCTTAACCTCGCTGTTCAATTAATTGACTTGAGCGGACACTTGTTCGCGCTATTCAGGAATACCATGATTCATTTTGTGTAGTTTCACACACAACACACATTTCGAGTGTTGCCTCGGCACTAATTTGCTGCACAGTATCTTCCCACTCGACATTTGACTTCTCGTTAACCTCTTTATCTTTTTATTCCAACGACTTAGTGAATTCCTTGTGCGGTTTTTGGTCTTGAGCGTGTAAGCGCTCACGTACCGCTTCTTCGGGGTCGAGTACTAACTCTAGACACTCTGCAACAGCGTTATACAATGGTTTCTGTGGTTGCCTGGGCTGTCTGCAGTGACTGTGCATTTTCACTGCCTCCTTCATGACTTCAGAAGTCTTTTTATGTTCCAATATTTATGTAGACATACTTGACAAACGAGTATCAGTGGTAGTGCATAATTATTTTGCTTACCTCGTTCAGTAAGAGTAGTATTGATCTGAGTGATGAACTGTTTGTCAGGATCGTCCAAACACATTAACACCTCTTGGGTGTTCGGAAATAGTAGTGTAAATTTGCGTGGAAATTCGCGTAGTCAGCTCTTCGTCACACTTTTAATCATTGTTGCAATTTTTAAACAACATTCTAAATGGATCTACATTTTGACTCATTTCGGTTATTTCGTCAGTAGGTACTGCTTGTGGGCTTAACTCTTTTTCAGAAGTGAGTGACTTCTCCTCAGCTGTTGTCGGGTCTGCATTGCCAACATCGGCATCGGATTCGGTATTAACTTGATTTGCAGAATCCATTGGTACGTCTTTCCTTATTTGGATAGTATATGGAAACGCCAGTGTCATTTGAAACTGACTTACTTCGTAATACAAATTTACAGATGTTAAGATTAAGCGCAGCGAAAATTGTGTTGGACAAGCTGGACCCTACGTTTTAAAACAGCAGAAAGTTTGTGTGGTCCACCTTATGTGCCAGAATACCGCTATACTGGTTTCAATCTCTTAAAACAATGCAACTTATACAATTCAGTTTCTCTCTACAGAAAACTTAGAATGACTTAAAATGTGTTATGAATTGCTCATCGAGATATTTTTAGAAAAGCCTCGACGCCTGAAATGTAAGAAATGGACAAGGGTAACCCTTACTTTTCATTTTTCTCTTTTCTTCTGTGATTTGTTACTGCTTCTGGACATAATAGAATGAAATTCTTTCTAATGTTTCATTCTATCAGGCTTCCTTAAGACATTATTTCGCTGCAGCACATTATTTCGACACAATACTAAAAAAAAAGATATAAAATGCAACCAAAAAAACCAAAATTAAAATGTTTAGACTACTTTCTTTGCGGCTCACTTTCGGTTCCAAACAAAACTTGTTTCTCCTCAGCCTTTAGATGAGAACCAAATGAGGCATTCCTCAAAGGAGTGACAAAACTTTAACAGTTTACATAAACAGCACTTTCTTCCAAGTATTAGGTATTGTAATGACCTATTCCAGTCTCTAAAATCCGTCTACCTATCTATTGCGAAGTCTACTTAGTTCTCTCTTGGCAGTCACGCTATAATTTATTATCATTTTTGGCAGTATGTTGTCTCTCATTCTATTAACATGATCCTTCCAGATTTTATAATTTGATCATATTGATTAATTTCTTATTTTATCCATTGTATTACAGCTTCCTACATATCTGATGAACTTCGTCTGTGGTGCTGGCATACCAGACACTTTTTTTTGTTTCTGTCCATCATTTGGAACTATACACAAGATTAGGTACAGCCATAACTTTATGGACTTTCCTTTTTGTTTCTTTTCTTGGTTTTCTTCTCAACATTCTTCCAATTGTTTTGCAGCGAGCATAATATTTGTTACTTCCTTTTGAATGTATTTTTCATAGTTAACACTAATATCACATCCTAAGAAATCGAAGTAAGACACTTGTTTTAAAATTTTCTCTATTTTATTATTATTTTCAATCTGACTGGATTATTACCTTTGATAGCCATTATCTTTCTGTTATTTCCAGGTACAGAGTAGTTGTAATATATCGCGTTTTTGATCAATCTATATGTTGCCCTCTGTAAATATCTTGTTTCCTGTGTAATTATTTAGCCATCATAATATAACAGTTCATGTAATGGCACACTTGATCTTCTATTACATCCCAACTGTATCTTATCTTTTCACATCATGGCTGGGTCATAATTACATAAATTAAATGAAGGGTATGATGGATTGCATCCTTTTTGAACAATTAAAATTTCATCTGATGTTTTTTGTATATATGTATAGACATTTTATCAATGGCAGGTCGTAGCAACTGATTAAGAATTTTCTCATAAATTTTGCATCCTGCATTTAGTAGTCTTAGTCCTCTGTAACATCCTGTGTCTCTCCTGTCATTTCCTGTATAGAAATTACTTAAGCTGTGCTCCATTCTTCAGATACACAACAGTTCTCACAACGCATTTAAAGAATGGAGGAAGCAAATTCTAAAACGGTTCCACTATATTGGATTAATTCAGCATTAACGGCATCTACACCAGCAACTTTTCTATTTTATATTACATTTAAGGCTGCCATTAGATTATCAGCTTTTATAAAAATCCTTCTTCTCTGTCTTCATCATACAATAAATTTCTATGATAATGTATCCAAATATTCTCTATCATTATATTAATATTTGTGGTTTCTTTCTTCAGTTTATTCACATGCTTCGTAAGATTGAACAATATACACTGCCTTGTGTGAAGTCATGTTCAACAGTGGCATTTAATCTTTTGTAAGATTGACTATACAAATTTTTATTTAAATCTTCATTTTACTTCTTTTCGGCTTGCACACAACCCAGACTAACTTAGTTTGCCTTTGCAAATAGGGGTATAAACATTTAGTTTCTCTTTAATATTGTTAGTATTTTTGTAGTCCATATTTTGAAACCCCTTTTCCAGTATTTAGTTTTTGCTAGTATCTCATAAGCTATTTGTCATCTATGCCATTTTCAATCTTTCCTATTCTTCTACCATATCATCTTTAGTTTCAACCATTTGGAATTCCTCTTGGAGTCTATGTCGATGTAGGTCCTTTGTGGTTTCTTCCTGTAGAAGGTGAACATTACGTATCAAATTTTAGTTTTTGGTTTTCTTTAAATTTGTTTGTTACCTCCAAAATGTCGAAATTTCAATCTTTGAAGTAACTAGGAAGTGATCAGAGCCTATATTACTGCCTCTAAACACATGAGTATCTCGAATTCAAGAACTTATTGTCTGTTACCTGTTACATGGCAAATGGTTGCGAAAGTCTCGTGTTCCAGGTGAATTTATTTATGTGTTTCTTTCTGAAGAAGGTACTTCTAACTTTTAGCTGATTAAATGTAGCCATTTTCATTTAAGGTGATTTCACCAAATGTACCTACTTTATCCACTGTTGATAACTTTCCATTTCTTTCATTTAACTCTCCAAATATCTAATCATCAGTTTCATTACATTTATTTACTTGTTTTTGGGACATTTCTTAAAATATATCAGGGTCCTCATTTTTTTCATTCTTCAAGTGCATGCACTCTATGACATATCAATGTCCTCTATCATTTCCGAATGTTTTCTGTTAATATCTGGGGCCTGGCTATGTCAGAGTTTACAAATGAGGCAGTTTAGAATCATCAAACTATCATAATATGGACAGAAAGTTAATTAAGGGGGGTGTGACATTGCTTAAAAGTTTATGAATGTAGTGCGTCACAGGAAAACTTCCTGCCTTAACACAACAATTTTTATTATTAAAACCTACTTTCTTTGTTTCTATCTGCAGATCTGTGTGGTATTAGACCAGCGAGTATGCTATCAGACATCATTGATCAGAAACATTTTCTGATCAGACCTATGCAGTTTTAATTGAAAAATTTTGCTAAAAGTCTAGAAACGATCAGAGTAAATATCTCAGAGGCGTTTGGGTACTAAACTGAAAATAAATTAACAAAAGGAAACTAATTATGTCTGTTCATTCATGTCCGAATAATCTCCTATATCCTATTTTAGCTGTAACATGTGAATATACACTTCCATCAGTTCACCTCATGCTCCAATGTCAAAAAGGCAATAGTGCAGGCAAAGAATAAAGGTCCATTACTATTTCCTTTTCTGTGAGTGACTTCACCACTTTCACAACTTCTAGAAGTCTGGTGTGTTAAATTAATTCTTAGAACATCTATCTAAACCATAGTTCTTCTTATAACTGGATTGTCAGCTATGAGGACATAAATATGGGGCAAAAACAAATAATGAAATGTCTTAATATACAAGTATAATTACAGGTTCCAACGAACATTTATGATACTAAAATGGCACCAAGTGAAATTGTTTCTCTGAAAGTTTAAGGGTGACTGTGTACAGATTCATATCTCTGTCATAATATTAAAAAGCATTCCAAAATCGATGTTGAGCATCATTTCAGTACACACATATATCTTAATTTGTTACATACAATATACTGTGTATATATCTGTGTGGTCCAGTAATTACTGTATTTCTTTTCTCAAACACAACTGTATCAAAACTGCCTTATTATTACAATATACACTCCTGGAAATTGAAATAAGAACACCGTGAATTCATTGTCCCAGGAAGGGGAAACGTTATTAACACATTCCTGGGGTCAGATACATCACATGAACACACTGACAGAACCACAGGCACATAGACATAGGCAACAGAGCATGCACAATGTCGGCACTAGTACAGTGTATATCCACCTTTCGCAGCAATGCAGGCTGCTATTCTCCCATGGAGACGATCGTAGAGATGCTGGATGTAGTCCTGTGGAACGGCTTGCCATGCCATTTCCACCTGGCGCCTCAGTTGGACCAGCGTTAATGCTGGACGTGCAGACTGCGTGAGACGACGCTTCATCCAGTCCCAAACATGCTCAATGGGGGACAGATCCGGAGATCTTGCTGGCCAGGGTAGTTGACTTACTCCTTCTAGAGCACGTTGGGTGGCACGGGATACATGCGGACGTGCATTGTCCTGTTGGAACAGCAAGTTCCCTTGCCGGTCTAGGAATGGTAGAACGATGGGTTCGATGACGGTTTGGATGTACCGTGCACTATTCAGTGTCCCCTCGACGATCACCAGAGGTGTACGGCCATTGTAGGAGATCGCTCCCCACACCATGATGCTGGGTGTTGGCCCTGTGTGCCTCGGTCGTATGCAGTCCTGACTGTAGCGCTCACCTGCACGGCGCCAAACACGCATACGACCATCATTGGCACCAAGGCAGAAGCGACTCTCATCGCTGAAGACGACACATCTCCATTCGTCCCTCCATTCACGCCTGTCGCGACACCACTGGAGGCAGGCTGCACGATGTTGGGGCGTGAGCGGAAGACGGCCTAACGGTGTGTGGGACCGTAGCCCAGCTTCATGGAGACGGTTGCGAATGGTCCTCGCCGATACCCCAGGAGCAGCAGTGTCCCTAATTTGCTGGGAAGTGTCGGTGCGGTCCCCTACGGCACTGCGTAGGATCTTACTGTCTTGACGTGCATCCGTGCATCGCTGCGGTCTGGTCCCAGGTCGACGGGCACATGCACCTTCCGCCGACCACTGGCGACAACATCGATGTACTGTGGAGACCTCAAACCCCACGTCTTGAGCAATTCGGCGGTACGTCCACCTGGCCTCCTGCATGCCCACTATACGCCCACGCTCAAAGTCCATCAACTGCACATACGGTTTACGTCCACGCTGTCGCGGCATGCTACCAGTGTTAAAGACTGCGATGGAGCTCCGTATGCCACGGCAAACTGGCTGATACTGACGGCGGCGGTGCACAAATGCTGCGCAGCTAGCGCCATTCGACGGCCAACACCGTGGTTCCTGGTGTGTCCGCTGTGCTGTGCGTGTGATCATTGCTTGTACAGCCCTCTCGCGGTGTCCGGAGCAAGTATGGTGGGTCTGACACACCGGTGTCAATGTGTTCTTTTTTCCATTTCCAGGAGTGTACATGAAAGATCTGAATAACTTTTGAAACATCAACTTCACACATGAGCATTAGAACAAAACAGAACAAATAATGTGTAAACATCTTTACAAAGTAAATAACATGTTGTTAATGCAAATTATATTTGAGGATAACAGTATTCCTCATCATAGTGAATGTAGCTTAGTATTAGAAGAGAAAAAATTCTATGAAACAGTACACACAGTGAGGAAGAAAATAAATACCCAAGGGTACACAAACACATAGTGGGATAACACAAAAGGAAACGACAGGGTTTGTTTTCAGGGTAACATTTGGTACTGCAGTCAAACCCAAAACTTCATTCCATAGATAGCCCCTCTTATTTCAACATTTGCTCCAGCCTATCCAAGCATGCTTTCTGTATTTATATGTTCACATATATCTTACCTCATTATTTATTTTCCATCATCTTCCCTCATCATTTATTTCCAAGGAAATCCTACCTAAACTTGTTGTCTCTAAACCCTACTTTTTTGTTTTTATCCTCTTTCAAAATACTTTTTTTTTTGCCAAACCATTTTCTTATAGCTTCTCAATGCATTTCTTCCAATTGATCACAACTCGTTCTCTTATATAGCCTACCCAATCTTAATGTAACTTAAATCTACTGAGCTCAGATATATATACCAAGGGACGAGGCAATGCAGCAGCACAAAACAACAAACACAAACAGCAATGACAAAAAATACAAATTGGCCAAGCTAGCAGCAGTAAATCTAAGTTGGCAAAGCAATTGCAATATTACGACTAATATAAGGCACTGTGCAGCAAACAAGAAAAATAAATCAGTAGTAAAACTGGCTTAACAGAGTAATACAAAGTGAAATTCAGTAGCACTATGCCTGGCACACAGCAGCAACAAATGCAATAACTTATACCTAAACATGACAGAGCTCAAGCAGGAATAATATTACAGTAAAAACAACAATGCAGATAAGGGAAATGTCTATTCACATCTTAATGTCTATATAATTAAAATGGTGCACCACAAAAACTTATTCTATGGAATGAATTACCAAGTACTTGAAAAGAAAATCATGTATGCAGTTACTGTTACTAGTCCCTTCTTACTTTTCTTTCAAGTGCTCCTTTTTTTGAAGAATGTGGATCATAAAACTATTATTTAACAGATCTGTTGACAGAAAGTTTTCACATTAGCAAATACATTTAATTTAATTTTATAAAACCAATGCTGTAACACAGCTGGAAAACAGATATCAAATGAAATAAGCAATTATGCAAAATAAAGAATAAAAACATCATTCAATAGCTATGTGGCATTTCATAAGTCAGTAGAAGTTCTCTCAACTCTCATAGAAAGACACTTGTCATAATCAGGTGTGCAGATGTAAGAATGTTTCCAAGTAATGAGCGTGTCGTATTTGCGGTGCTTTCTACAAAGGAATGTCAATATCGAGGATAATGGCCTCCTTTTTTTGCTCCACCTGTGCCTCTGAAAGGCACACACTAATGGCTTGTTTCAAGGTGGCTGTCGCCCAGCTGGGTGCCCACGACGCACCACGTGCAGGTGGTCGCTTAAGTAGCTGTCTTACCGAAATATTTACGACACCAGTTTCCGCTACAGTGGCAGTCTCATATAAAAAATTCACAGGTCAAGAATTTGCGTTACACATCAGTAGAAACAAAATTCTTTAAATATAATAGTGTCCCAAAAATTTCCCCCAGCATACTGATACATTCACGCATATACACACATTTCATAACTCTTGAAGTACGATTATAGGTTTCCAACATCCTTTTCCACAAACCGGAGTCCCTAACCACTACTCATTATTCCTTACCTTATTCCACATATACATATTCGTCGACACTTCTTCAATATTTTATCATAACAAATATGTAGCATAATCAAATTCCTCACATAGCATCAGCCTATTGATCATAAACATACCGCAATAGCGTAATACACATCGTCATTGTAACATCATAAAACCTCAGCCAAATCTCAAAATCATTCTAGCTTTCTGCAATAATTTCAAAATCTAAAAAAAATTCTCTGTTCATTTCAAAAGTGTAATCTGCATCAAACATACTTTAAAGGTCATGATCCCATACCAAATACATCATTCAAAGCTCTCATAGTATCACAATGGTTCCGAAAAATATGAAGGGTTCACACAGCACCGACAAAATACAATTTCATAAGTGTAAAGTTACCCAGCTGTGTAATTGCGTAAACATCTGTCACTGACGTAGTAAAATAAAATGTTTGTCTCTCTCAGTTAAATAATCAGTTATCTGTGTAATTTATGTTAGAGAAATATGGTACCGATGTGTAAAGTTGTATAAGCAAATACTATATTAGCTAGGGATCCTTGTGCTTGCCAAACACATGGTGCACAAAGGAGTCGTGTACCCCTTTGAGGATTAATGTAATTATATCCTCAGGTGTTGCAGATTACAGCAATGGAATGAAATGTATCACGGAAAACCTTTGTATCATTTTACTTCAAATATCTTTAAAAATAAACATTTTAAGTACAAAATTAATCACTCAAATGTGTGTCCTGTAGCGCTAAATGTGCGTCTTGCTGTAAGATAATTTTGAGGAAGTGTCGTAGTTATCGTCCTCCGAAAGCTAAGTTCTGCAGAAATCAATGTACTTACCTCATGATAAACAAAAGTGAAATGCAATGCTTATAGATATCGTAGTTATTACGTACCTTATCGTGATCAAGAAAGAACTATAATGTACCGTATTGTTGTGCTACGGAAAAGGCGGTCTCATTGTAGCTATACCACAAAGTTACTACTAAAACATGTTTTCCTTTCCAGAAGAATTCAGAAAAACTGTGCAGATATAAAACAGATACACCGCAAAAGCACAATGTAAATTGTGTCACACATTAGCAGCGTCGTGATATAATGGTGTAGCTATCAAAGAAACCAATGCTAAGTCATCTTTAATCTCACAGAATGTACTTCAAATAAAGAATGTCTTTTCAACTAAACCAAAATGTTGCATTAAAATCTCATTAACAGTATATGTTCTAAGTATGTAAGCCTTATAGTCGTTACGTAATCGTGCAACTTACAAACAAGAATGTACAAATAACAACACTGTGTCGTCTGTTCACTATAAAAATGCACTCGTAATTTCTGTTTATAAATATTCCCTAGGTTTTAAACTGGATAGTTAACTTCAAACATTGTTGCATGTTAACAGTTGCTGAAGTCTGACAAAGCATACTAGAAATGTGAAGTGAAAAGTTTTATGACAAAGACAAAAGTTAAAAAGCAGATTATCTTTCAATACGCGGCTTTACATGTGAAATGTAGTACAATCCTTTATTCTTCGTAGTGCTCAGAGTTAACTTGAACGCAATTAACATGCGGTATACGTCGGTAAAGAATACTGGAATTTTTTTTCAAGGTTAGCTTATGTTATTTTTCTCTGAGCCAGACGGCGCACGGGGCTGCCTGCGGTGCGAGTCATTGTCTGTCTCTTCGTTGGCGCGCGCCGTTATTGGGATTAGGAGACCTAACTTCTACAAATTCACCTTGACGAGAAGGCCCTGCCCTGTTTGAAGCTCGCCAGTTTTGATGGAATTCAGGTCTGTCGTTTTGTCGGTAGTTTACATAGTTTCTTGTTTGTCGGTCATGTGGTGGAGAATATCTCCCTGAATCGTAACTGCGCGTTGGACCGTTGCGTCTGAAGTTATTCTGTGTCCCTTCATAATAACTGTTTTTGTTCCCAAATTGTCTGTTTCTATGGTTATCTCTGTCATATTCATTACTACGGAAATGCGTTCTTTCTCTGTAACTATTATTACTCTTCCAGTGGTTGTCATATGGGTGGTGTTTGTTTTGGTCACGATTTGCGTTGTAATAATAGACTTGTCGTGTCCAGTTATTGTTTCTTTCATCGCGGAATTGGGACGGATGTGACCTGTAATTGTTGTGTTCCTGTTTCTGCGTACCGCGATTGAGAGTGTCAATTTCTAATTCTTGTAAGAGTCTCTGAAAAGCTTCAATGTCGTCTTTGCAACGTTCTGCCAAAATAATATGCAGTAAATGTTCAGGTAATTTGATTAAGCAAATGCGGATCAGTTCTGAGGGGCTGTATGGGTTTGACAGGTACTGATTCTTGTGCAACATGTCTTCAAAATATTTCACAAGCCTGGGAAATTCAGATTGTTCGAAATGTTTCATCATTATGATGCTATGTTTTACTCGCTCAGGTGTGGCTTGAGACCAATATGCTAAGAGGAAAGCATGATAAAATTCTCCTTCACTGTGGCAATCGTGAATGACCGATCGCATTCTTACAGCTGGTTCACTCTCCAAGTAGTAACACATAAATTATAATCTGTGCTCTAATAACCAGTTGGGAGGAAAACAATGAGAGAATTGATGGAGCCACGCTTATGGATGAATGTCGTTGCCAGACTTCTTAAATATTTTGAATTTACTTGCAGTAATGAACAGCTTATAGTCAAAATCATCGTGTCGGAGAGTAACATATCGGTCATTGTTACGTCGTGTCGGCGGTTCCATCTCAAAATTCGGCGCACCTTGCCAATTTCTTTCATGATTTCCGAAATGCCCTGTGTTATTATTTTGTGGCTTTTCCGTATTTCTAAGTTCCTCTTCCCATGTTGGAACGAGAGTGTCCTCTGAAATACGTAATTTTTGTATTACCTGCGTCAACTGATCTTGAAAATCCCGGATTTTTCTTTGGTGTTGCGTATTAATTTGGTTCTGATTTTGTTTGAATTTCTTAATTTGTTCATACTCTTCTGTGTCAGTGATGGCTACAGGTCTTGTGTCATTCAGATCATCATCTACCTTTGCAGATAAATTAGTGAACTGATCTGAAAGTTCGGCTACTTTCTCCGATAGTGAGCACATTTCCTCAGTGTGTTTTTCTGAACCAAGTTACAGAGTGTCCATTTGTGTTGAAATCAAATCTACTGTGTCCTTTAAGTTTTCCTGAGTTCTTGGAAGTTGCGTAACCGAATCGGTGGATGCAACTGAGTCCATTTTAGCTTGCAAGGTGTCGTGATTTTCACGAAAAATAGTTTGCAGTTCTTTTATGGCTGCTTAGTAATTCTGTAATGCATTTTCATGCCGCGGAAAAATAGGATGAAAATGCTCACAAATTTGTGTTTTTACGTCATTACAGACTTTTTGACATTTACATTCAATGTAATGTAACTCAGTAGTTAAATCTTCACGTGTTTCGTCAACTGTGGTGTCTAACTTCCGAAGATTTTGTTCCATTGTGTCTAACTGTTGCTGTGTTTGTCTCTAATTTTGTTCCATTGTGTCTAACATTTGAAGATTTTGCTCCATTGTCTCTAACTTTTGAAGATTTTGTTCCATTGTGTCTAACTTTTGAAGATTTTTTCCCATTTGTTTCTGATTTTGTTCAAGCGTTGTGTCTAACTTTTGTAGCCTTTGCCCCATTTGTTGCATTAACTGTAATAACAGTGCACTGGTGTCTGAAACATGTTCCTCAGTGCTATTCGGCAGTGCATTTGAACCGGCAATATTCGCATTGTGAAAAGCAGAAAATGTGTTTTGATTTATTTGAGCAAACGGCGAGGACGCAAAATCTGAATCTACAGTATTTGCAAGAATATGTCCTGTCATTTCGGAATCCTGAGACGAGCTGTGGCCGACCGATCGATCGATAATGCTTCCCTGTTCACTAATTGTTTCACTGCCTAAGCCATTATTTGCAGCCCGCTCCATTTCCCTATGCACAATTACCGAATTACTACTTTGAACATTAGTTAATTCATTACATTTTGGCGCTAACACACTGCTTTCATCTTCACCGTCATTTCTTAGTTTACTTTGGAGCCTAGTATTACGCTTTTCACACTCCATTATTGTCACAATATTTCACATGACAACACAGACTACCACAATTTGAAGAGCAAAATAAGAGGACACATTAAAGTAGCACTCAAAATAATATCTAGTTAATTGCAAGCGCAGCTCCGAAATACTTGGTGCAAATCTACATGCATGCCACAACTGTTTTACAGTACAACAATGAAAGACTGCAACTACAAAGGAAATTCTCTCTATGATTACGCGCTAGTAATAAATAAAAGCTACACTAATTACACAAACTACAAGAATAAAATCAGAAGATTCCAGTGAGGAATCCTCAGCTAAGGGTCGACATGTGAAACGTCCCCTTAGAACAAGTATACACGATTGTTCTTAAACTGACACACAATATTTTTTGCGCAACGCAATCTGACTTTCAATAAGCCCTACAAGAGAATGGCCCTGACTAAATTAACCTATACGTTTCAAAAATCACTTACCTCACAAAAATCTTCGTTACTCAAACTACTGCAATACAGCGAGCGCCACTACTGCCAGCTAAATAAAGGATTCAAACTACAGAAGGCACTAACTACTTGTAGGGATAGTTAGCAAATGAAAGATTTTAATAGAAAACAAACAATGTATTTACCTTAATAGTCATTATATATATATATCAGTTCATGACATCCATTCTTACGAATTTCAGAACTCCGCCATCTCTCTCCCCACATCCACCATTGCTGGCGGCTCACCTCCAACTGCGCCACGCTAAGCGTTGTTCACATGCAGCTGCCCAACACTACAATGGCAGACAACAATGCAAACAAGCCACAGACTGCACACGGCACAACCAGTGATTTTCATACAGAGCGCTATGTGGTGGCGGCGTTACGAATAAAAAAACCTAAACAGCCTACTTACAACATTTTTACGCAATTTGGGTGCATACATCCTGAGAAATCAGTACCCAGAGCAACCACCTCTGGCTGTAATAACGGTCTTGATACGCCTAGGATTTGAGTCAAACCGAGCTTGGAAGGTGTGTACAGGTACAGCTGCCCATGCAGCTTCAACACGGTACCACAGTTCATCAATAGTAGCGACTGGCTTATTGTGACGAACCAGTTTCTCGGCCACCATTGACCAGACGTTTTCATTTGGTGAGAGATCTGCAACCAGAAAGGCCCATAAAGGACCTGCAACATGGGGTCGTGCATTATACTGCTGAAATGTAGGGTTGCGCAGAGATCGACTCAGGGGTAGAACCACGGGTGGCAACACATCTGAAATGTAACGTCCACTGTTAAAAGTGCCGTCAATGTGAACAAGAGGTGACCAAGACGTGTATGTAACCAATGGCACCCCATACCATCACGCCAGGTGATATGCCAGTATGGCGATGACGAATACACTCTTCCAATCTGCTTTCACCGCGATGTCGCCAAACACGGATGCGACCATCATGATGCTGTAAAAAGAATCTGGATTCATCCGAAAAAGTGACGTTTTGCCGTTCGTGCACCCATGTTCGTCGTTGAGTACACCATCGCCGCCGCTCCTGACTGTGATGCAGCGTCAAGGATAACCGCAGCTATGGTCTCTGAGCTGATAGTCCATGCTGCTGTAAACTCCGTCGAAATGTTCGCGCAGTTGGTTGTTGTCTTGCAAACGTCCCCATCTGTTGACTCAGGAATCATGACGTGGCTGCACGATCCGTTACAGCCATACAGATAAGATGCCTGTCATCTCGACTGCTAGTGATACGAGGCCGTTGGGATCTACCACGGCGTTCCGTTTTACCCTCCTGAACCCACCGATCCCATATTCTGCTAACAGTCATTGGATGTCGACCAACGCAAGCAGCAGTGTTGAGATACGATAAACAGCAATCACGATAAGCTACAATCCGAACTTTATCAAAGTCGGAAACATGATGGTACGCATTTCTCCTCCTTGCACGAGGCATCACAACAACGTTTCACCAGGCAACGCCAGTCAACTGGTGTTTGTGTATGAGAAATCGGTTGAAAACTTTCCTT
Source organism: Schistocerca gregaria (assembly GCF_023897955.1). NCBI lineage: Eukaryota > Metazoa > Arthropoda > Insecta > Orthoptera > Acrididae > Schistocerca > Schistocerca gregaria. The sequence goes on from NC_064920.1 coordinate 296,321,916, forward strand.
GTGTGAGCACGTTGTAGGTGTCGTCACCGGCGCTAATCTTGTGTGAAGACTCCGAAAAGCATCTTTTGCCTGTCGGTTAAAATTCGCGTGTGTAGCACGTCATCTTCGTGGTGTAGCAATTTTAATGGCCAGTAGTGTACTAATGGTGGACAGATGCAGAAATTTCAAATTACGAAATAAATACCACAGAAGACTTTCACCAAGATAGTAGACGTGGAATGAACCTAGCAAAACAACCTCACGACTAGACAATAGAATAAGCAGAAAAGGAAAACAAGTGTTAAAATATTAAATTGAAAATAGGTACTACACACATTCGACAACAGTGTAGATAAACAAGTGGAATATATGTTCATAGAGATCAAATCACTTAACAGAAAGTGCTTAATAAGTGTCCTTTACAAACCTCCTAAAGTAGGTGGGTTCGTCTGCTTCGAAACTGCCCTCTCTAGTCTCGAATCGTCATATGAACATGTAATTATAGCAGGTGACACTAAAATTAATTTTCTGTGCAATAGTCCTTCCACTGGGAAATTTAAGAGGATGCTTTCTTCCTCAAATACGACGCTACTTCAGCTGGCACCTGCTCATCACACGACTACCAGTCACACTTTCATTGATATATTCGTAACGAAATCACCGAACATAATAATCCGCACCTCTCAAATATCTGCGCCTGGCATGTCTGCCCATGACATCATTTCCATGACGTATTCACTAGAATGTCCTAGAAAGAAACAAAAACTGTCTACATACCGAGACCTCAAACGCATAAATTTGCCTGAACTCGCAACTGAGGCACAAGAAATAGTTTGGGGGATAACCTCTACTCACCTCATGGACATAAACGACAAAGTCCAGGATTTCACTAACAAAATTACTCAACTATATGACAAATATGCTCCAATAAAGACCAGAAAAGTAAAAAGGCAACCTCCACCCTGGCTGACTGATGAACTAAAACAGCTCATGAATCTCAGAGATGCTGCACATCGAGCATACAAGATACACCCTACACCTGAAAATCATGCTGTATACAAGCAGAAACGAAACAAAGTCAGTCAAGCGGTGAGAAACGCTAAGCTCAGAGATGCCCGTACATTAGCTGACAATAGATGTAGACCAGCTATCCTGTGGAAAAATCTTCGTAGTCTCGGTTTAGGCAAAATAAAAGTTGCAGAAAATCACATGGTCCCAGCTGAAGAACTAAACCGATTCTTCACGTTACCTACAACCAACATTGTACCGCAAAAAAAAAAAAAAAAAAAATAAAATATGGAATCATTGATTACTTCATGGTGTTGAACGACTGTAGCAAAGAAAAATTTAATCTACAGTACGTCACTTGCAGTACTGTCAAGAAAGCCATAATGCGGATTAGATCAGCATCTACTGGACATGGTGTTATCACTATCCAGATGGTAAAACTTATTATTGACCAGCTACTGCCCTCTGCAACAGACATTTTCAACGATTCATTAATCACAAGTGTTTTCCTGAGGCCTGGAAACTGGGACAAATTAAGCCACTGCCTAAAAAGGACATAGCCACAGCACCCTCTGACTACCGCCCCATCCGCCTTCTTCCTGCACTATCAAAGGCCTTAGAATATATAGTTCATGACCAGCTCACCATCTATCTCACTACTAACAACCTACTGGACGAATACCAATCAGGTTTCCGTAAACATCGAAGCACAACATCTGCTCTAATAAAGGTGACAGATGACCTGAAACTTGCCATGGACAGACAAGAAGCGACTATCATTAGCTTCTTAGATTTCAGCAAAGCATTTGATAATGTCGACTTTGACAGCTTACTGGCCAAACTTAGCCGTCTAAGCTTCTCACCAAGTTTCGCTCACACATGACGTCTCGTCATCAACGGGTCCTATCTGGGAATATAAAATTACAATGGTGGTGGGTAGTGTCAGGCGTTCCCCAAGGCTCAGTATTAGGTCCTATACTCTCCTCTCTGTAAGTCAACGATGTGTCATCAGTTCTGACCTATTGCAAATACCAAATGTATGCTGATGACCTTCAGTTGCATGTAAGTGCGAAACCAAGCAATCTCAAGAAAGCTATTGAAAATTTCAATACTGACCTCGATGCACTGTCAAAATGGGCACAGAACATAGGTCTAAAACTAAACCCATCTAAAACCCAAGCCGTACTTGTTGATCACTCTAAGCTCATTAGCCCAAAACATCGGGAATCCGTACCACCTCTTATCCTAAATGGAACAAATATTAACTTCTCTCCTTCAGCAAAGAGTTTGGGAGTAATAATAGATGAAAATCTAAACTGGTCAGAGCACGTAACTGCAGTGTGCAAAAAAGCATCAACATCCCTTCATGTCCTACAAAAATATAAAAAACTCTTCCCTTTCGATCTGAAAAAGAAATTAGTACAAACGCTTATACTGCCAATCATTGACTACAGCGATATTATCCTACAAGGCCTCTCTCAGGAAAATTCCCGACGTCTAGAACTGGTCATGAATGCCTGTGTCCGATATATCTGTGACGTTCGACTTTTTGATCACATTTCACCAGCACATGCAAAATTGTCCTGGCTGCGTGCAGACAAAAGCAGAGATTTCCATACATTCTGTCTCATCTACTGCCTTATAAATGTACACTGTCCCTCATATCTCTCCTCGTCCCTAACGCTCATGTCGGAACAACATGACAGAAACACACGTTCCCATTATAATAAAATCCTCTCCGTTCCACTGCATCGCTCAGTCACCTTCTCCAAGTCCTTTACAGTAGCGGGAACCCGACTCTGGAATAACCTCCCTCGTTATGTTAGAGAATTTAGCAACATGTCCTGCTTCAGAAAACAGTTAATGATATATCTACTTAAGCAACAGTAATTCCTTCCTCTGTACATGAATGCACTTCACCTCATTACTTCCCTCTTTCCCCCTCCTTAAATCTCCATTCCCCAAAACACGCTAAACTAGTAAACATCTACTTTACACACCAAGATATTATGTACATCTGCACAAACCTTCATTACTATTGCCAGTCCTTCTCATGTTTGTCATTATTACTTGATTTTTTTTTACTGTTATTACTATTGCTTATTATTGCTTCTATCATAATCTGTATGTATAGCACCCGTTGTAAAAATACTGCCAGCACTTAATTTATTAGGTCTTAGTCATGTTTATCATTACATTTCTTACTGTTATTATTTTTTACTGTTATTATTATTGCTTCTATCATCATCTGTATGTATAGCACTGCCGCATTTAGTTTATTAGGTCTTAGTAACTACTCTTTATTCATATTGTCACTAGAGTAAGCTAATATTCTCATTTAAACTATGGTCATTATGTAACTCTGATGTGTGAAATGCTGCATGTGTGGAACACTGGTCTGGTCCAAGAGAGGGTCTGATGGCCCTAATGTGATCAGGTTAAATAAATAAATAAATAAATAAATAAATAATAAAAAATTACATAATTTCGTTAAAAAATTAACAGTTTCTGTCTGGCCAAAGAGGACAACGGCCCAAGTTGATATTATAACAAGTGTTTCAAAATTAAGTACATTCCGGGTAATAATCTTTCGGAAGGAATAATTTCTAATCACGGACCTCTCACCAAGTTATTTCACAACCATGCATGACACTGAATATTGAACACTAAAAGTTATTAAAATTGTATTCTTATATTCAATATAAGGCATTAAAGGGTGATTAACTGGAGAAGGCGAAAGTTTAAGCAGTTCTGAAAATATTTGTTAAATTGAACACGAAATTTATTTCCTTTTACACTGAAGAAATCTTGTTGAAATTGCTTATCACTAGAATAGCAAAGGTATCAAAATGACCAATTACACATCTTTTCCTTCTCTGTCATGCCAATTTTTTTAGTTAGTTTGTGAAATAATATGACTTTCCTAATGTCTTCTCTTCTTTATTATGATCTATTAGGGATGGAAAGGTGTTAATATTTTTTAAATTATATTTCATATACCCAGAAGAGCGGGAGGCTTAAATCTGAAACTGTTGTAATTTCTCTTTTGAATATATGTATGTAATCCAACAATGAAGTGTGACAGTCAGAAATTATGTAGAGTTGCAGCTGCCCATTGTTACATCTTGGGATGTAACATTCCATTCCGTCTTCTAGCAATACTTTTTGGCCATGAATTATATTTCGAATGTGTCTTGTCAGCGTGAACTTCCTAATGAAGAAATGTTATGTGTCTTAGACAATTCCGTCATTAAATCAGGAACCTACTTCATTGATCGACGTTCAAGACTTTGTAACAGAGAAAGTGAAGATGAAGACGAAGACATTGTGAACGAGGATGGGATACCGGAGGAGCATTCAGATGCTGTCCTACATCAATCCTCACCTTAACCATCAGAGCAGGGGCATGTGAACGCCTGTACAAAGAGGACGTTGGGGATGGAAATCAGTGGGAAATTGCCCATTTCTGATCTTCTGGAAGACGATCATTTGTAAATGTTCTAAATGTGTGAGATTGCTTACCTCTTATAGTAACCAACGAGTACGCGACTCTGTTATCACTGCTTTCCTCATCATTTTAGAGGAGGCAGTGTTTTGTCTCATAATACCTTAGACAGAATCAATTGCTCGAAAAGTGTTAGAAAGTGCTGGACAGCGTCACACAAGGAACTGGAAAAACTGAAAGACATTGAATGTTTTTGAGGTGTCGTTTATGGAATGGTATGTGTGTGGATGATCTGTGGTCACATATGAGAAAATCGGCTTTCGTCAAGTACATTTTGACAAGATACGCATTTCAGGATATTTTCAGATATTTCTGTTTACATAATAATCCGACTGAGCTGAACGACTACCTGCCAACGAACTAACTCTCCCATTTGAAATGTGGGGAAAGTAAATGGAGAACGGTGTTTGTTCTTACCACCCAAGAGAAAATATTGCCATGAACAACAAACTAACTTCAGATTGCTATTAACGTGCTCAATAAATGATGGTTTTGGGTGACAAAGCGTTTAGGGTCTGGTGGTAGGAGAGATCTTGAGTAACCTCCATCAACCTTGTACACGGGGTGCTCCAAGCTGCCTGATCTAAGTTTCCTCACCAGGATGTTAGAGCTAGGTTTAGTTTTGATACATATTTCACGTTACCTCACTAATTCCCTAACATTTTTAAGAAGATTGACCCAAGTAAAATTTTCCTTGACCTCTTACACAGTTCCAAAAGGAATTGTGGAAATAGTGAAATACGATCGGCCCTATTTCTTTCATAAAGCAGAACTTATCCGTTTTGTCAAAAAGTGACCGATAGGAAACCCTATCCTTAATCAAGGAATAGCTTGGCACTTTGTGACCATCGCTCAAATGACCATATGACCGTTAACCTCTAGTAACCATGGCTCAGCTTCCTAACTCTTAATCAAATGAGTATATAGCCAAAATGTCTCACTCATGATGGCACCCACATATACTGGCTCCTCAACATCTTGGGCTAATTCATTATCCATCACTTCTAGCTCAAACATGTGATTAAGCTCATCGACCACTTGGTTGTCAGAGCCCTTTCTATGTCTAATGCTAAAGTGAAACGCTGATATTCTGACGACTGACGTAGCTATTCTGCCCATTTTTCCTGGCCTGTTAAGTACCCAGCTCTAAGGTTGTCTGTTTCCAAGGTGAAAGGCTTATGTTTACGGAAGAATTTAAAATTCTCCAAACCAAATAATACCCCCAATGTTCTAATTCAGAAAAGAAATATTGCGTTATTGACAAGGATCTGGAGGTGTAATTCACTGGTCATTTCTCCGTGTAACATCCTTTGCAGCACTGTAACAAAAATAACTGAACTGTATGCTTCGTTTACATGATAAACTGTTCACATACCGCCACATCCAGAGTGGTAGCCAAAGCAACTTTAAGAGCATAAAAGTACGTTTGTTGTATGGGAGATAATTGAAATTGTTGGCCTATCTTATTCAAGAGGTCAAGTGGTGCTGCTAATGAGTGAACTTAGAAATAAACTCCCGAAAGAAATTGACCATGGCGATAAACCAGGGGAAACATTTCTTGTGATTCGGCAGAGGAAACAAAAGAAGAGCCTTAGTTCGATCATGATGAATCTGCTACCTCCTGGCTGAGACAATATGGACAACGAGGGATATTTCTCTAACGGCAAAACTGATCTTTGAGGGTTTGTCCATCATTCCCACTTCCTATTGCGTTAATTACTCATTACGTTTCGATACCATAAGTATAGATGAGGTGTAGGTTGATACTAATGGTCTTATCGCCCCATCGATTACAATCTACTTAATGATCGAACGCTGTTCATTTACTATGGGAGACGTCTAGCTATTGGGTGACAGACGTACTGCAATAGAATCTGTTAGTTGAATCTTGTAGCGGATCTTACCGCCTACTCCCAACCTAAGGGTCAGCACGTTAGGATATGCGTTTAGGGCAAGCAAAAGGGGATAACCTTGTCTTTCCTCTCATTGTAAGATGTCGAAAGAACACGCTTCCGCATTCACACCACATAGACACTCATCTTCTATATATTTACCTAAACGATATCGCAGATAGTCCGAAACTGAAAAATAACAATCCTTTCTATGTTATTCATCATACACACTGTGCATTCCAAAAAAATCACTGTGTTATAGAAAAATCACATCCCAACAACGCACTGTTACACAAGTACTATGCGACAATAGATTCCAGAGTTGAGGGTAATCCGTGTACGTAGAACACGAGATGCCTTTGTGCCTCGACCGGCGATTCTTTTTTAATTAACGCTGCGAAAGCGCACGTGACACCTTGCAAACTAGACAATTTACAAATACAAATTAAGTCTTACCCCATCCGAAGCCCCTAAGAGAGACATTACCTCTACAATCAGTTAAGGTGCGAGTCGGTTTCTGACCTACACAGATCCAAATGAAAGGCAAACGATGTAACATACGTTTGTAGCAGCACATCTCAAATGCTTCCAATCTCTTTCGTAACGGTTTTGCCGCAGACCACGTTTCACTACCACGCAGTGCTGTGTTAGAAAGGTACGCTCTCAGAAATGTCTTCCTCAAGTTACCCCCGTTTTTTTTACTGGTAGGCTTTTCTTGGTCAGGGATGCCCTTTTTTCCTGTGCTATTATGTTTTTGATGTCCTCCGTGCTCCGGAATCTACTTCGTGGCCATCAACCCGGATGTTAACTTTTTCTCTGTTTTCATTTCTACTAGTTCTCATCACTCACGTTTTTCTTCAGTTAACTCTCCTCCATATTTTTCACTTATCAGACGGCTGATTCCATTCAGCAGATCGTGCAGTTCTTCTTCACATCCACTCAGGATAGCAATGTCATCAGCGAATCATGTCATTGATAGCCCTTCACCTTGAATTTTAAGTCCACTCCTGAACCTTTCTCATATTTCCATAATTGCGAATTCGATGTACAGATTGTACAGTAGCGGCGAAAGACTGCATCCCGGTCTTACACTGTTGCTAGTTCACTTTTATTATTCTCTCTTGGTTCTTGTACATACTGTATAATACCTGCCTCTCCCTATGGCTTACAACAATTTTTCTCCAAATTTCGTACATCTTGGACCATTTGACATTGTCGGATGCTTTTTCCAGGTCGGAAAATCCCATGAACTTGTCTGGATCTTTTTAACAGTTCTTCCACCGTCAACCGCCACGTCAGAGTAATTTCTCTGGAGCTCTTACCTTTCCTAAAGCTAAACTGATCGTCATCTAGCGCGTCCTCTATTTTCTTTTGCATTCTTCTTTATATTATTCTTGTGAACACCTTGGATGGGCATTAGCTGTTAAGCTGATTATACGATAATTTTTGCACTTATCAGCTGTTGCTGTCTCCGGAATTGTGTGGATGATATTTTTCCGAATGGTATATTCATACATTCTACACACAAACGTTTTGTTGCCACTTACCCCAATGATTATGGAAATTTTTATGGAATTTTATTTGTCCCCTCTGCTTTATTTGATCTCATTTCGTCCAACGCTCTCTTAAATTTTGTTTCTAATACTGGATCGCTTATCTCTTTTAAAATGACTCCAGTTTCTTCTTCTACATCTACATCTACATGACTACTCTGCAATTCACATTTAAGTGCTTGGCAGAGGGTTCATCGAACCACAATCATACTATCTCTCTACTATTCCACTCCCGAACAGCGAGCGGGAAAAACGAACACCTAAACCTTTCTGTTCGAGCTCTGATTTCTCTTATTTTATTTTGATGATCATTCCTACCTATGTAGGTTGGGCTCAACAAAATATTTTCGCATTCGGAAGAGAAAGTTGGTGACTGAAATTTCGTAAAAAGGTCTCGCCGCGACGAAAAACGTCTATGCTGTAATGACTTCCATCCCAACTCGTGTATCATATCTGCCGCACTCTCTCCCCTATAACGCGATAATACAAAACGAGCTGCCCTTCTTTGCACCCTCTCGATGTCCTCCGTCAATCCCACCTGGTAAGGATCCCACACCGCGCAGCAATATTCTAACAGAGGACGAACGAGTGTAGTGTAAGCTGTCTCTTTAGTGGACTTGTTGCATCTTCTAAGTGTCCTGCCAATGAAACGCAACCTTTGGCTCGCCTTCCCGACAATATTATCTATGTGGTCCTTCCAACTGAAGTTGTTTGTAATTTTAACACCCAGGTACTTAGTTGAACTGACAGCCTTGAGAATTGTACTATTTATCGAGTAATCGAATTCCAACGGATTTCTTTTGGAACTCATGTGGATCATCTAGCAAATCAGATAAATCTCCCCCTCATGGAGGCCTTCACTGTATTCTTTCCACCTATCCACTCTAATCTGTGCATTTAACAGTGGAATTCCCGTTGCACTCTTAATGGTACCATCCTTGCTTCTATTTTCGTCGAAGGGTGTTCTGACTTTCTTATATGCTGAGTCAGTTCTTGTGACAATAATACCTCTTTCTATTTCTTCACATTTTTCATGCAGCCATTTCGTCTTAGCTTCCGTGCACTACCTATTTAATTCATTCGTCAGCTACTTGTATTATTCCATTACTGAATTACCATGAACATATTTATACTTCCTTCTTCCATCGATCAATTGAAGTACTTCTGCTGTTATCCATGGTTTCAGCGCCATTACCTTCTTTCTACCTATGTTTTATGTTTTTTTTTCTTTCCGGAACCTGTTATTGCCCTGTTTGGAAATGCCCATCCCTCTTCTACTGAGCTACCTACCGAGCTATTCCTTATTGCTGTATCTATAGCCTTAGAGAACTTCAAGGATATCAAGTCATTCGTTAGTACTACCGTATCCCACTTCTTTGCGTATTGATTCTTCCGGACTAATCTCTTAAACTTCAGACTATTTTTCATCACTACGTCATTGTGACCTGAGTCTGTATATGCTCCTGGGTGCACCTTACGTTCCAGTACCTGGTTTCGGGCTCTCTGCCTGACAATATTGTAATCGAACTGAAATAGTCCCACATCTCAGGGCCATTTCGGCCATTTCTAGGTTTATATTTTATTATTCTACCGGAAAGTAGTTACAGATCTCAGTTATCCTTTCTCCTCTCTCATTCCTTTTAACAATCCCATATTCTCTTGTAACCTTTCCTTCTACGCCTTCCCCTACAACTTCATTCCAGTCCTCCATGACTATTAGATTTTCATCCTCTTTTACATACTCTATACCCTCTCAAACATCGTCAAGTACTTCCTTCCTCTCTTTCTCTTTAGCTTGCGACGTCAGCATGTATACCTGAAATATCGTTGTCAGTGTTGGTTTTCTGTCGATTTTTATAAAAACAATCCTATCACTGAACTGTTCAGAGAACACACTCTCTGTCTTCCCTTTCTGTTCATAGCGAATCCTACTCCCTTAGCACCATTTAATTTTCTACTGTTGTTGATAATACTTATCTAAAAAGAAATCTTTGTCGTTTTCCCATTTCATTTCACGTGACCCCTACTACATCTAGATCGAGCCTTTGCATTTCCATTTTCACATTTTCAAGATTCAGTACCACGTTACAGATTCTGACATTACCCCCCCCCCCCCCCCCCCCCCCAAGTCGTAGAACGTTATCGTTTCGCCGGTTATTCAATGTATTTGTCATTGTCACTTCCCCTTTAGCGGTATCCTCCTGGAGATCCGAATGGGGGACTTTTCCGGAATCTTTTGCCAATGGAGAGATCATCATTATACTTTTCAGTTATAGGCTTCTTGTCCTGTGGATACAAGTTATGCATCTTGAATTCAGTGATGTCCATTGCCTCCTCATGGCGTTGATCATTTGTTACTCTTCTGTCTTTAGGGTCAGTTTCCCACCCCAAGTACAACAGAGTGCCCAGAACCTCCGTCTGCTCTTTCACATTCTATGGCGAGATTGCCTTGGTAATAAAGAGTTCTTAAATTAAAGAAAGTAACCATATTAGTTTTCACTGATGCAAGTTTTCATTCCAATGTTACAAAAGCTGTGGAGAATACGTTGTTCATTACCCTAACCATCGTAATGGAGTAGCGGCAGCAGCAGCAAAAAAAAAAAAAAAAAAAAAAAAAAAAAAAAAAAAAAAAAAAAAAAAAAAAGAGAGAGAGAAAAACATAACTTTGTGAACGTTATCTCCTGAACAATATCGCAAGGTTTATCAGTAAATTGCGAATGTTCGAAGACTAGGAATAGATTGGGATGTTCTGAACTTCGAAGGCCTCTGGACCTCTGCCAAAATTTCAAGAAGCCTGTGGGGATAAGAGACATGAAATGGGTAGTACTCAAAAGAAACTGAAGGGTGAAAGCATCTGTGTAGTTTTTACGATGGAGCCCATGTATGGTTGGGATGATCCTTCAAAAAATAATAAACTGTTGCTAAAGACTGATGGGCAAGAGATCAAACACGTTACCGAAATATTGTCAGTATGGTACCTCTAATAGAATCAGAAAAATAGATATATTTATTCGACATTCTCAAACAATGATTTGGTAAATGCTGGAATGGAGATGTTTCCTTAAAATTTTATGTTGACATACTTTAGAAAGGTTGAGTAGTAGCGCATGTGGAAGATGTAGCTGAAGATGTAGAGTGTGATTGCTTGGAGGAGGAACCAGGATATCAAATGCTTTGAAAAAAGTTTAAAAAAATAATATCTAGTAAATTTTTAACATTATTTTTTAAGGAAATGTGGGAAAACTGATACGACTTTTATGTTGCTATCCACAATATGATTTTCTTTTCTGTATCTCGAAAAAGGAATTTTACAGTTATTCTGAAGTAATAAATTAGCTAACGTGTGAAAGAATGGTTATCAGTTACATCTCATATTTATTCAATATTTAAGTGAAAATTATGAAAAAATTTTAAATAACTTGTCTATAAATTCTCGAGACTTTTCCAAATAACATTTCGTATTGTCATATACACCTATATGACAGGTATATTAACAAAGTGTCCTACTGTACATATATGAAAGTATTGTGTAGGCATTCAAATCAAATAAAGCAAAAAGGTTGAAGACATTTTAAACATTATTTCATCTTACTGTTTTACACATATAATACATATAAATTACATAATGAAAAAGTGTAGACTATGTGCTCCAGAGGATTTTTTAGGTTTACTGTATAAAGGTTTGCAGTTACTCAGTCGAAAACTTTAAAATGTCTAGGTAAAGTCTATCTGAAAATTCCTTGGAATATAGAATAAAAAGAAGAAAAAACAAGTAAAGAAATTTTATAGGTGCTTGCCAATAGCATTTCCAGTTTATGTATTACAAGAATACTTATTTCATGTATATATTGGAATGTGTATCATGTATCTTGACTCGATATGCAAGCTATATAGGTGTGAACGTTTATTAGAGTATTGTATTTGAAATAAATTAGTTAAGAACTTTTTGAGCTCTCAGTTAAGAATGCATTCCATTTATGTATCACATATACAGGTCAGTACCACATTCATTATGCAAATATGTATTCTGTATGAATACAACAGGGTGTTAGAATATTACTATAAAATCCAAACTATATTGCTAAATAGCTTATTGAGATTTTTGCTAACAACATTTTCTCTTTAGAGTGGAAAACATATATTATGTATGATACGGTTATGTGCTTTACATATTAATAAGTATATAGAATATATCTGTCAGAGACATTATTAGAACATTACATGTAAATGTACATCCAAACATACCAGACAAGATCTTTTAGACATTTTTGCCAATAATATGTTAGATACAACTTACATATACAGATACAATATACAGATATATACAATATATAGATATATCATACCTAACATGTTAGATACAATTTACATATACAGATACAATATACAGATATATACAATATATAGATATATCATACATATTAAAGAAGTTTGTAGCCTAAGTCCATATCAATATCTGTTAGAGTATTTTCAGATATTTAATGTAAATTGACCAAAGCTTTATAGACTATTGGGAAAAATGTTAATGAATGACTTTTATTTACACACACACACACACACACACACACACACACACACACACACACATATATATATATATATATATATATATATATATATATATATATATATATAAACCTGGAAATTGAAATAAGAACACCGTGAATTCATTGTCCCAGGAAGGGGAAACTTTATTGACACATTCCAGGGGTCAGATACATCACATGATCACACTGACAGAACCACAGGCACATAGACACAGGCAACAGAGCATGCACAATGTCGGCACTAGTACAGTGTATATCCAACTTTCGCAGCAATGCAGGCTGCTATTCTCCCATGGAGACGATCATAGAGATACTGGATGTAGTCCTGTGGAACGGCTTGCCATGCCATTTCCACCTGGCGCCTCAGTTGGACCAGCGTTCGTGCTGGACGTGCAGACCGCGTGAGACGACGCTTCATCCAGTCCCAAACATGCTCAATGGGGGACAGATCCAGAGATCTTGCTGGCCAGGGTAGTTGACTTACACCGTCTAGAGCACGTTGGGTGGCACGGGATCACGGGATACATGCGGACGTGCATTGTCCTGTTGGAACAGCAAGTTCGCTAGCCGGTCTAGCAATGGTAGAACGATGGGATCGATGACGGTTTGGATATACCGTGCACTATTCAGTGTCCCCTCGACGATCACCAGAGGTGCACGGCCAGTGTAGGAGATCGCTCCCCACACCATGATGCCGGGTGTTGGCCCTGTGTGCCTCGGTCGTATGCAGTCCTGATTGTGGCGCTCACCTGCACCGCGCCAAACATGCATACGACCATCATTGGCACCAAGGCAGAAGCGACTCTCATCGCTGAAGACGACACGTCTCCATTCGTCCCTCCATTCACGCCTGTCGCGACATCACTGGAGGCGGGCTGCACGATGTTGGGGCGTGAGCGGAAGAGGGGCTAACTGTGTGTGCGACCGTAGCCCAGCTTCATGGAGACGGTTGCGAATGGTCCTCGCCGATACCCCAGGTGCAACAGTGTCCCTAATTTGCTTGGAAGTGGCGGTGCGGTCCCCTACGACACTGCGTAGGATCCTACGGTCTTGGCGTGCATCCGTGCGTCGCTGCGGTCCGGTCCCAGGTCGACGGGCACGTGCACCTTCCGCCGACCACTGGCGACAACATCGATGTACTGTGGAGACCTCACGCCCCACGTGTTGAGCAATTCGGCGGTACATCCACCCGGCCTCCCGCATGCCCACTATACGCCCTCGCTCAAAGTCCGTCAACTGCACATACGGTTCACGTCCGCGCTGTCGCGGCATGCTACCATTGTTAAAGACTGTGATGGAGCTCCGTATGCCACAGCAAACTGGCTGACACTGACGGCGGCGGTGCACAAATGCTGCGCAGCTAGCGCCATTCGACGGCCAACACTGAGGTTCTTGGTGTGTCCGCTGTGCCGTGCGTGTGATCACTGCTTGTACAGTCCTCTCGCAGTGTCCGGAGCAAGTATGGTGGGTCTGACATACCGGTGTCAATGTGTTCTTTTTTCCATTTCCAGGATAATAATGTTATATTACATATATATTTATGTTGAAAGTGTGTATCCTTTATCTGTCCAAACATTAATAGAACATTGTGCAGAAATGTGATGTGAATCTGTCTAGGACTTTTTGAGAATTTATGCAATATTTTTAAAGAGCGACTTGTCTCCATATAATAATAAAGCTGTATATACCACATATGCTAGTAATTATTTTGCCTGTGTCTGTGCAAATGTTTATTACAGTTTTTAATATAAATTTGATATAAATTCGTTCAGAACCTTTTTCGTTTTTTGCTAATAGTATTTTTCTTTATGTATGAGATGTTCATTTGTAATGTAAATATATTAATGAATTATCTGCATCTGATGTCAGAGTACCTTGTAGACATTTGAATTAAATCAGTAAAGAAATTTCTAAGATTTTTTTCTAACTGAGGTTTCCTTTTTATGTATTAGATGTATGATACAGGCCGGCCGCGGTGGTCTCGCGGTTCTAGGCGCGCAGTCCGGAACCGTGCGACTGCTACGGTCGCAGGTTCGAATCCTGCCTCGAGCATGGATGTGTGTGATGTCCTTAGGTTAGTTAGGTTTAAGTAGTTCTAAGTTCTAGGGGACTGATGACCACAGCAGTTGAGTCCCATAGTGCTCAGAGCCATGTATGATACATATAAACATGTATGTTGAAAAACATGTAATGCATGTCTGTAAGAATATTTATTAGATTTATTGTGTCGGAGTTTGACACAAATCAATGAAGAGCTTTTTCAGATCTTTGCTAACAACGTTTTCTCTCCATGTGTTACACAAATATTTAGTACCATATATGCTTCAAAGTTATGTAGGCTATTCGAATCGAAAAGTTCTTTGAAGTGTAGTGTAAAATAGGAAAAACCGTCCAAAAACGTTTTGAAATATTTACATATCATATTCCACCATATGTATTACAAGAATATATATGTAATCTTCTACATTAACGATATGTAGCCCATACCAGTCGCAATGGTCAACAAAATAATACTTAAAAATTTGAAGTAAAATTAGTTTAAAGGGATCTGGAATACCCTATCCTGATAATCCGCCCCGTGAACCATGGACCTTGCCACTGGCGGGGAGGCTTGCGTGCCTCAGCAATACACATAGCCGTACCACAGGTGCAACGACAATGCAGGGGTATCTGTTGAGAGGCCAGACACGCGTGTGGTTCCTGAAGATGGGCAGCAGCCTTTCCAGTAGTTGCAGGGGCCACAGTCTGGATGATTGACTGATCTGGCCTTGTAACACTAACCAAAACTGCCTTGCTGTGCTGGTACTGCTGTAACTAAACTGTATAGGTTTTTTTATTGGTAACGCCACATAGCGCTCTGTACGAAAATCACTGGCTGTGCTGCGTGCAGTGTGTGGCTGGTTTGCATTGTTGTTGGCTATTGTAGTGTTGGGCAGTTGGCTGTTAACAGCGCATAGCGTTATGCAGTTGGAGGTGAGCTGCCAGCAGTGGTGGATGTGGGGCGATAGATGGCGGAGTTTTGGGAGCGGATGATCTGGACATGTGTCCATTAGAGACATATATATATTTACTTTTGAACACTATTAAGGTAAATACATTGTTTGTTCTCTATCAGAATCTTTTGTTTGCTAACTATGCCTATCAGTAGTTAATGACTTCAGTAGTTTGAATTTTTTAATTACCTGGCAATAGTGGCGCTCTCTGTATTGCAGTAGTTCGAGTAAGTGATTTGTGAAAGGTATAGGTTAAAGTTAGTCAGGGCCATTATTTAATAGAGGTTATTGAAAGTCAGATTGCGTGCTCAAAAAAATAATCTGTTTCAGTTTAAGCAGTAATTTATAATTTTTCTAAGGGGAAGTTTCACTGTGAACAGCTGAAAGCAAGGGGAAACTACGGGCGTGATTTTTCCCGAGGGTATGCAGCTTCACTGTATTGTTAATAGGGGCATGAAAGCGAAGCAGTACTTGGGAAGGGAGTGAGATAGGGTTGTAGCCTGTCTCTAATGTTATTCAATCTGTATATTGAGCAAGCAGAAAAGTAAAGAAAGGAAAATTTGGAGTAGGTATTAAAATCCACAGTGAAGAAATATAAACTTTGAGGTTCGCCGATGACACTAATTCTGTCAGAGACATCAAAGGACTTGGAAGAGCAGTTGAACAGAATGGACAGTATCTTGAAAGGAATATATAAGATAAATAGCAACAAAAGCAAACCGAGGCTAATGGAATGTAGTCGAATTAAATCGGATCAGGCTGAGGGAATTAGCTTAGAAAATGAGACACTTAAAGTAGTAAAGGAGTTTTGCTATTTGGGGAGCAAATTAACTGATGATAGTAGAAGTAGAGAGGATATAAAATGTAGACTGGCAATGACAAGTAAGTCCTTTCTGAAGAAGCGAAATTTGTTAACATCGAGTATAGATTTAAGTGTCAGAAAGTCGTTTCTGAAAGTATTTGTATGGAAGTGAAACGGGGACGATAAATAGTTTAGACAAGAAGAGAATAGAATCTTTCGAAATGTGGTGCAACAGAAGAATGCTGAAAATTAGGTGGGTAGATCACATAACTAATGAGAAGATAATGAATAGAATTGCAGAGAGGAGAAATTTATGGCATAACTTGACTAGAAGGTATCGGTTGGTAGGGCATATTCTGAGGCATGAAGGGATCACCAATTTAGTATTGGATGGCAGCGTGGAGGGTAAAAATCGTAGAGGGAGACCAAGAGATGAATTTACTAAACAGATTCAGGAGGATGTAGTTTGCAGTAGGTACTGGGAGATGAAGAACCTTGTATAGGATAGAGTAGCATGGAGAGTTGCATCGAACCAGTCTCAGGACTGAAGACCACAACAACAGCAACATCCTGACAATGTTAAATTTAGTGACTTGCTTTCCCTGTATGTCAGGAACCACTGTAGCCATTGACGTGAAGCTTCTACAGGACATTAAACTGTATGTTCTGAGTCTAGTGAACTACAGTAATTGCATTTCAGCCAGTGCTTTTTGGAAATACAACTTTTAATTTTGTAGTTAAAATGTTGTCTACTTTTTGTATGTTATGCTAATTAATTTTAATTGTACATATCATTACGTTCTTCTTCTAGTTCAGTAGTTACTACTGCCTGAAAATCTGAATACTCTGCTGGAAGTAGTTCTGGATTTAGGGAAAAATGCCATAGGAAACGTACATTTTGAGGAATTGCTTGTAAAGTTTCGAAAGACTGTAACTCACTTAATGTACACATCATTTTTAAAAATATTTTTAGACTGTCAGAAGCACACTGCACCATACTTTATTTCATCCTCTTCATCTTTTTCCAAGGTTTTTTTTCTTTTCTCCTTTCTGGACTCCTTAGTGGCCAACTCTGCTACATACTCTTGTTTTATCACTGTGAAGTTCTCTGAGGCAGTTTGCTTCACGATTAATTTCCGGTTGCTGTTGCACTTTCCCCCTACCAGTGCTGCCATCATTAAATGAAATAACAGCATAACTGACCCCCCCCCCCACTTTAGTGTCTTCATTCCACCAAAACAATTTTTGGTAAGCGTGGCATTATAGGATTACTAAAGGACTCATTGGGATTTTGAATCTAATGATGCAGACACTTCATCATTCTTCAGTAACTCAGGATTTACCAATTTTCTGTAAATAGGTTATGTGATATCCATGAGTGCTGCTGGGATGGAATGTTTATGGGTAATAGCACCATGAATCAGGTCCAGCTGGGCAAAGGTGATGTACTGGTTATTCATGAGATGACGGTCTGTGGAAGAAGGTAGCATACTGTCTGCTTCACTTTCAACAAATTCTCAGTATTGTTTCAAATGGACATACCATAATACTGCTGTAGTTCATCAATTATTTTGTCTGTGAGCCTTCCTTGTCTCTCTAACTTTGTTTGAGCTTCCTCAACCTGGTGCCTATTCTCATCTGGACATGACCAACACATTCCTGTTTTGTGATAATCTTCTCATCATATGGCTGAGCCGCTACGACACTGTTATTAGATTTTGAATTAATCCATGTAAAAATGTTAACATTTTCAACAGCTGTACATTACATTAAAAAATAGAAATAAAATACTTCCTATGTGAAGTTTATAAATGAAGTTTATGAATGATATATATTCATACACACACACACACACACACACACACACACACACACATATATATATATATATATATATATATATATATATATATATATATATATAATTTTATTTGGAGAATTGTAAATTTTATAATGAGATAAAAATCCGAAAACTTAAAAAAAATTCTGTTCTGACTCCCCTTAAACTTTCTGAGATTTTCTAAAAATTTTAAACAATCGCTCAAGAACTATAGGAGATTTATGGCAACATCATTAAAATTGACTGACTTTTATGCAGTAGTAGACATACAGGATCTTATGTATCATATATATTTAAAACTGTGTACTCCATGTCCATCTCAACATTTATTAGAGTAACATATAAAAATTTGAAGTAAATGAGTCAACAAGTGCCTAAATTTATAAAATTTGGTATTATGTCTATTCTAACATTTGTTGGAGTATTGTGTAAAAATCTGAAGTGAATTAGTTAAGAACTTTTCGAGATTTTTGGTAACAACATTAAACTATAATTTGTCTTTTATACAGTGGTATTGGTAAATAATAGGCGATATATTGGTGATAAATGTGTGGAACAGAATGTAATGTTTCTGCTTTTTAAAACTCTAATATTTGTTGGCAAAAATGTATTTACAGACAAAAAAGATTTTTACACAAGAGTACAAAACATTCTCCTTAAGATAGCAGTAAATAAACACACCTCTGTTCAAATGGTCTATTTCAAATAGTCAGTTATAGCAATGTTATATGCTACAAAGCAAGATGCATGTGGTGTACCTAAAAATATTCTATGTGCGAATAAACTAAATTTTGCCATCATATGATTTCCAACAGAGCTTAAACATGTTTATGTTTTCGAAAAACAGATTGAAATGATTTGTCTATGAACGTCTGCTTCATCCAATACCCAGATTCTGAATGGATAAGTAGATGAGGGAAAGGAGTAGATAAGAAGTTTGAGCTATACCACAGCATATGTTACCAGAAAAATGTTAATCTATTACTGTTAGGTGAGATTTGCGGCACTACTATGCTGCTGGTGATGGTGCTACAGCCAGAGCCCAATGTTTGTATAATGTTACTTAAAAACCGTCTTGATTGCAAATATTTTTAGTCATATGACCGGTTTCGGTTCATTCAGAACCATCTTCAGATCTGATATTTCAGTTACAGGAGTAACCCGTCCAAATCCAGCAGTTTTCACATGTTACGTCACATAAAATTTTATTTCCACTAGACAGCTATTTACTATTTTCAGGTATGACCGAGGCGAACTGTTGTGGCTCACCAGTTTATATACTCGCTACCTTGAAGCGCGCAGGCGACAAGAGCTGTAAACGTAACGTCATCACTGTAGGGGGTCGGAATCCAGAGCCCCTATCCGGAGATAAAATCCGTGGGATCTGCATTCGCAGCGCAGAAAAGCTTAATCGAAAGCCGAACAGCTCAGCGAATGCGTGGGAGCGGGGATTAACTGTCCTGAATTGCCTCTCTGAATTCGTATTTCTGCCGCTGATTATTCCTTAGTGAAGCCTATACTGTCCCTGTGCTTTTTTGTGTCCGTTAATTAAGCTGTTAGCTAAAAGTATTTCGACTGCTCCCTTGATTACAGAGATTCAGTAGTTGGAAACCGATGAGTGGACCCTGGTCTTATTGCAGTTCAAACCGTGTCCCTTGTCAAGTGTTCAGCAAAAGCAGGTTCTTGTATCTGATCTAATCTTGTATGCCGTCTATGTTCGTCACATGGGATTTAACAATGAGATACTCCTGGTCAGTGTATGGCTTTTCAAACTGACACGTGATCCTGTATACCCATTGCCTCCTTAGACCCTTGTCACCTTTGTGTAAACCAGAATCCTTCTCACTCACGTCAGAGGACGAAAAATATTATTTGTTCGGTGTTCCTTGAACAGCTTGTCGATCTTGGTCACCCTGCTTTCATAACGTAGAAGAATCGTCCTACTAAAGTTCTCTGTTGCATCTGGATCCTCTTTAGATTTTATGTATAGCGATCGAAATATATTGCAAATCGGTCCATCAGAATAACTTTTATGCACAATCACTGAACGGACGTAGCCTTGGCGATAAATCGAGCCGCATGTACCAGTTGTGACACTGTGGTTGAACGTTTTCGCTATGATATTTGCCCAATCGAAGAGTGGACAGAGAGGCTCTTACCTCTGCTGGACGTTGCGCGTATGAACAGTGGGAAAGATGCAGATTCTGGATTGTCAGTCGCAGCAGGCGCTGGCTGGCGATGTTTGTGAACAGGGACTATGCGTTTGTAATTTTTCCAATAAAGTAAAGATTTGACGGCTCGCCCTGTGCGGTGTTTGTGGCTTGTGAATGTTGCTGCATGCCTCTCTGTGAGGAATCCAGGGCACTTCCTAACACAGCGTTCCAAGAATCAAAATGGTTCAAATGGCTCTGAGCACTATGGGCTGTGGTCATCAGTCCCCTAGAACTTAGAACTACTTAAACCTAACTAACCTAAGGACATCACACACATCCATGCCCGAGGCAGGATTCGAACCCGCGACCGTAGCAGTCGCATGGTTCCGGACTGCGCGCCTAGAACCGCTAGACCACCGCGGCCGGCGTTCCAAGAATCCTCGCCATAGTTTACGTTCCTCTTTGAATGAATAACCAAGGGAAGTAAAATGGGGAACTAATATTATCTATTTATTCGAGTCAGAAGCAAACACAACCCATGGTAATTCCTATTACAAAAAGAGAGATAATTATTACGTCACACTAATGTTGCCCAAAGTCTTGCAATGCCAGTTGTCCTCGAAGTCGCGAGCCAGCTACTTCTGCGCAAGATTCAGAGCGTAGTGAGAGAACACTAGGTATTCTATGCTATGTTCGTCTCTGGAATCACAGCTGATGGTAGCTGTGGTCTCCTCAAAAAGTCGCGGTGCCACAACACAGTCGACAAAGTGCATCGACAGCACGTACATTAGCGATGTATCCCTGCAATCCACAACGATGAATGTAAATGTTGAACACTGTACTTCAAGAAAACAGTTTGTAAATTAGTGCACACTAATGACAGACGTAGAGTATCAAACTCTTCTGCGGCCTACGATTGTATCAAGTCAAGTAAATCTTTGTGTCATTCATTTAATAAAGTGAACTAATATTTCATCTATTGTAGATCCAACGAACGATGAACCGGAGTTGTCAGAGAAACCGGACGATTATAGTTTCATCTGGTCATAACAGTATCCACAAGGAAGTGCCATTTCTTGAGGTTACTCTGGGCTCTTCCACCTCCAGACCAAAGATGCCTGACTGACTTCCACACGATCAAATTCTATTCATGGCCATATGGGATGGATTACGATGGGGGTGTCCGGGTCGAACATTTCTCAAGTGGAGAAATCATAAGTTGTTACCTTTCTGTAAGTGCTGTTGTTTGGATGACTTAAGTGGTATATTTTAGGTGATAAATCTGATTAGTTCTCTCCGAAACGGAAGCTACTTCACGACGAATGTCTGGTTGCGCTATGCCTTCGAGCTGGTAGAGCTTTACAAGTGGCGCATGCTTGTAACGTCCTGTAATGAGCTTGCACGTTTCATTTAGTGCCCTGTTAACATTGTTTGCGTTGCTAGATTTATACCAGACTGGGCTCACATACTCTTCAGCACTGTAACACGTTCTTACAGCTGTCGTTCTCTCAAAAACGTAGCTTATCAAAATTATTTATAATGTGTTAATGAACTGCTAAGTGTGATACAGGAGTTGTATTGTGTGTTAGACGATCCATAAAATGTTACCTGTCAAACGACTGAAGAATTACCTGTCAATTTATTTGTTGTTTCGAATGTTTAAAAAATTTCGGCTGTTGGTTTTTCAGCGACGTCTAGTGGCTGATATTAGTCACTAAAGTAATGTCAAATTTATTATTGCCTTTATATGAAAACCACTACAATACATTAATTTGACCATTCTTTTATAAAATGGTAGACATTGCTTTGTTGCACTTGTAATTACCTCATTTAGGTCAAAAATTATAAAAAAGACTTAAATTCTGCTTTTTGGTGGAGTAAGATAGGTTAAGACGTTAGCTGACAGAAATGTTGTTAAGATGGTGAAAATATTTCTTGAAACAAAAAGAAACAAAATTCTTATTATTAATCATATTTAAAGGATTAAATCCCATTGTAACAGTATGTGATTGTTAAATAAATGTTTAATACTCCAAATAAATTTGTCAGCAACATCAACACAGCGGCCTTTGGGTGAGTGATGCCATTTCATAATGGTTCGAGACACAAACTGTGGTCCAAAGAGTCAAGTTAGTTTCTGCAAACCACGACATCCAGCAACGAAAGGTCTCAGTTTTTCGAGTTACTTCCTTTGTCCTCGAAGTCATTAATGAGTAGATTAGCTGCCATGGGCGGCAGAACGCGACCCACAGCAAATCCTTCAATTTGGTCTAAATATTGCTTATGGAATGAGAAGTAAGCACATGTTCGAAGAGATATAAGGTATACCTTTCCATCTTAGTTCCAATGAGTTGCAGTGAATCTAATAGGCACACTCACAAGATGAAATAGACCATAGCCGAGACCAAAAGGCTCAATAAATGTACAAGGTGACCCACGCGGAATGGTAGGTATTCAGTGATGTAAGAGAATCGATCGTTTGAATCAAAATGCCTGACGAACATTGGCCCCAAACTTAATATGTCAAGAACTGTGAGCACTTGCTCATTTTCGCTGTTGTAAAACTCATCAACAGGGCAAGTGCTCACAGCTCCTATTGTTCATATTCGATAGCCGAACGGGGTTTTCACAATATGTTCATTACGTTTACATAAAATATGTTACTAGACGTTTCAGATTAGTATCTCATCAAATGGTACAACGCAGAATTTACTGGCTCGAAATGAAGCAGTTCGGAATTAAATGTTGACGGCTTTCTAAGAAAATTGTCAGCAAGGAAATACGGATTGTGGGACACGGACATAGTTTACGACGGCGGCCATGGGAGAAACAGTGAACGCGGTTACTGGTAACGGGAGCGCAGGGAGGCTCATGACGCTGCGTGGTCGTGCGGTAACCAACAGCAGTTGCCGCATCTTGCACCGTCGCAGTGTCAGCGCCTGGATTCTGACTGCATCTAGGAAAATGTCTCACTGGCCTTCAGTGTATGTGTGTTGATTGCTTTTTCTAGACAACGTCAGCAGCCATCGTCATGTCGTTACCATTGAGTATTCGAAATTCGATCTCGTCATTTCATACCAGTAGGAGAGAAATACTAAACGTCAGCTAGCGGACCAAGCTTTTGAGGAAATTAATGAAAGAGGGGTAATCTGTGCTAACACAGAGCTGTATTTATCGACTACGTTGTACTATATACCTGTGAAGTAAAAGGATGACTATAAAACAAACTTTTAATGAAACTTCTAATGAACTTTCGACTCATGTTTTACATCTGTGAGAGAATGTTAACTATGTATCTATGTACTGAACTGGGGACCTAGAAACGACGGAGAGACTTCGTCCCCTCCGTAGCCCTCAACAGGCTACAGCAGTGCATTCACCCCACCGCCGCCCCACACCGAACACATGGTTATTGTGCGGTTAGGCCCTAGTGGACCTTCCTCCTCCCCGCAACCCCCCCCCCCCCCCCCCCCCACCACCACCACACCCCAACCATGAACGTCTCATTCCAGACGAGTGTAACCCCAATGTTTGAGTGAGAGAGTAATTATGGTGTACGCATACGTGGAGACAATGTTTACGCAGCAATCGCTGACGTATTGTAACTGAGGCGGAATAAGGGGAACCAGCCCGCATTGTCCGAGGTAGATGGAAAACCGACCTAGAAACCATCCACAGGCTGGCCTGCTCGCCGGACCTCGACACTAATCCGCCATGCTGGGGACCGGCACGCCTTCCCGCTCGGGAAGCAGCGCGGCTAGCTCAGCGGGCATCTTAATTAAGTTACTAGAGCAAACAAATTTTTTCCAACGTAATATTTAATGAAAAATATAAACTATAAATGTGATCAAATATTTATCAGGAAGACAGACTATATGGCTTCATAATTTTTTGTAAAATATTACCTGTAGCACTACAGTATCCTTTAGAAAATAATATTTCAGTTCAATTGTACCATTTTCATAATTTCATGTCTCTAACTTTGGGTCTTGCTTCCTCCACAAGGGAGATCTCAGTTTCTCCACTGTTTTGCTTTGTCTTCGAAGTCATTCATAAAAGGTTTAGCTGCTATGGGTGGCAGAAGCCTATCCGTTGCCACACCATCAGTTTGTTCACAATACTGATTACTGAGTGAAAATTAATTGGAGGTCAGCACTTTTTCGAAAAGATGCAGGATGTCCCTTTCCAGCTCAGCGCCTATGAGTTGCAGTGAATCCACCACACAAACTCATAAGAACAAATGGACCGTAACCATACTCAAAGTGCTCAGGAAACCTACATAGTGTCCCACGTGAAATGGTAAGTAGTCTTTAATATAAGAGGAACGATCATTTGAATCAAAATGCCTAGTAAACATTGGCTCCAAAGCGAAAACGTTGAGACCTGTGAGCACTTGCTCATTTTCTCTGTTGTAAAACCCATCTACTTGCGCTCGTGCTCACAGCTCTTAGGGTATGTATTTCAGAGCCCAAGTTTATTGGACCATATTTTCCTGTTTCGGCCCCGACTACATTCTCCCAAAACATGGAAAACAAAGAGGTATGTTTCATAGTATCGAAGCTGAAGAAGTGTTCATAGATTTTAAGGTATACATTTTAGAACCCACGTCTACTATGCCCACAATTTCCCAGCGTGTCCATATGGACGCAAGTGTTTACTAGTTTTCTTTTTACTTCATTGTTGTCTTACAGTTATTTTTAGCGTTGGCGGTTTGAAGTTTATGCACATTGTGTTAACACTTCATTGTTACCATTTACACTGTGATTGTGACAGCCTGTATTTCAGGGAGTGCTTTGACATCCGCAATGGAGCCTGTTAATGTAAATTAAGCAATGTTTCGTAAAGAACTTCTTCATTCTGGCACGAGAAACTGTTTGCAGTATATATAAATATGTTTATAGAGATTTTCATTTGAGAAAGGTTGTTATCCATCGATTCACTTTCTGTTCATGAAGCGATTATTTCAGCCATGTCCATATGGACTCGCTGGGCAGTTGCAGGGTCAAAAATGATTTCGTTTCTTTTTCTCTTTTCATATCATGACAGAGGTCTGGCAGAATCTTTAGAGGCTGGTTTGACTGTGCAGGATGTTTTAGACATCCTGTTTGAGGATTAAAACGCTCCTCAGGCTTATGGAATTTACATCACGCCCCCTGATCCGGCAGTCCTTAAGGATGAGGATTCCGGTGATGAGGATGCAGGACGAACAGCAGATAATCTCAAGCCTAGACAACTCCGGGCTGAAGCTGAAATAAGATTAACAGACACACACACAGAAACAGATTTCAGAAATATAGACTGCAGGAATAGAAGTATGCAAAAAACCAGGGTTCATGGTGCACTAATTACAAATTTGACGAATTTTCCTGATCCATGCTTTGACGCGTATATTGATAAGCCTGCAGAGGAAATTTTCGAATTATTATTTGATGACGATCTGATACCATTTCTAGTTGATGAGTCAAACAACTACGCACTTTTCAAGAACTTTCCAAATCCTAATATAACTTGTGAAGATATGAGGTGTTTTCTGGGAACCCTCATTCTATGTACTTATAACTCTCTCCCTAATAAGAGGTTATACTGGGATTCCAATTTAGACACACTAAACGATTTTGTATGCAATGCTATGAGGAGATATCGTTCAGAACAAATTCTTAGATTTTTGCACTGTAATGACAATAACGATTTTGATGAAAAGGACAAGATGCGGAAAATTAGACCCATTATTGAAATAGTAAGAGACAAATGTAATAAGCTGTTTGCTCCTCAGCAACATCTGTCTTACGATGAATCAATGACAAATGTTCTGGGAGACACTCTTGCAAGCAATTTATTAGCGGGATACCGATGCTATTTGGATATAAGGCATGGTGTTTATGCACTACTTCTGGATATCTGGTAAATTTTTCCTTTTATCAAGGAAAATCACCCAATCCAAATACAGTACATGAAGCACAGTTTGGTAAGCCTACTGCCCCACTTGTTCAGATGATAGATGATTTGATACTGCATGTAAAGATACTGCCATTCCACTTTTTCTTTGACAACCTATTTACATATTTTTCTGTTCTGTCACACCTGAGAGAAAAGGCCTATGGAGCAACAGGCACTATCAAAGAAAACAGAGTTCCCAAATCGTACCCAATTTCCTCAAAGAAAGCGCTAGTTAAAAAGGAAAGGGGTTGTTATGAATCCTCACTTTTCAAGGATGATATAGTCACAAAATAGGTGGATAATTCAGTGGTTACTGTAGCTTCTACCTGTGAAGGAGTTGAACCTGTACCATTTGTAAAAAGATATTCCGCAAAGGAGAAGAAGACAGTTCAAGTACAACGTTCTCAAGTTATCACTGCCTATAATAAACAAATGGGAGGAGTGGATAGGATGGATGAAAACATTGCCATGTGCAGAATAAACATTCGAAACAAGAAGTGGTACTGGGGTTTACTTTCCTGGGTGATTGACGTATCTGTACATAATGCATGGCAGCTGAAAAAAGAAACGGTAGCTAGGACTACTAAACC
This sequence comes from Schistocerca gregaria, assembly GCF_023897955.1. Taxonomy (NCBI): domain Eukaryota; kingdom Metazoa; phylum Arthropoda; class Insecta; order Orthoptera; family Acrididae; genus Schistocerca; species Schistocerca gregaria. The sequence goes on from NC_064920.1 coordinate 296,348,715, forward strand.
TGAATTCAGAAGAGAAATTGTACAAGTTTACCTGAAAAGATGCATGAATCATGTAAAAGGAGCAGGCAGGCCGTCTATCAGTCCTATGTGTGGATACAAATTGCGTGTTCCAAGTGATATCAGATACGGTGGTATAAAGCACTATATCAAGAAAACTGAGAACAAGAGAAGATGTGTAGGTTTTTACTGCAAACAGAAATCATCAGCTGTTGGCACAAAATGTGGGAAATGTGATGTAGGACTGTGTCTAGAATGCTTTGAAGAGTACCATGAAAGTCAGGAAAACAAATGATTGTGAATTATTTTGTGTATGGTGTTATAAATTGGTTGTAAGAATTATTTTGTTCAAATTTTACCTTACTCGTATTAAATATCTGATTAATAAAACGTACCTTCAAATGTATTTCAAAATCACAGAAAATATTTCAAATATGCATCTGAGTGTATATATGTATAAAACATACTTGGTATTCTTGCCGCGTCAATTCTAGATAAAATCTCGAGCTTTCGACGATTACCTCCATCGTCATCGCCAGGAGCTGACTGTCTCCACTGCTGCAATGGTAACCTCTATAAAGCCCGAAGACGGCTTCTAATTTTTCGGCTTATGATTGGTTGGCGATTACGTGCTGCTGTCTCAGACGGTGTCACTATGTGCGCCGATGGAGGTAATCTTCGAAAGCTCGAGATATTATCTAGAATTGACGCGGCAAGAATACCGAGAATATGTTATACATAAGTGCCGCAGCGAAAAACATCGTTCCCATGCATCAGTCAGCGTGTCCATATGGACACATTATGTTACAGACAAACTAAAACACAGAATAGTCAAATAATAGAGGTAAAAAAATTGAAAATAAATTTAGATATCCGATTTTGAAAAATTCCGGCAGTTAAGGGTAAAAGTCACGGAAGAATCGAAGTAAAGGAAATGATAAATGTGAAGCTGAATAATTGCTGAGTCGAATTTTTTCCGCTAGATGAAATATTTTACTGTAAAGAGACTATTGTATGTCAGGCGAATCATAAAGTTGCAAATTTAAATCAGGTACTTTTCAAATCAATTCAACCGTCGTGTGATACATAAATTTCATTAAATATTTCCATATTTTTAAAGCACAGACGTATTATGCATTGTCATTGTCCAATATTTTTCATTAATTTAGAGGTTTAATATCATGAGAGTAGTGGGAGTATGAAGTTAATGCTTGTGCCCTTCATAGAATTTTCACTGGGCTCTTTTAATAGAGTCCGCAAGGCCCGTTAGCATAAAGATTCCATTATCCATCAGAAGAGGGAATGTAGTATTTCATATTTGATTCAGTCGTTTGCGAGAAAAACCAGACCACTATGAACAAAAATTGTCGTCAATTCGTTTTGATGTCTAGTTGGACTCAAAATTACCCGATGTCGTGTGCTAGGAGAACAGATTATTTGATAACATTTATATTAGTTACAAGAAGCCAATTTCATTTCATGTATTATTGTGAAACTATCTCTTTCATTTTTATTAAACACCGACTTTCAGAATTTTCCCTGACAAATGGCTCTGAGCACTATGGGACTTAACTTCTTAGGTCATCAGTCCCCTAGACCTTAGAACTACTTAAACCTAAGTAATCTAAGGACATCACACACATCCCTGGCCGTATCGGTCGGGCGGGTCCAGACTGTAGCGTCTAGAACCGCTCGGCCACTCGGGCCGGCCATTCCCTGAGAAAGATAACTTAAACTTAACGTATTCATTTATTACCCACAATATACAAGCCCAACGGAATGTGGCTGCTATACGTTGACAACATGACTCGCAATAATAAACACAAAAGAATGGGCCTGAATTGCCAGAAATCTTAACAATAACAAAAATACAAGAAAATTGAAATTGAAGAAATATGAAATGAGCTTCGACCCTATTAATTGCTTAAACTCATATGAATCACGTTTCCCAGCAGTTTAAACCCCCTTCTTTTACATAAATCATTCACCTCACAGAAAATCTTCATAACACGAACTACAGAAATTACAGCAAACAGTAACTACAGCAAGCTAAATAAAAAGATTCTGACTACTATTGATTCTAACTGCTAGGACACATATCGTCAGCGAAAGAAAGATTTTGTTGAAGAAGAAACAATGTATTTAGAAAATTTTGTCTTATTCATATGACATCCAGTTTAAAAAATTATGTGGTTGTGATTAATTCCACTGTCCAAACATTACCAACCAACATTTGCTTGCGTATTTTCTCATAAAAACATCATTTCATCCCACTTTATAATGCATATCCTACCAACACAGAGTCTCCACTAAGAACATCATGTCCATAAGCTCTCCTATCCACTCGCTACCTGCTAGTCCGTCCAACCACAGAATCTCTTGCCGAGGGTGCAGAGCACCGTCAGCCATATTAACGCAGTCTATAACGGGGCCAACATACAAAAAGGATTCCTTACATTTGTACAGCTATGCGACCCGTTTCATCTACAGCAACATGGATTTTCGATGACGTCATCTTGCACTTGCAGTTACCACACAAACTTGTCATTAAGAATACAATTCTGTTCCGTAAGGGCTACATTAACTACGCTATGGTCAGCAGATGTGGAGATGTGAAACGAAGTAAAAACTAGAAAGCGAATGCCGTTATTTCTCGTTGACGTCTAAGGGTGCGGTATCAACATGCGAGTGAATTAGAATCATATATAATACTTGGTATTCGGGAAGTGGGTTTGGCATACCGTAATATTGCGCTCACGCCCAAGCTGCTACGAAGAGCAGAAGAGACAGAAGAGGGTCCTACACAGCGACGAGTGGGTACTAGACCGTACAATATTACCAGAGCTCAGGATGATGACTGCCTTGTCCTGATAGGAAGAACCGACAGAGCAGCTTCGTCTACAGCAAGGAACCCCAAACTACATCTCGAGAGCTGGATTTGGCCCGCGAAGTCTGTTCATCCAGCCCGCGGACCATACTTCAGTTTGCTTGATAAAACGTATTTAACACGAGACGTGTCTGTCTCACTGCTGGTGTTAGCAGGATACGGGCAGCCGTTAAGCCGCCTGACATTAGAGATAAGGTAGCAGAGTCCCTGTACGGTGAAGCACTCAGACTCCCTTCGAAATTTTTCGAACAAAAACGAGCCGACCTGTCAGGAGAATTTTCCCCCATACTTCAGCAAGCCAAGGACTTCATCTCTAAATTTTGCCTGTCACTGACATTCGACATATGGACCGGGAAATTGTTGTACCTAAATACCTACGGACGTGTTGTCTGGTCATGTCAGACTCTATCAAACCCCGTTGTTTTCCATATTAAATTCATTCGTTAACCTGCGTTCAATCCTCGAAAGTTCCCGGCTTTTCTTGAAACAACTGATTCTGAATTCTGTGACCTACCTTATCACACAGCAAAGAGATGACTCAGCTGTGTTACAGTGCCGTTTCGATTTTACATGCTCCGAGAAGAAATAAATGTCTTTCTCACTGAAAAAGAGAGCTGATCGATAGCTGTCAGATTCTGTCTTCCACTCAAAGTCGTAATTTTTGATCGGCATCACGTCCCGCATGAATGAAACCGCAGGGAAAGGATTACCTCGTGTTCTTTATAGTATCACCAAATAATTTCGGAGAAAGCTGTCATTGTTTGAAGTGGAAGGGGAAGGAGTAAAAGTTCCCCATTTTAATTTCAAAGGGTTTCCTACTACAATCCTTGATTTTGCGTAAACAGCTACTCGTGATTTAAAGGAGCATGTTTTTCGAGAGATTTTCATATCTTAACAACAATGAGGGTGATGTTCTTCTTTTGTAGAATCCGTTTGATTGACAGTTTATCTACAGTCGGAGCTGATTGATTGGCAAAAAAAATGGTCTTGTAGAAAGATATGCATAAACAAGGAAAACTTGTTGAATTCCACCGATTATCTGACGTTACGCTTCCGAAACTGAAGGAATCTGTGGCTTGAATTACATCAGTGTTCTGAACAACTTATGTCTATGAACAACCATTTCCAGAAATGAGGTATTACAAATCAGCATATCGAACGAGACTGACTAACGTACATTGGAAACCAGTTACCTCGATTGGATGGAGCAATACCAAACCAAACGATATCTAGAAAGCCAAACGTCAGTTTGCAAACATCACCAATATTTTTTTTGTTTTTTTGCTGCTTGGTTTGTGAGATTCGGCTATTTGCACACTGGATCTGGTGTACCTACCTTTTTTGCTAACGTCAGTTTTTTTGATGACATTTTTAGTACGTAAATGAATGTGTAGGTTGCCTTTGTTTTTAAGCATTACATGTCATTCACCCATGATCAACAGTAAACGCTGAAGTCAGATTTTGGCCTTTTCTCCCAGAGCTTTCGTTCTTCGTTCCGGCATTCAAGTGTTGCACAGAACCGTGATACGGTCCATGCTCGTCATTTTGTTAATTATCCCGTGCGCTGCGAAAAGTATTGAATCACTGTAACGGGATCGGTCATCTCTGAGCCCAAGACTGTACACTGTGTTCCGACTGCCAGAATGGTGACACGCATATCGTTGTACCGGCTTAGTTTGATCAGAAACGACCAATGCCTCACACAGCAATGCCACGCAAACCCCACCACTGGCGTGTTACGTAGCAAAGTGTAGTTTTCCGGATGATCCGCACTTTAATATGTCTGATAGCAACGTCCGTTTACGTTAGACGCTACCGATTCGAAACCAATCAGGCGAACTGAAACCTTTCAAAGAATAGTAGTACATCAACTGACCAATTCAGACACTATATCTCCATATCAGTGCTGCACTGGTTAATGCCAGTGTCCACGGCGAAAATGTAGATCAGCTCGACATCACTACTAAATTAGTTATTGAAGTCTATGCATGATGTAGGTCGTGAAACGCTCTTTATTTATGATAGAGCATAACTACTTTTATCTGGTCAGTTTTACAATTGTCAAAACCTTAACCAGCTAAATCAGGACCCTTCACAACGTATCAAAACATTATTATGCTATGTTATTAGCGCTACAGGACATAGTGTCCCCGATCATTTTTCACCGAACCATAACTTTTTATTCGCAGGAGAATAACCTACAACTGTCGAAAATAAACTGCCTACCTATCATGACTGACAAACAAGGTAATGCATCGCCTAAATGCCAACAACAGATCTAAGCAAAGTTTTTGATGATAAGAATCGCTGGAGCCATTGCACAATTCTATAAACAGATGATACTGACAGACAAATGAGGAGTTCTCCATGGCGCTTCGATTTTCAGACATTTATTTTCAGTGCCCCTCCAACTCGTCTAGTTCCACTAAAACGAAACGTTTTGCCAAGTTCTGTGGAAGGAACCGGAACATATGCGTCGAACGTAACGTACCTACCCGGTGCTGTAGATTGCTTGCGTTGTACGTGAAGCACTCTGTATATATTTCTGATTTTGTGACTGGCCAGTTTAGGTTCTCTTCCTGAGGTTTAATTTTATTTTACACTCAAGTACAACCTAAATACGATTTTACATTAGCCCTTCCCTAGGCATTTTATTTTTCGCAATACATTTGAACTGATTACAACCTCCTCAGTAGTGAGCTTATATTTTGTGAATGATATCAGTATATAGGTGGTCAATGCAGTGTTCTTGGGCAAAATAAGGTTGAATTCTGAATTTTAAAAGGATTGGTCTGATTCTCAAAAGTTTCAGGTCTACAAAGTGGACAGTATTTATGTTAGAAAATATATGAAATAAATATGATACTCGCAAAACAGAATATAAAACACTTAAAAATTATCATAGCAACATCACTTGAATGTAAAAATATAAAAGTTTGCCAAATGTAGTCACAGTGCTACATCAAAAACAATATATGGTTATACTGTTATGACGAAATAAACACTTATTCGATATTGTTGGGCATTTTAGCATATTAAAGCAAAAACTAAACACAGTCTAGTCCGAAGTTACTAAAAGCAAGCACAAAATTACCATTATTTTTCGAAGATTTGCTGCCACTACGATAGACAGATTTTTTAGGCATATGCTGCAAGCCAACGGGATCATGAAGAGACGAAAACAAATGACACGGTAAATCACGTGGTTTCAAGTATGTGTTACAATTAGGTACAGCGAATTTGGTTTATTCCCTAAGCTATTCGTCTTTTGACGACCACCGTCTGATTACACGCCACGCATCCAATGCTCTTCAAGATATTAATATTTCCCACACTGAGAAAAAAGGCGGTAGAATAGATGTTCTCAATAAATTATAAATTTTTAAACGTCTTTCTCGTAATGATGGCCATATTCTTAACAATCAGCAAAAGCTACGTAATAAAAGCTTCTTCAATGGTATAAAGCCATTACATGGTATTTGATTTCGAGTTCCTTCTTGTAGTTACCGAAGTATTTTTTTTATTTTAGTGGACACATAATTTTCCGTTTTTTTGAAGTTGATATTAACTGAGTTTCATGTTGTACCATTCTTCTCTGCTCGCTCAGTTATTCAGCTCCCTTAGTATTTCTAAAATGGAGTTTTCAGCTTTTAAATTGTATTTATAAGCTCTTATGCAGATAATGTTACTGTGTTGCTGCTGCCTGATCAAATTATTGCCTTTTATTTCATGTTGGAAATAATGTCGATCGTAACATATGTTTGTCTACGTTTTGAGTGTTAAGTAGTCTGTTTGTATTTGTGCCTATTAGATGTCACTCTTGGTGTATTGTTCCAACTGCCCGCAACTGCTAACACGAGAACCTCAGTCTTATGCTGCAGTAGCTGGACGCATTTGGGTAGCCCGTAGTGATTTGCCTATTATATAATCTGTTTCATAAATTTTGTGAGATAAGCTTTGTCACTTGATTTTTAGTAAGTACTATTTTTTATGTGATACTAGCCAGTTTTTACATTTAAAAAAGAATTTCTTTCTTTAATTTTGTAATTATGTTACAGGCCAGTTTTAGAGTTTTATTTCTGATGAAGGTACTCATAGCAGTGCCTAAAATTAAATGAAATGACTCCTTTTTGCGACCGAGGGCTGCTATTGCTGATAAATTTACATTGTAAACGGCCGCTGACCACTCAGCCATGTTGAAAACCTAAGATTCCTGCTTGGCAAGGCATCCAAGGCTACCTCTGAATATAAGAATTTAAAGAAAAAACTGCTAAATACAGGTATGGCCATTCAGTTTAATAACCTGTGTGCAAATAGAGGCCTAGCCCCTAATTATGTGAAACCATATATTTATTTCGCTAATTGTAAGAAAAATCCCAAGTTACTTAGACCTGTAGTTTAAGATCTCTTCTCATGTTAGAAGGCTACATGATAAAAAAGAAGTTCTCAGTGAAGAGGTATGTATATTTAGATCTTACAACAGTCTTCCGTATCATTTATAATTTTAACGTTATCGTTTCCAGGACACAGATTAGCGAACGTTTAGAAATTTGTAAGCAGGTCACATTGCATAGGCAGAAAAAGAATCCCAGTAAACTTTATTTCTGCTTCCTGCTGAAAAATCTTCTCAAATTACTTTTAAGAAAAGCTATCATGTATTTTATAAACGAATGTCAGATAAGACTAACATTGATTTTACGCAAAATGAAACTGCCTTACTTGAAAAGGGCCTAAAATACAATGTCATGCAATGACAGACAAAATTGCAATAGAAAAGTTGCTTGTCTAACTAAAAATGGGTCTTTATTGTATAAAATGGATAATTCATGTCCGACTAGAATTACCTTTGACGTAGTCGACATTCTTAGTAAGAACATAGCCTATTTTTAAAATGTTAGGTAGATGGTTAAACGTATTAATAATAAACTTAAACAAGCTTGTGCTTTAATAGCTAAGTCTGACAGAAGGTTGCCCTCTGGTTATGGACTACAGTTGTGAATACATCTTTAAAAATCTTATATTTTCTTATGGAAAATAATATTTCAGAAACCATGAAGGTCTGACACTTGAATAACAAAAAGAAATCAGATCAGCTATCAGTGACTCCATTTTTCTTTTTTTTACTCAAACCTTTTCATAAGGAAATGTTTAACAACATGAACACTCAGCCTACCAAACTTGGTCCTCAATAAAACGTTCACGAGCCCAACCATCCGATACACCCGATTTATATAGTACGAACAGCTTGTACCATGATTTAGCCAAATTTCTGCATAAAACTCAGAAGAAATCTTTCGTCTAGCAGAACAATTATTTCATTCCCAATAATCACGCCTTAGTTCATAAAATGAAAAATGCAAAGTGCTGCCCAGATACCAAGCTGTTTTCACGACGTATCAAAAGTCTTTATACAAATGTTCCCGTTCAAGAAACACTTAGAATCGCGGAAAAAAAACTGATACCATTTCAAAGAAGAACAAGTCACCGACTTTAAGAAAGTAATCGTAGTCGTAGTCAAGTACAACTACTTTGAACTTAATGGAGAATTGTATCAGCAACCCGATGGTCTCACTATGGGAAAGCCATGCTGACATTTTCGTTTACTTTCTGCAAAAAAAGTTCTTCTGCTGTTTCTCAGCTACAGCGTTGGGCATCCTCTCCTATTTTAGATACGTCGATGATATTTTAGTCATCTACAAAGGATCTGTTGAGGGTATTGACCCTATTTTCAATCTCTTTAATGAACTTTACGAGAAAATATCCTTCATTAGTGAATTTGAAAAACGAGGCTCGCGATCTGAACTTTCTTAACCTGACGCTAACAGTAGAAGTAAAAAAATCTCTTTTATGGTTTTTCGTAAAGAAACATATACAGATCAGACCCTACCTTCCGTGCACCACAATATCATAAGAACGCTTTCTCTCAATATGCTATTCACAGAGCTACTTCTATTCCACAGTCGAATGGAAAATTTGAGAAAGAAATTAATTTGACCAAAATTATAGCTGCCATATTTGTCGACATCGTTAAAAAGAAAACTGTTAAAAGAATTACTATACTCGGCACGACTATTACTGAATCCAAACAAAAGAAGTTCTTTACTATTACTTTATCGGAGCCCATCTCCTATCACATTCGACGATTTCTTTGTAATAAATACAGCAGTAATGTCGCCTCTTCAGAATATAATATTCCAAAAAAAAAATGGTATCCACAATTTAAAATCGACATGTTCCACATTAAAATACTCTGGTATATATAAGATTTTCAGCGACACTGGGTTTTCTTGCTGCATAGGCCTAAAGAGACGTGCCCTTACAGTCAGATATAAAGAACGTCTTCTAAGAAATAATGGCACTAGCACCCAGAATTTGTCTTTTGCCAACGACTATCTGATTGCCGGCCGGGTGGGCCATGCGGTTCTAGGCGCTACAGTCTGGAACTGTGCGACCGCTACGGTCTCAGGTTCGAATCCTGACTCGGGCATGGATGTGTGTGATGTCTTTAGGCCAGTTTGGTTTTTTTTTGGTCATCAGTCTACTGACTGGTTTGATGCGGCCCGCCACGAATTCCTTTCCTGCACTAACCTCTTCATCTCAGAGTAGCACTTGCAACCTACGTCCTCAATTATTTGCTTGACGGATTCCAATCTCTGTTTTCCTCTACAGTTATTGCCCTCTACAGTTCCCTCTTCACATTTTTGCTGCAACCATTTCGTCTTAGCTTCCCTGCACTTCCTATTTATTTCATTCCTCAGCGACTTGTATTTCTGTATTCCTGCTTTTTCTGGAACATGTTTGTACTTCCTCCTTTCATCAATCAACTGAAGTATTTCTTCTGTTACCCATGGTTTCTTCGCGGCTACCTTCTTTGTACCTATGTTTTCCTTCCCAACTTCTGTGATGGCGCTTTTTAGAGATGTCCATTCCTCTTCAACTATACTGCCTACTGCGCTATTCCTTATTGCTGTATCTACAGCGTTAGAGAACTTCAAACGTATCTCGTCATTCCTTAGAACTTCCGTATCCCACTTCTTTGCGTATTGATTCTTCCTGACTAATGTCTTGAACTTCAACCTACTCTTCATCAGTACTATATTGTGATCTGAGTCTATATGTGCTCCTGGGTACGCCTTACAATCCAGTATCTGATTTCGGAATCTCTGTCTGACCATGATGTAATCTAATTGAAATCTTCCCGTATCTCCCGGCCTTTTCCAAGGATACCTCCTCCTCTTGTCATTCTTGAACAGGGTATTCGCTATTACTAGCTGGAACTTGTTACAGAACTCAATTAGTCTTTCTCCTCTTTCATTCCTTGTTCCAAGCCCATAATCTCCTGTAACCTTTTCTTCTACTCCTTCCCCTACAACTGCATACCATTTCACCATGACTGTTAGATTTTCGTCCCCCTTTACATACTACATTACCCTTTCAATATCCTCATACACTTTCTCTATCTGTTCATCTTCAGCTTGCGACGTCGGCATGTATACCCGAACTATCGTTGTCGGTGTTTGTCTGCTGTCGATTCTGATTAGAACAACCCGGTCACTGAACTGTTCAGAGTAACACACCCTCTGCCCTACCTTGCTATTCATAACGAATCCTACACCTGTTATACCATTTTCTGCTGCTGTTGATTTTACCCGATACTCATCTGACCAGAAATCCTTGTCTTCCTTCCGCTTCAGTTCACTGACCCCTAATATATCTAGATTGAGCCTTTGCATTTCCCTTTTCAGATTTTCTAGTTTTCCTACCACGTTCAAGCTTCTGACATTCCACGCCCCGACTCGTAGAACATTATCCTTTCGTTGATTATTCAATCTTTTTCTCATGGTAACCTCCCCCTTGGCAGTCCCCTCCCGGAGATCCGAATGGGGGACTATTCCGGAATCTTTTGCCATTGGAGATAACATCATGACACTTCTTCAACTACAGGCCACATGTCATGAGGATACACGTTACGTGTTTTTAATGCAGTGGTTTCCATTGCCTTCTGCACCCTCATGTCGTTGATCATTGCTGATTCTTCCGTTTTTAGGGGCAATTTCCCACCCCCAGGACAAGAGAGTGCCCTGAACCTCTATCCGCTCCTCCGCCTTCTTTGACAAGGCCGTTAGCAGAATGAGGCTGACTTCTTATGCCGAAAGTCTTCGGTCGCCAATGCTAATTATTCATCAAAATTTAGGCAGCATCTGGGATCGAAGATCGAACCCGGGACCGAAGACGTTTTGATTATGAAACGAAGACGCTTCCCTTTCCTTTTTTTTTTTTTAATCTCATTTTGTTCGCTTTTGTTCGTTGCATCTGCTCGGGGCGGACGTCTTAAGACGTCCATATATGTTCGTTTTTGATCTTTTGACTCAGTTTTTTTATTACAGAGGGCGCGTAACCCTCTGACCGAACACGCTGAGCTACCGTGCCGGCAACCCCTAGACCACGGGTACACTAGCATCCCCTACGTACCTTATAAGCGATGAGAGGGCAGTGTCTCACACTTTTATTACGTAATTGTAGCTTTTCATTAAGAATGAGACCATCATTACGAGAAAAATGTTTAAAAACTTCTAATTCTTCGAGAACATCTAATTTACGGCCTTTCTTCTCAATGTGCAAAATTCTGATATCGTGAACAACTTTGTGTGCGTTACCTGTAATCAGAAATTTCAAAATGCTCTGAGCACTATGGGACTTAATTTCTGAGGTCATCACTCCCCTAGAATTTAGAACTACCCAAACCTAAGGAATGACGAAATGCGTTTGAAGTTATCTACCTCTATAGATACAGCAATAAGGAATAGCGCAGTAGGCAGTACAGTTGAAGAGGAATGGACATATCTAAAAAGCGCCATTACATAAGTTGGTAAGGAAAACATAGGTACAAAGAAGGTAGCTGCGAAGAAACCATGGGTAACAGAAGAAATACTTCAGTTGAGTGATGAAAGGAGGGAGTACAAGCATGTTCCGGGAAAATCAGGAATACAGAAATACAAGTCGCTGAGGAGTGAAATAAATAGGAAATGCAGGGAAGCTAAGACGAAATGGCTGCAGGAAAAATGTAAAGACATCGAAAAAGATATGATTGTCGGAAGGACAGACTCAGGATACAGGAAAGACAAAACAACCTTTGGTGACATTAAAATTAACGGTGGTAACATTAAGAGTGCAATGGGAATTCCACTGTTAAATGCAGAGAAGAGAGCAGATAGGTGGAAAGAATTGACTGAAAGCCTATATGAGGCTGAAGATTTGTCTGATGTGATAGAAGAAGAAACAGGAGTCGATTTAGAAGAGATAGGGGATCCAGTATTAGAATCGGAATTTAAAAGAGCTTTGGAGGACTTACGGTCAAATAAAGCAGAAGGGATAGATAATATTCCATCAGAATTTCTAAAATCATTAGGGGAAGTGGCAACAAAACACCTATTCACGTTGGTGTGTAGAATATATGAGTCTGGCGACATACCATCTGACTTTCGGAAAAGCATCACCCACACAATTCCGAAATCGGCAAGAGCTGACAAGTGCGAGAATTATCGCACAATCAGCTTAACAGCTCATGCATCGAAGCTGCTTACAAGAATAATACACAGAAGAATGGAAAAGAAAATTGAGAATGCTCTAGGTGACGATCAGTTTGGCTTTAGGAAAAGTAATGGCATGAGAGAGGCAATTGTGACGTTACGGCTAATAATGGAAGCAAGGCTGAAGAAAAATCAAGACACATTCATAGGATTTGTCTACCTGGAAAAAGCGTTCGACAATATCAAATGGTGCAAGCTGTTCGAGATTCTGATAGAAGTAGGGGTAAGCTATAGGGAGAGACGGGTCATATACAATTTGTACAACAACCAAGAGGGAATAATAAGAGTGGACGATCAAGAACGAAGTGCTGGTATTAAGGAGGGTGTAAGACAATGCTGTAGCCTTTCGCCCCTACTCTTCAATCTGTACATCGAGGAAGCAATGACGGAAATAAAAGAAAGGTTCAGGAGTGGAATTAAAATACAAGGTGAAAGGATATCAATGATACGATTCGCTGATGACATTGCTATCCTGAGTGAAAGTGAAGAAGAATTAAATGATCTGCTGAACGGAATGAACAGTCTAATGAGTAACAGTATGGTTTGAGAGTAAATCGGAGAAAGACGAAGGTAATGAGAAGTAGCAGAAGTGAGAACAGCGAGAAACTTAACATCAGGATTGATGGTCACGAAGTCAATGAAGTTAAGTAATTATGATACCTAGGCAGTAAAAGAACCAATGACGGACGGAGTAAGGAGGACATCAAAAGCAGACTCGCTATGGCAAAAAAGGCATTTCTGGCCAAGAGAAGTCTACTAATATCAAATACCGGCCTTAATTTGAGGAAGAAATTTCTGAGGATGTACGTCTGGAGTACAGCATTGTATGGTAGTGAAACATGGACTGTGGGAAAACCGGAACAGAAGAGAATCCCAGCATTTGAGATGTGGTGCTATAGACGAATGTTGAAAATTAGGTGGACTGATAAGGTAAGGAATGAGGAGGTTCTACGTAGAATAAGAGAGGAAATGAATATGTGGCAAACACTGATAAGGAGGAAGAACAGGATGATAGGACATCTGCTAAGACATGAGGGAGTGACTTCCATGGTACTAGAGGGAGCTGTAGAGGGCAAAAACTGTAGAGGAGGACAGATATTGGGATACGTCAAGCAAATAATTGAGGACGTAGGTTGCAAGTGCTACTCTGTGATGAAGAGGCTAGCACAGGGGAGGAATTCTTGTCGGGCCGCATCAAACCAGTCAGTAGACTGAAGGACAAAAAAAAAAAAAAAAAAAAAAAAAAAAAAGCCTCTTGGTCACAGGTTCAGTCAACAAAGAATCTGGCTCGTGTTCTTGTATTAGACTGTAATTCTGGTTTCTAAATGCAATTATAGTATTTCTAGTTTTTTTAATTACTTCAGTGTAAATCGTGTTTAAAATATCTTGTCTTATTGAGGAAGAACCGTGTCAGATGTGTACGTTTTAATTTCAATAAAGCAGATTGATAATACCTAACTTTGTATTTATATCTATTGCAAGCAATGCGCGACATGCAAACTGTCGTCCTTTGCTCTATACAGTGTACATGTATACTATTTTTATGGATCACTAATAACAGTTCTGGGAGTGTCGGTCTACTATTGTGCCGTCTAGCACTGTGCCGGGTCTAGTCACCGTGCGGACGAGGCTGGCTGGAGCAGCGCCTACATCCTCTTCTTATAGAGGCTGCTGGTGTCATGGTGACGTCCTAATCAGCGGGCTATTGGCTGATGTCTCACAGCCTTCTCTGCGGCTATGTTATTACAACTCGTGCCGGTGGTTCTCGTTAGGCCGTAACACTAATCTTTAGATAGGTCACACTCATAAAACGTCCTGGCAGATTAAAACTGTGTGCCGGACCGAGACTCGAACTCGGGACCTTTGGCTTTCGCGGGCAAGTGCTCTAGCAACTGCAGGGTTCGCAAGAGAGCTTATGTTGAGTTTGGAAGGTAGGAGACGAGATACCTGGAGAAGTGAAGCTGGGAGGACGGGGCGTGAGTCGTGCTTGGGTAGCTAAGTTGGTAGAACACTTGCCCGAAAAAGGCAAAGGTCCCGAGTTCAAGCCTCGGTCCGGCACACAGTTTTAATCTGCCAGGAGATTTCGTATCAGCGCGGACTCCTCTGCAGAGTGAAAATCTCATTCCAGTTCACACTCAGTTCGTAGAGTTCATTAAATAAAATACAAACTTTTCGGACCATCGTTTCTGATATTACGTAAAGTCTTTGACACCACAACCGCCCGGCTGGCCGTTTCCTGCTTTGCGGCTGTGCGTATCTAGAGTGTAGGGAGTGCGACCACGGCGGTGGAGGCAGGTGTTGGGCGCGTCGTGGGTCCGGAAGCTGTGGCTGCAGGGGATGTCGAACTTGCGAAACTCGCTCTGGCGAAAAACGACCGGAATGGTACGCGTCCGCATCTTGATGCCACGAGCGGCTGTGCCCGCACTGTCCTCCGGCTCCGTGAATCTGTGTCAAGAGTCACTGGGACATCATCGTGCACATGACAGAGGCGAAGTTGATTTAGATGGAGGTGCTGCTAGACATCTGGACCTGAAATATGATGCATGCGGGCGCCAAATCGACGGACGGTCTCGCCTCGCGCCTACCGTCTGTTCCTGCTGAGAATCCTGTAAAAGACAATATCATGCGTTGAGGAGCGATACTTGCGGCCTTCCTTCGGCGGCCGAGCCTGAGGAGGGTGGAGCAGGTGAAGCAGTGTCCTACGGCGCCGGCAATTTCGGCGAAGATCCATCTCGTGGGTGCGATCGATACGCGGTGAGAAACAATTCCAGTGCTTGATCCCTGGTGTGTGTGGAGCGAAGTTTGGCCATCTGCTGCCTGAATGTGCTGAGAAAACGTTCCGCTCCGCCGTTTGTCCGTGGATGGAACTGTGCACTAGTTAGATGCAGTATGCCGTTGCGTTCGGAAAATGTTTCAAATTCATTTGACGTGGACAGAAGACCCTTACCGAGGCTCGAACTCGGGACTTTTGCCTTTCAAGGGCGAAAAGCAGAGGTCCCGAGTTCGATTCTCGGTCCGGCACACAGTTCTAATCTGCCAGGAAGTTTCATATTAGCGCACACTCCGCTGCAGAGTGAAAATCTCATACTGGAAGACCGTTGTTTGACACTTCGTTTAATCTTCAAGGCAAAAATACAGCTCTACACCTGAATTGTGCTACGTGACGTTTTCGGGTTCATTGGCACATCAAAATGAAACTTGCTATACGATTCAACCACAATCAAGCAACGTGTGTTCCAGAAAAGTCCCGTAAAGTCTATGAGCAACCGTTTCTGTGACGATTACGGCATAGGACAAGCAAGCAGAGAACTTTTGTGGCGGGGTGGACTATTTTCCCGCACATGCGTGACACTATGACGTCATATATTCTATTTGGATGGCCATACCCTGCCAAGTATAATGTCGGCGCGCTAACTGTTTCTTACGAACAGTCCCCCAGTGTCCCTGGTGAAATAAGTGCAACACTATTTTTGCAAAGCTTTAGGGATTAACACACGTGACTGTGCACTGTCATTCTGAACAAGAATCACGCCATTTTTGCACAGCGAGGTTATAACGATGGGCAAAGCATCGTCGCACAACAGGGTTCTGTATGCTACGCAAGGAACGAGGCCAAGATGTGCGAATGTATGTTCGCAAAATGTCCAAATCTGCTTTAGCTTCTGTGACCTGTGCAGAATTCTTATAGTTCAGCGGAAAAGAGTGAAGCAATTAAGAATCCTGAGCACTGACGTGACAAGATGCAGCAGAAGTGTCAAATTCGGTGTCAGGGCCAACAGGAAGACATGAAAGTGCGTCCGCGTTGCCGTGTTTAGCCGTCGGATGATACACAATCTCGTACTGCTATTGAGACAACAACAAAGCCCACCTTTGTAATTTTTGAGCAGTTTGTACAGGAACCGGTTTCATCTGGTGAAACAAGGACTGCATAGGCTTGTGACCGTTACTAACTACACTCCTGGAAATGGAAAAAAGAACACATTGACACCGGTGTGTCAGACCCACCATACTTGCTCCGGACACTGCGAGAGGGCTGTACAAGCAATGATCACACGCACGGCACAGCGGACACACCAGGAACCGCGGTGTTGGCCGTCGAATGGCGCTAGCTGCGCAGCATTTGTGCACCGCCGCCGGCAGTATCAGCCAGTTTGCCGTGGCATACGGAGCTCCATCGCAGTCTTTAACACTGGTAGCATGCCGCGACAGCGTGGACGTGAACCGTACGTGCAGTTGACGGACTTTGAGCGAGGGCGTATAGTGGGCATGCGGGAGGCCGGACGTACCGCCGAATTGCTCAACACGTGGGGCGTGAGGTCTCCACAGTACATCGATGTTGTCGCCAGTGGTCGGCGGAAGGTGCACGTGCCCGTCGACCTGGGACCGGCCCGCAGCGACGCACGGATTCACGCCAAGACCGTAGGATCCTACGCAGTGCTGTAGGGGACCGCACCGCCACTTCCCAGCAAATTAGGGACACTGTTGCTCCTGGGGTATCGGCGAGGACCATTCGCAACCGTCTCCATGAAGCTGGGCTACGGTCCCGCACACTGTTAGGCCGTCTTCCGCTCACACCCCAACATCGTGCAGCCCGCCTCCAGTGGAGTCGCGAAAGGCGTGAATCTAGGGACGAATGGAGACGTGTCGTCTTCAGCGATGAGAGTCGCTTCTGCCTTGGTGCCAATGATGGTCGTATGCGTGTTTGGCGCCGTGCAGGTGAGCGACACAATCAGGACTGCATACGACCGAGGCACACAGGGCCAACACCCGGCATCATGGTGTGGGGAGCGATCTCCTACACTGGCTGTACACCTCTGGTGATCGTCGAGGGGACACTGAATAGTGCACGGTACATCCAAACCGTCATCGAACCCATCGTTCTACCATTCCTAGACCGGCAAGGGAACTTGCTGTTCCAACAGGACAATGCACGTCCGCATGTATCCCGTGCCACCCAACGTGCTCTAGAAGGTGTAAGTCAACTACCCTGGCCAGCAAGATCTCCGGATCTGTCCCCCATTGAGCATGTTTGGGACTGGATGAAGCGTCGTCTCACGCGGTCTGCACGTCCACCACGAACGCTGGTCCAACTGAGGCGCCAGGTGGAAATGGCACGGCAAGCCGTTCCACAGGACTACATCCAGCATCTCTACGATCGTCTCCACAGGTTGTGTCGTACTTGTAAAGGCACATGTTCTAGCAGCATAGGTAGAGTATCCCGTATGAAATCATGGCTGTGAATCGAGGAAGTACAGTAAATACTGACGAAACTAAAATGAGCTGTAACATGGAAATTAAGAGTTTCCGGACACATGTCCACATAACATCTCTTCTTTATTTGTGTGTGAGGCATGTTTCCTGAAAGTTTGTCCGTACCTTTTTGTAACACCCTGTATATGATCCGACAAAGCAGTACCTGCTGAAATGGTGGATCGGACTGTTGCAAAATCTGCTCTGTGAGTTTGAGATCAGGTTCATTTTACACGATCGCCTCTAGCAACATAACATCTGAATATAAAGCACCGCAAACACGTTTAAATGTACATTTCCTTGTCATACCCTGCTAATCTATTACCCACTGGCGATAAGTTTGTTCTGGCAGTTGGTCGTAATATGTAGTTAGTGAGTCTACCAATCAAATTTACTCGGACTGATGTTAGGAAAAATTTTGTTGGTTAGGCGGAACTTTGCCCTTCCTGGCCGGCCGGAGTGGACGAGCGGTTCTAGGCACTACAGTCAGGAACCGCGCGACCGCTACGGTCGCAGGCTCGAATCGGGCTTCGGGCATGGATGTGTGTGTTGCCCTTACGTTAGTTAGGTTTAAGTAGCTCTAAGTTCTAGGGGACTGATGACGTCAGATTTTCAGTCCCATAGTGCTCAGAGCCATTTCCACCATTTTTTGCCCATCCTGCCGTTGATAATACATGTGGAAATTTCACAGTTCCTGGTACATTGTGAGCTAGTATGTGTGCTTTGAACTGGTGCAACCAATCGAGCCATTTCTCTTCTTGTTCACGAAAGTGTTGAAAAGGCGGTATAGCATTAGGTATTGCTGTAGGTGGTTCTTTTCTGTTGGCCAAAGCTGCTGCACCGTGATGAGTAGTGCAGAAATCTGCTGCATATGGAGCAAAACATCTGCATTAGCTGTGTGCCATCTAACGCTTGCAGCTGTGGCGCCTGAGCAGGGTGCGGGATGGGCGGGGTTGACATTTTGGAAGACACAAATGCGACAAACAGACAATGCAAGCAAGCAAAATAAGGACAAAAGCAAGTAAAATTTCTACAATGCCTATCTGAAAACACTGAAAGGCTAAACAATAAGAAATTGTTAAAGCACATTAATGCCCCTGAAAAGTAAAGACAAAGGAGAATGAAGGCACCAACAAAGAAAAATTGCGTAAACGTCAGGCGTGCGGTTCGTTTGTAAGTTCACGTCGCCAATATAGGAACCTGCCCACTCGTCGCTTAGAGGATGACTAAAAATTGCTACTTCCTTGGACGTCTAAACGAAGCACATTAATAGTTTTTATTTCAATCAAGCAGATGGGCAATATTAAACTTCGTATTTATAAGGACGTATCGAAGCGATGGGTGACATTCACACAGTCAGTCCCTTGCTGTGTACAATGTCCATGTATGCAGTTGATACGGATCACTAATAACTGTTCTTGTAGAAGCCGCTCCCGTCGTGGTGACGTTCTAGTCAGCGGGCTATTAGCTGACGTCTCACAGCCTTCTCTCCTCTTGCTGTCTTCGTCTTCATGATGGCACTTGTGGTTAGCCGGAACAAAAAGCTACTTCAACGATGAAAAGCCGTTATTTGATATAAAATTTCGTGTTCCCTCGTTTACGTACCGAAATATTTTTTCTATTTAAGTCGACTCATCCGTTTTCTTTTCTGCTCGCTGAGTTATTCAGCTCTCTTAGCGTTTCTAAAATGGGGTTTCAGCCTTTAAACTGTATTTACAATATTTTACGTATACAGACTGTTACAGTGTTGCTGCAGCCAGAGAAAATTATTGCCTTTTACTTCACGTACAAAATAATGTTGATCATAACATTTGTCTGTCTACATTTTGAATGTTAAGTAGCCTGTTTGTATTTGCGGCTACTAGATGGCACTCTTGGTCTAATGTTCACCTGCCCGCAATTGCTAACGCGGGCGCCTCAGTCCGATTGATGCTTCCGCAGCTCAACATTTGTGAACAGCCCATAGTGGCTTGCCTTCCATGTTATCTATTAAAAAAAATGTGACTAAAGCTTTATCGCTTGATATTTATTTTATACGTGACCTGTTAGTACTATTACTTTTCTTTTTATGCTGCTAGTCAGTTCTTCTACTTATCAAACAAAATTTTCGTAAACTTTGCACTTACATTATAGGCTAGTTTAAATGTTTTATTTCTGATGAAGACACTCTTAGATATGGCCGAAACCTAAGTGAAAAAGACTTCGTTTTTGCGACCGAGGGCTGTTACTGCTTTAATTTCACGTAGTATCGGTCGCTCGACGCATCTGAGCAGCCAACAGTGGCTTGCCTTTTATGTATTCTATTTTATACATTTTGTGACTGAAGCCGTATCGCTTGATTTTTAGTTTTTAAGACGTGACATTTAAGTGTTGTTTCTTCTTTATGTACTACTAGCCACTACGTAAATTTAAAAAAATTCGTTTACCTCATTTTGTAATTATAGACCAATTTCAGAGTTTTATATCTGATGAAGTCACTCATAGCAGTTCCGCAACCTAGTCAAATAACTCCTTTTTTGCGAATGAGCGCTCTCCATAAATCCTTAATATTATGACTGGGTGGACATCCCTTCAGAATAGCACTTCACAAGACATCCCAGATATACTGAATAAGGTTCATGTCTGGGGAGTTTGGTGGTTAGCGGAACTGTTTAAACACAGAAGAGTGTTCCTGAGCCACTCTGCAGCGTGGACGTGTGGAGTGACGCGTTGTCCTGCTGAAATGTCCCAAGTCCGTAGGAGCGCACAATGGACTTGAATGGATGCAGATGATCAGACAGGACGCTTATGTACGTGTCACCCATCAGACTCTACCTGGACGTATCAGGGACCCATATCACTCTAGCTTACACGCCCCACACAGAGCCTCCACCAGCTTCAACAGTCCCCTGCTGAGATGCAGGGTCCGTGGATTCATGATGTTGTCTCCATATCCATACTCGTCCATCCACTCGAGACAATTCGAAACGAGAGTCGTCCGACAGGAGAGCATGTTTCCAGCCATCAACAGTCCAGTATCGGTGTTCACAGGTCCAGGCGAGGCGTAAAGCTTTGTGTCGTGCAGGCATGAAGGGTACACGAGTGGGCCTTCGGCTCCGAAAGCTCGTACCGAAGATGTTTCGTTGAATGGTTCGCAAGCTGAAGGCTATTGATGGTCCAGCATTGAAATCAGAAGCAATTTACGGATGGGTTGCACTTCTGTCAAGATGAACGATTCTCTTCAGTCGTCGTAGATCCCGTTCTTGCAGGATCATTTCCTGGCCGCAGCAATGTCGGAGGCTTGATGCTTTACCGGATACCTGATTTCGCGGTACAATCGTGAAATAGTCGAACGGGAATATCCCCACTTCATCGCTACCTCGGAATGTGCTGTGTGCCATCTCTCGATCACCGAGTATAACACCATGTTAAAGCTCACTTAAATCTTAATAACTTGCCATTCTAGCAGCTGTAACTGATCTAACGACTGCAACAGACAATTGTTGTCTAATATATGCGTTGCTGACCGCAGCGCCGTATTATGCCTCTTTACGTATCTCATTATTTAAATACGCATACCTATACCACTTCCTTTGGCCCTTCAGTGTATATGAAGTTGTTGCATGTGTTGATGCCGATTTTGTCATTACTGTTCCTGTTTCAGTTACAGAAGTCACATTTTGCTAAAGTAATGTTCCTTAGGATAGACAACTGCTGCTGTACCGGTGTTCCCAGAATCCATGGATTCCTGAGACTGTTTCTTGGAGATTACGAGACAAACTTGGGGCCTTCATTCTTGTCTCAGTATACGGCTTTATAACACCAGTGGCTGATTTCTTTAGAGATTTTCGTCGATTTGGGACGTATTTTTAAATTCTGAATCAGAACCAGACTTAAGTAACAAAGAGTTGATTCCAAAGGCATTCAGCACAGAATTGACATGGAGCTCATCTATGATTCTTCCTGGGCAACAAGTAAATATGGCACCACGTATCAAAGCCATCACGTCACAGTTTCTGGTACTGTTTACCTCTATGTCTAAACATTCATGGTGGTGTCTGTTCTGTTCTATATCGTGTCTCCCTACCACTTTCGCACAACGACACTCCGAGCGTGTTTTTTAGGGAATTAACTAGTTTGAACCTGGGACCTGTTGCTGGTAAGGAGACGCCAGACCACACATGACATGTAGAATTCAGAAGAGTTCAGTGAGACTAGCGATGATATAACCAAATACTTAATGATCTCAGCGTCAGCTCCACTGCACTCCCTGTAAAAGAATCTTAATACTAACTAAATTTAGTGGAAGGGGTTCAAGACTTTCCTATTTTTAGTTATCTGGTAAAATAACGTCGTAAACGCAGTTAAGTTTACCATTGGAAATTTTATTCTACTAACAACACTATTGATAAAAGGAGATGTTTTAATACAGGATGGTAAAAACCAACAGCGTTCAACAAAAATGTGAACGAATATTCCCTGAATGGGTTTCCAAGTTCTACAGTGGATCAAAGGATGACCTATACCATGTTGTTGTTGTGGTCTTCAGTCCTGAGACTGGTTTGATGCAGGTCTCCATGCTACTCTATCCTGTGCAAGCTTCTTCATCTCCCAGTACCTACTGCCACCTACATCCTTCTGAATCTGCTTAGTGTATTCATCTCTTGGTCTCCCTCTACGATTTTTACCCTCCACACTGCCCTCCAACACTAAATTGGTGATCCCTTGATGCCTCAGAACATGTCCTGACAACCGATCCCTTCTTCTGGTCAAGTTGTGCCACAAACTTCTCTTCTCCCCAACCCTCATTAGTTATGTGATCTACCCATCTAATCTTCAGCATTCTTCTGTAGCACCACATTTCGAAGGTTTCTATTCTCTTCTTGTCCAAACTATTTACCGTCCATGTTTCACTCCCATACATGGCTACACTCCACACTAATACTTTCAGAAATGACTTCCTGACACTTAAATCTATACTCGATGTTAACAAATTTCTCTTCTTCAGAAACGCTTTCCTTCCCATTGCCACTCTACATTTTATATCCCCTCTACTTCGACCATCATCATTTATTTTGCTCGCCAAATAGCAAAACTCCTTTACTACTTTAAGTGTCTCAATTCCTAATCTAGTACCCTCAGTATCACCCGACTTAATTCGACTACATTCCATTATTCTCGTTTTGCTTTTGTTGATGTTCATCTTATATCCTCCTTTCAAGACACGGTCCATTCCATTCAACTGCTCTTCCAAGTCCTTTGCTGTCTCTGACAGAATTACGATGTCATCGGCGAACCTCAAAGTTTTTATTTTTTCTCCATGGATTTTAATACCTACCTCGAATTTTTCTTTTGTTTCCTTTACTGCTGGCTCAATATACAGATTGAATAACATCGGGGAGAGGCTACAACCCTGTCTTACTCCCTTCCCAACAACTGCTTCCCTTTCACGTCCCTCGACTCTTATAACTGCCATCTGGTTTCTGTACAAATTGTAAATGGCCTTTCGCTTCCTTTTTTTTTACCCCTGCCACCTTTAGAATTCGAAAGAGAGTATTCCAGTCAACATTGTCAAAAGCTTTCTCTAAGTCTACAAATGCTAGAAACGTAGGTTGGCCTTTCCTTAATGTTTCTTCTAAGATAAGTCGTAAGGTCAGTATTGCCTCACGTGTTCCAACATTTCTACGGAATCCAAACTGATCTTCCGCGAGGTCGGCTTCTATTAGTTTTTCCATATCACATCTATAATCTAGGTTTAAATTAAGTTTCACAAAAGGGAAAACTATCAAAATGGTATACAGTGACCCTCAATTATCTTTAATTACTTATCTAACTTGTCGTAAATTACAGTGGCTGATGTGGCTTCTCGATAATTAAATAACAGAGAAATCATCGCTATTCAGATTTTTACTTCAAGTGGCAAATGTGAACAACATGAGCTTTAAATTACTATCGACACTAGTATTACGCAAAAAGGGGGTGTAACAGATAAGACTTCTGCAGTTCTGAGTGAAGCCTTATGCGCTCAAAAATGCGGCATCGCATGCGTTCATTACCTTGTCGGTGTTTAGGCAGCGTCAGGGCAGCGGCGGGCAGCACAGCTCCGCTCACCTCGCCATCTTGGAAGCAACTCCTCTAACTTCTCCTTTCTACAATTTACCGAAGTTGGTTAAAAAAAACTATCTGGCTGTGTTTTCATCTGACCAATCAGGGTCTCTATGTTAACCTTAAGCTCCGCCTACAAAAATTCTGTCTATCCAATGAGAAACGTTATACTTTTCGTGGTGGGACAATGTTTTTAAAGTTTGCTACGTAACAGAGACGTGAAAAAGTCTCACGCTAAGACCTGCAGCTGGTGTGGTCCTTTTAGCGTTATCGTAAGATCTATACTGTTCTTCTGGAGGGCTCTGTCTTTTAACATGGGCTGGCGGGTGGTCCTAATGTAACAGACACGCGAAAAAGTCTCACGCTAAAACTTGTGGGTGGTAGTGGCCCTTTTTGTGTTATCGTAAGATCTATACTGTTTTTCTGGAGGGCTCTAGGATTTGACATGGGCTAGTGGGTGGTCCTTGACGTAACAGAGACGCTAAATAGTCTCACGCTAAAACGTGCGGTTGTTAGTCTTAGAGGTAGGCTGGCGATGTGGGTGTCCAGTCCGTCCCTTATCGTAGGGCCTTCTAGCTTAACACGGTTTTGCTCTCGGCTTCTGTCCTCGTTTCTCCCCTCGGAACTGCATCGGTTTCATGGTGGGAAGGTACGACATGCATTTAGGCATTCTTGTGTTAGTCTGTGGTATTCCATTTGCTCACTCGTTACTCGTATTACTTTGGTTAATTTAATGTCATGATTTATTCGGAGCTATGTGTTATACTACTGGATTTACTGATCATGTCAGGGTTTTCATGGGAGGTGTTGGATTTGCCTGACACCTTACATTTTTACACAGAATGCGGGAATAACGGAGGAATTTCTGGCGTTCTTCGTATCGACGTTCCCATTCCTGTCATACAGTGGTTACTGGAAAACTTAGTGATCCAGTTATTAAAGATGTATTTTCTGTTAGTGCAAAGAACTGGTTTAGTCAGTTGTGTTGAATAAATCTGAGCAACATGAACTTTGTTGGCAGTTGAATCCTCACCTTTAGAAACTTCTGGATTTAACATATAAAATGCCTTAGCAACACGTATCACTATAGTCTTAATCCCCTATTATCAGTTTTCGATGGATGAACATCTTACAGATCCAGGTTCGCTGGATACCAGATAACTACTCGTCAACACAGCACTTTGATGGTACATAGAACTCCTGGCTGGTTTTGATTACGTGATCAAGACTCTTGTCTTATTGTAGCCAGTCGGTGATTCTTTCGACGCTCATCCCTACACTCGCGTAACCAGTTAGCCCAGAATTCAAACGTAGCCTGTTAAATTGAACCATGGGAATAGAGTGCACATGTGTGTTTATCGAATCGTTCACGAGTGGTTAGAGAATTCGTTTTAAAAACATCAGGTAGATAATACAATCCAAAAGTGTCTTCAGCTCTGTAACATTTTTCTGAAGCGGCAAATAATTGGTTTGCTGCCCTTCCAGAAGCATCTTCTTCATCACCATTTGTTTGACACAGATAACCGCAATATTTTGAACGCTAGCTGAAAATTTCTGCATTTATATGACTGACAATGTCATTTAACACGTCCCATTCCTTGAATTCTGAGTTATTTCTTCTGGCCACATACTTTTCCCAGGGAGATGAAGCACAAAGTTTCTTGCAGGAGAACCTACGTCCTTAAGCTTTTTACCATTTCATTGCCAAAAACTCTGTAAGATGCATTAGTCACTGAGATGAGATCTTTAGATTCACGACCTGAGTGGTGTTCATCAGGTGGAGGAGAAGTTACACACTTCATTTTATTTACCAGAGGACAACTTTTGGTAGCACACATGTCATTGCTACTTTTCTTTAGGCATATTACTTTAAGTTGTTGCTGATGTATACTTCTCTACGTTCCCTGAAGGACTATTTTCCTTACTACCCTTGTTATCACTACTTCCTTTTGGTTTGTTGTTTTCAGTTATTGCTTCTGGCGATATTCACTTTTCGAAAATGTAACAATCACATTCAGAATGACAATAATTCATCTTGGCTACCATATCGGAATCAAAAACTGGTTTTTAATTTCATATGGCGTAATTACTTATATATTTAGCAAACATAATATTTAAAACAGCTTAAAATTACTTACATTCCGTTGGTGACTGCGAAGTAAGCCCACTTGGTTGTCCTTGGGAGCTGCAGTATCCAACACGTTGGATATGACATTTACGAATATAATCATTCAGCTAGTGAAGTTAACAACCAAGCAGAAAGGTATGCAGACGTACTACTCATTGGTTAAAACTTCATTGGATAAACTAGGTACCATAAACATCACGGGGTGCTCTATTATCACAGGTTGATTTAAGACTTAAAGCGTCAGTATACAGTCTGACATTTCATGAGCAACTTGTCTAACGATTCAAATTAAGTTCTCAATAGAATGATGGACTAGCCAGTACTCAAGCACGTACCACAAGGAGTAGTCATAAAATTCTAATAGCACCATGAAAAAAGCTGTGATCATGAAATTTTGTGATTATGCTAAACCTCCTCGTCACATTCGACGCTCAACGTGATATATTTTTCTAAAGGAATTAGAAAAGGTCTAGACTGTAAAATTATGCATTATGGCTACTCAAGGAAAATGCCAGCATCAAAATGCCATCAACGTTGATGCCGGAGAAGAGGAACAATTTCATAGATCAAAGAAGTTGACTGTTTGACTAAGTGCTGTGGAAAATTAACTATTACTTTGTCGTGGAGCAGAAACGCTACCTTGAACACCTTCCCGTCATGCTCCGCCTTGATAATCTATTGTAACATCATCAGACAATGCCATTATAATACTCCAGTGGCGGGTATTTCGAGCATAATCCGTTCGGCTGCTATGGTATACCCAAACAATACATTGAACGTCACTTTGTCCAATGATGTTTGAGTCTTCGCCTGTATCGGCGTTGATGAATCCACCAGTTTCCACTGCCTACTTTCTCCCTTGTATCGGGGTATGGTGATAATGAAATCACTCGTCTATTTTGGGTAGGTGGTGGAGAGTCACCTGGAATGTGTGAACAGCAGCAACATTTCCGCTATTACCTAGGTTCGGTGGGCTGTTTGAACGTTTATAAGAACTCGCGGAGCAAAGAGGGCAGCAACACTTGTCATACGGAAAAAGTCCCACAATATGTTAAAAACTGATACATTACTGATTTTGAGTATGACTGCGATCACTTCGAATATGACACATGGATGCCTGGGCAGTACCTCCTTCATTGTCTTCGGACACTGGTTCCCCACAGAGAGGTAGTTTGGCACTTTGTTTTGCGTCATCCACATTTGTTTGATGTCTACGGCACACATCCACTATGTCATATGGTGGCCCATCGTCGGAATAACCTTCCACAATTTATTATTGACTTTTTCTGTGTCCTTCCACTCGAAATGCAAATAACGAATTACCGAACGATATTCCACAGATTCAGTGCGCTGTGCCGTTTCGTTGCGTCACCTCTAGCGGTGTACTACTGTACTGTGACGAGGTGATTCCACTCTGTACCAGGACAGAATAATATACAGAAGGATGGAAAAGAGAATTTAGGATGTGTTTGGCGACTATCAGTTTGGTTTTAGGAAAGCTTAATGTATCAGAGAGACAATTCTGGCTTTGTGGTTGATAATGGAAGTTGATAATGGAAGTAAAAACTTAACAAAAATGGAGACACGTTCACAGGATTTGTCCACCAGGAAAGAGTCTTACACAATGTGAAATGATGCAATATGTTCGAAATTTTGAGAAAAATAGAGGTAAAGTATAGGGAGAGTTGGGTAATACGATGTGTACTATAGTCAATCGGGAGTAATAAGAGTGGACGACCAAGAACGAAGTGTTCGGATTAAAAATGGTATAAGAAAGGAATATAGTCTTTCGCCCTTCCTGTTCAGTCTGCACATCGGAAAATAAGCAATGATGAATGTAAAATAAAGGTTCAGGAGTGAAATTAAAATCCAAGGTGAAATTATATCAATGAAACGACTTGCTGATGCCATTGCTATCCCGAGTAAAAGTGAAGGAAAATTGCAAGATCTATTGAATGAAATGAACACACTACTGAATACAGATTACAGATTAACAGTAAATCGAAGAGAGATGAAAGTAATGACAATTAGCAGAAACTTAATATCAGGAGTGGTGATCACGAACAAGATTAATTCAAAAGAATCTGCTACCAAAGTAGAAAATAACCAATGACGGAAGGAGCAAGGAGGACATAAAAATCAGACTATCACTGTCAAAAAAGGCATTTCTGTCCAAGAGAAATATACTAGTATCCAACATAAGCCTTCGTTTGGGGAAGAAATTTCTCAGAATGGACGTTTGGAGCAAAACGTTGTATGGTAATGAGACACGGGCTGCAGTAAAATCCGAACGTAAGAGAACTGAAGCATTTGTGATGTGGTGTTACAGAATAATGTTGCAAATTAGGTGGACTAATAAGGTGAGTAATGTGGGAGTTCTGCGCAGAATCGAAGAGTGTGGTAAACACTGACATACGTTAAGACATCAGGGAATAACCCATGGTAGTAGAGGGAGCTGTAGAGGCTATAAATTGTAGAGGAAGACAGAGATTGGAATACTTCCAGCAAATAGTTGAGAACATAAGGTGAAAGTACTTCTCTGTGGTGAAGTGGTTGGCACAGGAGAGGAATTCGTGGCTGGCCGTATCAAACCTGTCAGAAGACTGGCAGAAGGCAAGTAAACTACGTGATGGCAAGTATCCGGACACCTGGCTCAAAATGATTTACTAGATCGTGGCTCCCTTCATCAGTAATGCTGGCCCACCCCTAGCCTTGAAGAAAGCTTCCGCTCACGCAGGTATAAGTTAAATCAGGCGCTGGAAGGTTTCTTGGGGAATGGCGGCACATTCTTCACCGAGTGCTCCTCTGAGGAGGGGTACCGATGTCGGTCGGTGAGGCCTGGCACGAAGTCGAAGTTGCAAACCAACTCAGACGTGTTCTACAGGATTCAGGTCATGACTCTGTGCAGGCCAGTCGACTACAGGGATGTTATTGTCGTGAAACCACTCCGCCACTAGCCATGCATTATGAATGGGTGCCGACCGTGTTGAAAGATGCAATCGCCACGCCCGAATTGTTCTTCAACAGTGGAAAGCAAGAAGGTGCTCAAAACATCAGTATAGGGCTGTGCTGTGGTAGTGCCATGCAAAACAATAGGGGCTTCAAGCCACCTCCTTGAAAAGCTCAACCACACCAAAATACCACCGCCTCCGATTTTTACTGTTGGCACTACACTCACTGGCAGATGAGTTACACCGGGCATTCGCCATATACACACCCTGCCATCGGATCGCCACATTGTGGACCGTGATTCGACACTCCACACAACGTTTATCCACTGTTCAATCGTCCAATGTTTACGCTCCTTACACCAAGTGAGGCGTCGTTTGGCATTTACCGTCGTGATGTGTAGTTTATGAGCAGCCGCTCGACCACGAAA
Source organism: Schistocerca gregaria (assembly GCF_023897955.1). NCBI lineage: Eukaryota > Metazoa > Arthropoda > Insecta > Orthoptera > Acrididae > Schistocerca > Schistocerca gregaria. Next base: position 296,378,030 of record NC_064920.1, read on the forward strand.
TCCAAGTTTTCACACCTCCAATTTAACTGTCATAGCACTTGCACCTGATACAGTTTGGGATTCTCGTGTGATGGTATGGATAGATGTCTGCCTACTACACATTACGACCCTCTTCAACCACCGGCGGTCTCTGTCAGTCAGCAGGTGGGGTAGACCTGTACGCGTTTTTGCTGTGCATGTCCCTTCACGTTTCCACTTCACTATCACGTCGGAATCAGTGGACCTAACGATGTTTAGAAGTGTCGAAATATTGCATACAGACTTATGACACAAGTGACACCCAATCAGCTGACCACGTTCGAAGTCCGAGAGTTCTGCGGAGCCCCCCATTCTGCTCTCTCACGATACGTAGTTGCTACTGATGTCGCTGATAGGGAGTACCTGGCAGTACGTTGCAACACAATGAACCTAGTATGGAAAACGAATATTTTTTGGGGTGTCGGCATATTTTCGATCACTTAGCATACCTGCAAACGTATGAAAAATAAACTATGCAACAATTTTTCTCTCATTGTAATGGACAACTACAGTAAATATTTTTAGTCCCTTGTTTTATAACGAGGTTTAGCAAGGAGCACTGTTTAGTCGAAACCGGCTACGACACCAAGGCGATTGTGTAATTTTAAAAACAAATGAAAAACGATTGAAAGTGTGGGAGCATGCTGCCAGATGCCTCCCAGTAGTGCACAGAAAGCTGAACGTCGCATGACATGAGGTGAGTGTGACTCTAGCGGCAGACTGGGGCTGAGTCCGCAGTACGAGGCAGTTGAAGGACCTGGAGAAGACAGTTTGTGCGTGTGTGTATGGGGTGGGGGGGGGGGGGGGCATTCATGTAGCACCTTCTTCAATGGAGCATGGCCTAGACAGACATGTTTGGAGAGAAATGACTCGGTGAAGAAACATCAGAAAACTGGACATAGGATGAAGTATGATGAGTGTAGCCCAGGAATTTGGTATTGCTCACGGAACTGTTTGACGCGCATGGAGAGCGTTTAAAACAACACACACACCTTCCTGAAAAGGGGGAAGAACTCGTCCATGCTCAGTTACCATGGCATATGACCGCTGCATTGTGCAACAGGCAAAATTTGATCAATGTCATACAACAAGAGCAGTAACAACAATAGTACTGCAAGGCACGCAGCATCAAGCTCCACAGTGGCATAGTCTCTCCTACCGACGACAAGTGTGTTACGTTCCGTTGACACTCGCACATCAGTGGCACCGTTTGCGATGGCGCCAGGACTACAGGGATTGGACCAACCAGCCATGGGGTCGCGTGCTGTTCGCGATGAGAGCACATTCACTCTTAGTTTTGTTTTCCTACATACCCTTACACGGCGAGAGAAGGGAACAAGTGTCGAATATGATCGTTCTGGTGGTCCCGCTGTCATGATGCAAAGCGACATAACGTTGAATGGTCTTACTGACCTCCAAATCTTTGAAAACGGCACACCCACGTTTTAACGTTATTGTAACGTTTTACTCCTTCCACGTGTGTCTCTTTTCAGGAGCTCATCCTGTCCTTATGTCATTCGTATGGCTGGCAATACGACCTCATCAGACAGAGCAGCTAAAGGAGCTCTTGCAGCAAGAGGGTAATCAGCGTATGGATTCGCCAGGCCATTCCACTGACCTTAATGACACCGAATACTTATGAGATGCGGTGTGGAAACGTATTGCAGTGCGTCCGCATGCACCAACAACCACCCAGCTGTTTTCAAACGCGCTTGTTGTTGTGACTGACAATTCTCAATTTTTCACAAACACAACTTTTATTAATGTAATTTCACGAGGTTGATGACTGAACAACAAACGAAAGGTAAAAGTCTCCTAATTTAAGCAAACAAAAGTTCACTTCTAATCTTCCACAAAGGTTAATGCTAACACACACACACTCCAATTCAGAGACGAAGACGTCGCAGTACGGGAGGTCGGCATCCGGCGTGACTGATATTTGGGGCTGGTTCTGGCCCCTAAATAGATGTCTCCAACCAGTAAGGTTTTGGCTTAGTGATACTTCCTGCAGACCGTGACTCGAGGTCTCCCTGCTGGAAGTAGTGCTCGGAATGTCTGTTTCCATTACCTCGCATGTAGACAGCCGGTGTTCATCATTCTGCTTTTGGTACTCCTTGGGCATAGACTATCTCGTTCTCTTTAGTGTAATAAGGGTTGCCGGCCTAAGGGGCTACCTTGGCTCCGGTATACCACCAGTGGAGTCTGCAAGAGCGCTGCGACACGTTTTTCGGTGCGAGTCGACGTTTGAGTTCAGCTGGACCGAAAAGAGAAGAACAGGGTAGACCACGGCGTGAGCAGTATAAAAAGGAACCCGGAAGGACCAATGAACAAGCGAGCAGGAAGTATGTGACCGCATGTCTGCGCAGGCGTGGTCGAGTCGTCAGTCGCTGAAGTCTGTTATGGCCCAACTACAGCAAAAAAAATAAAAAAAAAAGACTTTGAGCACTATGCAACTTAACGTCTGAGGTCATCATCTCCCTAGACTTAGTACTACTTAAACCTAACCAACCTAAGGACAGCCTGAGGCAGGATTCCTACCTGCGACCCTAGCAGCAGCGCGGTCGGAACTCAAGAGCCTAGAAGCACTCGGCCACAGCGGCCGACCCCAACTGTGGCAGTCCGCCAGGCCCGGTAACGTTAGCTGTAGAACTGTTCTTCCTGTTCGCTCCAGGAAGACACAGTTTACAGCACCGTCTTCGTGTGTGTAAGTGTGTTGACGTACAGTGTTTCTCTAAACATTTCAAACCGACCACGACTAGACTGTAGAAAATAAATTTAGCTATGGTTCTGCTGAGGCGTTACTTCCTTGTTTATTTCCCTTGTTCTCTCGGAACTTCCGATCAGAGGGTTTCTTGTGAGGAGAGCTGGAGGCAATTAGGGTGTGTGCGCGTCGCCTTTGCCGGGACTTGGACTGCAGCGCCTTGGATGTGTGGCAGCTCCCCGAGAGGTGCAGCAGGTAACGCCGAGTGTGGTGAGTGTGGCTGCAGCAGTCGTCTTTGGTCTGTTCAGAGTAGCTGAGTAAATGCGTGCGCCGTTTTGCGATCGCTAGAGGCATATGTACACAGTGAACAGAGTTATGTTACTAAACCTGCTGGCTGGCTGATGTCATCATGTCTAACTGAAACGAATCCTTGGCATATTTTCTTATACGGTTCGTGTATTACTGCTCTGATTACATTTTGTGTAACCGTGTCGAAGCATAGCCTCTTTTTGTTAACATTGTTGCCATACATCCACTTTGTATTCAATGTTTACAATATTTTGAGAAGTGGCTGCTGGTAAACATTTCGGGATGTGAGGTCGTGGTCCAAGAAACAGTTTTGTTTCTGATGTTTCGTCCAGGACTGCGCTGGGCATCCTCAGACGCGCTCCTCCGCTGACTCAGTCTGCAAGACTCACAAGTGGACCCTCCATGCTGTAAATCAGATTTTTTGATGCGCTTCAAATATGTTGTAGAGGCACTTACTCTGAATGTCTGGCTATCCGGTTTCTTATCGACGGGCCTTGGGTTTTGAGAAAATAGATTTTGAAATTGATTGCGCGCTTTGTATACTCGTACCATTACACCTGTTTCCACCAAGTCGGTGCAGCACAGCGGTAGACTTTCACGGCTACCGCACTGGAGGTACCGTGTTCGGATCCTACTCCTGTACCTTTCTTTACAAAATTGACCGAATTTTAAATTTCGTTTCAAAGAATATCAACAAACTGTGTAAGGTGTGCAAATTTATTATGATATATTGAGTTATTAATTCTTTCAAATATTCATTCCGTTTGTGGTTCGCATAATATTTTCCCAATTCATCTTCTTCGTTGAAATCTATCAATTCATCATAAATAATGAAATGTCTTTCGGTCAAGAGATCCTGTATTGCGATACATGTCCATCGCCGCGGTGTATTCGTTACGAGATTCAGACTGCGTAGTAGTTTCTCGGCGTATTTAATGGCATCTGTGATTTCGCCTTTTCATTCTTTCTTCAACTCCTCTACTTGTTGATCTTCTTTTGGCTGCACTACTGCAGAAAAACTTGGTTCTTCCATATCACAGAATTTTTCTAACACACGGTACTAGAGACGCTTTGAGAGCATCTGATGCTATATTTAGATGCGAACTTAAGGAACTTAAAGCAATACAACTCGCTTCCTCATTGGCCTAAGAGCTGGAGTTCCCGTTAAGGCTAACGGTATTCCTGGTAGAGGGGACGATAATGGGCTGAGATCGATTTCAGATAATACAAGGAGCGACCTGTTGTACGGACATTTGGAACTTTAACTGCGAACCACCAACGGCATGAATACTTGAAAAAATTTATAACTGAATATATCTTTAGAATTTCGCACACCTTACAGTGTTTGTTCATATTCTTTCAAATAAAATTGAAAAATTGTATCGATTTTGAAAAAGCAGGATTCGAAAGCGGTACCTCCAGCCACATAGCCTCGGACATTTACCGCTGCGCTACGCTGACGTGCTCGGATTATATGTAATGATACTGTTCTACAAAGCACGCAATGAACTTCAAAATCGATTTTCTCAAAAACCAAAGCCCGTCGCTAAAAAACCAGATAGCCAGGTACTCAGGGTCTTACAACTCAGCCTCTACAACATATTTGAAGCGCATCAAAATCCTTGATTTACAGTATGGAGGGTCTCCTTGTCAGTGGAGGAGCGCCGCTGAGGACGTCCAGCGCAGTCCTGGACGAAACGCCAGGAACAGAAGAGTTTCTTGGACCACGACCTCACATCCCGAAAGGTTTATCAGAAGCTATGTCATTCCGTCGTGAGAGTTATCATTCTATTTTGAAAGTATTTGAACTTATTTAGTCATTTTCTGGTCCTTCCAAACGGATTCGATATTTTTTACGGCCGGTGGTATTGCCAGTCATTTGTAACTGTGTCATACGCCAGGCAGTGTGTGTCATTATTAGAGTAAGCTCTCACGGTTATAGCAAGGTTGTATGTGGTGCTCTGACCTAGGCACACTAAATTTATTTCGAGTCCGCTATACGTTCCAAACTTTTTCCTAACTGCAGTTATTTTAGAGGACAACTGCAGTAAATTTTTTTACTCTATTGTTTTATCATGAGCTTTAGTATCCTTGAGGGCTCTCAGTCTCCTCCGGAATATTTCTTGCATGTTATCATTGTCTGCTGGAAATTTTACACAGTGCCGCTTTACGTTCTTGAGGTTGATTATTATTAAGTTATTTTTGATATTTTTCTGAATGAAAGTTTTAGGGAGTACTGATCACTTACTGGTCGACCCTGTCCTATCATTTCCTGTTACACCACACCCACCTTGTGCCCAGCATGGGCGCATTCATTGCCGTCCATGGTAATGACATTGAGAAGCAGGGCCGCTTCTTGTAGTGTCCAGGGGAACATCATAAATCACAGTGACTTCTGTGTGATTATTGCCTTTAAATTAATGAGTCTTTTACAGTATGTTTGTCTCATTACTTACTTTTTTAGGTTACCTTCTTTGCCATACTGTAGCAATTCTTTCTATGCATAGTCCAAGATTCTTCGAGATCTCTTAGAAGGTAGTGACAGACCATGCGGAAGTTCTTTCAGTCCCTAAGTTTCACACACCAGTGTAGTTCAAACATTTTTTGTGATTAAAGCTGCTTCGTCTACTGCCGTCAAGAGTTCAAAGCTTAGGAGAATGGAAGCAATACGTGATCAGGGCACACACAAGGATAATTATTAAGAAATCTAGACGGCGTCATTGACAAACATCCAAAAAGATCACAAAAATCATGGAGTTAATTACTTTTCTAGCTGCAGTCGCCCACTCGTTTCTGCGGCTCAGTCAGAGTCAATGGTAAAGAAAGAAAAGAGAAAGCACACTTTCTATTACGTATGGCAACTGGATATACGTCCAAATTATCATGTGCCCTCAGCCTCTGCCCATATCCTCCTCCGTCTCTCTTAGTACATCTCCATCTCCTTTCTCTTCCTACCTGTCCATCACTTCCACTTCCTCTCCTTTGTCAAAATCATTGTTCTTTCTGTGTCCATTTCGTCCCACTGATCTCTCCAGCTCCTCGGCCCCTTCTCTGACCCTGAAACTGTAAATACAGATTATGGAGTAGTACCGTAAACATGCATGTGCTCAATCTGAATGTAGTGAAAGTCAGTGAAGCCATTGGAAAGAAGATAAGGATTTCTCGTCAGACTGAATACACGATCATATCAACACTAGCAAAAAATGGTGTAACCTTGCTGCGATTCGTCATGAGTAGGAAGATACTACAGGGAGTGAGCGGCTGTGAACAGTTCTGTGAAAGTGTTGGTCTCATCAGAATCGACGCAAACCAACCAAATTAGGTAAGGTAAACATGACGTTGCAACCATAAGACGATGGGACAGGGATAGTATACGAGTACATTGACAGGGCAGTGTAATATGTAGGGGCAGGTGAAAATGTAATTGTCATGGGGTGTGGAATGCGATTGTGGGGGAAGGAGTAAAAGGAAAGGTCATCGGAGAATATGGGCATGGCAGCAGGAATGAAACTGTAGCCGATTCAGTTCTGCAATAAAAGTCAAATACACTACTGGCCATTAAAATTGTTACACCACGAACTTGACGTTCTAAAGACGCGAAATTTAACCGACAGGAAGAAGATGCTGTGATATGTAAATGATTCGCTTTTAAGAGCATTCACACAATGTTGGCGCCGGTGGCGACACCTGACATGAGGAAAGTTTCCAACCGATTTCTCATACACAAACAGCAGTTGACCGGCGTTGCCTGGTGAAACGTTGTTGTGATGCCTCCTGGAAGGAGGAGAAATGCGTACCATCACGTTTCCGACTTTGATAAAGGTCGGATTGCGGTTTACCGTATCGCGACATTGTTGCTCGCGTTGGTCGAGATCCAATGACTGTTAGAAGAATATGGAATCAGTGGGTTGAGGAGGGTAATACAGATCACCGTGCTAGATCCCGACGGCCTCGTATCACTAACAGTCGAGATGACAGGCATCTTATCTGCATGGCAGTAACGGATCGTGCAGCCACGTCTCTATCCCTGAGCCAACAGATGGGAACGTTTGCAAGATAACAACCACCTGCACGAACAGTTCGACGACGTTTGCAGCATCATGGGCTATCAGCTCGGAGACCGTGACTACGGTTACCCTTGACGCTGCATTACAGACAGTAGAACCTGCGATGGTGTACTGAACGTCGAACCTGGGTGCACGAATAGCAAAACATCACTTTTTCAGATGAATCCAGGTTCTGTTTACAGCATCATGATGGTCACATCCGTGTTTGGCGACATCGCGGTGGAGGCACATTGGAAGCGTGTATTCGTCATAGGCATACTGGTGTATCACGCGGCGTGATGGTATGGAGTGCCATTGGTTACGCGCCTCGGTCACCTCTTGTTCACATTGACGAACAGTGGACATTACATTTCAGATGTGTTACGACCCGTGGCTCTACCCTTCATTCGATCCCGCCGAAACCCTACATTTCAGCAAGGTAATGCACGACCGCATGTTGCAGGTGTACGGACCTATCTGGATACAGAAAATGTTCGACTGCTGCCCTGGCCAGCACATTCTCCAGATCTCTCACCGACTGAAAACGTCTGGTCAATGGTGGCCGAGCAACTGGCTCGTCACAATTCGCCAGTCACTACTCTTGATGAACTGTGGTATCGTGTTGAAGCTGCACGGGCAGCTGTACCTGCACACGCCAACTAAGGTCTGTATGACTCAATGCCCAGGCGAATCAAGTCCTTTATTACGGCCAGAGGTGGGTGTCCTGGGTACTGATTTCTCAGGATCTTTGCATCAAAATTGCGTGAAAATGTAATCACATATCAGTTCTACTACCATATATTTGTTCAATGAATACCAGTTTATCATCTGCATTTCTTCTTGGTGTAGCAATTTTGATGGCTAGTAGTGTAGTATGAGCGAATACTCTGTTCAATAATCACAAAAAAAGGAACTATATTTTCCAAAGTCCGTGAGATACGGGGAGAATGCAGATATATTACATGATGGTCTGGTAGACATTCCTAAATCATATTTTGGACTGTGAGGCAAATTCAGGAGCAGATACGAATCCAGATCACTATTTTGTAATGATAAAGAGTAGGATGAAGTTCAAGAGACTAGTAAGGAAGACCCAATGCGCAAAGAAGTTGGATCAGAAGTACTAAGGAATGAAGAGATACCCCTGAAGTTCTCCGACTCTATAGATTCTGCGTTAGTAAACGACTCAGCAGAAAGTTCAGTTGAAGAGAAATGAACATGCTTAAAAAGAGAAGTCACTGAAGATAGAAAGAAAATCATAAATACCACTAACGTAACTGCGATGAAACCAATGGTAACAGATGAAATAATCCAATCGATCGACAACAAAGGAAAAACAAAAACGTCCAGGGAAATTCAGTAATACATAGATACAAGTCGTTGAGGAATGAAGTAAATCAAAAGTGCAGGAGCTAAGACAAAATGGCTGCATTAAAAAGTCAAGAAAAATCAACAAGGAAGTATTGTCTGAAGGACTGTTTTAGAGTATAGACAAGCGAACAACGTTCGGTGACATTAAATGCAAGGGCGCTAACATTACGTGTGCACTGGAAATTCCGGTGTTAATTTCAGAGGGGAGAGTGGACAGCTGGAAAGACTAGAGTGAAGGTCCTGATGAGGGTGCTGACTTGCCTGATAACATGATAGAAGAAGAAAGAGAAGTCGACATGGAAAGAAGAGGGAGGAAACTATTAGAATCAAAATGTTAACCCCCTCTGAACGACTTAAGAACAAATAAGGTAGAATTTATAAAAGCATCTGGTGAAGTGTCAGCAAAAGTGACGATTCGCATTGGCGTGCAGAATGTAGGAGACTGGTGATGTGTAAGTAGGCTGTTTAAGGTGTTTATGTTGGTAACGCCACGTAGCGCTCTATATGAAAATCACTGACTGTGCTGTGTGAAGTCTGTGGCTGGTTTGCATTGGTGGAATATTTGCTATTGTAGTGTTGGGCAGTTGGGGGTGAGCCGCCAGCAGTGGTGGATGTGGGAAGAGAGATGGCAGAATTTTGAGAGCGGACGATCTGGACGTGTGTCCATCAGAAAGAATAAATTTGTAATACTGGATATCATGAACTGATATATATATATATATATATATATATATATATATATATATATATATATATATATATATATATATATTGACTTTTCAACATTATTAGTCTCTATTAAAATCTTTCATTTGCTAACTATTCCTATCAATAGTTAGTGCCTTCAATAGTTAGAATGTTTTACTTAGCAGGCAGTATTGGCGCTCGCTGTATTGCAGTACTTTGAGTAAAGAGGATATTTGTGAGGTAAGTGATTCATGGAAGGTATAGGTTATTGTTAATCAGGGCCATTCTTTTGTAGGGCTTATTGAAAGTCAGATTGCGTTGCGCTAAAAATATTGTGTGTCAGTTTAATGTTAATCAGAATAAATAAAAAGCGAAATATCTGAGTACGTTCAGTTTTGCTCAGCTGTTACCTTTTGAAATTCCTGACATTGCGCTTGAAAACGAAATAAAAGCTGATAAGAAATTAAAACAACTTATAGGAGTTGACGACAAGGAAGAAGCGTTCGACATTGTAAAATGGTGCAAAATGTTCGGAATGCTGAGAAGAATTCGGGGTGAGTACAGGAAAAGATGTGTGATGTACACTACGTGAAGGAACAATAAGACTGGAATAACAAGAACGAGATGCTCAGATGGATGATGGTATCAGACAAGGTGTAGTCCTTCGCCGCTACTGATCAATGTATACATCGAAGAAGCCGTGACGGAAATAAAAGAAAGCTTCAGAAGTGTAATATAAACTCAGAGTGAAAGTATATGAGAGATAAGATTCTTTAGGACACTGCAATAATGAGTGAAACAGAAAGAACGTAGGAGATGTGTTGAATGGAATGAACAGTCTGATGAAAACAGAATATGTATTGAGTGTCAATGGAAGGAAGACGAAAGTAATGAGAAGTAAGGAAAATGAGAATAGTGAGAAACTTAACATGAAAATTAGAGAACAAGGCAGCCAAATGTTCGTGGCAAGGAGGACATGAAAAACAGATTAGCACTAGCAAAAAGACTTTTCTGGCCGAGAGAAGACTGCTCATATGGAAGCCTTAATTTGAGGAAAACATTTCTGAGAATGAGCGTTTGAAGCACGGCATTGTATGGTACTGTGGGAAAACTGATACACAAGAAATTCGCAGCTTTTGGGAAGTGATGATACAGAAGAATGTTGAAAATTAGTGAATAGATAAGGTAAGGAATGAGGAAGTTCTCCGTGGAATCGACAAGGAAAGAAATATATGGAAAACATTGTTGAAGAGGAGGTACAAGACGATAGAATGTCTGTTAAGACGACAGTGAATAGCACTGTAGAGGTTAAAATCTGGAGACCAATGTTAGTCAACCTGATCCCTATCGCTCACTAGCGGGCGTTCCACTCTTCATGCTGGGCGGTGGGCGGAAGGGGCTTTGAGAATATGTTCATTACGTTTCCGTAAAATTTTGACACGAAGTATCTGATAAGAAAGTATTACTCTGTGCTCTAACTAGCTATAACTGTGCCATATAAATTTAACGAAGTAAGGTTACTTACCTACTTTACAAATCATCATTGTTTTGATATCGGTGTGTGGTTAGAAAAATTTACTATTAATGGAGCTGCTGAAGCGGGCGGTAGGTAAAAAAGGTCGACTAACCCTGCTGCAGAGGGAAACAAGAGATTCAAATACATCCAACAAATAATTCAGGAGAAAGGCTGAGATGAAGAAGTGGCACTCGAAAGCCGGTAAGCTGTAAAATCTGTAAAATCTGTGTGCGAGAAGAAAACAGAGCACGCAATTCCCCGAATACAAATTGTCTTCAAGAAGGCACATAATGGGAAACAATATACACTCCTGGAAATGCAAAAAAGAACACATTGACACCGTTGTGTCAGACCCACCATACTTGCTCCTGACACTGCGAGAGGGCTGTACAAGCAATGATCACACGCAAGGCACATCGGACACACCAGGAACCGCGGTGTTGGCCGTCGAATGGCGCTAGCTGCGCAGCATTTGTGCACTGTCGCCGTCAGTGTCAGCCAGTTTGCCGTGGCATACGGAGCTCCATCGCAGTCTTTAACACTGGTAGCATGCCGCGACAGCGTGGACGTGAACCGTATGTGCAGTTGACGGACTTTAAGCGAGGGCGTATAGTGGGCATGCGGGAGGCCGGGTGGACGTACCGCCAAATTGCTCAACACGTGGGGCGTGAGGTCTCCACAGTAAATCGATGTTGTCGCCAGTGGTCGGCGGAAGGTGCACGTGCCCGTCGACCTGGGACCGGACCGCAGCGACGCACGGATGCACGCCAAGACCGTAGGATCCTACGCAGTGCCGTAGGGGACCGCACCGCCACTTCCCAGCAAATTAGGGACACTGTTGCTCCTGGGGTATCGGCGAGGACCATTCGCAACCGTCTCCATGAAGCTGGGCTACGGTCCCGCACACCGTTAGGCCGTCTTCCGCTCACGCCCCAACATCGTGCAGCCCGCCTCCAGTGGTGTCGCGACAGGCGTGAATGGAGGGACGAATGGAGACGTGTCGTCTTCAGCGATGAGAGTCGCTTCTGCCTTGGTGCCAATGATGGTCGTATGCGTGTTTGGCGCCGTGCAGGTGAGCGCCACAATCAGGACTGCATACGACCGAGGCACACAGGGCCAACACCCGGCATCATGGTGTGGGAAGCGATCTCCTACACTGGCCGTACACTTCTGGTGATCGTCGAGGGGACACTGAATAGTGCACGGTACATCCAAACCGTCTTCGAACCCATCGTTCTACCATTCCTAGACCGGCAAGGGAACTTGCTGTTCCAACAGGACAATGCACGTCCGCATGTATCCCGTGCCACTCAACGTGCTCTAGAAGGTGTAAGTCAACTACCCTGGCCAGCAAGATCTCCGGATCTGTCCCCCATTGAGCATGTTTGGGACTGGATGAAGCGTCGTCTCATGCGGTCTGCACGTCCAGCACGAACGCTGGTCCAACTGAGGCGCCAGGTGGTTATGGCATGGCAAGCCGTTCCACAGGACTACATCCAGCATCTCTACGATCGTCTGCATGGGAGAAAAGCAGTCTGCATTGCTGCGAAAGGTGGATATACACTGTACTAGTGCCGACATTGTGCATGCTCTGTTGCCTGTGTCTATGTGCCTGTGGTTCTGTTAGTGTGATCATGTGATGTATCTGACCCCAGGAATGTGTCAATAAAGTTTCCCCTTCTTGGGACAATGAATTCACGGTGTTCTTATTTCAATTTCCAGGAGTGTATATGGAAGCAAGAATTGCCCGGAAATCTTAGTGCAGACTGGCTCAGACAAAGGAAATAAAACGCACATCATCACATATTATATACTCGGTATTAAAAAGTGCATAGCCTTCTGTCTGACAGAATGTTCAGTACAGTATCGTGTAAATTTTTGGTAATTTCGTCAAGGTGTTCTCGAATTTTCCGGTGACAAAGTCTATCCCTCACAAATTACATGTTTACTTTTACACTGAAGCGCCAAAGATAGTGGTATAGGCATGGGTATTCAAATACAGAGAGATGCGAACATGCAGAACACACCGCTGCCGTCGCAGCTCCTGTTTAAGACGTCTGGCGCAGTGGTTAGATAGTTACTGTTCCTACAACGGTAGGTTATCACGATACAAGTGAGTTTGAGCGTGGTGTTATAATCGGCGCACGAGCGATAGGAAACAGCATCTCCGAGGTAGCGATGGAGTGGCGATATTCCCGTACGACCAGTTTATGAATGTACCGTGAAGATCAGGAATCCGATAAAACATAAAATCTCCGAAACCCAACAAGAGCGGGACCAACGACGATTGAAGAAAATCGTTCAACTGGATAGCAAACCTCCCGCAAATTGCAGCGGATTTCAATGCTGGGCCGTCAACAAATGTCAGCGTGCGAACTATTCAACGACACATCATCGATACGAACTTTCGGAGCCGAAGATCCACTCCTGTACCGTTGATGACGGCACGTCACGAAGCTCGCCTGGGCCTGTTAACACCGATATTGGACTGTTGATGACTGGAAACATGTTGCCTGGTCGGACGAGTCTCGTTTCAAATTGCATAAAGCGGGTGGACGTGCACTGGCATGGAGAGAACCTCAAGAATCCGTGGACCCTGCATGTCAGCAGAGGATATTTCATGCTGGTGGAGGCTCTGTAATGATGTGGGGCGGGTGCAGTTCGAGTGATATTGGACCCCAGATACGTGTAGATACGACTCTGACTGGCGACGCGTACGTAAGCATCCTATCTGTTCTTGGGCAACTCGAGCAGAACAGTGCATCCACAATTGCTTCAGAGTGGCTCCAGAAACACTCTTTTGAGTTTAAACAGTTCCTCTGACAGCCACGCTCCCCAGATATGAACATTATCGAGCATATGTTGGATGCCTTGCAACGTGCTTTTCAGGAAAGATCTCCACCATTTCGTACTCTTACTCTGCTGGGTTCATGGTGTCAGTTCCGTGCAGCACTGCTTCAAACATTAGTCGAATCCATGCCACATCGTGTTGGGGAACCTCTGCAACACACTGGGTTCCTACACAATATTAGGGAGGTATACCGGTTTGTTTGGCTCTTCAGTGTACATTACATGTACACTACTGGCCATTAAAATTGCTACACCACAAAGATGACGTGCTACAGACGCGAAACTTAACCGACAGGAAGAAGATGCAGTGATATGCAAATGATTAGCTTTTCAGAGCATTCACACAAGGTTGGCGCCGGTGGCGACACCTACAACCTGCTGACATGAGGAAAGTTTCCAACCGGTTTCGCATACACAAACAGCAGTTGACCGGCGTTTCCTGGTGAAACGTTGTTGTGATGCATCGTGTGAGGAGGACAAATGCGTACCATCACGTTTCCGACTTTGATAAAGGTCAGATTGTAGCCTATCGCGACTGCGGTATATCGTATCGCGGCATTGCTGCTCGCGTTGCTCGAGATCCAATGACTGTTAGCAGAATACGGAATGGGTGGGTTCAAAAAGGTAATACGGAACGCCGTACTGGATCCCAACGGCCTCGTATCACTAGGAGTCGAGATGAAAGGCATCTTATCCGCATAGCTGTACTGGATCGTGCATCGACGACTCGATCTCTGAGTCAACAGATGGGGAAGACTGCAAGACAAGAACCATCTGCACGAACAGTTCGACGACGTTTGCAGCAGAATGGACTATCAGCTCGGAGACCACGGCTGTGGTTACCCTTCACGCTGCATCACAGACAGGAGCGACTGTGACGGTGTACTCAACGACGAACCTGGGTGCACAAATGGCAAAACGTCACTTTTTCGTGTGAATCCAGGTTCTGTTTACAGCATCATGATGGTCGCATTCGTGTTTGGCGACATCGCGGTGAAGGCACATTAGAAGCGTTTATTCGTCATCGTCATACTGGCGTATCGCCCGGCGTGATGGTATGAGGTGCCGTTGGTTATACGTCTCGGTCTTCTCTTGTTCGAATTGACAGCACTTTGAGCAGTAGACGTTAAATTTCAGATTTGTTACGTCCCCTGGCTCTACTCCCCATTCGATCCCGGTGAAACCCTACATTTCAGCAGGATAATGCACGATCGCATGTTGCAGGTCCTGTACGGGACTTTCTGGATACAGAAAAGTTCGACTACTGCCCTGCTGCACTGGCCAGATATTGAAAACGTGTCGTCAATGGTGGCCCAGCAACTGGCTCGTCACAATACGCCAGTGACTACTCTTCATGAACCGTGATATCGTGTTGAAGCTGCATGGGCAGCTGTACCTGTACACGCCATCCAAGCTCTGTTTGACTCAATGACCAGGCGTATCAAGGCCGTTATTACGGCCAGAGGTGGTTGTTCTGGGTACTGATTTCTCAGGATCTATGCACCCAAATTCCGTGAAAATGTAGTCACATGTCAGTTCTAGTATAATACATTTCTCCAATGAATACCCGTTTATCATCTGCATTTCTTCTTGATGTAGAAATTTTAATGGCTAGTACGTTATTTGCGTATTGTATGGCGCAGCAGTAAGTATATATAAAAAAACGCTCTTACTCTGATATAATATTGTACCAAGAACTTTCGGTGATTTAATGTTTTGCAGGAAGAAACGTTTCTATTTATATAGATTAATAACCGGTTCTGACGTCCTACTTTGTGCCTCAAATGACAGTGACCCTACCCATCAATAACGAAAAAGCTCCCAGTAGAGCAATTCGGCGTTATGTCACGAAATCGCCTGTTACGGATACGGCAGGCTACTCTCGGCCCTTACGCAATGGCCGGTCCCCTGAGTAGGGCAGGCCGGCGACCCGGCGCACGCCACGCCACGCCACGACAGCCTGCCTCAGTCCCGGCTCTCCCGGCGCCCATTCAGGGGCGGCGCGCCGGCGCCTGCGCGCTTGCGGGGCGCTGAAGAAAGGCTCTGCCTGCCGCCACCATTCAGCTCGCGGGCGACGCCAGCAGTCGGTAGCCGGTGGGCCCGCGTCTCCGGACTGCGCTGCGCTCGTTACGCGGTCGAGCGTGCCCGGAACACGTGTGTCAGTGCGTACCTCATGTCCCTCTTCGGGGATACTACTTGCGTCTGGTCGCTCGCCGATGAGAATGGCAGCGCCACCGAAGCCAGGTAAATGCACCACCAGCATTTGACGATATACAAGAAATTTGTGGCATTATACTATTCCTTCTGTACAGCTAGTAACCCATTACTCATTGACAAATTTCATACATAATCGCCGACAACATACGTATCTTCAACGATTACAAAGTAATCTCATGTGATATTCGTAAAGATGATTTAGTAAAGGTTCCACTACAACAAGAAGAATAACCAGTATCCCAGCATCCACACTGCCGCCACATCCATCGATGACAGCTATTGGCATGCACGAGCGCTGGTGAGCCGCTACTGGAGTGCAGGTTATCCATGGTGTTTTACTGTCCCTGTTAATACATATCGGTAAAACAAATATCGCACAAGTATCGCACTGCACTAATTTCGGACAGTTCTATTGAAAGGAGCATAAAATTTCTCTTTAAAAACTATATTATTTGTAACAGGAATCTAAACAAAAATTTCCGTCACCGATGACTGTCGTATGAAAGATACGAACCGCAATACTTGCAAATTTCTGCAGAAGCACCAGAGGAAATTCGCCTGACGACTCTAAGGAAGGACACCTGATGTGTACTTCTGGAATTACTATAATATTCACAAAAAATCTGATACACTCGTGTACTATTAGTGGAATTAGCGTTTGTTAAAAAGCACTTAAATCGCATTTTTATTTTTCAGAGAGGAAATTAGAAAATATTTGTTATGACAAAAAAATTATTTTATGCCGGTGATCAATGTAAACAACTTATTCTACTTATTTCGCAATTAATTGTGTTATAGTGAACAAAGCAGAAAATATTCTCAATTTCACTTTAGCTTTGATGATGTTGTATTGCTTTTTATTGTTATCTCAGTGCTCAGCACTCACTGAAAGATAACGGGTCGTGTTTTATGTATGAACTTGTATTACAGAAGAAATACGCATAAGGCTACTGTGATTGAGCTTTTCTTAGTTATTGTAAATCAACAGAGGGTAACTATGGGATAGTACCCAGAAATCGACAAAAATTTTAGCTTTCATTGTCCTATCTACTTCTACCACAAATTTCATAGGATACAGTAAATCACAATAATGATTAAAATCAGATTTGCGCTGTCTAATAACGGAGTTTGTCCTTTGTAATCTTTACTCAAGAGAATAACAAAAACTCTGATGTCATTATGCACCTAATAAATCCAACTGTATACTTTGCTATTATCTATCTCGTACTAAACATAAAACTGAGATTAACTCGATGAAGTTTCAAAACAAGCCTTTCCCAACCACAAGCCAATACACAAAACTACCGGAAATATGAAACAAAAGAAATTATATTGTAGCTTGGAACAACATCCAGGTATAAGACAGCATTTAAAAACACAAACAAAAAAGCCAAGAGTGTCTACGTGTATCAGGATATCAGGTTTTGTCATTATTTGGCTTTAATACAATTTTGAAACTGTGTAGTAGACACCACTGGTATACAGTAAATTTTTCTGTCAATTTCTATGTATACTGTGGTTATTATGCCTGGAGGACTACTGCTGAGGCTCATTACTTGGTGACAGACACGGTTTTCTCTGATCGTATCATGAATTTACTTTCGCGTTCATAATAAGATCATTTGACTGTTAGGAGCTATTACGGAATGCTGACTGCCACTGATGCACACTGATGAATAGAGTTGAGTATTGACATAGATTCAATAGTACTTATTACCGGAAGCGTTGCGTCCATTTCAGTAGATGATGAGGAACCCTTCTGTATTTTGTATATGCAATAAAATATGTAAGCCGGCCGCGGTGGCCGAGGGGTTCTGGAACCGCCCAACTGCTACGGTCGCACGTTCGAATCCTTCCTCGGGCATGGATGTGTGTGATGTCCTTAGGTTAGTTAGGTTTAAGTAGTTCTAAGTTCTAGGCGACTGATGACATCAGAAGTCCCACAGTGCTCAGAGGCATTTGAACCAAACTATGTAAATACAGTTCACAGGAGATGGTTGTTCTTTTTCAGGTGAATACGATTCATATTCAGCTCTTAACTGAGTATGGCAGAGAATACGATATCGCCCTAATTAATAAATGCAATGGCATTTAGGATGAAAAATGCCATTTCTAAAACACTGAAGCAAAGACCACGCATATAGGTAGAAAAGAGTAACAGCTAGGAGTGTGGATGAATACGTAGCTGTCAATAGTTGAAGTGAGCGAATGTGAAAAGAGACGATCAAGAAGTTTCTGTAGTTTGAATGCAACATAGAGCGACTACGATGGAACAGGCCCTCGAAGGACAAAGACAGGTACACACCCATCAGAGAATGATGAATGGCCGTCGAAAACCGCCGTTGTGAAAGGGCTGCTGCTGCTTCATGATAACGCACGTCGCCGTATCGAAAACGTCAGTAAGGCAGAAGTTAAGTCAACACGAATGGGAGACTCTCGAGCGCCCAACCTATAGCCCTGACCCCTCCACGTGCGACTACCATGGCTTCGATCTCTCGACAAAGGCCTTGAAAGGTCGACGATTCCCGTAGTACGAAGATGTGCAGCAGGCAGTTACAAACTCCTTCACGTAGCCGGGCACTGTGTTTTAGGAAACGAGTTTCTTCAACCTGGTGTGTCCATGGGCTGCTCGATTGCATACGATTTTGAACTTACGGCCTTCTAACGAAAACTTTCGATCGCTCCTGTTATAAAAGATCTGTTACCTGAGGGAACTAATGTAAAGTATTAAATAAGGGCTGTTAGCGCCATTACTTTGTTCAAATCAAATGGAACAATAACTCTTGAAATCTGCTACAGCTGTAATTCTAAATGAATATCTAGTTCGGTATCGGTGACATGTTTTGCTCTGTTGTGGCGTTGCCTCTTTTTCTAAATTTTGCTATCTTGCATCTTCAGAGACGGCAGGTCTGCGAAAATTTACATTATGTCACGCTAACTAAAAAAAATGGCTCTGATTACTATGGGACTTAACTGCTGAGGTCATCAGTCCCCTAGAACTTAGAACTACTTAAACCTAACTAAAAAAGGACATCCCACACATCCATGCCCGAGACAGGATTCGAACCTGCGACCATAGCGGTCGCGCCGTTCCATACTGTAGCGCCTAGAACCGCTCGGCCACCCCGGCCAGCGACGCTAACTAAACGGCACCTTAATTTGTGTAGATGTGTATTTGCATCATGTGTTGAAAACAATGAAATGTAAGTAAGCTCCTTTATACATGGAGCTATGTGCTGTTCATCTGCTGTGAATATCGGCTATAAATTAAAGTTTGTGGTTGGCTGTTACTTCGAAGTTTGTTTCGAACTGATCACAAGGTCATCTAAAATCCACCATGATAATGTTAGACCACTTATACTAGAATTTTAAAACCGTTTTTATTGCAACAGTTAGTAAAAGTTTTTTCCTACTTACCCCGGAAGTGAAACAGCATGTCGAAAACAGCCTTAGGGGTGAAGGAGTTGCGAAAAGTAGGCATTTTATGACAGAGTAGGGCAATGGAAAGGATTTACCACGAACCAAGTCAAAGGTTCGGTCATTCATTTGGATGAAATCCATAAGAGTTGCGAGCAACTACAAAGATTAGAGCTAAACATTGTCACACTGTCCACTGTGAAAGTAGTTGACCCCTGCTTGCATTGCACACATGTCGTGCAGTAAGGCATGTGCAGCAGAGACGAATGGGAAATAATTATATAGATGATATGGGCACATTTGGCGTAACCCCATGACATGAGGCATATTTGTATGGGCTGGTGATTGATCGAATGGTATTTATAGCCGACAGTCCTCACCTAGGGGAGTTAGGCTGTCGAGTTGCAAGTCGTATCAGTTGACAGCACAGTGAGCGACTTGTGTAATGGTGAAGTCGTGATAAGGACTACTCAGTACCCAGCTCCCGAGCGGAGAAAATCTTCGACCCGGCCATGAATCGAACCCGGGAACGATGCACGGCAATCAGACGCGCTGACGACTCAGCAAAGGAAACGGACTTAAGGCCAGCTCTCAGGGAACGAGCATCTGAGTGAAGCTGGTCTGCTACTCGCGTGCTACTGTCGTAAGTATTTGTGGACGTACGAAGAGACGACAAGGTGCTGAACGTCAGTATCTCATCATAGAACTAGGGTGCCGGAGAATTGCGCGCTCTATAAAGTAGTATTCATGGCAGTCTACCACTAATTTACAAGAGAGGATAATGCTTAAAGAGTTTCAAAAGTACTTTTCTTTCTTGTTTTATTTTTTAGAGGCTTTTATGTTTTTCTCCGGACAAATTCAAATATTGTTTGGATATTGTCTCATGAAATACTGCATGGGTTCTAATCTTAGCACTTCCGTTTGCGACGTAAATTACATGACAAATGACAATCTTGTGACGATAAGCCTCCATAACTACTTCTACGTGGAGTACCTATTTTCACACCACAAAATCAACTGTACCACTGTAAATAACAATCATTGTAAATATTTGTCACTATAATGGTTTGCCTGTGCATAGTTACATGTCTTTCCTTTACAACGCGAAATGAAATTACGTCTTTGTTGGATCGTAGTCAGGGAAGCTGAAAGATCAGTCATTTATTGTACACCTGCTTGTTTAGATATAAATAAATCTCCTCCAGGTATGCAGGCTTCTGTAAAATAGAAATGTTATACTAGCTGCGAGAGCAGTTGGGCTACTGTAAAGAAAAGTATAAAAATTCAAATCTGCCGCGTAACGGCGACTGTCTTGCAGCTCCTGCCATGCTTTGTTGACTGTCTAGGGTGCAACAACTGCTGTAAATGCTTCGTTATTTGACACTGGACGAATGAAACCACGAAATGAACGCATTTATTAACATTTTAGGTTCAAAATGCATTTGAAAATAAAAAACTCTTACACAGTCATATAGACCTGGAAGATGCGAAGCGATCTTATAAGTACGACAGAGTCAGAGAAAGAACGCCTGAGTCAAAATATCAAAGAGACCAAGGAGATGACCTTACCAGACCAATGTGATAACGCCTCTCTCTTTGACATTCTCGCTCGTGCGCTGTTTCTCTGACTCTGTCTTCTTTATAAGATCGCTCTTCGTCTTCCACATCTGAACTGTAAGAGTCACACATATAAATATACTGTTTCGTAGCACATTATGTCATGTCTCTATTGCCAATGGTTTTCTCTGAAGTAGCGTTTGTTTGAATTAACAATCCTATATTCCATGCCCTTTGATTTTCTTTTTCACTAGTTCGTTACATTATATAGAGTTTCTTTTATTAAAGTCACTCAGTTCATTAATTCGCAACAAACACTAAAATATTCGTGACAAGTACATATGGGTACCCTATAGAGCCACAAGCGTTTCGTAGAAAATTGTTCAGTGCACATGGTTGAACATGGATTTCCACAGCAGATGACGCCTACGTGATCAATTGTTGACCCAAAGACATCGTCTCTGTCATCCACGAGAACATGCACCGCGCCTAGAATGACAGGCTGGTGGCGGCATTATGATGGAAGGGGGAGGGGGGAATGGGGAGGGGAACATTCACCGTCACTTCCATGGGATGTAAAGTAACAATCGAAGACACCGTGGCCGGCCCCAGTGGCCGTTCGGTTCTAGGCACTTCAGTTTGGAACCGTGCGACCGCTACGGTCACAGGTTCGAATCCTGCCTCGGGCTTGGATGTATGTGCCGTCCTTAGGTTTAAGTAGTTCTACGTTCTAGGGGACTGATGACCTCAGATGTTAAGTCCCATAGTGCTCAGAGCCATTTGAACCATTTTTTGAAGACACCGTGATAGCTACGGACTAATTGAGCATTTTTGAGTAAGATCGGCATCCTGTCTGTTTGTTATCTTCTCCGACAGAGATGGCACGACGTTATCTTCCAGCAGGTTTAATATCCGTGATACAAGATTACAGAAGTAATATTGCAGTTACGGTCAAATAATACATTGTATTGTTGTGAGTAACGAGTTTATATTACTCTGACATCTCGTTCCCACTGTAGACATTCATTAATGCTGAGAAGCAGAATTATTATCTTTCACCGGTGTCTCCTCTGTGGTGCAACAGTTGATTTATGCGCTATGTCGACAAACATTTGCAGCCGTAGTTTCACCGCAGTTATATAAAAAACTTGAGAAGAGCCTGCAGTGTAAAATTGCCATCTTTATTAAAGTAATTTCCCCTGATGCACATGTCGGTATTTAGCCCGGGAACGTCTTTAATTAAACTCTGCGCTAGGGCTCGTGAAAACCTGCAGGCCCTACCCGCGAGCACCGCTTGAGCACCGCGTCTCGGCACTGCGTTAATGTGTACTAACACAGCCTTTGTGCGTGTAAAGCTACACTAAACCTGCGACGACCGCTACCTGGTAAATATTAAGTATCTTACACAACAGCGTTTATTTTAACGTCGGTGTTCTGTTCAATTTCGTGGAGCGAGTAGTCGCACCACCGCACCCAAATTCCCGACGAGTTGAGTTGATAAATTTTATATTTGTTGCCTGTGCAATAGTGATCCATTTGCTGAAAGGAGTGGTTTACTTTATTTATATATTTTTTACAGTAGAAGAATTTTTCCGTGGAATTCACTATCGCTCCCTGATTCACTGCGAGCTACCACTGCCAGTGAGTTAGATTAAAACTGTAGATAATATCACTAATTAAGGTTCCCTTGGTCCTTTAACCGTTGCGTCTGAAAAGGCATTTGCCATCTAAGATTAGTTTAATATTAATGGTGAGTTTTGTAAAGATTCCGTCGCTGTTGTTGTTTACACGTAATTATATCATTTAATTCCGCTCGACTAGTTGTTCTCGAGTGCTGAAGATTATTTAGCAGTGGAGATGGTCTAATAAACGCTATATTATGATGTAAGCAAGTCAGACGAATATATATCACTTTATTATGCGTGTAACGTGTAACCTCACATATAACATTAAAAGCTATCGTCATCGAATTTGCAAAAAAGCAGGGCTTGGCGTTATAGTGGCGAAAATATGACCCATTAGTGTGGTTGCAGTAAGATGGAAGAATCGCAGATATAAAAATTTTAACACGCTGTTACTGTTTTTCGATTTTCTATCGCCACTAAACCTGGAAGCTCACGAGCCATACATTGCACTCAATTTTTACTTCGGATGGCTGTTCCTTTTTGTAAACCTTGGAAACGGATACACTGAATTATTAGAGAGTTGAAATTCCTAAATATTAGTCTTCGACATAAAGTTTAAAAAATAAGAAGTCTCATTTATGGAATCTTCCGTCGGTACTTGGACGAACATAGTCACATTAAAAACTGGAATACATTGTGGTGACATTTCGCAATGATATTCATTCTATGTTTCGTTGTGAACCGGTTTACTTCTTTCTTAAACATAGCCAGACAACATTAAAAAGACAGTTTACACGACTTCATTGAGATTTCACAACTGTGCAAATATTACGAAAAAAGCTTAAAAATAGAAGCTTAGTGTAATACATAACCAAAATTAAATTCCATTGTACCTCAAGATTAAAACTGTAAGAATGCAGCGGTCGAGACACTACTCAAATGATTACTTAAACGGAGCAGTATGTCATACTGACAAAATAACTGGTGCGTGTGAATGTGAATAGGCAAAAAATTGAGCAGAAAGGAGGCATAGGAGGGAAAGGAGTCAATGGAATGTGGGTACGGAACAGCTATACTATTTATAACAAGCATGTTGTCTTACTGAGGGAAAAGTGATAACTGGTTGTTAGTGATCATTCATAGCCACTATGTCAACTCCTGTTAGTTTTTGGTCTTCATATGCTCTGTGGAGAACTTTACTTTTCATATCATAATAATATTCATTCAGAGGACGTTCAGCGAAGGTGGAGTCTTTCTTTCTCAGTCTCCAACTCCCTTCACGTTCAGTCAGTTGTAATAGCCGTGCCTGATTGACTGACATGTAATATACAGCACAAAATGCAAGAAATCATAAATTTACCATTCTGTTATAATGGTGGAATATAGTATTTACTGGTTAAGTGAAAACTGGTCTGTATTTCCTAACCATTTTGAAGTCCTACCAGCGTATAGCGTGTGTGCATATTTGTTGTCAATGTGCTTAAGCGACTTTTGAGGGAGATGTAGAAGCGCAGAAGACCACTCCCTATTCCTTCTACTAATTCTTTTACCAGTTATGGTAGGACTATAACCCATGCTGTACGCAATATGTTTCAATGTTTTTAATTCATTTTAAAGATCCGGTTTGGTTTGTCATGTAGGTTTCAGGTCGTGTACCGTGGAAGCTTTCATGTTTGTGGGTTACATGGTGCTGGGAATTCGCTAGTATTAGTGTGTTTGCAATTAAAGTAAATATTTTGCTTGCTGATACCGATGAGAAGAAGTTAGAAGCCCGATGAGACTTTTCCTAATTCCACTGTTAACTCAATCTTAGTGTGATGTGAATATAATCGTTGAAAAAAAATGTAGTGTAACCATTTAGTGGTACCTAACCACAAACGCAGTACAGCGTCAACATGTCTTGTCCAGTAACGTATTTTTGAATTAGTCGCTCTGTATCTAAAAATGTTAGGACAATTTTGCTCTATGAGCGTTTCAGTCAGTAAGGCGCTCAGAGGTGTTCCCAGTGCTACCCATCTCACTAACTGAAAAGAGTTTGTTGAGAATGGAATTTTCTAGACATGTCTCAATTGCTAATACATCTTCTGTCTTCACTGGATTTCTCCTGGTTTCACACTACAATTATGTTAATATTTCCATAGCGTCTGCAACAGGAATACTAGGTCTAGAAGTATGAAACCAGAATTTGGTTGCAATAATTACACGCCTGTTGTTTGAAACTGATAAACAATATTTTATTCAAAGTAATCTCCAATAATATTTTATACATTTCTCCCACCTCTCTAGCAGACTATGAATGCCAAGCCAAAAAAAAAAAAAAAAAATCTGGTCTTCGTTTGAAAATAACCAGTCACCGAGCAATTTTCGAACATTTTCATACAAATTGAAGCGTTGTTCAGCGAGATCCTGATCACCTATTGGTGATAATCGGACGGAACCAAATCTAGAGAATAAGCCGCATGCCCTAGTATTTCCCAACTGAATGCCTCGATCGTTTCCCTGACCCGTTTTTCTATGTGTCATGGGGCGTCTTCATGCATCAATATGACTCTGTGTTGCCTTTTTCCATATTCCGGACGTTTTTCACGTAATGCTCGATTTAAATCGATGATTTGTTGTTGGTAGCGATGTTTTAACGATTTCACTAGGCTTTAGCAGCTCGTAATAAATGACACCCTTCTGATCCTACCAAACAGAGAGCATTGTCTTCTTTTTAAAGCGATTTGGTCTTGCAGTGGATGTCGATGGTTTTCCTGGATTCATTAATGATTTACGACACTTAGGATTCTTAAAATATTTCTAATTTTCATCACCTGTATCTATTCGATGGATAAACGTCTTTCTTTTGTATCTGACGAGCATAATTTGATTCCAGTCTTTTATTCAGTCCATTCGGAACTGATTTTCCCACATTCTGCACCGAACATATCTGTCAACCGAAGTGAAACGGCTTTTGCGTCACATTCAATTGTTCCGTGAGTTCCTGTTAAGTCTGAGTATCGTCTTCATCCAATAAGGCCTGCAATTCGTTGTCTTCGAACTTTTTCGGTGGTTTCCCGCGCTCGTCGTTTCTCACATCAAAATCACCACTTTTGAAATTTTTGAACCGCTAGAAACACTGTGTTTTCCCAAGAGCGTGTTCGCCAAAAGCTCCGAGAAGCATTCGATGCGATTCTGCAGCTGTTTTCTTAAAATGATAACAGAAAACCAATGCGGTCAGCAAATCGTAGTTTGTAGTCACAAAACTCCACATATTTACGGGTATTAAAAAGATATCGATTTATGAAACTTGGGCTACTGGGTGTCGAAATTCGTCGTCAGCCGTTGCAGGAAGCAGATGGCGCTGCAGACGCTGTCTCACGGACCAAACACTGACAGGTGGCACAATCCATAGGGAGATTCCGGTTTCCTAACTCTACAGTCCAGGTATTTTAAAATACTCTGCAGATATCAATTGTGACTGCCTTATTACTAGGTGGAATAGGTACATCTTTCAGTATTTTCACTAATGCAAGAGAATGAGGAATTTCGTTCTTGTTGTAATTAGTGAATCAAACTCTCTCGCTAAAGTAAGTCAAGGCACTGGAACTCAAGGCACTACAAATCTCATCGAAATATATGCTGCTGAAGCATAGATAATCTATGCGATCTGGAAGGTTGTGCATTCATTTTTGTCTATTATTTGGTGTAGGTGTCGGTAAATACGGAATGGCAGGTTTTAATTAAGTTCTTCACTTCCATAGATTATTACATCAATATTTAGTTTGTTTAGTGCGATACGTCTGCAGAGGTAAGAAATATACATACTTTTCAATATGCTACGACATATTAAAGACGGTGAAGGGCAGTGAACCCATGACTAAGCGACCATATGTTGGACGTCCACGCCTCATCGCAGGATGTGGAAGTCATTGCATTGCCCACTCTATAAAGTAGAACTGCCTGTAGCATATTAGACGACAGCTTACCATGGTGTTGTAGGCGCAAGAGCTCCAGGGCATGCTGGTCACCGCACATTGTTTACTTGTTGAACATCTGGCTCCGCGGCAGATGGCCTCTATTTCTTCTCATGTTGACCACACATCATCGTCGGTTACTACTGCAGTGGGTTCGCCATCATCAAATACGGATCTTGGATCAATGGAACAGCGGCGACTTGTCCGAAGAATCGGGTTTCGTATGTCACCATGTCAATGGTCGTGTCCGGATGTGGCGTCATCTACACAAACGGGTGCTCGATGGGACAGTTTTTGAAGTCATCGTGACAGCTGTGGACTACGAGAACTTGTTGATATCTTCCCCGAAGGCGATGACATCATGCAGCAGAACAAATCACTGCGTCAGAAAGTCAGAGTCATGCTACATTGGCCTTGGGAATACGATGGTGAACTGTGCCTGATTTCTTGGATACCAATTTCATCTTATCCGAACTCGATGGAACACAGCTAGAACGTTATTGGATACCCGATTCTCCCTAAATATCACTGGCGCATAATTTACCAGAAACAAATGAGCAGTGCGTTTCTATTTGGCGCCACATACGTGCAAAACCCTACCAAGCCCTTGTCGTATGCGTGCCACGCAGCATAGCTGCTGTAATGAGTTACATATATGTACCAACGTTCTATTTGGAAGTTACTTTGGCTCATCAGTGCATGTGTGTACCTGCATAGTTGTAGTCTGATAATTGTTGTCATACCATGCTTTAAAGCTGGGAAAACACTTAAGTTGATGTGATACAACCTAAATAATATGTATTTCCAAGACAATATCTTTATGTAACTCTACAAATGCAGAACTACTCAGGAATTAACACTCACCTGACAGGCTGAGCGTTCATCGAATCACTTGCAACCTATTTCTCCAAATTTTCACTGTTGAAGAGCGCAAAAAAAAAGTTAAATATTTCTGTGAGCGAATCAACACGTATTCCGAAGAAAACGTAAGTGGCTGAAATCTCGTGAATAGACCTTGTCGCAGCGAATAATACCTTTGTTGTACTGACAGCCATGCCAAACCCCGTATCACATCCTCTACGCTCTATCATGTGGCAGTACGAAATGAGCTGTCCTTCTTTGAATTTTTCGATGTCTTCCGTCAGTCCTGTCTGGTAGGAAACCCGTACCGTATAGCTATACTCCGACACAGTGTTCTGCCAAAAGTAATCAGCTTTTGGTTCTCCTTCCCACAACATTACATGTGTGAACGTTCCAGTTTAAGTTATGCGTGACTGTACTCCTTAGTTATTTGCTGAATTGACAGCCTTTAGATTTGTTTGATTTATCAAATAACAGAAATGTAGCGCATTCCTTTTCATCTTCATGTGGATTATTTCAGAATTTTTATTATTTACAGTCAATGGCACTTTTTACACGATACAGACTTCCTGTCTAAACCATTTAGTGACTGGATTTGATCCTCTGATGGTCTTATGTGACAGTAAATGATGACATCATCTGCAAACATTTTGAGAGCGGAACTGACGTTGTCTCCTTAACCGTGTATAGAGAACTCCTCGATGGAAGCTAGATACACTTTGTTCTGCTCGATGACAGTTACGGAGAACTGTGAATTTTCTGACAAGAAATCACGAATCCTCTCGCACTACTGAGACGTTACTCCATAGGCACGCAATTTGATTGTAAACTGCTTGTTAGGAACGGTATCTGAAGTTTTTTGGAAACCTAGAAATATGGAATCAATTTGAGATTCCCTGCTGATAACGCTCATTGCTTCACGAGAATAAAGAAGTATTTGTTGTATAAGTGTCTTATATATGATAAATAAGTTCATAAATAACGCCGTGTCTTAAGACCAGTTTGTTCTATAAATTAAAAACACTGTCTGTATCACTGTGTTTTATTTACCGTTAACCGGTTTCAGTCTGCGCTGCAGAACTTCATGAGAAGATAAAAACACATGTTAGAATTGTACTGACAGGAACTTCCATCGTATATTTTCGATCTTCTTTATATATTAACAAACAGTGCAAAATTATTTAAAATATTTGAGATTTTAAGGGATTGCTTTCATTTTAATGAATAAAAATATAAATACACTAAGGACTCGCACTGGACAGTGGAAGAATGGGAGGAGGGTAGGAAAAGGGAGGAAGTCCAGTTACGAAATAACCATAGCTGCGTTCAAGAGGTAAATTTAAACGTGAATGATACGTTACACAATAAGGTAAAAAACATGTTACAAACGTACTGGCATTACAGTTGATCGGTCATCAAAAGAAACGAAATTCGGTGTACTTGTCAGCTAGAACACCTTTCACATGGCCGGCCGATGTGGCCGAGCGGCCCTAGGCGCTTCAGTCTGGAACCGCGGGACCACTACGGTCGCAGGTTCGAATCCTGCCCCGGACATGGATGTGTGTGATGTCCTTAGGTTAGTAAGGTTTAAGTAGTTCTAAGTTCTAGGCGACTGGTGACCTAAGATATTCAGTCCCATAGTGCTCAGAGCCATTTTAAACCTTTCACATGTACCATACAAAATTCCAGTGTCTTCAGTAGAATCAAAGACTTTCTGGCTTTCGTCTTTGTGGATCTCCTCACGAACATTCGTAATCGTTTCCGGAGATGCGCATCATGACTATGGCCGAGTGTTCGTCATCCCGCACGGACTGTCGCCCATATTTAAATCGCTTAAGCCCCTCTAATGTTTTGCTGATAAAGAAAAGCTTTCCATAACAAGCATTGGGTATCAGTTGCAGTTATGCGAAGCTTAAAACGAAACGTATTGCAGAGCCTCCATTCTCTCACCTCAAGCTTTTCGAAATTAGCCGAGAGATCAGAAAAAGCTGTAAAATAATTAGCAACAATCTTGACAACTGTGCACTCACAATGACAGCACGTGGTGGACTGACAGTTGAAAAACACAACTTGAAGAGCCTAGTGGCGGAACTTCATGCTACTGATTGTTTAGAGGAAATATTGGTAGTTTTGGAAATTCTGAATAGCATATCGTAGATGTAGGTGCAGAACAAGAAATAAATCATACCGCTGTTAGGCAATGGAAAACCCCTCATCACCGTATACTCGTACACCGTGCAGAAAGAATGAGAAATTATATATTTAGGCTCAAACTGAGGTGGCAAGGAGTGTCTACGTCCTCTGAGTATCTGCTTTGAGAAGGCGATCGCTTGAGATTGGTGGCAGAGATGGGCAAACAGTTCCTGGGACTCGAGGTGGGTTGCGTGTCGGCCTTTCAAAAGGCGTCGGGCCCTCAAGGGCTGAGGGCGACACGCCGTAGGGCGCCTGTGTGGGGCTGTAGGCTGCTGGGGTTGGAGGGCTTAAAGCAGACAGCGCGGTGCAGGACTGCGCAGCAGGGCAAGGGCCGCGCACCTTCTGGAACCCACTTGCCAGCACTCCGGTTCGCCACTAGCAGCAGAGAGGGCAAACATGCGAGGCGACAACGGCTCGGTTCACTGCTGTGCGTAACAAAGACAGTAATCGTTAACGGTATTTTACTTCTCATGCATTGCATGCTCTACATTCGTTTATAATACTACGACATCCATTCGGTCAAGCGTGTTCTTTTCACTATTGCTCAGCCGAAGGAACTATTGTTCTACTAGAATGAAAAGTGCTCCTATCAGGGCACAAAAACCGGAAAATACATCCTGCGCAGAGTTAGGGATGTTCACTTGACAGCAAAAAAAGTGTGTCATTGCCGAATGCAACCAACATAACGTAGCTGTGTTGCAGGTCCTCTAAACACCAAAACCCCGTGGGGTACAGTCGATCGAATACACACAACAGGTGCCGCAAGAGAGCACTAGAGACCAAAGGTCTTTATGGAAGTCAGTCTAAGCGTCAACTAATATCGTCATACAAAACATATTAGAAAGCACGTTCTTAGCGATGAGTCACCCCATAACACTCATAGACTACCCTTAATTACAACATGTGACATCCAAAAAATTGTGAGAAAACGGATTATTGTACGTATATCGTACAGTAATCCTTGGTCAAAATTAATACTTGAGCCAATATATGAAGCTACAAAGCTGTACGGCAATTGGAAAAACGTTTTTCGCTCTCGAAAAGGTTTTCCATCCACGTGCTGAACGTCTCTCAACGACGAGTGGCTCTGGAAACTATATTGGACGAACCAACAAAAAACGCGATTAACAGCAACAAGCACTCTACAGAAATCTCAACATTAACAGCGAATCACCAGTAATTTCTTTGTTCTCATAACACATCAAGAGCTACGTGTACACAAATATGAAATTTAAATGGCATGACCAACGTCGTCGTTCTGGATCTGGGTTCAAACCCAGCACCTGTAATCATTGCTAACTAAGCTAAGCTTTGTTCTTGCCTTATTGAGACCCGATCACTAGGCATAAAGCGACGTGAAGTATCAGTTACCAATTCAGATCCTGAAAATAAATGACGAAAATGTTTGTACTGAATTGGGAATCCTGTTATAACAGTTACCTTCCTGGGAACTGCGCCAAACGACGTTTAATATGGTGTCATTCACGAGGAACAAGGTATGCTCATGTTTAAAATTGAAATGCCACCATTTAAAGCTTGTGACAGGAATGCGAACCCAGCACCTAATCGGATTGTTAATGAAGTACGTAAAATCAGAAGTTAAATATTAAATGTTTTCACCAACAGCGAGATGCCTTAAATGACGATAGAATAGTTTTTGCCTGGCGGATATTTGAACCCAGCATCAAGCACCGTCGTTTTATAGCCAGGAACAGGCGATATATAGCTATTGTTGGTTCACCAGTAGCGAGATGTGCGCATGTTTAGCTAGACATTAGGCGACGAAAAGTTCTCTGCTGAATGGTATTCAAACCCCGAACACGTGGTCATGAAGACACTTAAACTATAAAATTCTTTTCCAATAATAGCTAGGAGTGGCAAGTTCGTACTTTCAATGATGCGATGGACAATACTCTACTGGCTAGAAGTTGAATCCACAACATATCGTCGTTGGGGATCACAAAGAACACAACGTTAAACCCAAATCCGTTATCACCAATAGGATGGAGGGGAATGTTTGAAGTTGAAAAGATGTAAAAAAAACGTTTGATCTTGTAATGTTGTGATCAAAAGCTCATCATGTGGCTGTGAGTTGTAACGAACGCTTTATAGTTGACAGCTCACGATGAGACTTTGAAGATGCAACTGTTTTTCACCAGTAGTTCGATGTGCACATGCTAGGACTTGAAATGAAATAATCAATATTTTGTGCTGATCAGGATTCGAAACCAGATAGGTGCCTTTCGAGGAGACCTAGAACAGTTTGCAATCTTGGCGAACACAGTGAAATCGAATTCTAATCCCAGTCCAGCACAACAATTTTCAACGTCTCAGTTTCAAATAAAGTAAGAGCCTTGTGAACTTGCATGGCCATTGGTTCATTAAATGAAATACTTTTTCTAGTTTACGACGGCTTGCTCGTGACAGAGCCTCTGCCTTCCAGGATTTCTCCGTCTGTCACAGCTCAAACGAATGCCGCTCTGCCCCAGTCGGCAGCGAAGGGATGTTATCTTCACTGCGGATATTGAACTACGGAGCTTACTGGCGTTCTGCACTTGGCGTTACTACAGGCGAAGGGAGTTACTTGTGTGTGTTAAAAATCTACGCCTGAGGTGAGATGTGAACCTACACGTTTTACACCTCAATACAAGATTAATCCACCAGACCACAGAACCCCCTGTCAAGCACATAGTGATGAATTGCAGAGTATTCATTTCGGTGTAGATGAAGATGTCAAGGGACAGGTAACAGGAAGGAGGGCAGGACCTGGGAATGGATAGAAGTGCAGAAGTGCAAAATATAAGCGTGAAATGCTTACTTATATGTGTGCCACAGTTAGTTTTATCTTAGGACCGAGAGATAAGGAAGGACTGTTTTCAAAACGAAGACTGGGTTATAGGAAAGGGGAGATCAAAGAATACAGTTTCATAGGTGTTGAGAGGAATGATAGAGAGTAAAGACAGCAACAATTAAAAGAGAAAATGTAGGGTCAATGGAAACCGCTATATTTGTTTACAAAGTTTTGGGGGAATGGAATAGAAGGACACTTGCGGCGATAATGTCAGAGAGAGAGAGAGAGAGAGAGAGAGAGAGAGAGAGAGAGAGAGAGAGAGAGTTTGAGAGAGAATAGAGGAGATATAACAACGAGGAAACATAACATGAAATCGTTTGCGTATTGTGTGAGGATGGAGGGTGTATTCATTGATGGAGGGGAAGAGAGGAATGTATTTGAAATAACAAAAACTACTGTGACAGAGTCCATCTACTTTGTAAGTATCTAGTCAGGGTATAAATGAAATCAAAATACAAAATTTAACAAACTGTATATTCAAAAGAAACCCACTTCAATTAAAAAGGCAGCTCAAAGGAAAACTAACCCATATTGTACCTTTTCTGTTGCCACTAACTCCCAATGAGGAAAAATGACGAAAAATAAGACATAACAAAACATTTTAAGGACTGTAATATTTTATCCAGAATCCTTCATTATTTTGCGTCTTGGCATAGAATGCATCGGAATGCATCAGCCGTCGGACTTAATAGCCTGAAGAAGCAACTTTCTCCCAGGCTTCCAGGACGCAGTCCCAAAGAGCGTCCGCAGTAGTTGGTTGGTTTCGTGGCCAGTTTCTGTTAATGTTCTGGCTACCTCAGGCCACATGTTTTCAATGGGCTTCATATCAGCCGCCTGTGGCAGCCAGTCCATGACGTTGACGACAATCGTGGAGAGCCACTGCTGAAGAAATGCAGACTTGTGTATGGAAGAATGGTCCTATTGCAATATGACGTCCCCTTCGGCGTACACCATTCACACAGATGGAAGCACCACATTTTCCAATATGTGGGCATCCTGCTTGCTGTCCGCGCGCGGGATTAACCGAGCGGTCTCAGGCGCTGCACTCGTGGAATGTGAGGCTGGTCCCGGTGGAGGTTCGAGTCCTTCCTCAGGGTATGGGTGTGTGTATATGTCCTTAGGATGATTTAGGTTAAGTAGTGTGTCAGCTTAGGGACGGTTGACCTTAGCAGTTAAGTTCCATAAGATTTCACACAAATTAGATTTTTTTCCATGGTGTTCAGAGTGCCTTCTATCCTGTGAAGAATTCCCGCAACTCTCGCAGAAATCCAACCCCAGCAGGTAACAGATAGCCGGTCACTTCTTCTCGTCGTGGTTACATATTCGCGTCGATGGCGAGTCCCTTGCGGACTGTAAACGATTCGTGAACCACCCTAATTGTTGGAAAACAACTTCTCATCAGTGAAAATGACGTTGTCCCACGACGCCCTCAGATGGAGCTCCGATAGCCGGTATAAAATACTGTCTTCGCTGAGCTCTTGTTTCACAGCGGATCGTCGTGCACGCAGTCCAGCGTCCCTCACCCTTCGGCGAATCGTCTCAATGGAGCCGGGGAAGTTGGTCTCCCGCCGCAACTGCTTCGCGTTCAGAAAGGAATTTTCTCTGCTCCTGGACACTACGTCCCTGTCTTCCTGCTGTGAGCTTACTCTCTTCCTGTCTGAGCCAGGAGCCCTGTTGGTGGTGCCTCTTTCAAGGCAGATCCTCCACCATCTCGTTGCAGTGGTATGTGGTACGCCATACCATCTGCCAGCTTCTCTGATGGAACATCCTCCTTCTTCAATGAGAGCGACGACTCTATCTCGAATAGGCCTCTCCCAGTGAGCCATTACGGCAGACAGCCTCATGTGTATTTCTGTTTGCCACTCTTATACTGATGCCAGGAGAGGAGGTAAACATATTTACGTCAAACGGAGCGGCAGAGGTAGAGGAATGCGGCGTAGCCGTGCTGGCTCGTCCCGGGCTGTTGGCCTACCAATGCCGCCGCCAGCTCGCTCACTTCCGTCTCGCCTCGGCCAGCCCGGCTAGTTAGACGCGGACCGCAAGGCCACGATCACCCCTTGAAGGATCAATAGTTACACCTAACATACCCAAGTCTGTAGTATAAACTAACGCAGCTACAGCTATTATTCTATAACATGTGCAGGCACACCTACAGCTGACGATTCATTCAAATATTTGACGAACAACACGTACTAAAATACATTCATTTTAAACATAGCTTCCAAAAAATATTTTACCTAGTTAGCAATGGCATGACGTAGGAAACTATTCTTTCTTGTAAGCTCTCTGCATTATATGTAGCCTTAAGAAAAAGTGTACTCAACCATGACTAAGCGGAATGTAAAAGTAAACAGGTTTGGCGGCAGCTTCTCCAAATAATAGTATATAATACACGTTTTGTGCACTTATAGCATGTACTAAGTGTCTCTGAAAGAATATATGCTACACGACGGAAATTACTTTCTGCTGAGGCACTTCATTTACATCGCAATGATACACGACTGCTACAGAACATTGCTCTTTACGGCAGTCAATCCACTTGTAAATTAACACCATGATGGCCCGCCCCGGTGGCCGAGCGGTTCCAGGCGCTTCATTCCAGAACCGCGCGACTGCTACGGTCGCAGGTTTGAATCCTGCCACGGGCATGGATGTGTGTGATGTCCTTAGGTTAGTTAGGTTCAAGTAGTTCTAGGGGACTGATGACCTCAGATGTTAAGTCCCATAGTGCTCAGAGCCATTTTAACACCATGATATCGCCGATATTAGGCAACACGTTACTAGTTATGAGAAACGCCTTAAGATTTGCAACTAAACATGCTACTCCTAGATACTTCTGACTAAGAATTTGATTATTAACGTGTCTTCATAACCATGTGTGCCGCGTGCGACTCTCAGTCAAAGTAGATGTTTTCGTCGCCTTATTTCTCGTTAAACGAGCGCACATCTCGCTGATGGTGGACCAATATTGGACATTTCTCGTCTGTTCCTGGTTAGACAACGACGGCGGTAGGCGCCGGGTTCGAATCCCGGTCAGGAAATACAACTCCAGTCGTCATTTAAGGTTCCAACCTCACTACTGGTTACTGGTGATATCTACATTCTGATTTAACGTACTTATTCAACAATCCGATTAGGTGCTGGGTTCGAATCCTTGTCACCACCATTACATGGTGGCATTTGAGTTGTAAACATGTGCATCTTTTGTTCCTTGACAATGCAACAATACACAACGTCTTTCGAGGTTAATTACCAATAACGTAATTGTCATGTTAGGATTCCTGGTTTTGTTCAAACATTATCGTCATTTACTTTCAAGTTGAGAATTGATAACTGATACTGGTGCAAATGTCAATATTTGACGTCTCTTTCTACCTAGTGATCGAGTGTCGATAAGACGCAAAGCTTTGTTTTGTTAACAATGGCTTTACATTCTTGGTTTGCATCCAGATCCAGAACGAAGACGTTAGTAATGTCATTTGAAGTATAACTTTGTGTACAAATAACTGTTGATAAGTAATGTTAACAGTGATATTACTTGTGATTAGCTGTTAATGTTGGGATTTCTGTAGAGTGCGGCCTCATGTTAATCACGATTTCTTTTAACTGCTTAGTATTGCAAAACATTGATGTGAAACCACTCCCCGTTGAAGGTTGAATAACATTCAGCATGTCTTGCGTAAGCCTTTTAGACAGCAAAGAACTTGTTTCCAGTTGCCATATAAATCCATATACTGTCTCAAATATTTAATTGTGCCTAAGGACTACTGAACGATTTATGTGATAAAATTAGTTGTCCAATAACGTTTGAAATGTCATTATTGAAATTAAGTTTAGTTTACAAATGTTAAGGAATGTCTAATCTCTTGTATACTATCGTGGTGTTGCTTTACATCTTGACAGACTGTCATAAAGACTGTTGTTCTCTAATAGTCTCTAGCGGTACCCATTGTGTATCTTACAACGACTGCACTGTGGAGGGTTGCGACGATGTGCATCACAGATATGTTATCTTGGTTGCATACATTCAGGTGCAACCTACATGTTGGAATTCAGGCATGACCCACTTTTTTTGCTGTCGAGTGTACAAGTAGATAGCAGCTTCAAAGACACTTATATCAAAACATCGTGATACATTTGTGCCTTTTTTACTTATTAGTATTAATAATTGCATGTAACATAATATATCAAGTCAAGCAAAGTAAAATGGTACATAATGTCAGGATGCATGGCTTCCTCTCTCCCCCCCTCCCCCAAATAACGTCTGCATACTTTCCATTGCAAATGCATTCCGCTCTAGAATGATATAAATTTGTGTCTATTTGTTCTTACTCTCCTCACAGTGGATGTAAGAAGGTGTGGGTTTGGGAGAGGAATGGTGTCATCGGGTAAAAATTAACCTCCCCAACTAGCAATTAAAAAAATATGTTTTAACATCTCCCCTGAAACAAGTGCAAGCTCAGAAATCTTATACATGCCACAAAACTATTCTAGCTATTACATGTATGCTATTCAGATATAAAATATCATAAATTGTTTACTATGTCTGGCGGATCGTCCGAATTTCGATCATGGTTTCAGGGACATAAGCCTACAAATTGAAAGATGTAGGTGTGCCAGCACGTTGTAACTAAGAGAATTGACTGAGCTGGGAAAATTGTGTTGACTAGTAAAAAATTGCGAATACGTCAAGATGTCTTTGAAGCTGCCACGTAAGTCTGAAAGCTAGTACCCTTCTTTTAAATCTCTTAATTCTGCCCCAAACATATTCGCTTATCTTGTGTTATGATAGTAGGATTCTTCATTCTGGTTTCCCACTTTTACCCTACCATAACATTGACATTAGGCCGCCATAGCTTGGGAACCGAAGTACTCGTAGATTCATTTTGATTCGAGCAATGGCTGATCCGGTATACGATATTTTTATTGTCTCTCTAGTTATGTCGCTTGAGTTTGCCATTGTTAGTCTCACTTCTCTACAGTTACCTGCCTGTGTGGTGCTGTTCTCTCCCGGCTCGATGGTGATGGGTGATTGGTGTCCCAGTCAAGATGACGTGGAAAGGCGTCCGTCTATCACGACAACGCCAATCTATAACTATTAGAAAAAAAACATATTCAGCGAGTGGATTCGTTACTTTCAGATACTATACCTCGAAAAAGATATCACTGTCTCGATGGAGCAACACGCCGGAGTGTGTGCGCCGCCCTTGCTTGTAATGAAAGCAATTGTATTCGTTGTCTGTCGATCTTCTTCACTTATAAATGTGGCGACTGCACCACTCGATAACCCGATGCCTCCATTGACCTGAAATAACCAAAAGTCCTTTACGTGATCGCGACAGACTCTTTAGTTTACGCGAACTTGCTGACTGTAATTCTTATGCCCAGTTTGAGAGTGGTTATTCAAACGTTAAAAATAGTGTCTTCAATCACCATTCCATCACCCAAGCCGAGGCTAAATTATGAATTTAGCAAGGATATTAAGTTGTTAATTATTATTGCGACGTCGAGGCGTCGCTACGTGGAGTATTCAACAACTGCAAGACGTAACGTGTACAGTTATTCCTGATCACATTTAAAGTATCACTTGGCACATTTACGTTATGAGAATAATCAGTTACTTTCACGAATACACTTTAAATGTCTATGAAATGATATAGTCGACACGGAGAATAATTAAGGTTTATTGTTCTTCGTAATTATTGCCCGTCCCTATGTTGAGCACACTCACCGAAACATCATTCAAGGAATTACATATGTTAACATCAGCAATTGTGACCTTGACGTTAACTTCTGTCAACACGGCGAAATTGTAATCTCTTCATACCTGCGTTTAGTTGTGGCCTACTCAAGTCAAATAATCGAGTTTATGTCGGCGGTGAGTCTCTTTATGTGTTCTTTGATGTTCGTGGCTATTAAGTCTCATGAAGGCTAAGTACCATGTGGTGAGCGTACTGTAAGACCTTCAGTACACACACCATCAGATTATTTGACTTGTCGCTCTAACGTAGTAGGCCAGTGTCAGCAATATGTCTCGTGGTCTTATCGTGGCGTGTTTATCGTCTGCCATTAGGTCAGACGATAGAAATGCCACTTACAGGCTTACAGTAGCAGATCGACGGTGACCAACTTTAAACAGAACTTGATTAATTTTCACACACATTTATTAAAATAATAACAAGCATAAAAATTACTTAACTTGATTCTGGATGCTATTTACTATTCACATTCTGAAGTTCTTTTGGTCTTGGTACGTTAATCTTATTCCCTCATATATCTCTGATACTTGACAAAAGTGTCTAAACATTTATCTTCATGTGTATGTACAGGAATATGGTAATCGTATTAGGCACAGACTGGAATTTGACTATAGACTGGTACAGACAAATACAGACTGGTGCAGACAAAAACAGACTGGATAATCGGAGGTCTGTATACTCGTTATAATACCTCGCGCGTTCATGTATCACTGGGCGAGTGTGATCTGTGAGGAGAAAAGGTTCTACGTTAGCAGCAATCTCATTGGCTGCATTGCATATTTATACGCACATCGGCGGAAGCAGAATTTGGTCCATCTCTATGGCAGCGCCATCTCGTAGTGCGGCGACGGACGATCGCTGCGCCTGCGCCGTTGTGCTTAGCGGGGCGCGCTCTAGTGGGAAAGTTGTGTACGCGCTGACTATGCAGAACTATGTACACAACATCCCATCACAAATCACCAATCACACGATTCGCTTTCCTGTCACATACATCAAAATCCCGTTATTTCTCCACACGGTAAAGATGATCCTACTTTAGTCTGACTTCTGACTATTATTTCCAGTCTATATTGTAAAACCTTGAACTTCAAATCAGTTTTAAAACAAGCTAGCCATGCGTACTAGTGTTGCCCGGGTACAAGAGAGAAGTGAAGTTAACGACGCCATTGCCGAGTTACATTGTAGTCATAGCGAATTTACAGCTCGATGCGGCTACAGCCCTCTTCTAGCATAAATGTTTTATGGTCTGGGATTTAGCCTTCGTAAACAATAACTTATGAATTCGTTCTTTAAAGTTTCTGTTTTGAATCGTATGGTGTTCTTTCATTCAGTCCTTTCTTTTTGATAAGCATTAGCATTTATATAAAATTCCTGTTTGTCAATCTGAGAAGAGTGCAAATTTTATTGTCAGTAGCTGCCGTCACTGTCAGGATGACTAATTTTTCTCTCTATTTTGCGACAAATGGGTGGTCATTATGGGTTTTATATTTGGGGTTAGACCTGGTATGGTTTATGTACGACATAGCCTACTGTGTCCCCGCAGCACACAAGCCACACCACCGTGTTATGGTCGAATTATTCCAGTTTATTTTTTCATGTTTGACATTTTTTACTAATTTTTGTTTAATGTTTTTATGTTTTTCATATGTGTTGCGGCGTGTAAAAGTTATCTCCCGCAGCTTGCTACTTTCAGTGCGACACCGGAGGATGGGCTTATGAGAGCCCGAAACCGGTCGTGATAATAAAAGAAATTTGCAACTAAAGCGGTATTTTCAATCTCTACTATAAGGCTCAGTTACGTATCTTCGTCCAACAGGACTGTTTGCAGCTACGTCCTGTAGATGGGAATGAGAACACACATCTCCTCACAGCATTGTAGAGAGCACTTGCTGAAGGGGCATGGTAGAAGATATTTTATCACAGGACTTGATACCATAATCGCCATCTCAGAGCTGCAGAGAGATGTCCCCAACTTACAACCGAGCTCAGATGTCAGGGCTGAACAGACTTCTTAGCCGATACTGCACCATACTCGGGTGTCGTACTTCAATAAGGTGCGTTCACTGAGACGAAGGAGAATCAAGGTTTCGCTTCTGTGAAATAATTTTCGCAGCCAGGTAGCTGCACCAACTATCCACTTAGGCATTAGGCGCTTAGGAGCACTGGCATTTGTTAAACTTTATCGAGTCTATTCTTTATCTTTTTCGCAGACATTGATCGTATTCACAAACACGGTTTTATAGTGTTTGTATCATGACCCACCAACGTACATGTTTCCAATGCCTTGTTGCCTTGCTAATTGATCGTGTTTGTAATGGATAAAACATTTTTTATGTCGTTTATCAACAAATGAGATTGTTATGTGACCCTTCCTTTCCATAATCTGATGTCTTCTGTTAGCAATATGTCCGTGTGAGGATTGGTGCTCATATTTTCATTCTTAATTGGACTACACTGGTAATTTAATACGAAAGTTCAAATGTGCGTGAATTCCTAAGGAAGCAAACTGCTAAGGCCATCGGTCCCTAGACTTACACACTACTTAAACTAATTTATGTTAAGAACAACTCACACACACCCATACCCGATGGAGGACTCGAACCTCCGGCGGGAGGAGGTAATTTTATTAGATAAGCTATTATCCATTATGTGAACTCGTTTTCTTTTAATTCGCATGATTCTATGGGAAGTTCTCTATCACTGTAGGTCACTGGGGGTAGATTCTGTAGCATCTCAGAGGTGTGCTGAATTGCTCAACTGACATCTCACAGCTGGTAACGTGTAAATACTTTTACGTTTGTTATATTAAAAAAGAGTAATTTTAACGTCATCCATTCGTCTACCTTCGCGCAAAGTTTAAACTAATCTGTACAAGTCTAAAGTGTAGAAGTGGCGCGCTTGTAAAACCACCCAGGAAAACGTAATTTTTGGCACGTAAAATTGAAAAGCAACCACTTTTCTAACACTTCAAATTTGTCTTAGACCAAGTTACGACATAAGAGTGGGCTAAATTTGAAACATCAGTCTCGCTCCAGTCCGGAGTTGTTGTAGGGTGACCGTTTTTGCACTCAAAATCCGAACGAGCGTGACAGCTGATGCGCATGAAGTCCGAACAGTGCACATTCAAATGGCGCAAAAGGTCGACCATTAATTTCACTCCAATTAAATTTTTTTTGTAATAGGAATTAATCGATTCGCCCAATCTGCATAGGCATCAGCCCCGGTTTGTCTTTCAAACCTCGCTTAATGTGCTTAACAGAGCAATAGTAAGACAGACGCTTGAATGGCTACACAAATGACCGCTTGTCCGGGCTAAACCAAACACTTTTAACCCCATAACCCTAGCTCATACAGGAACCGACAGAACGACCCCCCCAATCCGTGAATCTGTATGCGGTGTTTTCATATACATTTGTTACAGCTTGGAAATACAAGAACACATGTAGGAGCTATCCTGCCCAACGGACTTTACCACTGGAACGTGCACCTTAAAATTCTAGCACACGTGTCTTTTTCCACCGGGATGTGCGACTTTATTTTGCAATGTGGTTGTCTAGTGACGGTGTTCAGCATTTCGTTCCTCGGCCGCGCTCGTCAGCTACTCTTGACCGGCACTGTGAACGCCACCGCATCTTCTTCGGTTTCCTGGCGCCTTGGATGTCCCCCAACCTATAGGTAATCGGCAGGTTCATTCGGAAGGAAGGTGCTAGCCTGAACCGACCGTGCTGATTTGGAAGGCGAGTCGTTTACACAGGGTGGCCAGTCTTCGTGAATAGCATTTGAAAATAGCAAATTCTCTAAGTTTAGGCAATCTTCCGAACCTCGCAGTAACCATTATGAGAGGTAGCAGCAAATGGCCTATCCAGCTGGCTACATTTTACTCTGGAGGTTGACTGACCGTACGATTTGCATGTTAAAAAAATTCATCGTGCTATTTTGGCAGTTCAAGATATCGGGGGTTGGCAGGCAGCCCTTGTGGTGGCTACTTTTGTGCCCTCTGTGGCTTAGGTTGTATAGGGATGCGTATTTCGGAAGTACGTAGTCAGTGACAAATTAAGTGCTTTCGACAGAGTTTGCAACAGCGTTATCGCGTGCTAGCGTAGCTACGTGCTTTGCCGGTTTTCGAGGAGGAAGCTGCTGTCTGCGCGGCATAGGCCAACATCTACAGCGCTCTGTGGAAAGAAGATGCATAACAGAGCATAGAACTGTGAGATGCTGTTTGACGGACGAAATAGACTTTCCAGTGGTTTGTATTGTATTGCATGTTAACCGGGGGCCTAGAAACGACGGAGAGAC
This sequence comes from Schistocerca gregaria, assembly GCF_023897955.1. Lineage (NCBI taxonomy): Eukaryota > Metazoa > Arthropoda > Insecta > Orthoptera > Acrididae > Schistocerca > Schistocerca gregaria. The sequence continues at coordinate 296,420,260 of NC_064920.1, forward strand.
TCCGTCCCAGCCGTAGCCGCAGTGGTCCACAACTCTACGACGACTACCGCTGAGCACTTCACCGTTCCGCGCCCCACACCGAACGACTCTTTCAGTATTATTGTGCGGTTCGACCTCCAGTGGACTTACCCCACAACACAACATCCACTTGGTTGTGAAGGCTGGTATGACTCGTTTACGTATTTATATACACTCCTGGAAATTGAAATAAGAACACCGTGAATTCATTGTCCCAGGAAGGGGAAACTTTATTGACACATTCCTGGGGTCAGATACATCACATGATCACACTGACAGAACCACAGGCACATAGACACAGGCAACAGAGCATGCACAATGTCGGCACTAGTACAGTGTATATCCACCTTTCGCAGCAATGCAGGCTGCTATTCTACCATGGAGACGATCGTAGAGATGCTGGATGTAGTCCTGTGGAACGGCTTGCCATGCCATTTCCACCTGGCGCCTCAGTTGCACCAGCGTTAGTGCTGGACGTGCAGACCGCGTGAGACGACGCTTCATCCAGTCTCAAACATGCTCAATGGGGGACAGATCCGGAGATCTTGCTGGCCAGGTTAGTTGACTTACACCTTCTAGAGCACGTTGGGTGGCACGGGATACATGCGGACGTGCATTGTCCTGTTGGAACAGCAAGTTCCCTTGCCGGTCTAGAAATGGTAGAACGATGGGTTCTATGACGGTTTGGATGTACCGTGCACTATTCAGTGTCCCCTCGACGATCACCAGAGGTGTACAGCCAGTGTAGGAGATCGCTCCCCACACCATGATGCCGGGTGTTGGCCCTGTGTGCCTCGGTCGTATGCAGTCCTGATTGTGGCGCTCACCTGCACGGCGCCAAACACGCATACGACCATCATTGGCACCAAGCCAGAAGCGACTCTCATCGCTGAAGACGACACGTCTCCATTCGTCCCTCCATTCACGCCTGTCGCAACACCACTGGAGGCGGGCTGCACGATGTTGGGGCGTGAGCGGAAGACGGCCTAACGGTGTGCGGGACCGTAGCCCAGCTTCATGGAGACGGTTGCGAATGGTCCTCGCCGATACCCCAGGAGCAACAGTGTCCCTAATTTGCTGGGAAGTGGCGGTGCGGTCCCCTATGGCACTCCGTAGGATCCTACGGTCTTGGCGTGCATCCGTGCGTCGCTGCGGTCCGGTCCCAGGTCGACGGGCACGTGCACCTTCCGCCGACCACTGGCGACAACATCGATGTACTGTGGAGACCTCACGCCCCACGTGTTGAGCAATTCGGCGGTACGTCCACCCGGCCTCCCGCATCCCCACTATACGCCCTTGCTCAAAGTCCGTCAACTGCACATACGGTTCACGTCCACGCTGTCGCGGCATGCTACCAGTGTTAAAGACTGCGATGGAGCTCCGTATGCCACGGCAAACTGGCTGACACTGACGGCGGCGGTGCACAAATGCTGCGCAGCTAGCGCCATTCGACGGCCAACACCGCGGTTCCTGGTGTGTCCGCTGTGCCGTGCGTGTGATCATTGCTTGTACAGCCCTCTCGCAGTGTCCGGAGCAAGTATGGTGGGTCTGACACACCGTTGTCAATGTGTTCTTTTTTCCATTTCCAGGAGTGTATTTATATATTTGCCACTCGAGGAGCCTTTCATTAATTTTAACCCGGTCTCGCGAGTGAAAGCGAGACTGGCGACTCATTCTTATACCGACTGTGTATTGCTTCTCCTATGACGACCATTACTACCTCAATTTTATTCCATATGTAAATCGGAATGAGAAGAGGATGTGTGTAGTATATTGTCGAACAGCTGGATTGAACCACAAGTGCAGAGACACTAATCAGTTACAGAACTTTTGTAGAACAAATGCTCTAGAAACAGTTTTTGTAACTACGGCGTTCAGTATTCTCATTGGAAGGTCGATGGTATTTTAGTGACATTATTATAGTGTGCTTACTGAAGTACAACATGCTGCAATGTTTTATTTTAATGTGTGAGACATAGTTACGAGCAGTGAAGGAAGTTTATACTCCGGAATTTACAGAATCTTGGAGAGAGCTCGAAATACATACATCACGCAGAGAAGAATTCTAACAACAGCTTAGTCAGACCGAAAAACAGTATTAGATCTGAATGTTTCCCGTGTACAGGATATCTCATATTAAACCTCTACTTCGGCGACGGCATTTGATACTGTTTGAGCGTCCAAGATCGGGAGTGAGGAGCAAATGTTTTCAAAACATTCTTAATCGCTACGCGATACGAGAAACGCTACATAGCAGTGTACCCGGATCCTACAACAAGTGTTTTTCAGTACATCCGCTGAGGAATGCGTCGTGTCAATTTCACTCGGGCAGCGCACAGCGTAAAGCGTGCGTAGGCGCTGGCCACGGCCGCCAGTAGTCCTTCGACCGACGCTTCCGGAAACACTGATGCGACAAAGAAGGAACGTTTCTCGAAACAATCTATATTATTTGTTCATATATTAATCGTGTTATTAGGTCGGCTTAATATCTCATCCTCACGACTACGTGGCACTACAGTGCAAAAGTACGATGAACGTTGGCACCTCTACTGCTGCTTATCTGCGTCCCTTTTCGTACAGTCAGCATATGTTTTGCTTATTGCTCCAACTGCAGCATAGTATATATCCGATATTAGGACCTACCAGCGATAGCCAAGCACTCGCCTTGTAAAGTAATGAATAATAATAAAACGCACCTCCGATAAATACTTAAGAATTCCCAAATACGACAGTACGATAAATACATTAGAACAAATGTATCAGAAATTACAACAATGAAGAGAGTGATGCTGTCTGAAAATAAACTGCCTGAGCAAGAACACATAGTCTGATGTCAATATAGCTTTACATGCGTACAAACTGTAGGGTTTTATAGGTACATTATCCGGAGAATCAAAAGAACATTCCCAGAGAAAGTCCTCAATTTCGTATGAATAAAAAATCTGAAGCATGTTCTCTGACGAGGGTGTTCCTCCTTTCTGTCTACTCTCCTTGTCAAGTTTCGGTGATTGTTGTCTGCCAGGTCCGGCACAGAACATCTACATCTACATCCATATTACGCAAGCCATCTGACGGAGTGTGCCGGAGGATACTTCAGTACCTCTATCGGTTATCCCTTCTATTCCAGTCTCGTATTCTTTGTGGCAAGAAAGCTTGTCAGTGTTCCTCTGTGTGGGCTCTAATCTCTCTGATTTTACCCGCATGGTCCCTTCACGGGATATACGTAGGACGGAGCTGCTTGACTCCTCGGCCGTTGTGGCCAAGCGGCTGTGAAGAACTGTATGGAACGCCTTGCGGAAGTCAAGAAACACGGCATCTACCTGGGAACCCGTGCCTATGACCCTGTGAGTCTCGTGGACGAATAGCGCGAGCTGGATTTCACACGATCGTCCTTTTCGAAACCCATGCTGATTCCTACAGTATATATTTCTAGTCTCTAGGAAAGTCATTGTACTCTATCATAATTCGTGTTCCCAAATTCTACAACTGATCAACGTTAGAGATATAGGTCTGTAGTTCTACACATCTGTTCGACGTCCTTCTTGAAAACGGGAGTGACCTGTGCCCCTTTCCAATCCTCTGGAACGCTACGCTCTTCTAGAGACCTACAGCGCACTGCTGCAAGAAGGGGGCCAAGTTCCTTCGCGTACTCTGTGTAAACTCGAACTGGTATCCCATAAGGTCGAGCGGCCTTTCCTCTTTTGAGCGATTTTAATTGTTTCTCTATCCCTCTGTCATCTATTTCGATATGAACCATTTTGTCATCTGTGCGACAATCTAGAGAAGGAACTACAGTGCAGTCTTCCTCTGTGAAGCAGCTTTGGAAAAAGACGTTTACTATTTCGGCCTTTAGTCTGTCATCCTCTGTCTCAGTACCATTTTGGTCACAGAGTGTCTGGACACTTTGTTTTGATCCACCTACCGTGTTCACATAAGAGTAAAATTTCTTAGGGTATTCTGCCAAGTCAGTACATACAACTTTACTTTCGAATTCATTGAATGACTCTCGCATAGCCCTCCTCACACTACATTTCGCTTCGCGTAATTTTTGTTTGTCTGCAAGGCTTTGGCTATGTTTATGTTTGCTGTGAAGTTCCCTTTGCTTCCGCAGCAATTTCCTAACTCGGTTGTTGTATCACGGTGGCTCTTTTCCATCTCTTACGATCTTGCTTGGCACATACTCATCTAATGCATATTGTACGATGGTTTTGAACTTTGTCCAATGAACCTCAACGCTATCTGTACTTGAGACAAAACTTTGGTGTTGAGCCATCAAGTACTCTGAAATCTGCTTTTTGTCACTTATGCTAAACAACAACACACGCGTAATCTTACATTTCATTCACCTCCATCAAACAGGCCAACCATTGTATGTACAAAAATGAAACTAGCATCATTGTGTCCTGGAAGAGTTGCAATATGTTTAAGTTTAGTGTTTTGCGTGGTAAAAAGAAGTAAGACAATTACGGATAGATTATTGAAATGAATTCTCTGATGTGTTGCAGATTTTCTATGAATTTCAAACTTCTGTTATTGAAAGTAGGTGAACACATTACGCGGACAAAATCTTAAAAATGGAACATATTTTCATGTACTCCAAAGCGGAACTCGAACTGACATAATTTAGATTAAGTATGACGCATAAGGGTCCGCTCGTGCATCAGTTAGTTAAATGGTCGTACGGGCGCTTTTGTTACGAGAAACAGATCGTTGGGTTTGTAATAAACGAATTATTAACTTTTTGATCCGGCTACGTACAACTAATAGAACAAAATACAATATCTACGTTGTGAGAAAACATGACGAAGAACAACTGCAAAGATCATTGACCAGTTCTGTGCTGGATACCTAAGTTTTCTTATACAACGCTCTGAAAAATTGGATCTGCTACACAGCAAAAACATGTTTTCGTTTTCTCTTCGTTTGAAATGTCACCCTCTCTTCTTTAATGATTTCCGGGAGAGAACTTCGCCCACAAATACGTTTTGTCGTCAAACCTGTAAAACGAACATTGTTCCTCTCTTTCGTGTTTTTTTGGACAAAGTCAGTGTTATTTTGCTTTCCGAACAACATAGATTCTGTAATTATTGCTAAACAAACTCCGTAACATTTCACCTTAATTTAACTTGCTCAGATCGAAGTACGTTACAGAGCTCACTTCAAAAACCGAAGAATAATCTGTGCTTGCGAGTAAAACCTGTAGCTGTATTAATACGACATTGGAGAATGTTTTTCACGTTCAGAAACCATCCCGACTATTCTACTCGAGCTGAGAACATTCTCAAGCGAAGTACATTTTCTGACTTGCTTGACTCATGCGAACCTGAATAATGTTGTTATCGGATATACGGAGAATAAAGCATATTCACCGCTTTATTCACACGACCCAAAGACGGGTAAGAAAATGATTAGATTTCCCATTTTCTCTGGAGGTAAACCAGCGAACAGAGGTGACGAAAGTCACAGGATCTCTCCCAATATCGCGTCGGTTCTCCTTTTGTCCGCAGTAATGTTGCAAGTCGATGTGGCATAGACTCAAACGCCGTCGGAAGCCCTCTCCAGAAATACTGAAACATGATGCCATTATAACTGTCCAAATTTAGAAAGGGTTGACAGTGCAGATTTTGTGCAGAAACTGATCTCTCGATTGAGTCCCATAATTGTTACAGGAGATTCATGTCAGTCGGGCTGGGTGGCCAAATCGTTCGCTCGAATTGTCCAGAATGTTCTTCATAAAAATTCCGTTATTGTCTAGCTACAAATGTTCTCCAAGGAGCTGAAGATAATTTCAGTTAGAACAGAGGACCTAGCCCCCATCATGCGAACACAGCGCATACCATTGTAGAGCCACCACCAGCTTGCACAGTGCCTTGTTGACAACTTGGGTCCGTGACGTCATCAGGTTGTCGCCACATTCTAACCTTCCCATCAGCTGACACCAACTGGAATCGGGACTCGTCTGACGAGGCCACAGTTTTTCAGTCTAGGGTCCAACCAATATGGTCACAAACCCAGGAGACGTTCTGCAGGCGACGTGCTTTTAGCAAAGGCAGTCGCGTCGGCCATGTCGTGCCATAGCCCGCAACACCAAATTTAGCCGCACGGCCGCAACGGATTTCTTCAGACGTCCCAGATTGATTTCCTCGTTTATTTCACTTAGTGTTGTTGTCTGTTAGCACCGACACATGTACGCAAACTTATCTGCTTTCGGTCGTTACGTGAACGCCATCGTCCACTCCGTTATCCATGGTGAGAGCAAATGTCTCACATTTGGTATTCTAGGCATATTACTGACACTGTGGATCTCGGAATATTGAAGTGACTAACGATTTCCGGAATGGAATGTCCCATGCTTATAGCTCCATCTACCATTCCGTGTCCAAAGGCTGTTAATTCGCATCGTGCGGCGATAATCCCGCCGAAAACTTTGTCACATTAATTACATCAGTACAAATGACATCGCCGCCACCATTTGGCCGGCTGTTCGAGTGATGCAATATCCATTTCTGTGGGGCATTCGGTTGTGTTAGCGGTGCGATGTCGGACAGCATGGGGAAGTGCGGGAAGGCACACCCGTTTCGGTTAGCAACGTCCGACCGCCAGAAGGATATTGTGCACCGAGTAGATTTTCTATACCTGTCATCTGAGAACACGTAATGGACTCCTTGAATCATTCTGTCATCCCACACCATTATTCTGAGATTGGAAACACCAGACGACGGGTTTATATGCGACCTGTATGCTGCAGTGAACACCACATCACTAAGGGCTGCATTTTGCGTAGTGCTGTAGCCGGAATGCACGGACAGCTGATGGAAGGCGTGAATTGTGATCACTGATGAATCGAAATGCTCTGGCGAAAAGAGTACCACTTGCATGAATACAAGAGCTCAGATGGAAACCCAGTTCTAAGCAAAGAAGGGAAAGCAGAAAGGTGGAAGGAGTATATAGGAGTACTATACAAAGTCGATGTTCTTGAGTACAATATTATAGAAATGGAAGACAATGTAGCTGAAGATGAAATAGAAGAAATGATACTGCGTGAAGAATTTGACATAGCACTGAAAGACCTAACTCGAAACAAGACCCGGGAGTAGACAACATTCCTTTAGAACTACTGACAGCCTTGGGAAAGCCAGGCCTAACAAAACTCTACCATCTGGTGAGCAAGATGTATGAGACAGGCGAAATACCCTCAGACTTCTAGAAAAATATAATGATTCCAGTCCCAAAGAAAGCAGGTGTTGACTGATGTGAAAATTACCAAACTATCAGTTTAATAAGCCACAGGTGCAAAATACTAACACAAATTCTTTACAGACGAATGGAAAGAAGTTGACCTCGGGGAAGATCAGTTTGGATTCCGTAGAAATGTAGGAAGACGTGAGGCAATACTAACACTACGATTTATCTTAGAAGAATCATTAACGAAAGGCAAACCTACATTTCTAGCATTTGTTGACTTACAGAAAGTTTTAGACTCTCTTTCAAATTCTGAAGGTGGCAGGGGTAAAATACAGGGAGCGAAAGACAATTTACAATTTGTATAGAAACCAAATGGCAGTTACATGAGTCGAGGGACATGAAAGGGAAGCAGTGGTTGGGAAGGGATGTTATTCAATCTGTATATTGAGCAAGCAATAAAGGAAACAAAAGAAAAATTGTAGTAGGAATTAAAATCCATGGAGAAGAAATAAAAACTTTGAGGTTCGCCGATGACACTGTAATTCTGTCAGAGGCAGCAAAGGACCTGGAAGAGCAGTTGATCGGAATGGACAGTGTCTTGAAAGAAGGATATAAGATTTACACCAACAAAAGCCAAACGAGGATAATGGAATGTAGTCGAATTAAACCGAGTGATACTGAGGGAATTATATTAGGAAATGAGACACTTAAAGTAGTAAAGGAGTTTTGCTATTTGAGGAGCAAAATAACTGATGATGGTCGACGTAGAGAGGCTATAAAATGTAGACTGGCAGTGGCAAGGAAAGCGATTCTGAAGAAGAGAAATTTGTTAACATCGAATATAGATTTGTCAGGAAGCCGTTTCTGAAAGTATTTGTATGGAGTGTAGCAATGTATGGAAGTGAAACATGGACGATAAATAGTTTAGACAAGAAGAGAATAGAAGCTTTCGAAATGTGGTGCTACAGAAGAATGCTAAAGATTAGATGGGTAGAATTGGAGAGAGGAGAAATTTGTGGCGCATCTTGACTAAAAGAAGGGATCGGTTGGTCAGGCATATTCTGAGGCATCAAGAGATCACCAATTTAGTATTGGAGGGCAGCGTGGAAAGTAAAAATCATAAAGGGAGACCAAGAGATGAATACACTAACCACAACATCAACCAGCTGACCGTAGTCGTAGGGCGGCTATCTGAAGGAGGGTTCCCTTTTTTCAAATTTTTTTTCCAAATTTTTGTAAGGGAACAGTGGTGTAATTCTTGCGGTCATAGCGTGGGGAGCCATCGGGTGTCAGATCAGATCACGGTTGGTGGTGATTTATGGAATTCTGGTAGTAGAACGGTTTGATGTGGACATCCTGTGTCCTGATGTGTTACCTCTCATGCCAAACTATCGTGGTGCAACATTTCAACAGAACTACGCGCATCCACACTTTGCATGGACATGTGTGAAGTGTCTGCCCGATGTTGTGATACGCTTGAGGCCACCAAGATCATGAAACCATCAGATATGTCTCCGATAGTACATTTCAGACGTCGACTTCATTCCAATACCAGCATCCAAGATTACATGGACCACTTACTTCAGTTGTGGGCCACCTTGTCACAGGAGACATTTATGACCGTGACCTGATCTCACACCCGATGGCTTTACGGCACCATTTCCAACCAAATCAGTGCATTAATCCGAACATTATGAATTGTTCTACTGATATACAGAGTACATCTATTGATATATACTATTAGTCACTAATTTTTGCCACCTAGATTAACTCCTATAGTATGATGGTAGCTGAAAAGTTTGTGGGACAACGGGGGCCAAAATATGCCGTTGGATTATTGTTGTTAGGTGGTGTCGGATCAGAGATATGAAGGTCAACTTTTTCTTTCTAAATGGGATGCTATAGTTAGGTACTTATTTTCTGATAGCGGTTATCAAGACGAATCCAATGATGTGTAACAGTTAAGTCTTTGAAGGCCAACGAAGGTCTAAAAGGTGGCATGAACGTCCATTTACAGAAGGTGTTCGAAATGATGGTCATTTTAACACTACAGTGTTGCAATCGTCTTATCATTAATTGAGTGGTATTTCTTATTACTTCGGCACTTACCGAAACACTTACTCTGCCAATTCTCTCTTGTATAACGTGCAAATAATAAATATTCACCGAATACGGCGTATCCATCTAACACGTCATTGACATGTAAATAACATTCGATGGTTTCGCAATACATGACTAATAGGAAACTCCCGTGGTCCAGGGGTAGCGTCTTTGATTCATGATCAAAACGTCTTCGGTCCCGGGTTCGATCCCCGCCTCATTCTGCCAACGGTCTTGTCAAAGAGGGCGGACGAGCGGATAGAGGTTCAGGGCACTCTCTTGCCCTAGGGGTGGGAAATTGCCCCTAAAGGCGGAAGAACCAGACATGATCAACGACATGAGGATGCAGAAGGCAATGGAAACCACTGCATTAAAGACACGTAACGTGTATCAACTGGACATGTGGCCAGTAGTTGAAGAAATGTCATGATGATCTCTCCATTGGCAAAAGATTCCCGAATAGTCCCCCAATTCGGATCTCCGGGAGGGGACTACCAAGGGGGAGTTTACCATGAGAAAAAGATTGAATAATCAACGAAAGGATAATGTTCTACGAATCGGGGCGTGGAATGTCAGAAGCTTGAACGTGGTAGGGAAAGTGGAAAATCTGAAAAGGGAAATACAAAGGCTCAATCTAGATATATTAGGGGTCAGTGAAGTGAAGTGGGAGGAAGACAAGAATTTATGGTCAGATGAGTATCGGGTAATATCAACAGCAACAGAAAATGGTATAACAGGTGTAGGTTTCGTTATGAATAGGAAGGTAGGGCACAGGATGTGTTACTGTGAACAGTTCAGTGACTGGGTTGTTCTAATCAGAATCGACAGCAGACCAACACCAACAACGATAGTTCAGGTATACAAGCCGACGTCGCTAGCTGAAGACGACCAGATAGAGAAAGTGTATGAGGATATTGAAAGGGTAATGCAGTATGTAAAGGGGGACGAACATCTAATAGTCATAGGCGACTGGAATGCAGTTGTAGGGGAAGGGGTAGAAGAAAAGGTTACAGGAGAATATGGGCTTGGGACAAGAATGAAAGAGGAGAAAGACTAATTGAGTTCTGTAACAAGTTTCAGCTAGTAATAGCGAATACAATGTTCAAGAATCACAAGAGGGGGAGGTATACTTGGAAAAGGCCGGGTGATACGAGAAGATTTCAATTAGATTACATCATGGTCAGACAGAGATTCCGAAATCAGATACTGGATTGTAAGGCCTACCCAGGAGCAGATATAGACTCAGATCACAATATAGTAGTGATGAAGAGTAGGCTGAAGCTCAAGATATTAGTCAGGAAGAATCAATACGCTAAGAAGTGGGATACGAAAGTTCTAAGGAATGACGAGATACGTTTGAAGTTCTCTAACGCTATAGATACAGCAATAAAGAATAACGCAGTAGGCACCACAGTTGAAGAGGAATAGACATCTCTAAAAAGGGCCATCACAGAAGTTGCGAAGGAAAACATAGGTACAAAGAAGGTAGCTGCGAAGAAACCATGGGTAACAGAAGAAATACTTCAGTTGAATGATGAAAGGAGAAAGTACAAACATGTTCCGGGAAAATCAGGAATACAGAAATACAAGTCGCTGAAGAATGAAATAAATAGGAATGCAGGGAAGCTAAGACGAAATGGCTGCAGGAAAAATGTGAAGACATCGAAAAAGATATGATTGTCGGAAGGACAGACTCTGCATACAGGAAAGTCAAAACAACCTTTGGTAACATTAAAAGCAACGGTGGTAACGTTAAGAGTGCAACGGGTATTCCACTGTTAAATGCAGAGGAGAGAGCAGATAGGTGGAAAGAATACATTGAAAGCCTCTATGAGGGTGAAGATTTGTCTGATGTGATAGAAAAAGAAATAGGAGTCGATTTAGAAGAGATTGGGGGTCTAGTATTAGAATCGGAATTCAAAAGAGCTTTGGAGGACTTATTGTCAAATAAGGCAGAAGGGATAGAAAATATTCCATCAGAATTTCTAAAATCGTTAGGGGAAGTGGCAACAAAGCGACTATTCACGTTGGTGTGTAGAATATATGAGTCTGGCGACATACCATCTGACTTTCGGAAAGGCATCGTCCACACAATTCCGAAGACGGCAAGAGCTGGTAAGTGCGAGAATTATCGCACAATCAGCTTACTAGCTCATGCATCTAAGCTGCTTACAAGAATAATATACAGAAGAATGGAAAAGAAAATTGATAATGCGCTAGGTGACGATCAGTTTGACTTTAGGAAAAGTAAAGGCACGAGAGAGGCAATTCTGACGTTACGGCTAATAATGGAAGCAAGGCTAAAGAAAAATCAAGACACGTTCATAGGATTTATCGACCTGGAAAAAGCGTTCGACAATGTAAAATGGTGCAAGCTGTTCGAGATACTGAAAAAAGTAGGGGTAAGCTATAGGGAGAGATGGGTCATATACAATATGTACAACAACCACGAGGGAGTAATAAGAGTGGACGATCAAGAACGAAGTGCTCGTATTAAGAAGGGTGTAAGACAAGGCTGTAGCCTTTCGCCCCTACTCTTCAATCTGTACATCGAGGAAGCAATGATGGAAATAAAAGAAAGGGTCAGGAGTGGAATTAAAATACAAGGTGAAAGGATATCAATGATACGATTCGCTGATGACATTGCTATCCTGAGTGAAAGTGAAGAAGAATTAAATGATCTGCTGAACGGAATGTACAGTCTAATGAGTACACAGTATGGTTTGAAAGTAAATCGGAGAAAGACGAAGGTAATGAGAAGTAGTTGAAATGAGAACAGTGAGAAACTTAACATCAGGATGGATGGTCACGAAGTCAATGAAGTTAAGGAATTCTGCTACCTAGGCAGTAAAATAACCAATGACGGACGGAGCAAGGAGGACATCAAAAGCAGACTCGCTATGGCAAAAAAGGCTTTTTTGGCCAAGAGAAGCCTACTAATATCAAATACCGGCCTTAATTTGAGGAAGAAATTTCTAAGGATGTACGTCTGGAGTACAGCATTGTATGGTAGTGAAACAAGGACTGTGGGAAAACCGGAACAGAAGAAAATCGAAGCATTTGAGATGTTGTGCTACAGACGAATGTTGAAAATTAGGTGGACTGATAAGGTAATGAATGAGGAGGTTCTACGCAGAATCGGAGAGGTAAGGAATATGTGGAAAACACTGATAAGGAGAAGGGACAGGATGATAGGACATCTGCTAAGACATGAGGAAAACTGTAGAGGAAGACAGAGGCTGGAATACGTCAACCAAATAATTGAGGACGTAGGTTGCAAGTGCTACTCTGAGATGAAGAGGTTAGCACAGGAAAGGAATTCTTGGCGGGCCGCATCAAACCAGTCAGTAGACTGATGACAAAAAAAAAAAAAAAATGGAACGATAAGACCAGTACCGTGGAATCAAGCTAACATAAATGATGTATTCCTTCGAAGAATAAGTCGATATGCTTCTCATTTACGGAGAATGCCAACGACATTCAGTGAGAGTTACAGACTACATCTACATCTACATCTACATGACTACTCTGCAATTCACATTTAAGTGCTTGGCAGAGGGTTCATCGAACCACAATCATACTATCTCTCTACTATTCCACTCCCGAACAGCGAGCGGGAAAAACGAACACCTAAACCTTTCTGTTCGAGCTCTGATTTCTCTTATTTTATTTTGATGATCATTCCTACCTATGTAGGTTGGGCTCAACAAAATATTTTCGCATTCGGAAGAGAAAGTTGGTGAGTGAAATTTCGTAAAAAGGTCTCGCCGCGACGAAAAACGTCTATGCTGTAATGACTTCCATCCCAACTCGTGTATCATATCTGCCACACTCTCTCCCCTATAACGCGATAATACAAAACGAGCTGCCCTTCTTTGCACCCTCTCGATGTCCTCAGTCAATCCCACCTGGTAAGGATCCCACACCGCGCAGCAATATTCTAACAGAGGACGAACGAGTGTAGTGTAAGCTGTCTCTTTAGTGGACTTGTTGCATCTTCTAAGTGTCCTGCCAATGAAACGCAACCTTTGGCTCGCCTTCCCGACAATATTATCTATGTGGTCCTTCCAACTGAAGTTGTTTGTAATTTTAACACCCAGGTACTTAGTTGAATTGACAGCCTTGAGAATTGTACTATTTATCGAGTAATCGAATTCCAACGGATTTCTTTTGGAACTCATGTGGATCATCTCACACTTTTCGTTATTTAGCGTCAACTGCCACCTGACACACCATACAGCAATCTTTTCTAAATCGCTTTGCAGCTGATACTGGTCTTCGGATGACCTTACTAGACGGTAAATTACAGCATCATCTGCGAACAACCTAAGAGAACTGCTCAGATTGTCACCCAGGTCATTTATATAGATCAGGAACAGTAGAGGTCCCAGGACGCTTCCCTGGGGAACACCTGATATCACTTCAGTTTTACTCGATGATTTGCCGTCTATTACTACGAACTGCGACCTTCCTGACAGGAAATCACGAATCCAGTCGCACAACTGAGACGATACCCCATAGCTCCGCAGCTTGATTAGAAGTCGCTTGTGAGGAACGGTGTCAAAAGCTTTCCGGAAATCTAGAAATACGGAATCAACTTGAGATCCCCTGTCGATAGCGGCCATTACTTCGTGCGAATAAAGAGCTAGCTGCGTTGCACAAGAGCGATGTTTTCTGAAGCCATGCTGATTACGTGTCAATAGATCGTTCCCTTCGAGGTGATTCATAATGTTTGAATACAGTATATGCTCCAAAACCCTACTGCAAACCGACGTCAATGATATAGGTCTGTAGTTAAATGGATTACTCCTACTACCCTTCTTGAACACTGGTGCGACCTGCGCAATTTTCCAATCTGTAGGTACAGATCTATCGGTGAGCGAGCGGTTGTATATGAGTGCTAAGTAGGGAGCTATAGTATCAGCGTAATCTGAAAGGAACCTAATCGGTATACAATCTGGACCTGAAGACTTGCCCGTATCAAGCGATTTGAGTTGCTTCGCAACCCCTAAGGTATCTACTTCTAAGAAACTCATGCTAGCAGATGTTCGTGTTTCAAATTCTGGAATATTCCATTCGTCTTCCCTGGTGAAGGAATTTCGGAAAACTGCGTTCAATAACTCCGCTTTAGCGGCGCAGTCGTCGATAACAGTACCATCGGCACTGCGCAGCGAAGGTATTGACTGCGTCTTGCCGCTTGTGTACTTTACATACGACCAGAATTTCTTCGGATTTTCTACCAAATTTCGAGACAATGTTTCGTTGTGGAACCTATTAAAGGCATCTCGCATCGAAGTACGTGCCAAATTTCGCGCGTCTGTAAATTTTAGCCCATCTTCAGGATTTCGCGTTCTTCTGAACTTCGCATGCTTTTTCCGTTGCCTCTGCAACAGCGTTCGGACCTTTTTTGTGTACCACGGGGGATCCGTTCCATCTCTTACCAATTTATGAGGTATGAATATCTCAATTGCTGTTGCTACTATATCTTTGAATTTGAGCCACATCTCGTCTACATTCGCATAGTCAGTTCGGAAGGAATGGAAATTGTCTTTTAGGAAGGCTTCTAGTGGTACTTTATCCGCTTTTTTAAATAAAATTATTTTGCGTTTGTTTCTGATGGATTTGGAAGAAATGGTATTGAGCCTAGCTACAATGACCTTGTGATCACTAATCCCTGTATCAGTCATGATGCTCTCTATCAGCTCTGGATTGTTTGTGGCCAAGAGGTCAAGTGTGTTTTCGCAACCATTTACAATTCGCGTGGGTTCGTGGACTAACTGCTCGAAATAATTTTCGGAGAATGCATTTAGGACAATCTCGGAAGACGTTTTGTGCCTACCACCGGTTTTGAACAAGTATTTTTGCCAACATACCGAGGGTAGGTTGAAGTCCCCACCAACTATAACCGTATGAGTGGGGTATTTATTTGTTACGAGACTCAAACTTTCTCTGAACTGTTCCGCAACTGTATCATCGGAGTCTGGGGGTCGGTAGAAGGAGCCAATTATTAACTTAATTCGGCTGTTAAGTATAACCTCCACCCACACCAATTCGCACAGAGTATCTACTTCGACTTCACTACAAGATAAACCACTACTGACAGACACCAACACTCCACCACCAATTCTGCCTAATCTATCTTTCCTGAACACCGTCTGAGACTTCGTAAAAATTTCTGCAGAACTTATTTCAGGCTTTAGCCAGCTTTCTGTACCTATAACGATATCCGCTTCTGTGCTTTCTATTAGCGCTTGAAGCTCAGGGACTTTTCCAGCGCAACTACAACAGTTTACAACTATAATTCCGACTGTTCCTTGATCCAAGCACGTCCTGTAATTGCCAAGCACCCTTTGACATTGCAGCCCATCCCGCACTTTACCGAGGCCTTCTAACCTAAAAAACCGCCCAGTCCACGCCACACAGCCTCCGCTACCCGTGTAGCCGCCAGCTGAAAGATATCCTCAATGTACTCACCCTACATGTCTTACATTTAAATATGTGTACGACAAAATTGAGGAGAACTGTATCTTTGACGCATTGGAAATATACCCGGCAAAAGGAAAGTTACTAAAGACGAAACGGAAATCGGTACCCTTGCAGCTGTGGTTCTAGATCCTTGTGTTAGTTCGCGTCAGATCGCAAGGGAATCTGGCATGAGCCAGAGTAGTGTTGTTCATGTTCTGTATCGCCATGAATATCTTCCTCACCATATCAGTCTCCACCAAGAATTAACTGGTGCGGATTGTATGCGTCGCATTGAATTCTGCCGATAGGCTCAACTTCAGTTTCAGAGTGATGACACATTTATTAATTTGATTTTATTTACTGACGAGGCTACATTTATGAACCGTGGAAATGTTACTTTGCATAACATGTATTACAGGGTGCCTGAAAATCCATGATGGCTGCGGCAAGTTGCACACCAAAAACCGTTGTCGTTCAACGTGCTGTGTGGGATACTAGAGGACAGAATTATAGGCCCTTGTTTCATAGAAGGAAATTTTAATGGTAGGAAGTACACATTCCTGTAAGAAACAATAGTTCTGTTATTAGAAGAAATACCTTTAGGAACATGGAACAGAATGTGGTGTTCGTCACATTTATCGCTGATGGCTAGAAATGAGTGAAACGGAGTGGACGCGGAGCAGATGTGTCGTGGCCGGCTCGTTCACCAGACTTAACGCCTCTGGATTCTTTCATGTGGGGAATTGTAAAATACATTGTTTATAAAGACGTTCCAACTACACCAGAAGATATACGAGAGAGAATTGTCAGAGCATGTGTTTCTATAAGTGCCGCTGTGATAAGGAATACCACTCAATCCATCATAAGAATATTGCATCACTGCATTGATACCAATGGTCATCACTTCGAATACTTTCTGTAAATGCACGTTTATGCCACCTTTGTGACCTGCAAAAATGGTTCAAATGGCTCTGAGCACAATGGCACTAGACATCTATGGTCATCAGTCCTCTAGACTTAGAACTATTTAAACTTGACTAACCTAAGGACATCACACACACCCATGCCCGTGGCAGCATTCGAACCTGCAACCGTAGCAGCAACGCGGTTCCGGACCGAAGCGCCTAGAGCCTTTCGGCCACAGCGGCCGGCTTTGTAACCTTCGTTGAGCTTCAAAGACTTTACTGTTAAACATCATAGGATTCGTCTCGATAGCCGTTATCAGAAAAAAAGTGCCAAACTATAGCACCAATTTAAGAAAACAAAGTTCACCTTCATATATCTGTCGCGATCCCACCTAGCAACAAGAAGCCAACGTCATATTATAGGCCCCTCGTCCCATACAATTTTTGTCCCACACGCTTTCTAGCTTCTGTCATACTTTCGGAGTTTTTCTTGGTGGCAATAGTTAGTTACTCACCTTGTATAATCAACTCGGTTTTAGAAAACATCGTTCTTGTGAACCTCAACTAGATCTTTACTCACATAAAGTGTTGAGTCCTATGACAAGGTATTTCAAACTGATTACGCATTTTTAGATTTCAAGAAGGCTTTAGACACTGTACGACACAAGGTGCTTCTAGTGAAACTGCCTGCCTGTGGAATATCGTCTCAGTAGCGTCACTGGATTTTTGATTTCCTGTCAGAGAGGTCACAGTTCTTAGTAACTGACGGGAAGTCGTTGAGTAATACCGCAGTGATTTCTGGCGTTCCCCAAGGTAGTGTTACAGGCCCTCTGCTGTTCTTTATCTATATAACCGATTTAGGACACAATCTGAGCTGCCGTCGTAGGCTGTTTGCAGATTATGCTGTCGTTTATCCTCAACTAAATTCAGCAGAAGATAAAAAAACTGCAAAAGATATTTCTACGATGCGAAAATTGGCAAATGTCCCTAAATAATGAAATGTGTTTGTGTGCTAAGAGAAATCAGTGAAACTTCGGTTACACGATAAATGAGTCAAATCTAAAGCCCGTAAATTACGCTTACGAACAGCTTAAATGGGAAGGAACGTGTAGAAAACGTTAAGTGGAAGATAGAACAAAGACTGCGTTTTATTGGCAAACACCCAAAAAATTTAAAAAAAAACTACGAAAGAAACTGCCTACATTACGCCTGTCCGTCCTCTTTTGGAGTACTAATGCGCGGTCTGGCATCCTTAGCAAATAGAATTAACTTAGCACATCGAGAAAATTATAAGAAGAGCACCACGTTCTATACTATCTACATCTACATCTACATGATTACTCTGATATTCACAATAAGCTGTCTGTCTACCGTTCCACTCTCGAACGGCGCGCGGGGAAAACGAGCACTTAAATTTTTCTGTGTGAGCCTCATTTCTCATATTATATCGTGATGAGCATTTCTCCCTATGTAGGTAGGTGCCAACAGAATATTTTCGCAATCGGAGGAGAAAAGTGGTGGTTGAAATTTCATGAGAAGATCCCGTCGCAACGAAAAACGCTTTTGTTTTAATGATCGCCACTCCAATTAACGTATCATGTTTGTGGAATTATCTCTCCTATTTCGTGATAATACATAACGAGCTACTAATCATTGAACTTTTTCGATGTCATCCGTCAGTCCCACCTGATGCGGATCCCACACTGCGTAGCAATACTCCAGAATAGGGCGGATAAGCGTTGTGTAAGCAGTCTCTTTAGTACATCTGTTGCATCTTCTATGTGTTCTGCCAATGAATCGCAGTCTTTGGTTTGTTCTACACACAGCATTATCTATGTGATCGTGCTACTTAGGTAATTTGTAATTGTAATCCCTAAGTATTTAGTTGAATCTACAGCCTTCATATTTGTGTGAATTATCGCGTAATCTTAATTTAGAGGGTTTCTTTTAGTACTCATGTGAATAACTTCACAATTCTCCTTATTAAGAGTCAATTGCCACTTTTCGCACCATACAGATGTCTTATCTAAATGGTTTTTTAATTCACTTTGCTCATCTGACGGCTTTACAAGACAGCAAATGACAGCATCATCTGCAAAAAAAATCTAAGACGGCTACTCAGATTGTCTCCTATGCCGTTAATACACATCAGAAACAATAGAGGGCATATAAGACTTCCTTGGGGAACGCCGGATATTATTTCTGTTTTATTCTATGGTTTTCCTTCTATTATTATGAACCGAGACCTTTCTGTGAGGAAATCACGAATCTAGTCGCTCAACGGAAGCGATATTCCTTAGGCAAGGAGTTCGGTTAGAAGACGCTTGTGAGGAACTGTGTCTATAGCCTTCTGGAAATCTAAAAATATGGAATCAATTTGACATAGCTTATCGATAGCACTCATTGCTTCATGAGTATAAAGAGCTAGTTGTGTCTCGCAAGAACGATATTTTCTGAATCCGTGCTGACTATGTGTCAATAAATCGTTTTGTTCGAGGTACTTCATAATGATCGAATACAGTGTATGCTCCAAAACCCTACGGCAAATCGACATTAATAATATGGGCCTGTAATTAAGCGGATTACTCCTACTTCCATTTTTGGGTATTGGTGTGACTGGAGCAATTTTCCAGTCTTTAGGTACGGATCTTTCTGTGAGGGAGCAACTGTGTATAACTGGTAAATGTGCAGATATTTTAACAGCACATCTTAGAGTAACCTGACGGGTATAAAATCTAGACCGGAGGTCTGGGCTATATTAAGTGATTTAAGCTGCTTTGTTACGCCGAAGATATCTTCTTCTATGTTTCTCATTTTGGCAGTTGTTCTTGATTGGAATTCAGTAATATTTACTTTGCGAAATAGCGGAGAGTGCCACTCGCGGTAACATAATTAAAACAAATGCGTTTTACGTCGCAGCGGAGTCCTCTCACGAAATTCTTCTCAGAATGAGAAAACATTTTGTTGAAGCCGACATACATAGGGAGAAACCATGAACATAATAAAATAAGTGAAATCAGAGCTCGCACCGAAGACATAGGTGTTCAGTTCTTCCGCCCGCCCTTCAAGACGGAATAACAGAGAATTACTGTGAAGGTGGTTCGATGTATGTTGTGCCAGGCACTTAAGTGTGCTTTGCAGATATCCATGAAGATATGGAGCGTACTAATTAGCTACCACATCACGTATCATCGCGTACAATGAAATTTCGTTTAGAGATACACATGTAAAAAAAAAACAGAAACTTTGACGTAGTGATATCTATCCAATAATTCTGTATTCCAAACTTTCCCTCAGACCGTAATGTAACTTGAGAGCGCGGTGATTTCTATACACACGGAAATGACGCTGTGTTTGGAGGTTGTGCGTTATATCGAAATGACGCTGGCATTATTGTTTCAAATGGGCAGAAACAAAATCTGATTTTGTCTGAGGGCGACACCTCTTACAAACATAACTAATGTTGGAAGTAGATTCATAGCAAGGTTTAGATATTAGAAGAACTTATCGACTATTGCTCAGATACTGAGAAGCTTTATCAAACAGTCATTCGTACAGTATTGCGTCATTCTGTCACACATGATGCTTGTACCATATGCAGACATGCGGGTACACTACAACGCCTCTACACTGCATGCAATCACCGTCTCTTCATGGAACAGGCGAACACTCTGACAGGTTGTGAAATTTTCGTCCTCTGTATCGTGTGCATGACTCGCGATCGACTGAGCTTGCGAGTGGGCACACGCTTATGGTATGGGTACAGTAAGCAACAGTGTAAAGTCCACAGCTGCAGAACAAAATGTGAGATCGTCGATGAGCTATTTCCAGTTATGAACAGAGCCTGTCCGAGTCTGGACAAATGCTGAGCAGACGTTTTTCCAGTGCTCTTGTTTTTCGCCATATCACATAATTACTTGGAACTGTGTCATGATTCCCCACCTCCCAATAAAAAAGACCTCCTTTTACTAACCAGGAGTCATTATAATCCCGCGAGTGTCAGCGGTAAAGATAACCGAACCGCATGGACAACCACGACATAGCCGTGTGTTTGGAAACTAACATCTTCTCTGAAGAGAGTTGTTGCAAAGGGAAGAGTGTGTGGATTGTCAAGCAATGTGTGACTTTGCGTGACAAGGCTGGGAAAATACAGCTGGTTCATTATCCAAGGCCAAGCATCTCTACAGTATGGCTTCATAATGACCTTTCTGGATAAAATACTCGATAGGAAATAATTCATCATGAAGATCTCTTGCTAGAGGCTACTCCGATCGGTGTCATTGGAAGAAATAATTTTGGCATGACCCGATTCGGTGCGCAGAAGTTTATATTTGTTAATCCTTTTATTATAGCAGAACATTTGAAAACAGAAAGCCATAGACTGAAGCACTATATAACGTGGACAACAAGAAGTGTGAAGCGTTATCAGTATAAAATGAAATAGGGGTACTTCAGGTGAAAATCATAGAATGGAAAAGATAATAATGCGAGGGAACTACCGTGAGTATTGTAGTGAAAGGACTGTCACAGCGAAAATTGACACGGCACCACAACCATCCATTCTAGTAACTGATGTTGAAGAAAGTGACAAAAATTGTCAAGAGATGAAATAAATCAACAGGTTCTTTTAAGGACGGGAACATTTATTTACAAAGTACCGTTGTTACCTAGCTTTCTGGACGTTATCTTTGAGTTTCGAACTCTGAGTGGGTTGTGATCTAGGTGGTCTTGACTCTTTTCTCAATTCTGATTTTAGCTCATGTTTCTTACAGCCATCGATTTAGCGTCGACCTTTTGTATCCAAACGCGTGTTACGTCAACTGTCTTGTTTTCCACGGTTTGTCACAGTACTGGAGGAAACTATATGTTATTAATGTTTCGTTGGCGCAAAGTTGTGATACCAGCTCCTAATACTATCGTAGCAAGTACTGAAATGACAACATGAAGAACAAATTCAACGACAGTTAGAGGTACTTCACAAACAGCAGGGCGATTTGCTGGAGAACGTAGGAAGGTACAGTGTTCCGCTCAGAGCCTTGCCAGCTCCTAGATTTGCAGCGTTTGGTGATTAAAAGTAAACTTGAAGTACACTGCTTGAGAAGGGCGTCCTCCTCGAGGGTTATCGCCTCAACGTCATGAGAGGTTTGTGAACTCTGTTACGACCCGGAGTCCTTTGCTCACGGCTGCTGAAGGTGTTGGTAGAGCCACTCAGACCAGACAGGTCTCTAGCGCAGGAGATAGACGAAGAGCAGTCCACAACGTTTGGAAAGGTTATGTTTCCGTGTACAGCTGAGTGGATGCAAGTAAAATAAAGAGTGCTTGTGTTGGTATAATGGTAAAAGTTGGCAGTATTTTGCAGGCATCCTTTTGTTGAAACTCGCAAATAATGCGATTTGTTATGGTTAGTGATGTTATGGTTATGTAATGATACGCATAGCCGTATTAATGGCCTACGTCTTATCTATTTTACTTTAAAAAAATGTTCCTTTTTAAAATTCTTATACAAGTGAACCAACGGTTCTAATTATTAATTTTTTATCTAGCCCCTTGAAGCATATTGTGAGCTTCGGCTAATTGTAAGACCCTAGCAAGCTGTTTGTTATGTTCCTTCCTGGAACAAATTACAGGTCTCTTTCTATAGTTCTGCTGGTGAATCTCATTTCGTAGGGTGCATCAGCTAATTCGAAACACTCTATAAGTGGAGTCATGTTTAAACCAAAACTTTACTTGTAGTATTGTGCCTATTGTCTATCCAACCGGGGACGTAGAAACGACAGTGAGGCTTCGCCCCACTATAGCCCTCAGTGGTTCACAACCTCATAACAGGTCACAGCAGTACACCCACCCCACCGCCGTCCCAGACCGAATGCAGCGTTATTGTGCGGTTCAGCCCCTAGTGCATGCCCCCCTGGGAACATCTCATACCAGAGGAGTGTAACCTCAAATGTTTGCGTGGTAGAGTGATTGTGGTGCAATCATAGGTTGAGACAGTGTTTGCGCAACAATCGCCGACATATTACAACTGAGACAGAATAAGGGAAACCAGCCCCCATTCGACGAGGTAGACGGAAAACCACCTTAAAAATTGTCCATAGGCTTGCCGGCACACTGGACCTCGACATTAATCCGCTAGGCGGATTCGTGCCAGGGACCAGAATGCCTTCCTGCTCGGGAAGCAGCGCGTTAGACCGCGCGGCTAGCCGGGTGGGCTGCTTGTAGTATAATCCGATGAGACAATTATTTCCTTGTTGCTTAACTGCGTTTACTAAGTTGGTGAGAGAGTGTTCTTTGTCAGCGGCTTCTTACCTCGTGGGCCTTGTTTACTTGCCGCAGTATTCACGGCCCTAGAGCACTTCCAGCGTGGCTTGCTATTGGTTTGCATTCGCGCATCCGTGCTGCCTGCGCTGAATCTGAATATCTTACGTTATCTGACTTGAGCTGTAAATTAAATTTCGTTGCCGACCAAGAGACATTTGATTAACTGATTACACATACGCATTTTCCTCTTTGATGTATAATGAATATTATATTCTTATTTTAAGTTTTATTGTTAATGTTTTGGGTGAAAGCTTTTGTGAGGTACCTATGTTATATTGTTAGTAGTTATCTTTTGGGGATCCGTGTAATGCCTTGGACTAGAATTTGCTTGAAGAAATTTATCTCGAACCCTCTCAATTACTTTAATGCGCTACTTTATTTAGAACCGGTTGATTTAAAAATGTTAAAATGGCCCATATTGTTAAGGTCTTATTTCATGTATTTGTTTGAGGTTATTATTATTGTAATTTAATAGCTGCCTCGTTTACCATTTTGGACGATTATAATGGCAAGTTACCTTCAATTTTTCTACCTGTTTATCACAGGAGACCTGTTGTAACCAAACAAAATGTATAAAAATAAATGTTGTTATCCTACGATCCAAGGATTGTTAGTCCTTCCATGCCATTTCCCTGATCCTGATAATTCCCGATTTCAATTTGGGAACATGAATTCCATGAACGGTAACCGATCATACCCATTTCAATGACAGGTTCAGTTGGACCATAGGATGCTATCCACATCATGTATAAACACAGCCCACAGTGTTATGGACCCACCGCCAGCTTGCAGAGTGTTTTGTTGACAACTTGGCTCCATAGCTGCGTGGGGTCTACACTACACTAGAACCCTACCATCAGTTTTACCAACAACAGTGTGCACGGCTTTCCAACGGTCTAGGCTCCAACTGATACTGTCAGAATACTGTAGAGTCACTGTAGCCCATTTCATGCAGCTGGCAGAGGCAATAGCGTCGTTGGGCTCTTGCCATAGTCCACGTAACGACAGATTTCTCCGCGCTGTCCTAACGGATACGTTCGTCGTCCGTTCCACACATATTTCTGCTGCTTTTTTTATTTAATTTTTTAAGCCGTGTTGCTTGTCTGTTAGCACTGACATCTCTAAGCAAACGTCACTATAGTCGGTTGTCAAGTGAAGGCAGTCGTCCACTGCGTTGTCCGCAGTGGGAGTCAATGCCTGAAATTTTCTATTCTGGGCACACTGTTGACACTGTGCATCTCGGAATATTGAATTTCGTAATCATTCCTGAAATGAAATTACATATGCGTCTAATTCCGATCACCATTCCGCGTTCAAACGCTGTTAATTCCCGTCGTGCGGCCATAATCGGAAACATTTTCACGTCAGTCAATTGAGTACAGATGACAGGTTCGCCAAAGCGCTGCCCTGTTATACTTGGCGCACGCGGTGCTACCGCCATCTGTATGTGTGCATATCGCTATGACATGACATTTGTCACCTCAGTGCATGAATGTGTAATTTGGATGTTAAAATATCTTTACAAGTAATTGTACAACGGATCAGTGCAGCTTGAAGTAAACTAACTAAGTTTTTTTTTGTTTTTTGTTTTTTTTTTTTAATCTGTTTGATTATTGAAGAACTTCTGTAAAGTTTGGAAGGTAGAAGACGAGATATTGGCAGAAGTAAAGCTGTGAATACCAGGCGTGAGTCGTGCTTCGGTAGCTCAGTTGGTAGAGCACTTGCCCGCGAAAGGCAAAGGTTCGAGTCTCGGTCGGGCACACAGTTTTTATCTACCAGGAAGTTTCATATCAGCGCACACTCCGCTGTAGAATGAAAATCTCATTCTGGAAAGATCCCCCAGGCTGCGGCTAAGCCATGTCTCCGCAGTATCCTTTCTTTCAGGAGTGGTAGTTATGCAAGGTTCGCAGGAGAGCTTCTGTAAAGTTTGGAAGGTAGGAGACGAGATATTGGCAGAAGTAAAGCTGTGAGTACCGGCCGTAAGTCGTGCTTCGGTGGCTCAGTTGGTAGTCGGCCTTTGGCTGTGGAGCGGTGCGGTACGTCCCGGCCGCTCCGTGTCGCGTTTCCGGGTGTGTTGTTGTTTACCGCGCCGGCACGCTAGTTTTACGTATTGCCGTCACGTTCCTGACACACGATGGCTCTTTCGTATCGGAAAGCCACGATCAAGCTGCAGTTCGACACTACGTACTCTTGACCCAAGGCCCACGAAGTAGAGCGTTTTTTACGCGATGTGGTACATGTTGATCCTAACGAGCTGATCGGTATCCACTTATCTATTGTCTCCAGCGTCGTATATCTCAAGTTCACTGACGACGAAGCATGTGACAAACTTCTCAGACGCTCGACGGCAGGTTATCGGTTCTGCCACTCAGACGGAAACGTGGGTGTGGTGACGCTTGAACGTGCTGGATTGGGAATCCAAAATGTGCGCGTGTTTGAGCTCCCTTTTGAAGTTCCAGCGGATTTGGTCACCCTTGCTCTTCGACCCTATGGAACAGTTCTTGGCCACACGGCCGAAAAATGGAAGACCTTCGACACCTACCCTGTCCTTAACGGGGTGCGGCAAGTCCGTATTGACCTGCATCGCCATATTCCTTCGTATCTCACGATCGCTGGTTGCAGGGCAATAATTATTTACGACGGTCAGCCGAGAACCTGCTCCGGTTGTGCGTACCGAATGCCTGCAACGCCGTCTCGTGCAGACACCCTCGACCGACCAGATTCGTCCGTCGACACCGACCTCTCTGCCGATTACGTATGTTGCGGCGGCGAGACGGGAGACGCCAGCTGTATATGACGACCCCACTGTATTGGTGCGAGCTTTGGAGGACCCTGCAGTAGCTTCCACGGAGCCCCAAGCGTCTTTCAGTGCTGATGCTACTGATATCCTTTCGTCGGACCCCGGCGCACCGTCACAACGGCTCGCCGACGGTGCGATGGAAGTTGAAGCACAGGATGCAGCGTCCTCCCCTTGCCCTACGTCGGAAACAGAGGCGCGGCAGCGTAAGCAGAAATCACCCAAGCGTCATAAGAAGCGGCGCAAGACAACCGACGACGTAGTACAGCCCGAGGCGACACCGCTGGATGACGAGGTGCCTCAACCGCTCCACCGCGCCGACACAGGCGACCCTACCGTCTCACAAGGTTCGACGTCTTCTCCCACTACCGCTGGGTCTGGACCACATGGGGATGCGGGAGATCACCGCAGCTCCGACACCGGGGATGCACCCTTGCCTCCGTCTGCCTCTCGAGATACAGTGGTGTCAACGTCCCTGGGCGACTGGGCGCAGGAGATGGAGTTGCAGGATGCGTTTCAGGACCAAGACGATTCACCGATGCCGATGGCAGCGTCTACGCGGCCGGCGACAGACGCCTAGGGCGGCATGAGCACCTCTCGTCGCTGCCTAGCACTTCGCAAGACCGGCGCTCCACGTCACGACTACTGCCCTCCTGTCATACCATGGTCACCACCCGAGACTTGATGGACCAGGCATACCGCCTCGCCACGATCAACGTCAATGGCATTACATCTGATGTCGAGACCCGTATGCTGAAGGATACGTTACGCGCTGCGGATCTGGACGTTGTTTTCCTTCAAGAAGTCCGATCAGGACTCTGTCTCGATGCCTACGGATATGACGCCTACACTATGCCTGCAGATGTGGGCGGCGGAGGTACGGCGATTCTACTGCGGGAAGGGATAATGGCCACTGATGTCTCCTATTTACCGTCGGCCCGGGGGGTCGCACTCACGATTGGTACAGTGCGTCTGGTGAACTTATATGCTCCTTCAGGCACCGACAAAAGGAGAGAACGGCGCACCTTTTTTGCCGAAGATATAGCCCCGCTATTCCAGGGCAATACCGACCACTTGGTAGTAGGTGGCGATTTTAATTGTGTGCTCCGCCCATCCGACCAGGAGCCACACTATACCACGTGCCCGGCACTCCAGGCACTTGTACAGGACTTGGCCTTGTTGGACACCTGGATCATCCAACACGGCGACCGTCGAGCACACACTTACTATACTAGTCACTCCGCGAGCCGTTTGGATCGAGTCTACGTCACCCGCGGCCTACGATCGGCCGTTGTCGACGCTGAGATGTGGCCGGCAGCGTTCACGGATCACCTCGCATATGTGTGTACTCTCACCCTTCCCCGCCAGCGCGTCCGCCGAAGTAGGGGTCCGTGGCGCCTCAATGTGGCCCTTCTTGATGAGATAAATTGCAGACGCGCAGTCGAGTCCACATGGAGCAATTGCCACCGGCGTTTACCCGCCTACCGTTCTGTACTTCAATGGTGGTTACGGTGTGCAAAACCCGCACTGTGCCGAACATTAGTCAGCTATGGACGCGACCGAGCGCGCTGGTATACTGCGACTACTGATTTTTACTATACTGCGCTCCGCGAACTGGCTGTACAACCGCCGTCGCCAGAGCGACAATCAGCAGTACAACGCGTCAAGGCACAATTGCTTCGTATCAACGCCGTACGTCTTGCGGGTGTGCGGGTGCGAGCGAGGACGACTGATGATGTTCGTGGTGAACGACCTTCACCCACCATATCATTCAAGAACGCCGAAGACGCAAGAGGCAGCTAATTACCGAGGTTGAGACGGAGGATGGGCGACGCGTTGACGCACAAATGGATATCGTCCGAGCGTTCACACAGTCATATAAACTTCTTTACGAGAGGGAGTCCCACATGAATGTAGGGGTCAGGGAAGTCCTATCTGACCTACCAGTCTCTCGGAACCTACAAGATGACGCTACGCTCTTGTCGGCGGTGACTTTGGAAGAACTGCGAGAGGCTCTGTTGCGTGGCTCTCCCAACAAAACGCCTGGCCCTGACGGCCTCCCTCTTGAATTTTACAAGCGGTTCTTTGATCTCATGGGCCCAATGTGGGTCAGGATGTACAGTGAACTCCTGGACGCCGATTTTCAGGTACCATCTGACTTTACTGAGGGTCTCTTGATCCCTGTGCCCAAACCCGGCGGAGGCCGTCGCCCTCTTGATTTTCGCCCGTTGACAATGCTAAACACTGACTATAAGCTGTTGACACGCATGCTCCGTGAGAGGCTCAAACCTACGGTAATGGCGGCCATTCACACTGATCAAACCTGCCTTGGGGGCGACACTAATGTGTTTACGACTTTAAGCACCTATAGAGACGTGGTGGCGCTCATGCAAACTTGCCTCCTCCAAGGCGCCCTTGTTGCGCTGGACTTCGACCATGCTTTCGACCGCGTTAACCATGGTTTCCTGCGTGCTGTTATGGAACACATCGGTGTCCCGCGTCTGACGACGTCTGTTGTGCTTCGATTGATCCATGGGGCTGTCACGAGGATTATGATCAACGGCTGTCGGTCCGCCCCCGTCCGTGTCAACAGGTCCGTCCGGCAGGGTTGTCCTCTTTCTGCCATGCTCTTCGCCGTTGCCCTCGAACCAGCTCTTCACGGACTACGGCGACGCTTAGAAGGACTTACCCTCCGTTCCGTAACCATTCGATGTGGTGCATACGCAGACGGTGTGATGTTCTTAGCACGGTCTGGTGACGAAATACACACGGCGTTTTCCTGGCTCCACCAGTATGGGGCGGTGGCAGGCAGTGTGCTCAACCTTCGGAAATCACGCTACATGGAGGTAGGACGAGGAATGCCTGCAGGTCTGGCCGTACCTCTGATAAAGGTCCCGATGCTCAGGTGTTTAGGGATATCACTCCATCGACAAATACAACGCACGGCGGCCTTTACGTATCGTATGGTCTTACGACGACTCCGTTTAGAGGCTCGTCTCAATAAATTCAGATCATTGAACATTTTGCAACGCGCCCAATACGTCAATGTGTACATGGCTTCTCACCTTAACCATTACGCCCATGTACTGCCGATAACGGACACGATGGCTTCTAGGATACAGGCCGTGTTTGGACACGTGGTGAACGATGGTGCTGTTTTCAAGATCCGTTTTGTTACGCTTACTTTACCCTTCGACAAAGGCGGTGTTGGACTCACTCACGTCAAGCACAGAGCGCTGGCACTGTATCTCCGTTCCATGAGGCGACTCTGGCTTTCACCAACAGCCAGTCTCCCCGGCCTACTGATTGAAGAAGTGGCCCCACGTACGCTGTACCCACCGGTACCAGTTGGACATTTATCGCCCTCGCTGTCACATATTAGAACGTTTTTCGTAGAGCATAGCTATGTGTTGCGGGTTATATCGGAGACACGGAATCCGACAGCGAAGACTTATTATAGTGCTCTCCAGCACTGGACTCCGGATAACGACATTGTACGGCGCCACCCTACGGTCGACTGGCCACGGGTATGGCGAGCCATCCACGCGCCGTTCCTGTCTACTTTCGTGCGGTCGACGTGGTATGTGGTCGTTAACGAGAAACTTCCAACCCGACAACGGCTGCATGCCATTCACCTAATTGACGACCCTGTGTGCCCCCGTTGCACGACGTTAGACACGGACGAACATAGACTGAACTGTGGCCCCGCGCGTGAGTGCTGGAAACTGATCCGCCAGATCCTGGCTTTCCTGCTCCGCCGCCCCTACGTTTCGATTTTACCCCAAGAACTCTTTCATCCCGACGCTGTCTATTTCCCTATGACCCGGATGAATGCGGTTAATTGGGTACGAGGAATGGCGATACACTACATATACCGCGATGGAGACAAAGACGTCCTCGATTTATGGTACTATATGATCGACGAGTTTCTGGTCTTAACGAACAGACAGGATTACCGGAACCTTTTTGCGAACTATTTGGGTTCGTCATTCATGGACCCACCACCCAGCTGGGGTGTGCCGGGTGTGAGAAGACATTGACTTGTAGATGTGATCTTTCCACTATTCCCCTATGGTAACAGGAACAGTCTCTGACTGTGTGCAGCGGCCCCGGGCGCTCCAACGATTGGTGGCTGGTGATGTCCAATGTAATGACGACCGCCCGTTCCTGGCCGCCCGCCTAGCAATGTGACCGCGGCGAGCAAGATGGCCCTTTTTAGTTCACTTTATTGGCAACTTTTTGCGCATGGCTGCCTTGTTTTTTTATGCATTCTCAAAAAAAAAAAAAAAGTAGCATCACTGACCTGTAAGAAGATGATTTAGCACTTCCAATTTTTTTTTCCTCACATTCGCCTTTTGTACTAAAAAAAAAAAAAGAACTGAAAGAAAATTTCAAGTAGCATTACAGTGAAGTAAGTGTTTTCCTCTTTATAATTTACAAAGATGATAAATAAAACTATATTTTTTGATCTGTTACTTAGCAATGTGCCAGTTAGCGAATATCAGATTCTCAACAACAAGGAACATTTCTTTTCAGTTAATTTTTATATTTGAGTTGCATTAAATCGCGTCGGACAGACATAAGAAAACGTTTCAAGTGCGTTATTTTTGCCACTTTCTGAAAAGCCGTCACAACGCTCTGTCGGGCAGCAAAGTGTCATTAAGACTCATTCTTTGTTTTTGTATATTTGTGTTTTCATGAATGGGAAAACATATATTGTAGTTTTATCTATGTTTTCAATTAATTATAATGCAGATATTTCAGTAAAAAAAAATAAAAAAAGTTGGTAAAGCACTTGCCCGCGAAAAAAAAAAAAAAAAGTTGGTAGAGCACTTGCCCGCGAAAGGCAAAGGCCGCGAGTTCGAGTCTCGGTCGGCCACACAGTTTTAATCTGCCAGAAAGTTTCAAGTAATTTTCTAATTAGTCACTGTATACACCGTTTGCTAGGCTGCCAGCCAGGCATTTTCACTTTGCAAGATCGCTCTCTTGGCTGTAGTATTGGTTGCTTGCTGAAAGTAATTTTGTTGTGCGTTAAAGTAAGCTTAGCCACTGAGACAGAGTCATCTATTTCTACCTGGACATATATTCAAAGATTGTCACCGGTAATGGGCACAGTTTCCTTGACTGGGACATTACTGTAAGTATTTATGGCAGTTATTTGATGTAAAGGATCTGTGGAATTTTTGATTATATGTTGTTTATAATACACAATATCAATTAAGAGTATCATCTCTTGTCTGCTTTTAGAATTATAGCATCGTTAATTTTATTTTTCCTTTACTCTATTTAGCGTTTGGCTTTCTATGGTTAGGTTACTGTTATTGCTTTGTTTGTTGTCACGTTTCTATTTTGGATATTTTACCGCCTACTTCATTTAGTTCTACTACTGGAAATTTTGGTACATCGACTGTAATTTTTACATGTCCAATCACTTCAACTATACTACTACCTGATGGTTTTCATTCAGTACTAAGAGTAAAATATGCCTGTAATGGGTTCATTTCATTGTCCGTAAATTTAACATTGATAACATTAGATGTTCTTTCAAACAACTGAAATTTAGAATTTTATCTGATTTGTGATTTCATAGGGTATTTCTTTGCTTGTCAAGTCTTTTTCTTGCTATGCCAGTTTAGAATCCTTTACTGTTCATTTCTGTCATATTGAGCGGTAATGTTCACCATAATGCCAGATTTTGGAGCCTTTGGTTGTTTGTCTATTTCAAGCTGTGTTAGATTAAATTAAATATTCGCAATTGATTTACTTTATGATTTTGTCGGATATCATTTTTCATCCACATCGGTTTACTTTTATCTGTTGTTCATCCTGTTGTGTATGAAGTTGGCTTAGCATATTTTGCGTTGACTGTTTTTACTTTCATGAATACCACAATTGGCACACACATTTTCTTTTATTTTTCAAGTCTCTTGGAGGCACCTTTTGTGTAATACACAACTTGTCCCGTCTACTTGAGGTACAGTAAGAGCGTACTAACTTATAAACTGTGCAAGCATTTACTGATAATGCTTTTAATTTTCATGTAATCCCCAGCTCTTTTTCTTTGTAGATGTAAATGAATCCAAATCGATTGTGTCTGTTAGTACAGCTGCTGTTTTGCTCTACATTTTTGGAACGTGAGTGGTAACTGCCACAGTGAAAATGTCCTTATATACTGTAATCTTTGGATGTTGTAAAGCAGGTAGGGCCCCTTGTTCCAAATTGCTCCGTAGGCGTCAGATGATGGTCATCACTCCACTAATCTCTCTGTAGATATGAAATTACAATGAAATCCAGACCATTTGCTGCTTACAGGCGTTGATAAATATCAGTGTGGACAGTTGAAAATATGTTCCTCGACCGGGACTCTCCTGCTTACGTGGCAGACGCTCCATCCAATTTAGCCACGGAGGACACTGCTCCACGTGAGACAGACACATTTCCAACTTCCTGTCCACACACTACATTTGTACTGCCCCTGCCCGCTGTACTCATTACTCGCGGCAGTCAATCTACCTATTCTCTTAAGAGTTTGAGCAATGTGAGTGCATCCGCGCTGAAGAAGATCGTTGGCCAGCAGGCCTTATCTATGCGAAGATGGCATCTGTTCCTTCTGACATAGAAATTTGATTAGTAGTATTAGTGGAGGTAATAGTAGACAGAGTAGTAACAGACGAATAAGAATATTTCGAAGTAATGGTAAAATGTAGCGAGAAGAAAGACATCTCGAACCGAGTGTTTCTGCAGTCACAGCTGGCTTTTTTGCCCATAACGTTACGCCACGTGTTTTGCTTGCAGTGATCGTTAGCATGCGGCCGCTGTCTGTCAAAGTTGCCAATCATTCGACACGGAGCGATACAGGCGCGCAGAAAATACCGCTGTTGCCGTCAGCCTGTATTAAAACTTCAATCAAACAAAAGACGTCACTGGCCATGAAAAACGTGGATGTCAATTTAGAAGTGGACACCGGAGCATGTGCATTCGTTATTAACGCGGAGATACATTGGCGTTTCACGTCAGTTCTTTGCAGGCAACTAAACGTTATTTATTGCTTTAACAGGCCCAATAACAGTCGTTAAGATATATAGATACATATGTCGATTAATGTTTGTAAAGTCGTCTCCGAAGCATACATGCATATCTTATATAGACGCCTCTTAGCGGATTTAGTAACGATGTTTCAGATGAATGATGTCCTCTGTATGATACATCTAAAATCGTATTTAGCTGTAAACCGTTTCTAGATACAGAACCGATATCTACGACATATGGTACATATACATTACTAAAGTGCAGAGACTGTCACCCGCTTTCCCGACACCAGGCAAGACATTTTAATTCTTTGTTTCTTTAATATTATCTCCATTCGCAACCAATTATGATATTTATATATGTCACTGAATGCACCTGCATATCTAAACTACTGTCAATTAAATTTTCTACACCGAGAAGAAACGCAGACTATAAACGGGTATTCATCGGACAAATACATCATACTAGAACTGACATGTGATTACATTTTCACGCAATTTGGGTGCATAGATCCGGAGAAATCAGTACCCAGAAGAACCGCCTCTGGCCATGATAACGGCCTTGATACGCCTGGGCATTCAGTCAAACAGCGCATACATGGAATGTACAGGTGCAGCTGCCTGTGCAGCTTCACCACGATACCACAGTTCATCAAGAGTAGTTATTAGCGTATTGTGACGAGCCAGTTGCTCGGCAGCCATTGAACCAGACGTTTTCAGTTGGTGTGAGGTCTGGAGAATGTGCTGGCCAGGGCAGCAGTCGAACATTTTCTGTATCCAGAGAGACCTGTACAGGACCTACAACATACGATCGTGCATTATCCTGCTGAAATATAGGGTTACGCAGGGATCGAAAAAAGGGTAGAGCCACGGGTCGTAACACATCTGAAATGTAACGTCCACTGTTCAAAGTGCCTTCAATGCGAACAAGAGGTGACCGAGACGTGTAACCCCATACCATCACGCCGGGTGATACGCCAGTATGACGATGACGAATACACGCTTCCAATGTGCGTTCACAGCGATGTCACCAAACACGGATGCGACCATCATGATGCTGTAAACAGAACCTGGAGTCATCCGAAAAAATGACGTTTTGCCATTCGTGCACCCAGGTTCGTCATTGAGTACACCATTGCAGACGCTCCTAACTGTGATGCAGCGTCAAGGGTACCCGCAGCCATGGTCTCTGAGCTGATAGTCCATGCAGTTTCTAACGTCGTCGAACTGTTCGTGCAGATGGTTGTTGTCTTGCAAACGTCGCCATCTGTTGACTCAGGGATCCAGACATGACTGCACGATCCGATACAGCCACGCCGATAAGATGCCTGTCATTTCCACTGCTAGTGATACGAGGGCGTTGGAACCCAGCACGGCGTTCCTTATTACCCTCCTTAACTCACTGATTCCATATTCTGCTAACAGTCATAGGATCTCGACCAACGCGAGCAGCAATGTCGCGATATGATAACCGCAATCGCGATATGCTACAATCCGACCTTTATCAAAGTCGGAAACGTGATGGTACACATTTCTCCTCCTTACACGACGCATCACAACAACGTTTCACCAGGCAACGCCGGTCAACTGCTTTTTGTGTTTGAGAAATCGGTTTGAAACTTTCCTCATGTCAGCAAGTTATTGGTGTCGCCACCGGCGCCAACCTTGTGTAAATGCTGTGAAAAGCTAATCATTTGCATATCATAGCATCTTCTTCCTGTCGGTTAAATTTCGCGTTTGTAGCACGTCATGTATGTGGTGTAGCAATTTTGATGGCCAATAGTGTATATCGCATATGTCATATAGGTCATGAAACATGACATCATAAAGATGGATGAAAAAGCTAGTTTTCTTGAAAATGATTGCTAGTGAGTCAGAATGCTGGATTGGGTTGTTTGGGGGAGAAAACCAAACAGGCAGGACATCAGCCTTATCGGATTAGCGGATTAGGGAACGACGGGGAAGGAAGTCGGCGTGGTCTTCCAAAAAACCATCCCGGCACTTGCCTGGAGCGACTTAGGGAAATCACGGAAAACAAAAATCAGGATCGCCGGACAGGGAATTTAACCGTCGTCCTCCAGAATGCGAGTCCAGTGTGCTAGCCACTGTGCCATCCCTCTTGGTGCGCCAGGAT
This sequence comes from Schistocerca gregaria, assembly GCF_023897955.1. Taxonomy (NCBI): domain Eukaryota; kingdom Metazoa; phylum Arthropoda; class Insecta; order Orthoptera; family Acrididae; genus Schistocerca; species Schistocerca gregaria. The sequence continues at coordinate 296,455,210 of NC_064920.1, forward strand.
GTGCTTAAACCAAAACTGCTAGTTTGAGCGCTTAGCGCCATCCAATAAAATTTAAACATTTGAAACTGGGAGTTTAGGGGCTACTGTTTGAATCTCATCATGATGCTGTACATAATTTTCAAGAGAACGTCTGATTAAAATTTAATATGCATCTACGATTGTTTATTATTATTATTTTTTTCTCTTTCGGTGTGGGCTTCGCTATGTGCCTGACACCCATCGAATCTAATCAATGCGTGTCTTCCGAAGATATAATTAAAAAGTCTGCTGGCACATTTGTGTTTCATTCGAGGTACTTACCAGTCCTTGGAAACAGATACTTCTATTATTCTGCATACTGATGAGCTACTGGCTACAGTATCAGTATCCTAGCTCTATTCGCAAGATGATGAACCAAAACATGACCACTGCCCACCATGAAAGTGAATGTCTCCTGGTGGTGTAGGGTGCTCGACACGCAGTAAGATAACAATGTAAGTGGAACAGAGACGTATGGAGCACGTTGAAAATATGAGTATGTGACGACCGTTTGGTCATCCATGGTTTGACACAGTAAGTGGAATTCGGAGGTCTGTGTCTGATCTGACACATTTTGCTGCCGGCAAAAGCGTTTCTGAACACACCGCTTAGCACACATTCTTGAACATAGGACCGCGCGCAGTAGATGACATAAACGTATTAAACTCACGATATCGTTAGTCACGATTGCATTGGGAGTGGAATCATCGATCTTCGATCCGTACCAATGTAAACGTGTCGTCTTGTCTGACGGTTCACGTTCCTCTTTGCACCACATCAATGGACCTGTTCAGACAGGCTGTCATTTATGCAAACTGTCGCATAATCACCAGTGCACACCCTTCATACCGCTGTGGTCTCGCGGTTCTAGGGGCTCAGTCCGGGACCGCGTGACTGCTACGGTCGCAGGTTCGAATCCTGCCTCGGGCAATGATGTGTGTGATGTCCTTAGGTTAGTTAGGTTTAAGTAGTTCTGAGTTCTAGGGGACTGATGACCACAGATGTTGAGTTCCATAGTACTCAGACCCATTTTTTGAACACCCTTCTTACTTTATATGCAGTTTTTATGAAATAATATTTTAATTAATTTTATATTGTTTATTGTTGCAAGCACGACAGATAAAATACGATTCTCACCATTAGCTCCTGCAGTTGAAAATATTTTAAGTTTATCCACTTTCACCTATTATGTGGGGATATGCACATCACAGAAAGATTTCCTGCTGTGGACGTACGATCTTTAATTTGCAAACTATTTTTATATAACACTGACCTCCTTTGTTAGATATGGAACATGGTATCATTACTGTAACTAATTATGGTATAAAAAATGCCCTTCGCTACTTTCATCTCTTGATTACACATAAAATGAAAGTACACACCTTTGACAAAAATCAGCCTCCAATGGCGTCTTTCCCGATCAAAGGATAAACGAAGGCTACCTAAGCATTCAAGCGAACGTCGAAGGCTCTTACAACTTTACCGGCTACAAGAAGACAGAGACAGCAATGTTTTAACCTCCACTATTTATAGGCAATTTAATATGCATCTTTGTAATTATTTTTAATTATCATTGTCTGCTTCGATACATACATTCGCCGATAACGTTATTTGTGAAATATAGATACATAAGTATTGCACAAACTTAAAAATGAAAAATCGTTATTTTCCTTTATACATAATCTACAACCATTCCTACCGTAATGAAATAATAATAATGATACAGATAAAAGTTTATTTTTATTTTTTTATATTATAACGATTTTGTAAATGTCTTGCCAGGAGACGTCACAATACGGCTGCTCAAAATGTATGTTGCACCACTGATACATGGCCGTGGGGCGGTATTATGTCATGGAGGGACATTCAGAAGGGTTTCCATGGGACGCGTGATAGTTATGGAAGCCTTCTAGGGGGGGGGGGGGGGGGGGTAACGTGAACATTAGTGCGGAAAATCTGCACGCTTCATGCTTGGTGTCACCTCTGACAGTGATATCATCTTCCAGTGGCATATACATGTCGCAAGGCGCAATCGGGCGGCAGTATTGTGAGATTTATGACAGTAAATTAACGTTGATGTCTTTACCACAACGTTCGCCTGATGTCAAACGTAGGGAACATACGTAAGAGACAATTGAACACCGGCTCCAAGACCCCAGGCTACCGGCACTTAAAATACGGGATTGACTTCAGATATGCTTGGACATCTGGTGCCATATACCGCCGGAAACCTACCACACATATGTCAAATACATGCCTTGCACTACCACTGCAATACTGCGCCCCAAATTGGGCCATCACACATTTAGCCCAGAGGTATAATTTTTTTTATTTTATCCAGCTTCACTTACCTGCACTTACAACTAGACGCTAGTATAACAGACTGTCTTGTCGTGTTCGAATTGCTACCTCAATACGCCTAGCAGCTAAGCCCGCATCTCGTGGTCGTGCGGTAGCGTTCTCGCTTCCTGCACCCGGGTTCCCGGGTTCGATTCCCGGCGGGGTCAGGGATTTTCTCTGCCTCGTGATGGCTGGGTGTTGTGTGTTGTCCTTAGGTTAGGTAGGTTTAAGTACTTCTATGTGCTAGGGGACTGATGACCATAGATGTTAAGTCCCATAGTGCTCAGAGCCATTTGAACCAAATGCGAAGAATACTACAAGCGGCGAACATTTTATATTGCAATTGTCATTGGATCCGCCCACGAGCAGTACTACAGCTAATTAAAATAGGTAATTAATAGAGTCACTGGTATGAAATTTTAATTCGGATGAATCATTGTTTTTTTTTCTAGTCAATCATTGACTATACCCCCAATCTGATAAAACTTATTCTCTGGTCCACGTCAGACCAGATCGAAGTAACTGTAATCTATCTGAGCCAAAAGATTTGAAGGAGCTCCAATTCTTTTTGGACAACGTAAGTTCCTTTGGCTATTTTATACCATATGCTAATCAGATATCACTTCCTTTGATTCAGCTAAGATATAAGTAAATTAAAATTCACCGTCCGTCACTTGCCAGTCAGTGTTTCCGAAATTCCCTGTATGGTCTCATTTTTCTCAACGAAAACATTGACTTTAGGCTTCGGATGCTTTGCAGTTTGGGATCATCAGTGTTTTGTCACACAATTCCCCAAAGAAAGTCAAGAACAGGCTGCATGATAATGTGGAACAATATCAATGGAGAGATGTACTACAGCCATAAAGCACTATTATTTACAGCGCAACTTAATTACTTATTTTCTTATACGAAGCAAAGATCCACCTAGTCAAGGACCGCAGGCCTTTATTTTGGTTTTTGACGAATGACTCTAGTAGACAAAACGGTACAACAATTACGCTGTGGGTGCCGTTTTTGAACAATTGGTATTATAAGATCCACGAGAGGCGTACCGCTTAACACCCTCTCGTGCATTTTGATAGATCCAGTACGACAATCAGGAGGTACTCTCCTTGCGCCTCGATGAGAACAGAACGACATGTGTGGATAAAACTCCTGCGTCAAGATCCTTAATATTCCTTACTGATTACTGGTTTCAGCTCATTACCGAGCTACCTTCAAATTAATCCAAAAGTGTAATATTAACATCACTGTAACTTCTGGAGCTAAGTCACCCTAGTTAAATAAAAAAAGTCCTAAAGTGAAATTCTGAGTTGGTTATTGAACTTGACAACGTTGATGACTAATCAAATGTTGTTACATAAAAAAAACCACTCCGTCTACAGGCCACAAGTGGCCCATCGGGACCATCCGACCGCCGTGTCATCCTCGGAGGAGGATCCAGATAGGAGAGGCGTGGGGTCATCTCACCGCTCTCCCAGTCGTTATGATTGTATTCTTAACCGAAGCCGCTACTGTTCGGTCGAGTAGCTCCTTAATTGGCATCACCTGGCTGAGTGCACCCCGAAAAATGGCAACAGCGCTTGGCAGCCTGGCTGGTCACCCATTCAAGTGCCGACCACGCCCGACAACGCTTAACTTCGGTGATCTCACGGGAACCAGTGTAGCCACTGCGGCAAGGCCATTGCCGAATGTTGTTACATGATCCAATAAAATTCTCGCTTTACGATTTTTATTTAACTAGAGCAACTAAACTGAAAAAAAAAACGATGTGTAATGAATCACACACGTTAAACGACATTTTAGATTGATCTGAAGATGGCTCGATAAAGACCTGAAACCGGCAATAATTAAAAAATTTTCGATACTGACATACGGTTTTTATCTATACGTGTTTTAAATTAACAGACTGCACGTCTCCTCATCTCTCTCCCTTCCCTTGTAATCCCGACTATACTTCGGCCTAAGATCTTCAAGCTGCTGTATGAGACGCTCTCGCTGATGTCGATCTAGACATAGCAAAGACGTACTTGAAAGTATTTAGACCTGGTTCAACGTTTCTTCCTATAACCTACTTCCTATCACCAGTATGGCCACACGTACATCAAATATGGTGTCACGTTGGGAGGGTAGTGGATTGTTGGGCGCTGTCTTGTTGCTTGTGGTAGACGGTATCTCCATATGTCATCAAAGAAATCAGCAGGTAAAGCCCGAACACTGATGAATATCTTCACCATAAAAGAAGTACCACATACCGATGTATTCAACAGTAGGCCACAGTTCAATCTGACCAAGTTCTGTTAGGTTTACAAAATGAACAAAATAAGACATGTGATTCCCCAGCCATAGTGTATGCAGAACAATTGGTCAAAATATTTACGGCCGAAATCACGATAATTACGCCCACGGTGGCTTCTGTGGAAACTCTGAAACAATTTCTTGTTACATGTCGATCTGTCCCCAAAAACGACTGTAGAGCATATGAGGTGCTGCACACGCCCCGGCACTGTACGTTTGTCGTTCACGTGCGCCATGCACTACGATATGGGCTTTCTACACACATTCATACACTGGGATGATCACAGGGGATTGTCCGTGGAAATTGGGAAGGGGGAAGGAGGGGGAGCAACTGTTTGAAGTGACAACAGGACAAGAGCACTGTATCAATGCAATCAGCTCCGCCCGCGACAACTAGGGATGCTGCCTCTTCAGGTCCACGTAACTCAGTGCGCTACCAACGCCAGCTATACCTGCCATCTGGCCCAGAAGATGACGCTGTTCAGGCTTACCCACTCTTTACCCACACCCCAGGCGAGGTACAACCACCGCCCCCGCTGTAATCCCACTATGCAGAAACCACCACGCGCTAAACATGTCGGTGAAACCCATGGAGGTCGAGCCAATGACCCCAACCGTGCAAGCTCCATCCTCTGGCCGTGACTCTCTGCTTTCGCTACCGATCATCACACAGCAATTACAGGGATATCCACCTCCTCCTATTCCCTTCGTGGCAGGTCACAGTTTCATCTCAGTCACTACCATGTCAGCGGCCTCTCCACTCTAACGTTACGATCCAGAGGGAGGAGGCGATACAGTGAATGCACGACAAGGTTCCTCAGCGACGCCTGCTGTTCAGGAAATCGCAACATACACCCACGTCTCGGGTTGGGATCACCACTGGTCACCTACACGATATAAAAACGTAGCCTACATGTCCCAACATCGTACATTTTTGGTATAGAATCCGTAGTATGCCAATTTTTATTTTTATTTTTTTTTAGTTATAAGTTTCGTGACTGGTTTCATGCAACTCACCACGAACCCTCTCTTGTGCCAACCTTTTCCTCTCAGAGTACCATTTACATCTTACGTCCTTATTTATTTGTTGTATTCCAATCTCGGTCTTCGTCTACACTTCTCATACTATACAGCACCTTCTATGACCATAAGGTTATTACCTGATGTCGTATAATATGTCCTGTCATCTTAAACATCTACTGCTTTCCGTACGTTCTTCATAACTTAGTTTTTCAATCCACCACATTGCAAACGCTTGTGATCAGGTTTTCCCATACTCTACGTTTGACTAATGTACAAAGCTGTTTTACAACATACTTTCTAACAGATTTTTTCCTCAAATTAGGTATTCTATGATTAAGATGACCTTGACTTATTTTTTATTTTCCCGCACTCTGTTTGACAGAGTTCTTCCTCAAATTATGTATTTTAAGATTAAGATGACCTTGACGTGTTTTTTCATTAGGATTTCGGGTTCACGTTACTTGCAGTCATATCGTTTGGTCCCTCAGCAATGATTCCACCTGTTGAATTCAGGGTCGATGATTGCACTTACACAGTTCAAGTTTACGCCGGTAACCAGTGTAGTTTCACAGACTAAGGTACTGACGATACTTATTTATGTACACACGATCACGCGGTATCTGCATTCATTGCCGTTATGAACGCAGTCCCACAAGGTACTCGTCCCATAGGCGAATTAAAGGAACACTCTAGGAGACATCAGCATGTTGGATCATTTGTTGAAAGACTTGTGGGGGAGCGCATGTGCACTTGGAGCAGCCACAAAAACCTACAGGAAGTATTATTGGTCAAAACGAGAAGAAATGATTCTATAGGTGGCCCTGGTGCGAGCTGTGGACCTCCACAATTGACGACTAACAGCAGTTGGCAATTAAGCAGCAGGTGTCCTGTCAGATGGTATCCTAATTCGATGGTATTAAGACTTCACATGGGCTCCTTGCCCGTAGGTAGTGGAGGCAGAACCTAGCGCCGACAACTTGCTCACGCATCTCGAAACGCAGACTATCGTAGTTCTCCCCTTGCTGCTGGCTCCTGGGGCGCGATTGCCTGATGCTTGGCTAGCACTGGCAGCATGTGTGAAATTCTGGTCTACTGTTGTCACAAGAAGAGAGAGGTACAAGATGTGATTGTTGAACAACCACGATATCGCCACAACTTTCCCATTATGTCATCAACTTCACACTAATGGCAGTGGTGTAATGGTGTAGTAACGTGTTCCTTCACAAGCCCCAGTAGCGACTTGTGCAGTGTCAGTGTACTGATACATTTTCTTGCGAAAAACGTCTGTCGATGCGTCTAGCATGAACCTTGCTATGACTTACTTTGCTGGTAAGATCGCAGGTGTTTGCTACTGCGAAAGAAGTGTCCGCGTGCGTCATAGCAGTCGCCAGAAACTGGGACACGTTTTCATATCCGCTGATGGAATGTGCATTAACGAAGATAAACTGACATCCGGCCTTGTCTTCTTGCTGTTTCACTATGTTTGTCAGGCAGTGGGTTTAAAAATTATGTATTTCTTTCATTTCTGTTGTCTGATAAAATGAAACAGAGTAAATGTGCTGCCATATATGCTTGTTTCTTGTTTACTGTTACGGCTATTTCTCAAATGTGGTTTTTAAATCGAAGTCGCCTGAACAGATGTCATTGAGGTCGCAGTTGATTATAATTGTAATGTGTCATGAATCCCAACATATGAAGGTTTAATGTTTTTCTGTAGTACCAGTGGGGCTGCTAAATTTACATTCACTGATCTCATTACATAAAGTTACCAGCGGCCGATTTGTTTAATCCTACCTTCAAACTGTCGGACTCCGAATCACTGAATCTTCTACGTCTGAGGACCATCTATTAAGTAGGACAACAGTTTATCTCTCGGCCAGTTTAGATTTTCAAAAATCTACAATTTTTTATGAGAAATATTGGAATATCCCTGCTTTAGCACCTACAATTTCTTTGAGTTTCGGTTGGTGGCTAAACTACACACAGCCTTTAAAATGGCGTCTGTAGCGGAAATGCTTACCACGCAGAGAGTTGTCATTTTCTTTTGGTCGAAAACCAGAGCATCACAGATAATGATACGCGCTTGTAGAATGTCCACGGAGACTTTAATACAATGTCTTCTGCGATGAATTTGGCTACCTCGAATGCTTCAGCTCTCTTCACAGCTTTTGTAATGGCCTAGCCCATCAGATTATCTGTGCAAACAATAATCCATCTATTGCCACTAGCACACGTTGGAAATCGTCTGAGGAGGTCAATCCCAACACGCTGGAAAGGCATTTCGGCTTGAGGAATTAATATGAGTCGACTTGGCACTCTCGACAGTGTGACACATAGTGACGGACACTCCTAAATAAGCCTGGCCAGAAACATCTCTTTCGGATCCTGTCATATGTCTCAATAAATCCTAAATGTCCGGTCACAGGTGTGTCATGGAATTTCTGTAGAACATCTAAGCCCATGTGTTTAGGAATCACTGGTACCCACCTCTCTCTAAATGTAAGTTTTTCTTGGAAAGTATGAGAGACAGTCGGCGTCTTGATGTTTTGTCCCACTTCTGTACACTATGGTAATGTCATACTCTTGAAGACGTAGGACCCACCTGGCGAGTCATCCTGTTGGATCCTTAAGACCTGTCAACCAGCAAAGTGAATGAGGGTCTGTAACAACTGTGAATGGCCATCCATACAGATATTGTCGAAATTTGCACATGACCCAGATCACAGCAAGAGATTCTCTGTCTGTAGTTGAGTAGTTTCTCTTAGATTTTGTAAGTCTCCTAGAATCATAGGCTATTACCTTTCCTTTTCCATCTGAAATCAGCACCAGAACAGCACCGATCCCATACCCACTGACGTCTGTGTCTAGTTCTGTAGGTGCTCTCTCATCGTACAGGCCAAATACAGGGTCAGTCGTCAGAGACTTTCTCAGCACATCGAAAGAACCTTGTTCAGCACCAACCCAGATAAATTTAACATCAGCTTTTAACAACTCTTGGAGTGGCCTGGCTTTCATACAGAAGTCTTTGATGAAACGACGGTAACGAGAACACAATCCGAGGAAGCTTCCCACATCTCTAATACTTTTAGGAATAGGAAATTTCCCTATAGATCTCACCTTCGTTTGATACCAGATGCACAAGTATTTTTATTTCTTTTGCTTCAAAGAGACGCTTTCTTGGATTAAGTTTCAGTCTGGCTTGTTGGAGACAATTACGAACGGCCCTCAGTCTTTTTATGTGTTCATCAAATGTGCTGCGAATACATAGAAAGAAAGATCCTTTATCATTTAGCTACAATATAGCAGGTCACCAACTGGAAGCAGTTAATTCCATAAATTATCTGGGAGTAGGCATTAGGAATGATTTAAAATGGAATGATCATATAAAGTTGATCGTCGGTAAAGCAGATGCCCGACAGCTTCATTGGAAGAATCCTAAGGAAATGCAATCCGAAAGCAAAAGAATTACGTTACAGTGCACTTGTTCGTCCACTGCTTGAATACTGCTCACCAGTGTGGGATCCGTACCAGATAGGGTTGATAGAACAGACAGAGAAGATCCAACGGAGAGCAGCGCGCTTCATTACAGGATCATTTAGTATTCGCGAAAGCGTTACGAAGATGATAGATAAACTCCACTGGAAGAATTTGCAGGAGAGACGCTCTGTAGCTCGGTACGGGCTTTTGTTGAAGTTTCGAGAACATAACTTCACCGAGGAGAGAAGCAGTATATTGCTCCCTCCTACGTATATCTCACTAAGAGGCCATGAGGATAAGATCAGAGAGATTAGAGCTCACACAGAGGCATACTGATGTTCTTTCTTTCCACGAACAATACTAGACTGGATGGAAGGGAGAACCAATATAGGTACTCAAAGTACTCTCCGATACACACCGTCAGGTGGCTTGCGGAGTATGGATGTAGATGTAGATGGGGAAATGTCTATGAGAACAGTATAATGTCATCTATATAACGAAGACACATCGTCCACTTCCGGTGCCTTAGAAGATTATCCATCATTCGTCGGAAGTTGCTGGTGCCTTACATAAAACCAAATGGCGTTACCTTAAACTCGTACAGGCCCTGAAGGGTGATGAATGCAGTTTTTTCACGGTCAACCACACCTACTTCGATTGCCAGTATCACGAGTACATGTCCATGGTTGAGAAAAACTTAGCCCCCTTTAGAAAATACCATCAGTTCGTGGAAAAGGGTAGCCTTCCTTTTTATTTATCTACTTAAGCTTCCTGTAATCAACACAAAAGCGCCAACTGCCATCCTTCTATCTGACGGGAAACACTTGTGACGACCATGGGCACTGCGAAGGCTGAATGATGTCATTCTTCATCATTTTCTCAGCCTCGTCGGGAATTATTTGACGTTCCGTTGCTGATACACGACATGCTCTCTGGCTTTTTGGTTAATTGTCTCCAGTGCTAATCCAGTGCTTCACTGTCGATTTGTCTAATTTGATCTTCACCTGTAGATTGAAGCATTTCGAGAACTATTGAAGAATGGCAAATAGCTTCTTCCGTTGTTCTTTAGTGAGATCTGGTGGTAGTCGAGCCAGAAGTTCTTGTAGTGGTAGTGCTAATTTCGCCCACAGGCTCGGCATGGGAGGTTTCTATGATGCTCATCTGTTCTGCAATCAATGGCTCATCGTTTGCTATGCACACGTGTCTTGGAAGGATCTGCGGTTCTCGGCGAGAGTTAACTATCCATAAATCACCGAATCCGTTCTTAAACGAGACGACTGAGGCTGGGATGGCCAAGTTATTCTTCAGTGGTATGCTTCTCTTACATTCCACGAAAAGATCCATGGGTTGATGCATGGCATGACATGACAGATACCTTTCTAGCGCTGACTGTAGGAATGATCACTTCATCCAGCACTCATAGTCCCCACACACTGGGATGCGCATCTTCCTATCCACAGTATCCCATCTCGTCTAACATAATCTTCGAGCGACCACAATCTATAATTGCCTGAGAAGCTTTCAGAAAGTCCCATCCGATAATGACATCATGACTACACTCTAGTAAGACGATGAATTCTAAAGGCTGTGTATGGCCACTTATACCCACGCGATTGACACATCTTCCTGTAGGTTTTACATATTTCCCATTAGCCACCTTCAGCAGAGATGTTTTGATGTCGACGAATACGGTTTTCTGCAAATGGAGACGGTACTTCACCGAAATGAGTGAATATGATGCTCCACAGTCGACAAGAGCTCTGCCTGGTCGGCCATCCATGAGGATATCGACGTAGTTTCTATTCATTTTTGTACTGATCGACGACAAAGGATTTTTATCTTCGGCGGCCTCACCTCGAAGGGAGGTCGCACCCTATAGTTTTCCTGGTTGCGGTGGTTCGGTGATCGGCTGGTGCTTCTAAACGGCGATGGAGGCCTTGATCAGTGTTGTGGGGAGCGTCCCCTCCAGCGGCTAGCTTGCGCCGATGGTGACCTTCGTCGTCCTGTACCCGAATCTTCTAGTTCATCTTTGTCGTCCCGGAGTTGTCGTCGGCTAAAATCGGTCTACTGTCTTCTGGCGCGGCGTCATCAAATATCCGCCGCCTTTCTCGACAATAGCTCACCACATGTCCCGGTCTTCCGCAGAGGAAACATACTGGTCGGTTATCCCATGTCAACCAGACATCAGTCTTCCTTGGTTCCCAAATAGGTTCCTCATGTGGCATTGCAGGAACGTAACTTCGCCTGGGTCTAGACTTTTTTACCGTTTTAAAGGGAAATGAAGAACGAGAGACTGGGTTCCATGTCTGTTCCACGTCCTCTCTTATGACCTGTTGAAGGTTTTTTCCTCGTCGAGCAATCCAAGTGCCTTCTGAACTTCCCCTCTCACTATCTGACGAAGAACACTTCTGAAATCAATTTCTTCCTCTATCACAGACATCGATATGACGTTCGGAAACCGTTCAAACTTCCTGCTTGGCGAGTGATTCTGATTTGATGCATTGTCTTCATTTACTGGCACTATTTAATGAAGTCGTCTGCTGTCGAAACCTCCTTCAGGACTATGGCTTTATGCATGTCCTCGGCAACACCCTTCATGAGACGTGCAACCTTATCATCCTCGTTCTTTCGAGGATCTACTATTTTACACAGCTCCAAGACGTCTTGTATGTAGGATGCTGTCGTTTCTCCTGTTCGTTGTGCCCTGCACTTTAATTATTTATCTTCAGCCCTGCACTTCTGTCGTTGTGTGTCGCCGAAATATTTGCGCAGATCTGCCTGGAAATTGTGAACTTCTCCTCGTTGTTCTCATACCACTGATTGGCAGTGCCCTATAAGTAGAAAAATACGTTAGCCAAACAAACGGTGTAATCCCATTTGTTAAATTTGGCATACGCTCATATACCTTAAGCCACTTGTTTGGATTTTGGCCATCGTCACCAGAGAACCCGGAAGGATGTCTCATGTGGTGGCACACAGTTGCTGTCATCGCGAGGTCCTCTTTTTCTTCTCTCTCCGATAGATTGCGATCTGTTGAATATGGCTCGAACTCAGGTTCCTCGCCATGTAGACGGCAGGTCTGTCGTGGCCTGATGGGAGCCACTGTGTCGTAGATAATGTGCGATATCACAAGTTCCAATACTAGCGCCTTCACCAGACTAATGTCACGTAGAGGATGGTGTAAGTAGATGGATGACGAACACTAACTTCACTTAACGAAGGTTTATTCAGCAGTTGCACGTACAAGAGCGAGGAACGAACTGCCTCCGGCCAGAACACAGTGTATATACAGCTGCAGAGCACTGCAGTACAATGATCCTTGCCATGTACTCGAACCGAAGATAGAAATTAAAATGCTTCACTTCAGGTGAGTTTTGAACTCAAGTCCCTCCCTTCAACAATCTAGTATAACAACCACTATACTACAGCGCATGCGCCACTCGGCTTCTTATTCAACAATAGTGTAACAGATCAATAATGTCTGCCTCCTGAAGACCGACTGTGCACTATATGGGTAAATGGTTGTATGCAGACTTTCTTCAGCTTTTATTATTCTCTTATTACCTAGTTACTCTTCGTAGCTTTCTCCCTTTAAAAAGCAGAATGCTTAGTTATTACTAAGACATTTGAAATTATGTTGAAATATTACGTGCTGTATTCACTCCAGTTCATAAGAAACATTTGGTCTGTTATTTTATATAGGACACAGACAAAGAAAGTAGCTAGTAAATAGATACCCTCAACAAATTGATGAAACGATTTTACCATCTTTATCGTCTCAAAAACGCAAACAAACGTATCGTTCTACGTCACATAGCAAAGACTCACAAAAATCTGCAGACCAGAGAGGAACTGAAAAATCTCCATAGGACTGTTCCTCCTCATCAATGCCACAGCCCGAATCTCGTACCTTCCGACTTCCGTGTGCATGGCCCAACGAAGGACGCACTCCGCGGGATGCAGCACATGGATGATAGTGAGATTATTGATATTGCAAGGTATTAAATCCGACGTCACCCTGTACAATAGTACCACGAGCACACACAGTCCCTACTAATAAGATGGCGTAAGAGCTTCATATTTACCGGAGACTATGTTGAAAACCAGAATTTTGTAGCCAAAAAGTAGTGAATTGTATGGTGTACAGGAATCCTAAATAAAACTAACCTACCTCCAGCAAAAGAAATGTGTTGCATCAAGTACTGAAAGCCCCTCGCATTTTAAGAGTGACGTTAATGTGCTTCACTGTGCTTCATTTACATCTTATTGTATCACACAAGTTGCGAAGACAAGTGCCCATGAAACTTGAGTGTTGTTCCCCATAATAATTTCACATTTGCGTTTTCAGTTACTCAGACCGTGCCCATGTCACATTGGTCTGCAATTGCAGAATCTGTTATACGTATCGGAGAAAGGGTCGCAATGTCACAGTGTCGCCGCCATCTGAAGTCAGAATCTGATAAATAGTTCACATATCGAAGATCACTGTTCGCTTCACATGGTGTGAGAATATAGTTGTTGGTGCTCTGAAAATAAGGTGAATGTACTGAACGTGATGTTATTTGGTCCTACTAGGCAGTGTTTCAGTATGGACTTTTATACTCCCTTTTCCTTCATCCAGAAGAATATACACTCCTGGAAATTGAAATAAGAACACGGTGAATTCATTGTCCCAGGAAGGGGAAACTTTATTGACACATTTCTGGGGTCAGATACATCACATGATCACACTTACAGAACCACAGGCACATAGACACAGGCAACAGAGCATGCACAATGTCGGCACTAGTACAGTGTATATCCACCTTTCGCAGCAATGCAGGCTGCTATTCTCCCATGGAGACGATCGTAGAGATGCTGGATGTAGTCCTGTGGAACGGCTTGCCATGCCATTTCCAGCTGGCGCCTCAGTTGGACCAGCGTTCGTGCTGGACGTGCAGACCGCGTGAGACGACGCTTCATCCAGTCCCAAACATGCTCAATGGGGGACAGATCCGGAGATCTTGCTGCCCAGGGTAGTTGACTTACACCTTCTAGAGCACGTTGGGTGGCACGGGATACGTGCGGACGTGCATTGTCCTGTTGGAACAGCAAGTTCCCTTGCCGGTCTAGGAATGGTAGAACGATGGGTTCGATGACGGTTTGGATGTACCGTGCACTATTCAGTGTCCCCTCGACGATCACCGGAGGTGTACTGCCAGTGTAGGAGATCGCTGCCCACACCATGATGCCGGGTGTTGGCCCTGTGTGCCTCGGTCGTATGCAGTCCTGATTGTGGCGCTCACCTGCACGGCGCCAAACACGCATACGACCATCATTGGCACCAAGGCAGAAGCGACTCTCATCGCTGAAGACGACACGTCTCCATTCGTCCCTCCATTCACGCCTGTCGCGACACCACTGGAGGCGGGCTGCACGATGTTGGGGCGTGAGCGGAAGACGGCCTAACGGTGTGCGGGACCGTAGCCCAGCTTCATGGAGACGGTTGCGAATGGTCCTCGCCGATACCCCAGGAGCAACAGTGTCCCTAATTTGCTGGGAAGTGGCGGTGCGGTCCCCTACGGCACTGCGTAGGATCCTACGGTCTTGGCGTGCATCCCTGCGTCGCTGCGGTCCGGTCCCAGGTCGACGGGCACGTGCACCTTCCGCCGACCCCTGGCGACAACATCGATTTACTGTGGAGACCTCACGCCCCACGTGTTGAGCAATTCGGCAATACGTCCACCCAGCCTCCCGCATGCCCACTATACGCCCTCGCTCAAAGTCCGTCAACTGCACATACGGTTCACGTCCACGCTATCGCGGCATGCTACCAGTGTTAAAGACTGCGATGGAGCTCCGTATGCCACGGCAAACTGTCTGACACTGACGGCGGCGGTGCACAAATGCTGCGCAGCTAGCGCCATTCGACGGCCAACACCGCGGTTCCTGGTGTGTCCGCTGTGCCGTGCGTGTGATCATTGCTTGTACAGCCTTCTCGCAGTGTCCGGAGCAAGTATGGTGGGTCTGACACACCGGTGTCAATGTGTTCTTTTTTCCATTTCCAGGAGTGTAATTACTACATAGTAATCAGATATGAGCACGATGGAAACACACATTTATCGCTGTGTAATGCCTCACAGAAGGAAACGGAATACATCCTGCACCAGGAAAACAATACGGGACTTTAGTTTTTATCACCACCTACTGCCCGAGTACGGAATAACAACCTGTTTCATTATGAATATCTGTTGCTTTAACTAGCCGCTTCAGGGACACATGGAAGCTCTAGGGCCCTGTATGAAATTCGCCCATGAACTAAGGACCAGTCTGGATTTGGTTCTAAGGTGTTTTCTCCCAACGAACTAGGTGTATATCGGGCTGAAAGCAAGGGGAAACTACGGCCGTAATTTTTCCCGAGGGCATGCAGCCTTGCTGTATGGTTAAAAGATGATGGTGTCCTCTTGGGTAAAATATTCCGGAGGTAAAATAGCCCCCCATTCGGATCTCCTGGCGGGGACTACTCAAGAGGACGTCGTTATCAGGAGAAAGAAAACCGGCTTTCTACGGATCGGAGCATGGAATGTCAGACCCCTTAATCGGGCAGGTAGATTAGAAAATTTAAAAAGGGAAATGAATAGGTTAAAGTTAGATATAGTCGGAATTAGTGATGTTCGGAGGAGGAACAAGACTTTTGGTCAAGCGAATACAGGATTATACATACAAAATCAAATTGGGGCAATGCAAGAGTAGATTTCATCATGAATAAAAAAATAGGAGAGCGGGTAAACTACTACAGACAGTAGTAGTACAAGTTTATATGCCAACTAGCTTTGCAGATGACGATAAAATTGAAGAAATGTATGATGAAATCAAGGAAATTATTCTGATAGAGAAGGGAGAAGAAAATTTAATAGTCATGGGTGACTGGAATTTGTCAGTAGGAAAAGGGAGAGAAGGAAACGTAGTAGGTGAATATGGATTGGGGGTAAGAAATAAAAGAGGAAGCCGCCTGATAGGATTTTGCACAGAGCACAACTTAATCATAGCGAACACTTGATTCAAGAATTATGAAAGAAGGTTGTATACGTGGAAGGAGCCTGAAGATATTGACAGCTTTCAGATAGATTAGATAATGGTAAGACAGAGATTTAGGAACCAGGTGTTGAATTGTAAGACATTTCCAGGGGCAGATGTGGACTCTGACCACAATCTATTGGTTATGGACTGTCGATTAAAACTGAAGAAACTGCAGAAAGGAGGGAACGTAAGGAGATGGGACCTGGATAAACTGACTAAACCAGAGCTTGTACAGAGTTTCAGGTAGAGCATAAGGGAACAGTTGACAGGAATGGGGAAAAGAGATACAGTAGAAGAAGAATGGGTACCTTTGAGGGATGAAATAGTGAAGGCAGCAGACGATCAAGTAGGTAAAAAGATGAGGTCTAGTAGAACTCCATGGGTAACAGAAAAAATATTCAGTTTAATTTATGAAAGGACAAAATATAAAAATGCAGTAAATGAAGCATGCAAAAAAGAATACAAACGTCTCAAAAATGAGATCGACAGAAAGTGCAAAATGGCTAAGCATGCATGGCTAGAGGACAGATATAAGGATGTAGAGGCTTATCTCACTAGGGGTAAGATAGATACTGCCTACAGGAAAATTAAAGAGACCTTTGGAGAAAAGAGAGCCACTTGTATGAATATCAAGAGCTCAGATGGAAACCCAGTTCTAAGCAAAGAAGGGAAAACAGGACGGTGGAAGGAGTATATAGAGGGACTATACAAGTGCGATGTACTTGACGACAGTATTATGGAAATGGAAATGGAAGAGGCTGTAGATGAAGATGAAATGGGAAATATGATACTGCGTGAAGAGTTTGACAGAGTACTGAAAAACCTGAGTTGAAACAAGGCCCCCGGAGTAGACAACATTCCATTGGAACTACTGACAGCCTTGGGAGAGCCAGTCCTGACAAATCTCTACCACCTGGTGAGCAAGATGTATAAGACAGGCGAAATACCCTCAGACTTCAAGAAGAATATAATAATTCCAATCCCAAAGAAAGCAGATGTTGACACATGGGAAAATTACCGAACAATTAGCGTAATAAGCCACAGCTGCAAAATACTAACGAGAATTATTTACAGATGAATGGAAAAACTTGTAGATGCCGACCTCGGGGAAGATCTGTTGGATTCCGTAGAAATAATGGAACACGTGAGGCAATACTGACCCAGCGACTTATCTTAGAAGATAGATTAAGGACAGGCAAACCTACGTTTCTACCATTTGTAGGCTTAGAGAAAGCTTTGGACAATGTAGAGTGGAATACTCTCAAATTCTGAAGGTAGCAGGGGTAAAATACAGGGAGCAAAAGGCTATTTACAATTTGTACGGAAACCAGAAGGCAATTATAAGAGTCGACACATATGAAAGGGAAGCAGGGATTGGGAAGGGAGTGAGACAGAGTTGTACCCTATCTCCGATGTTATTCAATCTATATATTGAGCAAGCAGTGAAGTAAACAAAAGAAAAGTTCGGAGTAGGTATTAAAATCCATGGAGAAGAAATAAAAACTTTGAGGTTTGCCGGTGACATTGTAATTCTGTCAGAGACAGCAAAGGACCTGGAGGAGCAGTTGAACGGAATGAATAGTGTCTTGAAAGGAGCATATAAAATGAACATCAACAAGAGCAAAACGAGGATAATGGAATGTAGTCGAATTAAGTCGGGTGATGCTGAGGGAATTAGATTAGCAAATGAGACGCTTAAAGTAGCAAGGGAGTTTTGCTATTTGGGGAGCAAAATAGCTGATGATGGTCGAAGTAGAGAGGATATAAAATGTAGACTGGCAAGGAAAGCGTTTCTGAAGAAGAGAAATTTGTTAACATCAAGTATAGATTTAAGTGTAAGGAAGTCGTTTCTGAAAGTATTTGTATGGAGTGTAGCCATGTATGGAAGTGAAAAGTGGACTTTAAATACTTTGGACAAGAAGAGAACAAAAGTTTTCGAAATGTGGTGCTACAGAAGAATGCTGAAGAATAGATGGGTAGCTCACATAACTAATTAGGAGGTATCGAATAGAATTGGGGAGAAGAGAAGTTTGTGGCGCAACTTGACTAGAAGAAGGATTCGGTTGGTAGGACATATTCTGAGGGATCCAGAGATTACCAATTTAGTATTCGAGGGCAGCGTGGAGGGTAAAAATCGGAGAGGGAGACGAAGAGATGAATACACTAAGCGTTGTAATAGGTACTGGGAGATGAAGAAGCTTGCACAGGATAGAGTAGCATGGAGAGCTGCATCAAACCAGTCTCAGGACTGAAGACCACAACAACAACAACAACAACGAACGAACCGCCACAGTTACACCATTCACAAACATTTAGAATAGGTTATTACAATTGCACAAGGGTTACTTCTGGTAACAGACAGATAGAGTACGCCACTTCCGCCCCATAGGGATGGAGTGGTGTCAGGAAGGGCGTACGACCATCCACTGCCGCTAAAAATGACAAGTACGAAATAGAACCACGATCCTGTGGAACTACCAGGTAAGACTAGTAAGAGGAAGATTGTAAATGAATGTGTTTGGAGAAGTTACACATTTGCCTGCGTAATTATTTTTATAGCGGAAGGACTTGTGTTTTGGTTGCAGAAGGGATACGAGCAAAATGGTATGTGATGTATGTGAAAGTCGATGCCCCAACGGATATAACATTAGTTATTTTAAAACTGAGCTGTAGCTACCATGTTAGATCTTATTTTCTCCTTCTTTTCACAATCACATTAATCAATAAAAACGTGCAGAAACGGAACGTACCAGCATTACATGAATCATTTTTTTTCATGAAATGTTCAAAATTCCGCTTTGGATAAGATTATAAGACTATTTTTGGGTCATCAGTCTTCTGGAAGGTTTGATGCGACCCGCCAAGAATTCCTCTCCCTCAGTTTTTTGCTGGATGTATTCCGATCTCTTTCTTCCTCTACAATTTTTGCCTTCTACCATGGAAATCATTCCCTCATGTCTTAACAGATGTCCTGTAATTGTTTCCCTTCTCCTTATCAGTGTTTTCTACATATTCCATTCATCTATTCTATTCTACAATGTCCTCATTCCTTACCTTATCAGTTCACCTAATTTTCAACATTCGTCTATAGCACCACATCTCAAATGTTTCGATTCTCTCCTCTTCCGGTTTTCCCACAACCCACGTTTCACCACCATACAATGCTGTACTCCATATGTACATTTTCAGAAATTTCTTCTTCAAATTAAGTCGATATATGATATTAGTAGAATTCTCTTGGCCTGGAATGCCATTTTTGCCATTGCTAGTCTGCTATTGATGTCCTCCTTGCTCCGTCCGTCATTCTTTATTTTACTGTCTAGCTAGCAGAATTGCTTAACATCGTCTATTTCGTGATCATCGATCCTGATATTAAGTTCCTTCGATTTACTCTCAATCCATAATCTCTACTCACTAGACTGTTGATTCCATTTAGCAGATCATGTAATTCTTCTTCATTTTTACTTAGGATAAAAATATCATCAACGACTCGTATCATTGATATCCTTTCATCTTGAATTTTAATTCCACTCCAGAAACTTTCTTTTATTTCCATAATTGATTCCTCGATGTACAGATTGAACAACAGGGGAGAAAGAATATATTCTTGTCTTACACCATTTTTAATAAGAGTTCTTCGTTCTTGCTCGTCCCCTCTAATTATTCCCTCCTGGTTGTAGTACAGATAGTATATAACCCGTCTCTCCCTATAGCGTACCCCTACTTTACTCAGAATTTCGAACAGCTTGCACCATTTTATATTGTCGAACGCTTTTTCCAGGTCGACAAATCCTATGAACGTGTCTTGATTTTTCTTTAGCCTTGCTTCCATTATTAGCCGTAACGTCAGAATTGCCTCTCTCGTGCCTTTACCTCTCCTAAAGCCAAACTGATCGTCATCAAGTGCATCGTCAATTTCCTATTCCGTTCTTCTGTATATTATTCTTGTAAGCCACTTGAATGCATGAGCTGTTTATCTGAATGTACGATAATTTTTGCACTTGTCAGCTCTTGCCGTCTTCGGAATTGTGTGGATGATGCTTTTCCGAAAGTCAGATGGTATGTCGCCAGACACCAACATGAATAGTAGTTTTGTTGCCACTTACTTTACATTCTGGTTCTAATACTGGATCCACTACCTCACCTAAATCTACTCCTGTTTCATCTTATATCACATCCGACAAATCTTCCCCCTCATACAGGCTTCCAACGTATTCTTTCCACCTATCCGCCCTCTGTATTTATCAGTGGAATTCCTTTTGCACTCTTAATGTTATCACCCTTGTTTTTTTTGTCACCGAAAGTTTTTTTGACTTTCCTGTACAATGAGTCAGTCCTTCCCACAATCATTTCCTTTCGATTTCTTCACGTTTTTCATACAGCTATTTCGTCTTATCTTCCGTACACTTCGTCTTTATCAGCGACTTGTATTTCTGTATTCGTGAGTTTACCGGAACATTTTTGTACTTTCTCCTTTCATCGATCTATTGAAGTATTTCTTCTGTTACCCATGGTTTCCTTGCAGTTAACTACTCTGTACCAATGTATTCCTACCCAGCTTCAGTTATCGCCCTCATTCGGGACGTCCATTTCTCTTCAACTGTACTGCCTACTGAGCTATTCCTTATTGCTGTATCTATAGCCTTAGAGAACTTCAAGCGTATCTCGTCATTCCTTAGTACTTCCGTATGCCACTTCTTTACGTATTGATTCTTCCTGACAAATGTCTTATACCTCAGCCTACTCTTCATCACTACTATGTTGTGATCTGAGTCTACGTATTCTCATGCGTACTCTTTACAATCCAGTATATGATTTCGAAATCTCTGTCTGACCATGAAGTAATCTAACTGAAATCTCGCATCATCCTGCCTTCTGCAAATATACCTCCTCCTCTTGTAATTTCTGAACAGTGTATTCGCTATTACTAGCTGAAGTTCACTGCAGAAGTCAATCAATCTTTCTCCCCTTTCATTCCTTATCCCCAAGCCCATACTCTCCTGTAACCTTTTCTTCTACTCCTTCTCCTACATCTGCATTCCAGTCCCCCATGACTATTAGATTTTAATTTCCCTTTACGTACTGTATTACTCTTTTAAATCCTCATACACTTTCTCTATCTCTTCATCTTCAGCTTGCGAAGTCGGCATGTATAGCTGAACTGTCGTTATCGGTGTTGGTTTTGTTGTCGATTCAGGTAAGACTAACCCTATCACTGAATGGTTCACAGTAACATTCTCTCTGCCCTACCTTCCTATTCATAACGAATCCTATTTCCGTTATAACATTTTCTGCTGCTGTTGATATTACTCTGTACTATTCTGACCAGAGATCCTTATCTTCTTTCCTCTTCACTTCAGTGGCCCCTACTACATCTGGATTGAGCCTCTGCATTTATCTTTTCAGATTTTCTAGTTTCACTGTCACGTTGAAGCTGCTGAAATTTCACACCCGACTCGTAGAATGTTATTATTTCGTTGATTATTCAGTCTTTTCCTCATGGTAACCTCCCCCTTAATAGTCAGCTCCTGGAGATCCGAATGGGGGACTATTACGGAATGTTTTGCCAGGGAAGAGATCATCATAACACTTCTTCAATTACAGGCCACATGTCCTGTGGATGTACGTTACATGCTTTTAATGCAGTGGTTTCCGTTGCCTTCTGCATCCTCATGCCGTTGATCATTGCTGATTCTTCCGCCTTTAGGGGCAGTCCCCACCCCTAGGACAAGGGAGTGCCCTGAACCTCTGTCCGCTCCTCCCCCCTCTTTGACAAGCCCGTTGGCAGAATGAGGCTGACTTCTTATGCCGGATGACTTCAGACGCCTATGCTACTTATTAATAAAAATTTAAGTAGCGGCGGGATTCGAACGTGGGACCATAGACATTTTGTTGATGAATCAAAGGCGCTACCCCAAGAATTCGGGACGCAATTGCGACATTCATCAGTTTTTAATCCTTAGGTTCATCGCCACATGACTGCAAAATGACACAAGAGAACCTGCTGTATGTGTACTATATACAGCGCGTCGAGGCACTATCGGCAGCTCATTTTGCTGCACTGGTACACCGGTTCTCATCTAGCACTTCCCAGACATTCATCTGGCTGCGAACCTCAGTATTAAAAACTGGGAAACGTTGTAACCAACGGTAACCATGACGGTACTTCGAGCATTTCGGATAAAAGTCGTTTTATGTAATTCTGGTACTTTCTTTTTCTGTATATTTCCCGTGTGAATGTTATTGTGAAGAGAAGCATAAAATGAGCTATAATATGAAAACAAAGAGTTTCCGGGCCCATGTTCATACAATACATTTTGTTACTGTGTGTGTGAGAAACGTTTCCTGCAAATCTGGTCATATCTTTTTGATACACTCTGTACGCAGAGCTAATTGTATATCTAGTGACATTTGTGTTAAAGACAATAGAACAAATTATTTAAAGTTATTGCAAGGCGGCATAAATACGACGAGAATCATATATTGTTACTACTGAAAAATGAGCATCTTCATAATCATCATAAACTTGCAAGACATTGCGTTTCACCTTTCTCTTAGCAAGTGTCGACCGGAAATACCTCTCTCGTGACGAGACAGCTTCGAAGCACATGACGTGCCATGTAAGGGCTGACGTGAGACACGTTGTACCTTTCTTCATTATTCACACCATCGTGTGAATTTTCAAAGATGTTGTGACTGTTCCGACCATTCTTTTGTACTGGAATTCTGTTTCCAATAGCTACCAGTGGTAACATGTAATCCCAGCTGCATTCTTACATGCATTATTTGCAGCTCTTCGATCGACAATCTGTGAAAGCGGAGTTCATATGTTACGAGAAGCTCTTGGGAACCAGAGGTCCGTCAAGAGTTCGAGTTGTAATATTTTCACGACACGTAAGGAAGTGTACAGCGTTCACGGGAGAAAAACAGTGGTCGGTGTGACACACAGTTGGTGATGACGCCAATTAAATATTGTTTTCGTCAATTTGATACATCTTCCGCAACAACGTAGGCTTACAACCAACTTTATCTGGGAAAAGAAGTTTTGTTGGCATACCATCATATATAAACCATATTATGTTTGTTTTTTAAGATGAATAAACTGGAATACCGTCATAAGAAATTTGTTTTGGATGGTTCAAATGGCCCGGAAAATTATCGGAAGTTGAAATACGTCTGTGAAGAGTCTGCCTCTGTTTTTCCAGACTTAGATAAGAACTATAAAACACTATTCGACTTATGTTGACTTCTGTTTAATATGATACAGGTGGAGTGTATAGAGAACTGCTAACACAAGTGAAAACATTCAGATAATAAATAAAATTGTATGCCATTAGCAGATAAGACGATCGAGTCCGGTGCATCTTACATAGCTCTGAGAAAGCTCCATGCAAGGTGAAATAAATGTCAGTCCGGTGTTTTCTTCACGGATTAGTTACTTTTATTGAGCGTTGATTACACCACTTTTCACGAGGAACGAGTGTGGAGTCGCAGCAGTTGATAGAAGCTTCATACCACAGGAAACTAAACTGATGTGATATGCCGCGTAGAATAAGATTTCAATTTCTGATTTATCTTGTAAAGGCTGAAAGTATAATTGCGAGTAGTACAAAAATCTTATGAATCAACTAAACAGAAATTAGCAAAAAGATGAGAAGTTACTGCCCACAAGAGTGTTTTGTCTATGGGAAAACTTGGGGCTTTGATTTCCCTCATTCTCCTGTGTTAAGAAACTGTGACTGGCCTGACGTATTGAATCCACTGACGAGACTAAAATAGTCGTAGATGTAGATCTTATCGTATTTACTGGACTGAAATCACTCGCTGGAAAAACGTTAGACAAAGTTAACTGTCTTAAATGATGTTGTGATGAAATATATGCATTTCTTGGCCTAGTCAGTTGACAGTCTGAGAAATTTGCTGCATGCTCTTGTACCAAATGGAGAAAATAAAACTGGGCAGGATAATATTTACAACAAGACTAATGCGGTACTGACACTGCTTAATGACCACCACAGAACATGTACATGTGATGGCTCTGCCTCAGGGATAGTAGTTACGGGGTTTTCAGTGCTTCACTGTAGCTCTTCCAGTGTGTGTCGTTTTTCTGAGTACACCCGATACTTAAAATTTGCATACACAGGTAGCAATCAGAAGTGCTAGATTAGGTGATCTATATCACCAGCAGATTGCACTGCGTCTACAGATTGTATACTCTTCACTGAACGCCTGCATTCCCGTCAAGGTTGTTACGGCTATATATGCCACCAGAGAAGCAATGCGAATGCCGTCTAACCTTTCTTTCTGTGCTGTCTTTCTACACCATCATCAGAGCACTATGCACCATATGCACACAAATCACCCAGACAAGATTACTATCAACTTACGGGAATTCAACCAGGTAATATTTACAGCGACCGCCGATATTTCGGTGGGAGTACACCCCGCCATTTTCAAGGCAGAAACTGCAACGGACATGCGATGAAGAGGCAAATTTAAAACCTCGGTTATGGAGTAATTCAGGGAAGATAACACATACACACACACACACACACACACACACACACACACACACACACACACACACACTGAACATTAGTAATAACCCAATATGACCAAAGCGAGAGATATCGATAGTGAAAGACTACGAACTAGCGGGTGAGGTTACATTGACTCTGTCCCTCTGCTGTTTGACAAGGGAGAGACCAGGATTCCAAGCAGAGTTTAAACAAAAACCTCCGTCCATTTTTACAAGGTTTTTCGCTAATTTAATCTCAACTGCCTCCTTAATAACACTTCCCAATAGCTGGATGCGCATGCCATTGTCTCGGTATTGTTATATCTGATAGGGTGACCAGTATCCAAGCAGTGTTCGGAAATAGATCTACTTGGCTGCTGTAATCGTGTGTGCCGTTTATGCTCAGTACATCGGTCCTTCAAGGTCCTGATAGTCACATCGCCAGTCCGTTGCAGTTTGTGTGTTGAAAATGGCGGGGTGTACATCTGCCGAAATATCGACGGGCGGTCGCTGTAAATGTTACCTGGTTGGATTCCCGCCACTTCTTTGAAAATTGTACACGTCAGTAGAAACTCAGGCCTTACAAGGCTACTGTATTCACGATATCTCCTTGCCACGACTGTTGCACTAACGACTGTCTCTCAGTTAAATGTCAGCTACGTCAGGTTTCCTTGTTCCCATACTGTTTAATTCATACATTTCTAAAATTTCACAAGAGTCATACTCAGAGACAAAAGTAAAAGTGTATAGTATGAAATACATCCGAAGACAAGAAGACCACGTGCGCCTTGCGGCTGTGTGTGATGTCCTTAGGTTAGTTAGGTTTAAGTAGTTCTAAGTTCTAGGGGACTGTTGACCAGAGTAGTTAAGTCCCATAGTGCTCAGAGCCATTTGAACCATTTTAAAGTGCAACACGTTGTGAAGGTTTTCTTTAAACAGGAACCACCAAACAGCAGTAAGAACTTATACGTTATTATCACCAAGAGATATACACTGAAGCGCCAAAGAAACTGATATAGGCATGCTTATTAAAAAACAGGGATATATAAATACGCGGCGCAGCGGTCAGCCTGAAAGCCTGTATAAGACAACGAGTGTCTGGCGCAGTTGTTATTTCGGTTACTGCTGCTACAGTGGCTGGTTATCAAGATTTAAATGAGTGTGAACGTCAAGTTATCGTTGGCGCACAAGCGACGGGACAGCATATCCTAGGTAACGATGAAGTGGGGATCTTCCCGTACGATCACTTCACGAGTAGACCTTTAAGGTCAGGAATCCAGTAAAACATCAAATCTCCGACAACGCTCCGTCCGGAAAAGATCATGCAAGAACGTGACCAACGACGACTGAAGCCCGTCAGCGTGACAACCTTACGCACATTGCTACAGATTTCAGTGCTGGGACATCAACAAGCGTCAGCGTGCGAACCATTGAACGAAACATCATCGATATGGGCTTTCGGAGCCGAAAGCCCACTTGTATACCCTTGATGACTGCACGACACAAAGCGTAATGCTTCGCCTGGGTCCGTCAAAGCCGATGTTGGACTGATGATGACTGGAAACATGTTGCCTGGTCAGAACCCATGAATCAATGGGCCCTGCATGTCAGCAGGGGCTCTTCAAGCTTCTGGACAATCTCTAGTGTAGGTATGATTCTGACAGGTGACACGTGTATAATTATCTTGTCTGATCGACTGCATCCATTCGTGTCCATTGTGCATTCCGACGGACATTGGGAGCTCCAGCAGGACAATGCGACACTCCATACTTCCATAATTGCTACTGAGCGATTTCAGGAACAATGTTCTGTCTTCAGACACTTCCACTGGCGACCAAGCTCCCCAGACATAAAATCATTGAGCACATCTGAGATGCCTTGCAACGTGCTTTTCAGAAGAGACATCCAGCTCCTCGTACTCTTACGGATTTATGGACCGCCCTCCAGGAGTCATGGTGCCAATTCCCTCCAGCGCTACTTCAGGCATTAGTTGCGTCTACGCCACGTCGTGTTGTGGCCTTCTGGGTGCTGGCGGGGCCTACACGATATTAGGCATGTGTGCCAGTTTCTTTGGCTCTTCAGTATATATTCTTTTTTGTGGTTCCTGCAGTGTCGCTGTTATTCCCACTGTGAACCATGATTGGAATGAACGGGTGGTAAACTGCAGCAAATTGTTGAGAATGTTAGCAACATGTCGCTAATAAATTGAAGCAGAACTACACATTCTGGTCCATTTTATTTCCAAGACGTAATGTCCTCAGAATAGTCTGAAGAAGAATTCCTCATTCTTATTGAAATTGTAGAGTGGTACATCGTAACGACCTTTCTTATATTGAAAGATTCGCTGAACTGCTGTCAGTACTAATAAAGTGATAACCTCGTAGTTACTTTAAGATTCAACCACAGAGTTGGTGTAAAAATAAGAAATGACAGATTTCCTTCATCTGCTTCCAAATAGGATTTTACGAAAACAATGTTACATCGTTTTTACTTCTCCATGTAACTGTACTATATTGTTACCATATTATTTTGTGCACCCATTCCACCTGAGGCCATTTCGCTTCGCATTTCTGACGTTACGTATTTCTGTTTCTATTTATATGTTAACAAATCTGTTCCCGAAACTCAGGGTTAAGCTTTTGAGGCACGCTTTCTTTGCACGTCTGTATCATGCGATAGTATGCCTCTGATTCGGTTAATTTAAAGGAGACAACTAATATAAATTATGTTTATTCATTCTGTGCATCCAGGATAAATTTAGATTAAGTTTGAGCTAGTAAAAAAGATTCAAAATACTTTAAGTATAATGTAATATCAGCCTTTGATTACGTCATAGGAAATTGTGGAAAACGTAAGCTGCCTTGATATATCCTAAAGTAAATTATCTGTTAGTAATCATGATAAGATATAGAAACGCTTTCCATGATTTCCTTGACAGACTTCCATCGTTTTACTGAAACTTCCTGTGACGTTCCATTATATTTCCGTTCATGTTCAAGTCTTGTTGAATTTCTCCTTGCAATAAGAATAGCTGCAATTTAACCACAGGCTTCGTAACTGGTGGTTGTTGGGCGCCATATGCTATTTCTCTGACAAGTAAATCGTGAAGGAATAGTATCCCAACATTATGAATCAACTGGTAGGAAATTTTACTCCTTACTGTGTGTCGGTGTTGAGAGATGGACATGTCACCCAAATTCATTAAAGAAATCCATATTAGTTATGCTAATACACTCAACCCCCAACCCTCCCCGCCCTTAACCACCACCTTTGCTATCATATAACAGACAATTTGTGAAGGAAATTATGATATGGCCCGGTTTGTGGACAGTTTTAGAGTTGCACCTCAGACATAGTGCTATTTATGGTACTTTAAAAGCGCCTATATAATAAAGGTGAAATTAGACTACAAAATAATACAAAAATATTGTTATCAAAACGTAACCCGCTGGGACAGCCGAGATCGCTAACGCGCTGCTTCCTGGACTCGGGTAGGTGCTCCTGCCCCGCCGTCCGGCGAATTAACGACTACGGCCGTTGTGCTGGCCAGCCTGGATGCGGTTCTTAGGCGGTTTTCCACATCCTACAAGGTGAATACTGGGCTGGTCTCCACGTCCCGCCTCAGTTACACGACTCGCAGACATCTGAAACCCGTTCACACTATTTCACGATTTACTCTACACACAGACAGCTGGGATACACTACTTCCGTCCTGGGGGATATGGGGTGGCGGCTGTAAGGGCATCTGGCTACCCTTAAAATTAACCACGCCAACTCCGCACTTAACCCTGCCGATCCTGCGCCCAATGCGGGATTAAGGCAGTAGCAAAAGAAAGAAAGATTGTTATCACAGTGTGATTTATTCTGAACAACGTAACTTGGGTAACGAGATGTGGGCTGAATTCGCTTACAAGAGTAGTATCAACTGTGACGTTATGGAGCCCTATAATCTTTGTGAATGAGAATATGTCTTAACACGTTACCCCTGATTAATATGAATAAAAGTGATATTGAATCAGAGTTCTTGTCACTGATCTCACATAAAAGCCGCGACTGTTAATGGCGACAAGGGGATAGCATAGGCTGGGAGGGGTCAAATTATTTAGACAAGCCCATGCTGCACTGGTGCTGCAAATACAGATGGTAGCAGACAGGCTCTGCCCGGACTCCCGAGACAGTAATGCTTCTGATTCTTTCGATCACCTTCACTCTGGGTGACCGGAAGTAAGGAGCACTGACGTTCCCTCCTCACTTCACACAGAAACATTAGCGTCTTGTTCTCACCGTGCAGGAAAATCTCTGATCCTGGGAGCATACAAAAACAGCTGTCAATCATACCCTTACATTCTGCCACTCCTTTCCCCTCCAAACAATCACGCCAAATCTTCCTCCTATCGCCGATCGTCCAGCCAAGTCTGGAGTCCACACGTTTGCTTCAGCACACGTCTTATCGGTCATCCAATCAAATGCCGTTTTTCTGTGCATGCCTGGAGAAGCAAGGGCCTGAAATTCTCTCTGGCCGCTAGGTGGCAGTGGTCTATGTGGGCGCCGTAATGTCAACGCCCCGTGGACCCAGATATGAAAATTGTCCCAACCAACACAGACGATGGAGACGACCAGCGTTGCCTGGTAGGCGATCAGCAGGCTCCACGGCACTGAAACGATTTGAGAGGCGCCGGCCCCGGCGCTGTGCTCGTCACAGGACTTCCTTCTCACGTAGCTACGAAAAGCGAAAACGCCCGCGATCCTCTGTGGTGCGAAGAGCAGGCCGTACTCTGCTCTTGCGGTTCAGATAGCCGTGCCGCCACACATCGTCCACGCCTAATAAAGAGCACCGGTCCTGTCATTCATGATCTAAAGAAAATGAAGCCCTCATTGCAGATTTCATTACTTCAGTGTCCTTACTTGGCAGTCAATAACCGGGAACTTGGGAGAAATCATAGCAAAAAATGAAGGGGGACTTGTCACGAGAGCTTGATGCCTATCAACTTTTCTTGCTGCAGGTCGGTCATGTGGCGTCATGCGAAGTGCGCTGTGTTTCGAAGCACAGATGTGGGCCATACCAGGATCAGCCCGCCGATCAGCTTGTCTGTGTTTTTAGGAGGTTGCCCACCCTCTTTTAGGCAAATACTGGTATGATTCCCAAAATTTCACTTCAGAGAATACAATAAACAGTTACAATATGGTAAAGCACATAATCAAGTTTATATGGAATCGGGAAATGGTTTCTGCCCCAAAGTTCAATAATTAAATTAAATTTGTCGACTCCTGAATAAGTAGGCCTCATTCTATGGAAATGAAAGAAAAAGTTTTTCACTATAGGTTGTAAAAGAAAAAGAAAGCCACTTGTGCTGAGTGGTGAAGAGGGATCTAAAATAGTTGCTGTAGTCGGAGTTCGACAATACATTTATCAACTTAACGATAGAGATCTGTCACTGAAAGAACTACACACCTCAACTCCAAAATGGACAGGTACTGGTTCTAGTTTAGAATTGTCATGGTATTATCTATTTTCGACATCACAATCTGTAGGTAAAGTGCTTATTGTGCGCAGTTGGAATTGTCTCAACCCATACTTAACTGAAAAACGCATTTTAGTGAAATTATTATTTTCATAGTCGAATAGTAGGCAAAAGGGTGACTATTTCTAAGGTTCATAAATTAAATATTAAGCTTAGAACAAAACATAATATTAATAGATTTAAAATTGTTGTGTACACTACTTAACTCTGAATGTCTTCAAAGAAATTTTAGCTGTCAGCTGTAGCTTTTTTATCATGCAAAACAAGTATATGTACCTTCTGCATCTGGAAGTATTCTTAAAACTCACAATACACCATCGATATCCGTTGTTATATCCTATCGCTGACTGCCTTTCAAACTGCTACAGTCATAATTACAATATTAGCAGGCGTCAGAGTTATTGTCATAACACGGGATTTCACTGCAGCACGGCAGAGCAGATTCACATTTAGGGCTGCTGTTACAATGAAGTACAGTACATTACACGACCATATAGGCAGAAAAAATGTTGGTAACTTGTGCAGAGTCGAGCCCACTTGCCACAGCTATTCGCCGCGTCCTGCACATAAATGCACAAAATACTGAGGGAGTTAATAGGTGGTTCAGATAAATATCCTCGTCATTTATCTGCATGGCAGGCCACGTAATTAGCTGGAAAATTCATTTTGGTGTTACATGCGTTTTAGTCACTTATGTCCCGCATAACTTGATGAAACTTCTCAATGGTATCAAAACTGTTTCAAATAAAAGTTACTGTGCAACTAAAGTACTCTGAAAAACTATTTTGTACTGAGTGTACGATGTATTTAATGCTTACGCTAAGTGTAGAAGAAAAACTGTGATTCGATGTAATATTTAATATGCGCTATACACTAATTTTTTGTTTAGACATTTCGACCTTGCGAAAAGGAAATCGAAAGAGAAAGTGTAAGGTGTAGGGGAAGTAAAAGGAAAAACGTAGTGTTTGTAACGCAGAAGTAGCATCACAAATCCAGCGCTGGTTTGAGTACGATGCACTATATGGACCTTCGCATCGGCGGGTCATCAAAGATGATGCCTTTTTCGTCCTGAGCGAAGATCTACGTAGCCTTCCCTTCTAAATACTCTGTTGGTAACTTCTTTGGCATAGGTGATGAAGCGTTCAGGAGGGTGTATGCGAGGTACCTGAGTGGTACGATAAGTGCGTATTGGCCACGAATGTCCCTCTATTGGTGATCTTTCTTCTCTATACACAGACTTGTTATGATTAACATGAGTCCCATGCAAGTAAAGCAGCGACCCTTAGACTGTTGATGTCACAGCCTTTCGCTCATCTGCACAACGTTGTCACGTAGTTAACATGGCACATGTTACTGAGCACTCCTGCTAACGATAAGGCTCTACCTTTTGCGGTGTAATCCGCATTCATGTTTCACATTTAAGTCACCGTGAATTGTCACACAGAATGTCCTACACTTTTGTTTTATAACTCATTGAGATATTCTTTCAGAATACTATCCATTCCTTTTTATTCACATATCTTCATCTCAATATGAAGAAGGGGTTCTTAACAACAACCGCTCGTTCAGTAATACGTGCCACGAATTGTCAGTGGTAGGCAGTGGGAAAAGTTTGTATAACGTTGAATTGCCAGTAAAAAGATAAAACCGATGCGTCCAGTGTAGCTGTTCGGTTTTCGTGCTTCGAAATTTCGGTATTCCTGTAGTAATGGTCTTCTTGCATGACGTTATTGGCGTGCTATCGAGTTTGCCATTTATTGCTCCGCAACGGACGCCAGTGGTAAACCAGCGACTGGCGGCCGCGGTTCCGCTGTGTATCAATAGCCACTGTTCACTTGCTTTTTAAAAACTGTGGGTATTTTGTTAAAATTGTACTTTTTTCACGCCACGTGTCGAGGTCATTCTGTCGCTCGTACTTAGTGTTATTAAAGTTTTTTAACGGAAATGGTCATGATATTTGAATATGTTTCCGTGCTCCAGTTTCAATTTAGCTACGTGTCTGCTTACGTAGGGTAGCAAATGGTTTAATATTGATTGGTTTGATCTCTAGGGTAAAATATAAGAATGATGAAGATTACTAGGTTTATTTGTACACGAATACAAAAGGAGATATGGTCCCGGCGGAGGTTCGAGTCCTCCCTCGGGCATGGGTGTGTGTGTTTGTCCTTAGGATAATTTAGGTTAAGTAGTGTGCAAGCTTAGGGACTGATGACCTTAGCAGTTAAGTCCCATAAGATTTCACACGCATTTTTGAACAAAAGGAGATAAGGTTGACCACTGTAAATACTGCAGTCAAAAGTGACCAACACTGAGCTTGCCAATAATGTAAATCATAGAATTACATCTTTTTCGCGCAGAACCCATAGTGGTATACTGTTAAAGTCATACTGAAATCGGGTCACAACATCAGTCGCAGAAGAAACGAGAGCAAAAGCGGGCAGTGAGGGTGGGGAGGGGAGTGTTCGTTAGAAGAGATCAACGGTTATCAGTGAGGTTATTTATCACGAACTGTTTCGGGATTCGCAGTGTGCAATTTCGTTTCTATAAAAATCCGATCTCATAGGTATGCATACACGGGCGCGAGCGTTCGTGTGTGTTTGTCCGTGTGTGTGTTTTAGTGATGGGATCTCAACGATGGGGTTATTAAAGTACTTATTATAACAAGTTGAAAGCAACGCGTTTAAGCCTTTGAAAATATTCAATATTGGTAAACGGTGATACCTAAAAAAGTCACCCTCTCACCTATGTTCACCAGCACAAACTCACTATCATGCGTTCATCTATGACACTTGGTTAAATGTTCTGAAATGTTGTATTAAGTTACGGATAATACAAGAAGGCTGATAAAACAACAGCACAGGATTTTGCGGCTGCCTGATCAATCACAAAAAGCTTGTGAGCCAGTAATGCAGATGATACAGTAAATCATCCACTCTAATATTTTAGAGAGGAATTCAGACATTTCAAAGACTTTTAAAGTCGTCAAACATTCCTTTCGTGGTCAGCTAAAATACAAGGCCAATCCGCAGGTAATTGGGCAGTTGACCTCTTAAGTATTGCACTATGTTATCTGTAGGCTACAGCTAGGTTGCTAGACACTGGAGCGTCCTTTCACTGCAGCATTAAGCCATTTGGAGAACATGGAATTAAATTTCGGTTGTGTTAATGTCTGCGGATAACTGTACTTTCGACAATTGAGGAACAATGGCTTGGAAATCATTGTATGAAAAGAACCACAAACTAAGAAATGAAGAAGAAAAGTAAAGACCTGACGCCAAACGGGGAAGATGAATGGTCGTTTATCCAGGAAGGAAGGATAAACAAAAGCTCTATTGTTCAAGCAGTGTTTGAACAAAGTTCATTGAGAAGAGTTCAAAGCGTGAGTGCGTGTAACATTTTAGGAGTATTGATTGATATATGTGAAGCAGAGTACAAGGGCTAGGCATGAGGAATCAAACAAAACGATCATTAAAATTATAAAATTATTCTGATTTTTATATTACATACCGATAAGAATCTAATGTAGGCACTCCCCCCCCCCTCTCTCTCTCTCCCTCTCTCTCTCTCTCTCTCCCTCTCTCTCTCTCTCTCTCTCTCTCTCTCTTTCTATCAATGATAAAAATTTAAAAAATGCTCTTGTGTATGAAACCAAAGGTGAGACTTAACGTTACGAAGTGAACCAGAAGTAAAAAGCACTATT
Source organism: Schistocerca gregaria (assembly GCF_023897955.1). Classification (NCBI taxonomy): domain Eukaryota; kingdom Metazoa; phylum Arthropoda; class Insecta; order Orthoptera; family Acrididae; genus Schistocerca; species Schistocerca gregaria. The sequence continues at coordinate 296,489,165 of NC_064920.1, forward strand.
ACTGAATTACACTTAATTTTTTACGAACTATACATGGAGTTGCTGCCCTTCGCTATGTGAGCAAACGTATAATGAATGGAAAATACGTTAAACAAGGTTGCAATTTTTCTGTGACCAGACGAGGTACACTTCCTGATACGTGGGGTTGTAAACGCACAAGACGGACCTCATCATTTAGCTCGGAACATAGGGAGGTAAACGAAGCTCGTATACAATGCATGTAGCAGATTAATCAGAATAATTCGTATCCGTTTATCGATCTGGGCGAATACTTTCGTGATATCACGCACACTGCACTTAAAAGTGTGGATACTCTTCTATCTCGCCGCGGAAACAATTATAATACTGAAATTCTAAGAACAAAATTTAGGCGGTACACAAACCTGTTGGACGATATGTGACATTGAGATGGATTGTCGTGTCAGAACTAAAGCAAAATAGTCATGAAATATATGAATCTGTGGCGAGGTGAATAGCTTTCAGGCTACACTTGCAAAGATGTGTGGTTCTTTAATCGGTTATAGGACTTTTTCTGTCACTTTCACGCTCTTTCAACTGTAGTAATTATTTGTAAATCGTAAAAATGTCATGCTACACCTTTGTTGCAAGTCCACGTTTAACTAAAGGTCAGTCTACGAGGGTTGCCCAGAAAATAATGCAACTCATTTGGATGGTCTCCCAGACCGCTGCAAATCGTGGAGCTCCACCGAACTGCCTTCTATAGCCTCCCCCCCCCCCCCCCCCCCCCCCCATGACCGGCGACGAACCATACTTCTGTTGACAGCAGATGCTTCATAAACTTGGTCCCAAGCGTTTGTGAATATTCCTCACAGTTTCATTCTGTGTCGTGAGAAATTCAATGGCAGCACGTTGCTTGTAATGTACATCACCTACAAACGCCATTCTGAAACTGTCCTGCAGTTACGCTATCTGTCGGAAGACGCGTTCACACAGGAGGCTTCACATAGTACGTACGTAACGTTTTGCATTAGTACCGTTGTTTTCAGCTAAGAAAAAAAAATGCGGTGCATTACTTTCTCGACAACCCTCGTACAAGGGTAAATTAATTGACAGTCCCTTAAATGGGGTGAAGCCTAGTAAACCACTTCAGTGTTAAATTTATCTTTCAGTTGAGGATGGCTTACTAACGGTCAAATCATGGATAGCTGAGTACTCATCTTTAGCCGATCTCGGCACACAGTGATAAAGGAATGTAAAGAAAAGAGGAACAAATTTCTTTAAAAGAACATTGGACCTGTCAATAATAGTTACAGGACGGACCCGATTGATAATCTACTGAGTAAAAGGAAAATTCTTAAAACTGCACCACCTGTATAAACTGCCCAAAAGATCCAGTCTTACACCGTTTCAGGTCACAGCCCGATGGCTGCCGATAGCTGCAACACGCTGATTTCGAATTGTGCCACCTAGCAGTCAACAACAAGGTGGTATAGCCTCCGATCAACAACCAGCGTGAAACGGCCGCTAAACCCGCAGGGCAGAACAAGTGATTAGGACTGTGGAAAGGGCCAAATAAAGTGTCGGTCAGGTTCACTCAAATTGTAATTTTTTATAATTTAATAACACCTTGAAACGAAAAGGCACATAGCCGAACCTTTAGAACTGCGAATTTCTAAAAGGCAATTATTTCACAGCTGAGGACCTCCAGACAAGAAATCTTAAAAGTCATCAAAATTAAAAATGCAGCTAAAATAGCAAAGAAAATAATTAAAATATATATGGTATCACAGCTAGGCTGGAAGGCTTCAAGTTAAAAGTAGAAGAACGAACGTATAAATGGTGCAATACAAGCGGCTGAGCCTACAATTAAATTAGAAACTCTTAAAATATATTTCGATAATCTTTTAAGGCAGAAGGTTGCAAAGTTTTTAAATTAAAGAGTAATTTGAAGAATAAAGTTTTAACCGGCTCAAGGCCCACAACTGATTTTCCAAAATTTCAAAAACACGTGAAGTCCAGTAAAAACAATAATTTTTTTATCATTGGCTACTATAGACTATAAACAGACAATTAAACACCGGATGTGACGTAGCATGTGAAAACTGCTGGATTTGGACGGGTTACCCCTGTAACTGAAATATCAGTATCATTATTTTTACAGATCTGAAGATGGTTCTGAATGAACCGAAACCGGTCATATGAATAAAAATATTTGCAATCAAGACGGTTTTTAAGTAACATTATAATTTCACTGATTGCTGTTGTCCCAGAAGACATTATGTCTGTTTTTGCAAAACACCGGAGAGATGGACAATAAAGAAAACGGCACTCAGAAGCTTCCAGGGAGGTCGTTCTGCCCTCATTCACTTAGGTGAGACAGGTGGTGGGCCCAACTACACTCGATCCGTCGAAACCCAACCAGAGGGCAGCCACGGATCGACCGACAAAACGACCTGCTTCCTACCAATCTGTGCCTGAAAACTCAAACACAAAAGGTTACGAACGTTATTATCCACAATGAAATATGTATTAGCTGCCAAAACTGCACACCATGTTGGACAGTGACAACAGGTGAGGAAGGAACGCTGCCTGAAATTACGTTAGTGGTCAGGGCAGGTAACCAACACACTAACGGCTACAAGGCAGAACATTCCAGTGGTACACTTGAATAGTTAACTGTACCGCATGGCGGGTACGTTTCAGCAATAGAAACACTCAGTGTTGCTCTCAGAAAACCTCCCCAACAGCGAACAACCAAAAGAAACCACACAACATGAATGGACGTAGCTTGGGTAGTTGAAAGCACTACTCAACTTTGACGTCCTGTGTCGGTGACCCACGAAGCTCGTAGCATTCGGACAGCTCCACACACGCTGCGACACTGCGCAGGGACCGCTAGCGGACCCAGCCAACTGCACCGCGCGGAGATAACTTCCCTGGTCCGCAGCAACCGACCGACTCCTCTCAGACGGCCAACAACATCTAAAATAGTCGTCAGTGGAAATAGCGCCAACTACACACACAACCTGACAAACACTTGCACGAAGACCGGAACGATGCCCAACAGTAAATAAGCTTTCACGAATACAAATTGGGAGTCGATGCACACACACACACACACACACACACACACACACACACACACACTCACACACACACACATACACAGACACGCACAGCCGACTCATGAACGATCGGTGAGCCAGAACGCGTCGTCTGGTAGGAGGACCGACGAACGATCCACCAATACCATAGACCAGCTCAAGTGGTGGCTGGCGGCAACGGTCGGGCGAGCCATGTCAGCGCAGACCTCACTGCTCCAACCCAATTTCACTAGTGCCGCATTGCAACTCCCCGACTGGCAGGTCCTGACTGTAATCCAGAAGCGTTCAAACTGACTAGCAGCCCGAACTCGCCACCCGAACTCGTGATCAGTTTGGTTTCAGAAGGGGATTTGGAACAAGAGAGGCGATTCTGGCACTAAGACTCATTATCGAAAAGCAATTACAGAAAAATAAACCAACTTATATTGCCTTTATAGACATGGAAAAGGCTTTTGATAACGTTATCTGGCAAGAGATGTTCAGAGTGCTGAGGAAAATTGGAATAAAGTACAAAGACATCCGCGTGATACTCAGTTTCTATAAGAATGAGGTGGCAGTGATTAGGAACTGTCACCACGAACAACAAGCAAATATTAGAAAGGGGTAAGACAAGGATGTGCTCTCTCTCCTCTTATATTCAATGCTTACATCCAGGAAGCTATAGACCAAGTTCGAGAAACTACTGAGGTGGGGATCAAAATTAATGGGCAGAAGATAGACATGGTACGTTATGCAGATGATATTGCTATAGTCACGGAGACAGAGAAGATCTAGAGGAAGTCCTCAGAACAACGGAAAAAATTCTATACAATCAGTATGGAATGAGAATAAACAAGAAAAAGACTAAAGTGATGGTATGCAGTACAGGAGCAGAATATGAACCTCCGAGAATAAGAATTGGAAGAGAGGAGCTGGAAGTGATACAGGAATTTACTTACCTGGGAAGCAAAATCACAAGGGATGGTAGAAGCCGGAAAGAAATTGCGACCAGAATACAAAAGGCCAAAATTGCATTTAATCGGAGAAGGAACTTACTCACCAGCAACAACATCAGTCTGAAAATAAGGAAACGCATCATGAAAGGTTTCGTTTGGAGTGTGGCCCTATATGGATGTGAAACTTGGACAGTTGGAAGAGCAGAGAGAAGACGGCTAGAGGCCCTGGAGATGTGGTGCTATAGAAGGATGATGAAGATCAGCTGGACAGACAAAGTAACAAATGAAGAGGTGCTTAGAAGAGTACAGGAAACCAGATCTCTGTGGAGGCACATCCAAACAAGAAGAGACAAATTTTAGGGCACATCCTATGACACAACAATATCATTAGAATAATAGTAGAAGGAGTTATTGAGGGAAGGAATCGGCGGGGGCGACCAAGGATATCATAGATGCAACAGATCATGAATGACGTTGGATGTAACACATATGTGGAAATGAAGAGGAAAGCAGACAGAAGAGAGGAATGGCGCTCTGCTGCAAACCAACCTCAGGGTTGAACACTAAAAGAAAGAAGACTTGGTAGAAGTACGTCAAAAACTGGGAGTAAAATACATGATGGCGGGAACACAGCCACGCAACGCTTACAGCGGTGTCAAAGAATGCAAAGAAGCCATTTCAGTATTACGACAGACTGACAATTTTAAAGCTGGGGCTCTCACAGTACAACCCACTGGTTACCCCTCATCCAAACAACCTCAGAAGTCGCAGCGGAACCGACGGACTGTCGTATCATCCTCTGCCGATAGGCGTCACTTGATGCGGATATGGAGGAGCATGTGGTCAGCACACCAGGCCGTTGTCAAGTTTCCGTGACCGAGTCGAGTAGCTCCTAAGTTGGCTTACGAGGGCTCACGGCAATCAGTTGCCATGAGCACTCGGTGGACACGGATGGTCACCCATGCAAGTGCTAGCTAAGCCCGACAGTGGTTAACTTCGGTGACTGACACGAAGCGATGTTACCACTGCGGCAAGACCGTTGGCACGGCCGTCTAGCCGGCAAACGCCATCCATCTGACGACCGCTTTTGACTTGGTGACTACTGTTGGGTCCAGGAAAGCACCGTTGCTGGGTCTGTGTCAGATAGCATCATTCAGTTGGGCGGCCTGGTGTACAGTCCTGCAACTACCACTGACGAGCCTTAGGTTCGAGCCTACCGGCAAACGTTGCCAGACGCTGCCAACCAGACGCCGCGGGCCAGTGACTGCTCCATTGATGACGCCGCCTTTGCTGCAGTCCGCACCCAGGCCGTGCGATCGTGCCCCGCCAGCGCTGACTCAACGACCAGCTGGCGCCAGGTGTCTGACTGGCACGATGTGCTGTTTACAGCTGTAGTGAGAATCTGAGAGGAGACTGCCGCTTAGCTCGGTTCAGTGCACAACCGACCAGCTGGATTCGGACTGGAGTATAGTTGTACCAAAAACAAGTATAATGAAATTCAAATAACTTTACGGGAATGCATCTAGTTGACGTTACCGGACAGCACTCCCACAAATTACACTCCTGGAAATGGAAAACAGAACACATTGACACCGGTGTGTCAGACCCACCATACTTGCTCCGGACACTGCGAGAGGGCTGTACAAGCAATGATCACACGCACTGCACAGCGGACACACCAGGAACAGCGGTGTTGGCCTTCGAATGGCGCTAGCTGCGCAGCATTTGTGCACCGCCGCCGTCAGAGTCAGCCAGTTTGCGGTGAGATACGGAGCTCCATCGCAGTCTTTAACACTGGTAGCATGCCGCGACAGCGTGGACGTGAACCGTATGTGCAGTTGACGGACTTTGAGCGAGGCCGTATAGTGGGCATGCGGGAGGCCGGGTGGACGTACCGCCGCATTTGCTCAACACGTGGGGCGTGAGGTCTCCACAGTACATCGATGTTGTCGCCAGTGGTCGGCGGAAGGTGCACGTGCCCGTCGACCTGGGACCGGACCGCAGCGACGCACGGATGCACGCCAAGACTGTAGGATCCTACGCAGTGCCGTAGGGGACCGCACCGCCACTTCCCAGCAAATTAGGGACACTGTTGCTCCTGGGGTATCGGCGAGGACCATTCGCAACCGTCTCCATGAAGCTGGGCTACGGTCCCGCACACCGTTAGGCCGTCTTCCGCTCACGCCCCAACATCGTGCAGCCCGCCTCCAGTGGTGTCGCGACAGGCGTGAATGGAGGGACGAATGGAGACGTGTCGTCTTCAGCGATGAGAGTCGCTTCTGCCTTGGTGCCAATGATGGTCGTATGCGTGTTTGGCGCCGTGCAGGTGAGCGACACAATCAGGACTGCATACGACCGAGGCACACAGGGCTAACACCCGGCATCATGGTGTGGGGAGCGATCTCCTACACTGGCCGTACACCTCTGGTGATCATCGAGGGGACATTGAATAGTGCACGGGACATCCAAACCGTCATCGAACCCATCGTTCTACCATTCCTAGACCGGCAAGGGAACTTGCTGTTCCAACAGGACAATGCACGTCCGCATGTATCCCGTGCCACCCAACGTGCTCTAGAAGGTGTAAGTCAACTACCCTGTCCAGCAAGATCTCCGGATCTGTCCCCCATTGAGCATGTTTGGGACTGGATGAAGCGTCGTCTCACGCGGTCTGCACGTCCAGCACGAACGCTGGTCCAACTGAGGCGCCAGGTGGAAATGGCATGGCAAGTCGTTCCACAGGACTACAACCAGCATCAGTACGATCGTCTCCATGGGAGAATAGCAGCGTGCATTGCTGCGAAAGGTGGATATACACTGTACTAGTGCCGACATTGTGCATGCTCTGTTGCCTGTGTCTACGAGTGTAGTGTAAGCTGTCTCTTTAGTGGACTTGTTGCATCTTCTAAGTGTCCTGCGAATGAAACGCAACCTTTGGCTCGCCTTGCCCACAATACTATCTGTGTGTTCTTTCCAACTGAAGTTGTTCGTAATTTTAACACCCAGGTACTTAGTTGAATTGACAGCCTTGAGAAATGTACTACTTATCGAGTAATCGAATTCCAACGGATTTCTTTTGGAACTCATGTGGATCACCTCAACCTTTTCGTTATTCAGCGTCAACTGCCACCTGCCACACCATACAGCAATCTTTTCTAAATCGCTTTGCAACTGATACTGGTCTTCGGATGACCTTACTAGACGGTAAATTATAGCATCATCTGCGAACAACCTAAGAGAACTGCGCAGATTGTCACCCAGGTCATTTATATGGATCAGGAACAGCAGAAGTCCCAGGACGCTTCCCTTGGGAACACCTGATATCACTTCAGTTTTACTCGATGATTTTCCGTCTATTACTACGAACTGCGATCTTCCTGACAGGAAATCACGAATCCAGTCGCACAATTGAGACGATACCCCATAGGCCCGCAGCCTGATTAGAAGTCGCTTGTGAGGAACTGTGTCAAAAGCTTTCCGGAAATCTAGAAATACGGAATCAACTTGAGAACCCCTGTCGATAGCGGCCATTACTTCGTGCGAATAAAGAGCTAGCTGCTTTGCACAAGAGAGATGTTTTCTGAAAACATGCTTATTACGTATCAATAGATCGTTCCCTTCGAGGTGATTCATAATGTTTTCTTACAGCATATGCTCCAAGACCCTACTGCAAACCGACGTCAATGAGATAGGTCTGTAGTTAGATGGATTACTCCTACTGCCCTTCTTAAACACTATTGTGACCTGCGCAATTTTCCAATCTGTAGGTACAGATCTATCGGTGAGCGAGCGGTTGTATATGAGTGCTAAGTAGGGAGTTATTGTATCAGCGTAATCTGAAAGGAACCTAATCGGTACACAATCTGGACCTGAAGACTTGCCCGTATCAAGCGATTTGAGTTGCTTCGCAACCCCTAGGGTATCTACTTTTAAGAAACTCATGCTAGCAGCTGTTCGTGTTTCCATTTGTCTTCCCTAGTGAAGGAATTTCGGAAAACTGCGTTCAATAACTCCGCTTTAGCGGCACAGTCGTCGGTAACAGTACCATCGGCACTGGGCAGCGAAGGTATTGACTGCGTCTTGACGCTTGTGTACTTTACATATGACCAGAATTTCTTCGGATTTTCTACCAAATTTCGAGACAATGTTTCGTTGTGGAACCTATTAAAGGCATCTCACATTGAAGTACGTGCCAAATTTCGCGCGTCTGTAAATTTTAGCCAATCTTCGGGATTTCGCGTTCTTCTGATATTCGCATGCTTTTTCCGTTGACTCTGCAACAGCGTTCGGATCTGTTTTGTGTACCACTGGGGATAAGTTCCATCTCTTACCAATTTATGAGGTATGAATCTCTCAATTGCTTTTGCTACTATATCTTTGAATTTGAGCCACATCTCGTCTACATTTGCATAGTCAGTTCGGAAGGAATGGAGATTGTCTCTTAGGAATTCTTCATAGTTTCTTATTACACTGAAGAGCCAAAGAAAATGGTACATCTGTCTAATATCGTGTACGGCCCTCGTGAGCACGCAGAAGGGCCGCAGCACGTCGTGCTATGGACTCGAATAACGTCTGAAATCCTGCTGAAGGTAACTGAAACCATGAATACTGAAGGGCTGTCCATAAATTCGGAAGGGTACAAGGGGGTAGAGATCTCTCCTGAACAATACGTTCCAAGGCATTTGAGATATTCTCAATAATGTTAATGTCTGTAGAGTTTGGTGGCCAGCGGATGTGTTTAAACTCAGAGGAGTGTTCCTGAAGCCACTCTGTAGCAGTTCTGGATGTTTGGGGTGGCGCATTGTCCTACTGTAGTAGTCGGAATTCACAGTCGACATGACAGTATATAGGTGATCAGACAGGGTGCCTACGTAGGTGTCACCTGTCAGAGTCGTCTCGAGACGTCGCAGGGGTCCCATATGACTCCAACTGCACACGCTCTACACCATTAAGAGCCAGCTTGGATAGTCCCCTGCTGCCATGCAGGGTCCATGGATTCACGAGGTTGTCTCCACACCTGTACACGTCCATTCGCTCTATATAATTTGAAACGAGACTCTTACGACCATGCAACATGTTTCCAGTCATCAACAGTCGAATGTCGGTGTTGAAGGCCCAGAGCTGTCATCAAGGGTACATGAGTGGTCCTTCGGCTTCGAAAGCCCATATCGATGATTTTTCGTCGAATGGTTCGCACGTTGACACTTTTTGATGGCCCAGCACTGAAATCTGCAGCAATTTGCGGAAGGGTTGCACTTCTGTCACGTTGAACGATTCTCTTCAGTTGTCGTTGGTCTCTTTCTTGCAGGTTCTTTTTCGTAGCGCTGCAATGTCAGAGATTTGATGTTTTATCGGATTTCTGATCTTCGCGGTACTTTCGTGAAATGATTGCACATGAGAATCCCCACTTCACGCTACCTTGGAGATACCGTGTCCCATCGCTCGCGAGTCGACTATAACACCACGTTCTAACATACTTAGATCTTGATAACATGCCTTTGTAGCAGCAGTAACCGATCTAAGAACTATGCAAGACACTTGCCTTCTATAGGCGTTGCCAACCGCAGATCCGTATTCTGCCTATTTACGTATGTCTTTCTTCTAATACTGATGCCTATAGCAGTTTCTTTGGCGCTTCAGTGCATTTTCCAAAGGTAATGATTGCCACATAGCGTCAATATATATTAGGTGTTAAAAAACGTAAGAAACCAATATTTACCATTACAAGTACCCTGTAGATCATCATTTAATGTGTATGTCACGTAATAATCTATTTAAGTCTCAAGCCATTTTCTATGGAGTTGAGACATTCGGTTGTCTCCTGACAATGGCACAAAAAGCCGAAAGACAGTATGTGATTGAATAGAGAATAGTTATAGATTACCAGCAAACTGTTTCCTTTAGAATATTATTTTTCATTCGCTCTTATACAAACGAAGAATGTAGCTAATGTTAGTTACATTATCATTAGCTTTTAATAAAGTACAGTGTCTTCCTGTGTGTATGTGTTAAATGCGAGCCACTTCTAGCAATATTATCCTATTAATGGTTAATGTTACTCTAACTCTGTCCTCTTATCTTCGGCTGATTCTTTTCTTTCGGACAAAACAGCCAGTTTGTAAATCAGAGCATATGAGAAAGCAGTTCTCTATTTCTTCCGTGAGTCGTTAGGAACAAATGACGATAATAAGTTGGTAAGAGAAATTCTCCGAACTAAAATCTACATTTAGAAAGGAATTCGTTCATTAATTTCTAGTGATCTTACGGTATCGGTAGGAGAAATTTCTGTGAACTAAAACCTGTAATTAGTAAAGAGTCTCAACGATTATATTCCACTGAGCTTACTGTGTCTTCGACTGGGACATGATCGAAGAATATTAAAAGTTCTCAGTCCCATTTCAGACATTTGTGCATTGCACCAGAAAACTCTCTGGTACAACTTTCTTAGTAGTATCTGCTTTTATGTTCCGTCGAACACAAATGGCAATTGCTTCATTGAGAAGAGCGCATTGAGGTGGAATACTGCAGTGTTGTTTCATATTTCGAAGGAGTTATTTTAGCCCTTATAGCAAAAAGAAGGTTTCTTGACGTTAATAGGTTCCTACTTGCTACTCTGGCAAAAAGCGTCTGAAACTACACAGCAGAGGTTTCGTAGTTTCATTTCATAAGTTCCGATTACCTGCGTTAGTTTGCAACACTTCTGGCTTCAAGAAATATCGACTGCAAACTGATGCTGTGAAAGTTCTTCTTCAATGGTTTCGCCGCGCTTTCTCGCTGCGCACTCTTGTGATACTGCAAGCTGAGCAGGTGACTATGTTTTTCCTTCCTGGTAGAAAATCGAAAACAGCCTGAAGGCAGAAAATATTTGATGTTTAGTGTGGGTTTCTAACAGCTGCATATTTTGCCTCGATTCTTTGTTCAACCGTCAATACTCTGCTGTTTATCACACGTATTTATGTAAATACTTTTGGTGTATATCATTGGAAGGCAGAATAGTCATTTTAGTTAACTACAGAACCTTTTCCTTTATTATTACCAGTTTCTGTTTTATATATAACGTGATTATGGCTGTTTTGATGAAAGAGTGATTCATTACAAATGTAGAATGCTAAAAGATTTTCCGTAGTACTTCATTTCCGTCATAGTTCTGTCCTTGAGTCTTAACTGGAGATATAGTGGATTTTGGTCCAAAAAATGGTTTTTTTAAAATATTATTTTTTTATCTACACAGTTTAATCTATGTTGTGTGTGAATTTTATCGTGATAGCAGCTTTAGAAATGCCTTTAAATTTTTAAAGTGATTGACTCTGCACTGTTGGCCACACGCACCTTTTCCGACATTTGGGAACCTGCTTACTTCAGCGGAATTTTTGTCAGTGTGAAGGCTGTTATCTTTCGATATCATTGGCTGATAACTATATCTCTGGTTGACATCTATATATTTACCTGAAAACTTCCTTGCATGTGGTTTATTTACGTTTTGATAATATTAACGCAAATTATTGCTTGGAAAGTTGAATTCCCAAGCCGTTAAGTGGAAGTCAAGATTTACGCATAATGGGTGGTTGAAAACTGTGTTGAAGCAACGGAGATTTAATGTAAATCGTTTTACCAACAAAAAAAAAAAAAAGAAAATGAAACAGCTCGAAATGAAGAACATAAGCTCTCTGCTTCAGCATCGAAACTTGGAACAGGGAATGGTGTAGGTGCGTGAATGATGTTAATATGGATTCCACTGGATTCAGGCTTCTTGATTTAGAGCTTCTCTGCCAGGCTACAAAGTTTTCATGTTCATGTGTTAGCTGTAAAAATACGGAATGCATGATTGTTTTAGAATAAAGAAGAGTGGGAATAGCTTGTGATTTTAAACTAATTTGAAATTTTAATTTTCCTCCTCGAAAAACTCACACTGGTACCTATGAAAGCAATTTTAGGTCAGCATATGCTCTGAGGTGGTTGAACAGGGCAGGGAAGGAGGTAATTTATTGTGCTGTTTTCTGAACATGCCTCCACTTGTGCAAGGTTTAAAAAACTAAATAAAGGAATGTCTGCTGCTGTATGCGATACTGCCAAAGTTTCTATGACGAAATCAGTGGAGGAATAGCTGGAAATAAACCAAAAAGAAATGTATCCTGGTGTAGACATTCATGACAGTGAATCTCCCACAAATGTTACTGACCTGTGTGTGTCTGTAGATGGGAAATGGATGAAAATGGGTCATACATCTCTGTATGGAGTAGCATCTGTTATTGGTGTGGACTCAGGTAAAGAGTTAGCTGTAGAAATTATGTCTAAACACTGGCACCAGTGTGCAACAAGGAAAATGTCCTACAGTATAAAGATAGTGAGAAACTGTGGCAAGAAAAACATGCTGTAGCATGCTCTAAAAATTATAGTGGCTCAAGACGGGGCTTGGAAGTTGTTGCAGTTGTGAGGATGTTCTTCGAATCTGATGATCAGTATGGTGTTAGGTTCAATAAATACCTTAGTGATGGTGACTCCTCATCATTCAAAGCTGTAACAGATAAAATCCGTAGAATAAAACAATGGAAAAGTGGGAAAGTGTTGGTCACATTCAAAAGAGACATGGTGATATGCTTCGTACTCCAGGACGCAAAACCACTAGGAGGAAAATGCATGCTTACTCTGAAAGAAATTGATTCTTTTCTGTTATTTTATGGAAGAGCTGTCAGGAAAACATACATAATTTAGAAGCAATGAGGTGTGCTGTGTGGGGAGACTTTTTCCACAGACTATCTACTTACCAAACACCAATGCACAATCTGTGTCAGAAAGACGATTGGTGTATGTTCAACTACAGTAATGAGACGTATTAACATCACCACTCATTACCAGAACGTGCTATGAATGCAATTAAGCCCACATTCAAGTTTCTTGCCAACCCTGATTTACTGACGAGGTGTCTTCACGGAAAGACACAAAATGCAAATGAAATGGATTAGATGCTCAAAAAGGACATACTGTCGACTTGAAGTTCTCAAAATATGTGTCTATGATGCAGTTGTTTATTACAATAATGTAAATAATGCCAGAACTGAAGTACTGAAGATCCTTGTCCTGTGATATAGACCAAGGTGTGTTTACAAAAAAGTCATTTTAAACCATCGACGAGAGGAAGGTCAAGAAAGCTAACAGATTAGTGTATTACTTGCAAATACAGGTCACGAGAGAAGAGAAATCTCGAGGTTGAGGAGTATCGGTATGGAGGATTTTAAAATTGAGGTATGAGAAGAAAATCTATGAACCTCATTTACATTTTTAACGTTAATAGAAGCCTTTTTTGAAAACGTATATTCTCTAATGCTACGAAATTTTCAGGAACTGTTCGCAACGTGTTTCTGTGTACTAGTAACTAAAAAATATGAAATCCTGCAGTTACATTCTGGTTTTTAGATCGAGGGAAAAAAATTGGATGTGCATAATTAAAACTCTGTTAATGATACAATTTGTACCATAAATTGGTCTTATAACGTTCTCGGGACATTACAGTAAAATTTTCTGATTACTTACATGATTAGAACTTAAGCTATGGCTTTTTATAGAAAAGACAATAAATAATTAAAAATTAAAATTTCTGGCAAAATATTAATCCTGAATATGTTATTATGTTTTTCCGTTAAAGTACAGTTATTTTACTTCAAACAGTCAAAATTATAGATTTTTACATTAATAAATATGAGCGTAATGATTTTTAAATAAATGTTTACATTATCCGCTACATTCCCCATCAGGAATCTCCGCTTGAAGACGCTATTTACAAATCATCGGCTCTCTCTCAGACAAAACCGTGGATATGTTTGAACATTGAATGCTCATTGATGAATATCAGATGAAGAAGAACATTGTTGTTGGTGATGTGGTTTGACGACATTTTTGCAAAAAGGAACATGGCGTAGACGTGGGCATAGTACACACCTGTGATCAGAACTTTTAACTGGAAATCACTGTGTCTGTTCACTATGTAAGAATGAGAATCCTGCGGGTTTCTTTCCACACGGAGAAATGTAGTAGTAGCACTAACAGCTGAAATGAGTCTCCTATCATGAGACAGAAATTCCGGTTTGTAGCCGCTCAATGTCATTCAATACGCTCACGACGACACCCCTCGATCGACGTTAACACTCGTGGTGTCACTCGCCTTCATACATAGCAGTGGACGTTTGAAAATACATGACGCTAGATCAATGGTCGTCAATTGATTTAAATGTATTTCCCGGCTGACTCTTAATTCCATTACTACCACGGGGGTGAGAAGAAAGAACACATCCTGGTGGTATCAGCATTATGGATGTTTTGATGTTCGATTAATCTGAATGGTTTGCAATGTTCCAGCGATTCTGTTCGAACTCTATGCTGATGTACCGACAAGGACCATTTTCGCAGATAAACATGCAAGTACGTAATGGGTATTAAGTTTTTCAATATAGTTTGTCGCACTCACACATTATACATCCGATGTAAGAACAATTTCATACATTTACATTTCTGGTATCCCACAAAATTGGTTGGCTAAATATTATGACGATACGTTGCATACAACTTCCACAGATATTGTTTATCATGTAATCAAGACTACGTAATGAAGTCAAAATCGTGGATAAAATTGAAATGTAGTTTGTTTATTGACACTTCTCTTTTCACTAATTAAATATGAAATATGAATCGGGATTGGAGGTGATGACCCTATCCTTTTCTAGTATTTTAGGTCGACGTTAATAAATATCTGGTAGTTAATAAGCGATCTATTTTTTATGCTAGCGAATTGTTTGTATCAGTTACCCCCGCAACCGTCCAAGGATAAGATTCTATTAATGTTCCGCGCACACGCGGTTTACCATTTTATAAAATGCAGTATTACGTAAACTATAGCTTTCCGTTGCCCACAACTTTAGTGAGTTCCACAGCCATAATAGTTTCCCAAGAGTATTTTTCCCAGCTAACACAAAGTTCGAATTATGTTGACGGATTCAATTTCACTTAACCCGACATTAAAAGTCTCTGATCACTTCGTCACACGTAATGTATTTTAAACGTGCTTGAAGAGTCTTTAAATAATCTCTTTAACGAATTTCGCAGTCGCGTACCACTTTTTCATCGACTAGCCCGATCGCGATAACTGAAGGTACAGAGCTCAATAATGTGTTACATGTTCTTTTATGCGTATTAAAAAACAAACGCGCCCCTATATCTTGCTGTCCCGCTTTGTCTTTGCTAGTTTGATTTTTATTACTTTTCATTATACTACTTCTTAGTGATACTGTGCAGTTATTAAAGTTTCGTATTACTTTCCCATTTTTAAGGCTTTCCCGATTTTAATTAATATGATGCTAATTGACACGCCTGCCCGCAAAGTACCGTTATAGGTTGTCGTCAGAGCATCGTCGTAACTACGTGAAGTACAAGTGGCCGTTCTAGTGTGTAAAGTGTGCAGTAAAACGCCAGTATGATAAATCCTTGCCTCTCCAAAACTCATTCAGTGATGATATTGATATAATGGTCATTTCGTATTGGACGGGATACTGCTTGCAAAGTCGTTATTATTCAGAGAGCTTCAAAGTCTTTGCGACTAACTTCCAGGGATGGGAGCTCATGTTGTGCACAACACCTTTAGTTAGAGGCAAAATGCTGATTCGCTTCTAAAATATCTTCCCTCGTTTAGCGACATTTTTCTTGTGGTTTTCCTGTTGAAAATAGCTATTTGAATTTACTGCAATAGGTAGTATGCTGCGCTCTCGATAAGAACACCCATGTGCTTCGGGGAAATCTTCACATTCCAGGGTGAGCGATTACTAAAGAGCTCTTTGCGTCTCTGAGATACGTGTGATCTGTCATCCCTAGACTTACTTCTCAAAACTTTGAAACACCTGCAATTTACAACTGGATATCTGAAACAACATACTTCCTCCTTTGTGCAGTTCTGAATTAAGGCACATCTACTGCCATATGCTGATGTATTGCAGGTATAGCGCCAAAATATCCAAAATTAACTTTTCTATGAAATTACTTACATGATATCAGTTTCCGGCATATTGTTAGGTATTTCCACTGCAATTTGAACCACTATGTCTATTACAAAAAATACAAACAGTCGCAGACGTAGACAAACACACACACACACACACACACACACACACACACACACACACACACACACACATAGAGTGAGAGAGAAACAGAGAGAATGAGAATCGAAAAAGGCACTGGTGAATACCGTTCCACGTTCTGTGGTAAATCATTACACAGACGGCAACATTTTAACAGCACTGACCGTTCATTTTCCTCTAAATCGTCAAAGGAAGTAAAAGGAGAATATTAGACACGGCACACAAACACAAGTCGGAAACACATGGGGGCAGAAAACCAGGTGTGTCAGTTTCAAAGTAATCATTTCAGCTTTCAGTCCAAGCGATATAAGTCAACTGTGGAAAATGGAAATCAGGATTGTTAGGTTGGGATATGACCACCGCTCTTCCATTTTTAGAGTCCAGTGTACGAGTATCGCACTGCGCCAGTTCGCTCGAGATATAAGTCCTCAATAAAGACTGCAATAGCGTCCTGATCTATGTACTCCTTGTAGACCCATTTAAGGGTAGTATGCTGAACATGGCCTCAAAACCACTGAAAACATTATCTTAACATGATGTTCGTCTCAAAGTGATGGCCTCGCGTAGTAGCCGCGTGGTCTGGGGCGCCCCGCCAGGTTCACGCGGCTGACCCTCCCCCCCCCCCCCCCCCTCGTCGGAGGTTCGAGCCCTCCCTCGGCCGTGGGTGTTTGTGTTTTGTCCTTAGCGTAAGTTAGTTTAAGTTAATTAAGTAGTGTGTAAGCCTAGGGGCCAATGACATTCAAGTAGGAACTTGCCACGAATTTCCAAAGTTTCAGAGTCATGTTTTTTTTCACTTTTTTTTTCATAACGAGTTCTCCATACTGCGGAAGGTAGTTGATATTTCGAAACTTACCGCCAAATTAAAATTGTGTAGCGGATGGAGCTTAGATTTTGGAACTTTGACTTTTCCTGGCTATACTGTTATTAATGATATTCTTTGAATTCCATTGTAGCATAGTACCAATACAGTACATTGATAATAAATTATTATCGGTAAAGCTATTTCTTTAAAAATTTTCTAGTATGAGATGTGCACGTATGTATGTAAAAGGATGGGTGTCAGAAATTAGATTTATTGCAAAATCAAAGTAACAGTTCACTTTTATCGCCTTTAACATACACTTCTCCCCTATCTGTAAAAAACTGCGCAGGTGCCATCCATTAACCAAAGCAATGCCGTAGCTCATCCATTATTACCCTCTTCAAAAACTATGACGTTTTTGTTTTTGCCTCTTCAACAGACTAAATATGTGACACATAAGTCAAGCTTCATCACAGATTTTTCATTAAAAATTAATAATCACAGTTTCCATCATCTGTAGATCATCATCAGACGATGCGTCATTTATTGGTGAGCAGAAACTACGAGCAGAGCACTGAAAAGGTTAGTAATATATAGAAATAGTTCACGAACGTGTCTTTCAACACTTTTAAGTTCCGTTTAGTCGTCTCTGTATATCACCTAAAGAGACATGGTCTGATGCTGATCTAGATATGATCGAAATCACTTATCATTGACATGTGATTCTTAATTTTTAATTAAGAAAATCTGCATTTAAGACTCATAACTATTTAAAATTATCCATCACATTGCTGCTTTGCCAATAAAGTTATCAAATCCACTTTTCACAGAAACGGTGCGTTGTCCCGATGCAGAATCCATGCGTCGTTGTTTCACACATCCGATCTTTTCTAACTTACTCTTTCCTTCACATTGATTCTGACTCCTTTGTTGTATTTCCGATTAAAGAGTAGATCCTCAGCCACCCATTTAGTCATGAAAGTACCCCTGATATAAAAAAACATCAACAATGCCTTCAATTTTGACCTGTTGATTTGTGCTTTTTATGTCCTTGCCTATGCTAGATTCTTCCACTGCATCGATAGAGGCTGTGTTTCCTGGTCGTTCAGAACATGTGATGGTACATGTGAAGAACTGCAGTTCTTCGTTGAGTCGTACCGTGACATCAGAACAAATGTACTTCGGATAGTCTTTTCGTTCTCGGGAAAGGTTTTTTGGAATCAGTGCTCCGTAAGCTTTTTACATGTTTAATTTATCGTCTTAAATATTTCTACTGTCTCTTTGATCATGTTCAAGATGTTTTTGTGATTATCTGAGTGCTCAGACGTTGATCTTTCCGCTTACATGCAAACTAAAGCATACAGGAAGATGAAATGAATGGTGACTACTCTTGAAGCTCTAAGGTCAAGTACATCTCAATGCCAAGCTCCATGCGGCTGCACCTTTGGAGGAGCGCAGGCTTGTCATTTAATTACAATCGAATAGGACAATGTTTATCAGCGTTTCAGATCTTAATCATTTATCTATAAAATCAGCATCATGAATGGCAGGACTTGGCCTTCTGTAGAAGATTTTTCCCGTCTTTTGTGTTTAGTATTGAATTTTCCAATTCCGTGTTAAAATTTTATTTATATCCTCTCTGACGTCTTCCTTCAACTCTCCTGGTTCCTTCAGTTACTACGTAGAATGTCGTTCCGTCTTTTGTCCTTAGTACATTTCCTGCCAGTTCCAGCATTTTAATCGCACCGTAGAGATTAAAACCTGATTAATTATATAGATTTTGTAATTCGTAGTTGCGTATCCTCCTCCAGACACAAGTTTCTTCCATTGGCCGAAGTATGTGTTTCGTGATCACTGTTTCAAAAGCACCAAGTTGCTTATGTCTAATCGCGATTATGTTCATGTTTCAGTAACGTGTGGTAAAAAGGTATAAACAAATTTTAAATGATAACATTAGTTCTCCAGAATTGTAGCTTAGGTTTCAAATATTTTCTGAGGATATGGTAACTATTATTGGCGAACAAAAGTATGTGAAAGTGACCTAAAGTATGTGAAATTACATATGGCATCAGAATTACATTAACTGATTTCTATGAAAGGGATTCGTTAGGATAATCTATATCAATTACATGCAAATAACTACCTCAATTTCATTTATCGCCAGCCGGTGTGGCCGAGCGGTTCTAGGAGCTTCAGTCTGGAGCCGCGAGACCGCAACTGTCGCATTTTCAAATCCTGCCTCGGGCATGGATGTGTGTGACGTCCTTAGGTTAGTTAGGTTTAAGTAGTTCTAAGTTCTAGGGGACTGATGACCTCAAATGTTAAGTCCCATAATGCTCAGAGCCATTTGAACCAATTTCTTTTTCATTTATCGGTTGGTTCATCTTTCTAACAGCTCTTTCAAGATTTGTTTCATTGCCCTTGGCGTTCTTGCAACTATATCAGCACATCAGTATTTGCCAACAACTGAGCTGATTTCTACAGGATATTCCCCATTTTAAAGATGCCCACATACATTATAACTTTTTGGACGGCTGTACGAAACAGAAGGCAGGATAATAAATCTCATTGACTCCATTTTCTGTAGTCTCACCATTTGCTTACATATTCTGTGTTTTACCCTGACCACGGGTGTTTTCCATAATGCTAGCTACTATGGAAAAGCGATCAGATTTTTAAGGTTCTCCATCTCTTTCGTTTCTGCATACAGTTCGCTTCCGTCAACAATGGTGCAGGCTTATCTGAAATCTATGAAGACGTTATGTGTACCAATCCAAATTCTCTACATTTTCTAGTTTTTGCTCTATTGTGAATATCTGATCAGAAGTAGATACTTTTCACCACATTCACCTTGGTAGTACGAACACCATTATAAATATAGGGTGGAAACTTTCTAAAGAGAGCGTCGAAGGTTATGTTATATGTCCCATAGTTAGAGCACACCATGATTTCGCCTTTCTTGTGTTGGGTATATCGTAACTACTCACATATTCCATTCATCAGGGATATTTGCATCAGACTGGGACATATGGAATTGTTTGACAAATTTCTGTCCAGCATTATTTGTCAGTTCTACTTGCACTTTTTCCTGGCAGAAGTGAATATGAGAGAGCGAGATACGAGACGTACCCGGACAGATTAGTTGATGAAAGCAATGCTCGTCAAAAACTGGATACGAGGTTGGATGCGGTTTATGTCATCCATACACAGTATTTTTATTTGAGATAGAGAACGTTGTGAGGCGTAATAACTGTTTCCTACAGATTTACTTGGTAGAATAGCAACTCTTCAATGATTAATTGCTAAGTCTCACTGAACTGAAATTTAAATTTTGATATTTTCGTATTTTATAGACATAATACATACAGTTTTACATTTTCTAAGTGAATGGCGATGATACCTTGGGCCAAATTTTTGCTTACGCATACAGCTACTAAAAATTTATATTCAAAACAGCCTTTCAATTTTGGAAGGGTACATATTTTACATTCTTCAGCATACAAATTTTTCATGGTTTTACAATTACATTTAGGACTGAAGTTACACTTAGCTTACTAAATATTCAATGTGCCCTTACCCGGCACACGACAAACATGCAGCCGATAGTTAAACTCGTCCCATAGTTTTGCGAGATTTTTTGGAGTTACTTCATACACCTCTGTTGTTGTGTGGCACTGGAGTTCACAAAACATTAATAGAAGGGACTACATCATGATGGAGATCTTTAGAAATCGTCATAAAAACCCACACGTAGCATGGCGTGACTTAACCGACAGCTGGTGCAATTTGAGTTACTAACGCCCCTTACTAGTCCAGGCAAATTGGGGAAAATTAGGGAAAAATTTAGAAAGTTTTGAATCTTTGGGAAAAGACTCTTAGGGGATGAAGAAGTAAAAGGCAGAAAAGTTCCCTCCCCTCTAGTGGGAGCTTCTCCCGCCCCCACCCCATAATGTAATTTGTTTTCCTGTTTCCAAACTTTATGAAAAAAGGTTCATTTAACAAAAGTAGCTCTATGACAAGAAATAGTTCTGGTGAAATTCTACTCAGAGAAGGTCGAATGAATGTTTAAGCAAGGTAATTAGTTTATGAGTGCTAAAATTTGTATTTTTGCAAAATCAGTCATAATGTCTTATGGGATAACAGCAATCAATGATTTTAAGTATCATTCTAAAATTTGTAGGTAAACAAAGTGAAACTTCTTATAAAACAGACTTCTATTTATATGGAACAATTTTCCTCTATAGTCTTTTACTTCATATTTATTGAACTTAAGTTATTGGAATGAAAATAATTTTTCATGAAAATTAAGAATTACTGTAAAACTAATCAACAATTAATTTTGTTATAATATATTTACAATCATGTGTACAACAAATAGACAATTAAAACACCACAATATCAATCAGATAAATGATCCGGAATGAGATTTTCACTCTGCAGCGGAATTCGCGCTGATATGAAACTTCCTTGAAGATTTAAACTGCCGAGACTCTAACACGGGACCGTCGCCTTTCGCGAGCAAGTGCTCTACAATTTGTTTTTTTTTAAATCTCACTTTGTTCGGTTTTTTTCGCTTTATTTGCTCTGTGCGAACGTCGCAAGACACCCGTTTCAGTTCGTCGTTGATCCATTAACTCAGTTGTTTTATACAGATGGCAGCTAACCCTCTGACTGAACACGCTGAGTTACCAGGCCGGCGATGTTGAAATGTTTGTGAAATCTTATGGGACTTAACTGCTAAGGTCATCAGTCCCTAAGCTTACACACTACTTAACCTAAATCATCACTGGACTCGCATTCGGGAGGACGATGGTTCAATCCCGTCTCCGGCCATCCTGATTTAGGTTTTCCGTGATTTCCCTAAATCGTTTCAGGTAAATGCCGGGATGGTTCCTTTGAAAGGGCACGGCCGATTTCCTGTACAATCCTTCCCTAACCCGAGCTTGCGCTCCGTCTCAAATGACCTCGTTGTCGACGGGACGTTAAACACTACCCACCACCACCACCACCTAAATCATCCTAAGGACAAACACACACAGCCATGCCCGAGGGAGGACTCGAACCTCCGCCGGGACCAGCCGCACAGTCCATGACTGCAGCGCCTCAGACCGCTCGGCTAATTCCGCGCGGCCAGCAACTATCGGTGCTGAGCTGTGGCCCACTGCATTCACGGACCATCACGCCTTCATCTGAACCGTGACGCTGCCACGACAGCAGATGAGGCGTAGTAGAGGACCTCGGACTCTTACCGTTAACATTCCCCGAGAAGAGGCTTGCCTTGTAGCCGTCGCTCATACCTGGCACAAATGTGAGCGACGGCTTCATACCTACGATTTCACGTCACGGTGGTGGACATACTGGGCCAAACCAGCTCTTCGTCGCACGCTCATGGCATACGGACGAGACAGGGCGCTTTGGCTCCGATCCCCCTCAGTTTTACTACACGGTCTTGCGGGAACTAGCGTCTCAATCACCTTCGCCAGAGCGCCAAATGGCCGTCCACCGGACGCAGGCACGGCTTCTGCAGATCACAGCTGACAGATTGGACGGTACGCGGGTTCGATCGAGACTACAAGATTCCATCCCAGAGGAACGTGCCTCTCTTTATCACATCGTCAGAGAATGGAGACACCGTAAGAGACGACTCACCACGGCAGTTATTTCTGCGGATGGCCAACGCGCAGAGACACACATCACAATATCCCGTGCCCCCACAGATTATTGCCGCACTCTCTATCTAACAGATCAACAGCGTAAAAGTGGCACTGAATAAGTCCTGCAAGACCTGCCACCTTCGAGAGGGGCGCAAGGCGACTCCACACTCCTGGAGGCCGTGACGTGGGAAGAAATGAACATGGACCTCTCGCAGGTTGCAAGATACAAGTAACATGGACCTCATGGTCTTCCGCTTGAATTTTATAGCACCTTTTCTGACCTGATGGTGGAAGTTTGGGAGCAGATGTGCTGTGAACTCCAGGATCAGGACATCCGCGTCCCCCTCTAATTTTTGGTGGGCATGATCATCCCCGTGCCAAAATCAAACGGGGGCTGCAGACTGCAGGACTTCCGGCCGTTGACGTTATTGGATTACGAGCTGTTTGCACTCATTCTTCGTGCTCGCCTCCTAGATATTGTCCAAGATGCTATTCATGCCGACCACACATGTCTGGGAGGTGGCAGTAATATAGTCTACACACGGCGTTAAGCTCTTATAGACATGTGGGTGCGCTCATGTTGGCATGCCGCTTAGAAGGCGCCCACGTGGCGGTTGACCTAGACCACGCATTTGACAGAGTTGACCACCATTTCTTGCAGGCTGTCTTAGAGAAGATGGGACTGTCCTCAATATCGGCTGGTGTGGTTCTCCGTCTCATCCACGGAGCCCCTTTTACAGTTCTCGTAAATAGCTACCGCTCGTCACCGTTCACTATAGAGCGCTCAGTGCGACAAGGATGCCCACTGTCAGCCTTTCTCTTCGCTGTCACCCTCGAGCCTGCACTTCATGGTCTACGACTGCGTTTGAGGGTATTCGCCTCAGCCATGTGCATTTTAAATGTTGTACCTATGCGGACGATGTAGTATTCTTGGCGAGGTCCGTAGAAGATATATATGTACGGCAATCGCGTGGCTTCAACAATACGGCGAGGTGGCCGGGAGCCGTATCAACCGTGCAAAAGTTGCACTACTTGGATGTGGTCAGAAGACTGCAAACCAGTACGCCAGTGCCCATTACCAAAGACCCGGCAATGAAGTGATTGGGAGTGACCTTCCATGGGAACGTGCAGCGTAGAGCAGCATACACTTATCACAGACTACTTAATGTGATCCGCACCAAGTTCGCCTCCATAACTTTCGAACACTTGACTAGATCATGCGGGTACATTTTGTCAAAGTGTACCTCGCTCCGAAACTTAATCATTACACACACGTTCTCCCGATGGACGCTACGGTCGCTGCCAAGTTCCAGATGACCTTCGGTCATTTCGTCAGCGACTGTAGGGTGTTCAAGAACCGTTAGGACACGCTAACGTTGCCCACACACGCAGGCGGCATTGGAATGATAAACGTGCACAACAGGGCGCTCTCTCTCTTCCTGCGGACGATTCATCGCCTAAGTACTTCGGACAAGGATCCCTGGTACACTGATTCAGGAGGTGGTGCCTCAATCCATCCGTCCGCCGACTCATGTTGGACATATTACGCCAGCACTGCGTCACATTCGCACCGATCTGGTCGACATGAGTTATCTGTTGGATGCTACTTTCAACGACCGCTGCCTGCTAATGCGGTTGAACGCCGACATCCGGCGGTTGGCTGGAAACGGGTGTGGAGTAACATACACTCCCCTTTCCTCCTCACCACGGTAAGGTTGCTGTGGTATGTGATATCGACCGAAAAATTCCCCACCCGACAACGTTTACAAATGGCCCACTTTGCCGAGGATCCTCTCTGCCCCAGATGCGCCGCTGTCGACACCTACATGCAGCGTTTCATTTGTGGTACGCCTGGCGACTGCTGGCTCCTCACACGGCACCTGTTGGCATTGTTGCTGCGGTGGACACCTCAGTCCGTAGAGCCCACCGAGTTGATCCATCCCGACGTCACTTACTTCTCTGCTACTCGTCATAACGCCACTGTGTGGGTTAAAGGTATGGCACTCTCATACTTTTTTAATGACAGCGTTGTAGGGTTGCTGGATTTCTGGCATTATTTAACGAGTAACTACACGATTTTACGGGGCAATGCGTCGTATGGTGCGAATTACTTCGGATCGTTGTTTACGCACCCTTTAGATCACTCGGGTGTGCCAGGTGTGTGAAGAGACTGAGAGATGGCACATGATGAACTGATTAGAGTCACCAACGGGAATTATAGGGTGTTTCGCCCTCCCCGAACGAGAAGACGACCAGGACATTCCGTGGTCTGGCTGCTATGGACACTCCCGAGAAAATAAAAGAAAAACAGAACAAAAAATTGCCAATAAATACATACGAACAAAATAAGAACAAAAAGAGCAACAAATAAAATATAATAAAGTAATGTGCGCTTTCCTTTCTCCTTTCCTTTTTTTAATACAATGTTTAGAGCCATATTTAATTTTTGTTCGTGGGCGGAACCTGAAGCGGTGCCGAACAGCAGTTCTGGTTAGCTTTAGGATGAAAGTGGCGGTGGCACTAGCTATGTTTTTGTTTTTAGGCTAGATAGGTTTTTGGGCGGGTAGTATGGGCGATGGCACGAACGCCCGAAATGGAAGAGGTAATTTTATCGTCGTCCATCCCAAACTTATAGTCGCCTGTTCACCTACAAGTGTATTTCTTTTTATCACATTTCGGCAAAGAAAACAGCGTGTTCGGTCAGAGGGCTGCGTTGCTAGAAAAAAAAAAAAAAAAGAAAAAAAGAAACAAAGATAAGTTGGTAGAGCACTTGCCCAGGAAAGACATAGGTCTCCAGTTCCAGTCTCGGTCCGGCACACAGTTTTAATCTGCCAGGAAGTTTCATATCAGCGCACACTCCGCTGCAGAGTGAAAATCCCATTCTGTGGCTAAGCCATGTCTCCGCAATATCCTTTCTTTCAGGAGTGCTAGTTCTGCAAGGTCAGCAGGAGAGCTTCTATTAAGTTTCGAAGGTAGGAGACGTACTGGCAGAAGTGAAGCTGTGAGGACGGGGCGTGAGTCGTGCTTGGGTAGCTCAGTAGGTAGAGCACTTTCCAGAGAAAGGCAAAGGTCCTGAGTCCGAGTCTCGGTCCAGCACACAGTTTTAATCTGCCTGGATGTTTCAGACAAATGATTTCTTGTAAATATTATTTTTACATAAAAGAATCATCGAAATCTTCGGTCAGATCACTGCGAGGCACGTTAGTATGGCTTTGTCCAAGAGAGTTTTTGTACATTGTTGAACAATGTAGGTCAGCCTTAACACATCCGCACTTTCTTTTGCTGCCTTGACTCCAGCCGCATGAAATCAGTAGCTGTATTTTCTGTGGAGCAGGTGGTCATTTCGTGTCAATCGGGGAGAGGGATCAGTTTTTTCCTCCAGCTCCAGTTCCTGGGATACAAGTTGTCCCCCAGCGGTAGCTGGACTAGTAAGTAAACTCGGTAAGAGTGGAGGCGTCCTGCATCAGTAGTGGGTGGCAAACGGGAAAGTGTGACAGCATTGTTTACCTGACCCACAAGTACATTCAAACATTTTAATCGAATTGCATTTAATTTATCATCAGGGCTCTCTACTGTTTTTATATAGTGATAGAGTATAAATTTCTCTCTTGCTTTTGCAGTGGTATCAGGAGAAGAAGCAGGATCGTTGAATATCTGTGGAATATTACGGAGTTGAGGATACAGGTTGAATAGATGGGAAGGTTGCAGCTTTACTTTCGCAAAAAAAAGGCTGAAAGGCTGTCACAACGACTTACTTTGAGAAGAAAGGGTATTGAATTCTTGCACTCATGAAGGAGTGAGGATTTACGTTTATCTTTAGAACTGTAACTCCTTGTTCTGACGCTCCTTTACCTTTCTTCGTCAGGGTTATGTCTGTGTCGTCTGGAGCAAGAACACTAAGTAGCGCAAGAAGATCTACATCTTGACCCACTATAATCATCTGCTGGTAAGATTTTGAGGCATTTATTGCTTTTGCAACAATTTCAACATCTGCATCTTCATCCGCAATCCTCGTTTCAATATCAATTCTGTCCAGATTTTGCACAAGATGTTTAATAAACATTGCCGAGGTTCTAAGAAAGGCCGACTATGATTTGATGCATAACATCTCGTCATTAAGAAAAAATTTTCGTGAGGTCCGTTCCATCGTTCGTCTTCGGCGTTCAATAGTTTCCATGTTCAGAGAGCTTTCTGAATATCCGTCAAATACGACAGCAACATCGTCTTTATAATGTTCTGAATATAAGCTCTTAATATTTTATAAACGTCACCTAATGTTCCATTCTTGGGCCACTCCACGTGATGAATAAGAAACCACCCATCTATAACAAAGAACTTCGATTCGTTATTGTCAGCATTCTTCTCAGGTATTTGATTGAAAAGATTGTACTGCGACGACTTTTCTGTTTTCCTCATCACTGCTTACAAGCAGAGGCATTGGTATACTCGATAATTCGTACGTGAAGCAATCGTTGAATTTATCAATTTAATGGACCGTGCACAGTATTCTCTGAACTAACTGAGTTGTACCTACTTCAGCTATATTTTTTTCAAGTCTGACAGTCGACGTGCACATTGTCCTAACCAAGCTCGATCGCTTAAGCTTCAGTGAAGTAAATATAAGCAAGATAGTAGCCATTGTTCGAAGATCTTCCTCACCAACAGACACAGCGTTGTGGCAGTTTACTTCCTGACAGGCTACTAATACAGATTCTTGCCTTATCAATCCACCTGATTTTCAACATACGTTTGTAGCACCACATCTCACATACTTCGATTCTCTTCTGCTGCGGTTTTCCCATTGCTCCAGTTTCACTACCATACCGTGCTGTATTGCAAACGTACATTCTCAGAAATTTCTTAATCAAATTAAAGCCCATGTTTGATACTAGGAGACTTTTCTTGGCCTGAAATGCCCTGTTCTCCAGTGCTTGTCTGCTTTTTATATACATCTTCCTCTATCCATCATTGGTTGTTTTGCTGCGTAGGTAGCAGAATTCCTTAACTTCATCTAATTGGTGACCTTTAAACCTGATGTTACGTTTCTACTACTTCTTGTTACTTTCGCCTTTCTTCGATTTACTCTCAATCCCTATTCTGTACTTATTCATTCCATTCAGCAGATCATGTATTTCTTCTTTACTTTAACTTAGGATAGCAATGTCATCAGCGAATAGCACAGTAAATATCCTTTCATCTCGAATTTTAATCCCACTCTTGAATCTTTCCTTTATTTCCCATCATTGCTTCCTCGATGTACAGTTTGTACAGTAGTGGCGAAAGACATCCCTCTCTTACATCCTTTTTAAACCGAGCACTTCGTTCTTGGATGTCGACTCTCATTATTCTCTCTCTTTTGTGCATATCGTAATTACCTCTCTCTCCCTATTGCTTACCCCTATTTTCCTCAAAATTTCGAACATCTTGTAACATTTTACATTGTCGAACGCTTTTTCAGGAAGACATGTCCTGTGAACATGTCTTGATTTTTGTTTACTTTTCCTTGAGTTATCAACCACGAATTGCCTCTCTCGTGCCTTTAGTTTTCCTCAAGTCAAACTGATAATAAATTAAGACATCCTCAACTTTTCATTATCGTTCAGTATATTATCCTCGGCTACAACTTAGATACACGTGCTGTTAAGCAGATTGTGAGATACCTCGTGCTCTACTCAGCTCTTGCAATCTTAGGAATTGCGTGGATGATGGTTTTCGGAAGTCAAATGGTACGTCACCAGACTCATAGACTCTACACACCAACGTGGAAAGTTTTTTTTTTGTTTGTTTATTTTTTTGCCGCTTCGGTAATGATTTTAGAAGGTCTAATGGAATGTTATCTATGACTTATGCCTTATTTTATTGTAAGTCATCCAAAGATCTCTTAAATTATGATTCCAATATCGGATCCCCTATCTTTTCTAAATCGACTCCTGTTTCTTCTTCTATCGCATCAGTCAAATCTTCCCACACATAGAGGTTTTCGATGTACCCTTTTCTCCCATTGGTTCCCTTCCCCACATTTAACACTGGAACTCCAGTTTCTCTCTTAGTGTTACCACAGTTGCTTTGAATTACTACGAAAGTTGTTTTGACTTTCCTGTGTGTTGAGTTACTCCTTCCGACAATTATTCCTTTTTTGATTTCTTAACATTTTCCATGCAACCACTTCGTCCTAGCTCACCTGCACTTCCTATTTATTTCATTTCTCAGTGACTTGTATATATGTATTGCCGAATTTCTGTAAATATGTTTGTATTTCCTTCTTTCATTTAGCAACTGATATGTCATTCTAAAGCAAGAAATGTTATTGAGTTCTGCAACATAATGCGGTACATAAATCCAGAGTGGGATTCCTGCTACTCAGAAGGACTTCGAGAAAGTGGCTGAACGATGAACAGGGACAGAAAGGATTTTGCTCTGATGGGAATGGGTGTTTCTGCCATGTTGTTCAGGCAAGAGTGTTAAGGTCGTGGAGAGGTATGCGCGTTGATGCACGTTGATAAGGCGTTGGAGAAGTAGCAGGGAAATTGAGCAGGGAAGGGAAGACAGTTGTGCATTTATTTAATAGTGAAATAATCACTTACAAGACGAGCAAAATTATTTACATTATGTCATATAATTATTGCTCAAATTAAAAAAAAAACATTAAAATTTGGTCATAATCAGGTCGCAGAAACGTATAAAGGTATGTTAAAAACTGAAACAAATAGTGTAATTAGATACGGTAAACATGACGAGAGTCAGCATAGTTCATGGTACCCAAATTACCCTTTATCGTTCTCAACTCGTCTCCCTCCCCTCCCTCTCCCCTTCCCCCTACAGCCCACCCCCCACCCCCCTGGATCAAAAATCTTTTGTTGTTCACGCAAATAAACTTCAGTATCAGGCATGATATTTTAATTAATTACTTCTTTGCTACTAACCCTACTAGCAACGTGTTTTTCAGACAGTATGCATATATGTCACTGAAAGTACCTAAGAAACAATATCATTGCACGACACATAGTTCTCAACATGCCAGGATCGCAGATTACCGAGACTTTAGTCATCCAGCAGTCGATAATGACTTCCAAAAAACTCTAAAGGTAATGTAAAACATTTTGTAAACTTTTAGCCACTTAAGTGCTTAATGTCAAACGGTTCAAATGGCTCTGAGCACAATGGGACTTAACATATATGGTCATCTGTCCCCTAGAACTTAGAACGACTTAAACCTAACTAACCTATGGACATCAGACAACAACCAGTCATCACGAGGCAGAGAAAATCCCTGACCCCGCCGGGAATCGAACCCGGGCGCGGGAAGCGAGAACGCTAGCGCACGACCACGAGCTGCGGACGCTTAATGTCAAATACTAACTACAGTAACCCATTTGTCAAGTAATTAGGCGTCTGAAGCTGTCTAAAAAGTTGGAATTCGTTATTTAAAAAGGGCGGGGAGCCTTCAATTGTTGTTATGAAGTGGTCTTACTTGGAGGTGCCAGGTGCCAACATGGTACTCCTTTATTTTACAAAATTTAAATTTTTCCAATTGTGGAAGAATCCACATGTATAGTCTCTGGCACGAAATCTGACAGACAGCCGCCGCTTGCAGAAGAATAAGTCATAATCGTACAGTTATTTCGTCAATCTGCATGATAATTCATGAACTAGCAGTAGTGTAGCAAGCGAAAGTCCTCACAACAAGTGTTATCTCCAACTCGAGCAGCTATGGTTCCTCGTCTGGACATAAACTTGTATCACGGGGACTTGTGACAACCGTGGTGCTGTGTAAACGCCAGTCCACTAACTCTCTCCTGTGTTAAACCGTATTTCATTTGTCTGCTAAAAGTATCAATCTGATGGAAGTTCGAAGAAAATTTGCATCACTTTACAACTCGCCAGTAGTAGCGAAAATTCCAAAACTATGTCCACGACAGGGCTCTCGGTTCATATCAGTCAAGATCAAAGTGTTTCCTGCGCGACGCAACCCAACATTTGCTAAAGTGACTGACACCAATAATATACAGTGCACGTTTCTGCACTCGCATAAGATTATTCATTATAACAATTTGACCTTCAGTCACACGTAACTTCGATAAATCATCTAACTACTGTGCGATAACAACAGCACTGTAGACACTACTCAAGGACCATATGCGGTGAGGAATATTGAAGTATGTAATATACCACGGAGGAAAAATTTACCTGAAGAAAGAAATGGATGTTTCTTGAGCCTGATTCGTTTTAGTTTGGTTGATATGGGTATGTTTATCAGTCGTAATTTTTATTTGAGATTCTAGTACTGTAGTTTCTGGAATATGTTGAATGCTGTATAATTGTATGTTTTGAGGAATATTACTTAACGATTAAAAATGGAGAATCTGAAGGGAAAAGTAAAACAATGACATTTGGTTCTTACTAAAGTAAATAGAGGAGTGATTGTAGTGGATCAGCAAGAAACATTTGTTCCACGTTAGGGAAAGGGCACTCGAAGAATTAGCATCAAAAGAAGTGATCTACTTTTTTTAGGTAGAGTGGTCTTGTCTCAAGTATTCGCCACATTCAGGAAGTTAACTCGTTTTGCTGACGAGCGTCTTTAGAACTATGGAGCACATCAGCGTACCTCGCTACTGAGAGATGTAACAGCTGCAACCTCTTAACCAGCATTCAGGATCTGCTTTCAGTGGGCAAGATTTGAAAGTCATGTCCAGCTGTATTACATGCTTTAATTCAAAGCAACAAAAGTGAAAGGTGTGGCGTGATCCATATTTTCGCTTTTACCCAATATCATTACTGCTTACAAGATACGGGACCCTCGTTGCATGAACATAAAAAAGATATTTATTGGTGAGACCTAATATGAAACATCTCGTTACCCATATTGTAGTGTGCTATCACAAGACACACTAGCTGCATCTAGTAACACAATAAAGTTCTTGTGTGCTATGGACTACTGCGCAGGTGACTTTATCTCTGTCAACATTTGAGGCAGTTTTCGGTAGAAAAAACCAGCAAGAAAGAAGCCTCAGGTGCTGTTTCCCTTCTGGACGAAAACGCGCTTTAACTTGCTTTGCTGAACTATTTACCTCGAAACCAGGAAATATGGAATCGTAAACGTGTCTGAGCATTGTGAAACTGTAGCATAGAGAATGAGAGACTGTTCTATGAACGATTAATTCGTCTCTTACGTTTTTCAGTTATATTGAATAAAGCAGTGAAAAACGCAATAACATCATGCTTCACAACTGCCCAAGATTATCTTAAAGTTAGTCAAATTCAACGAAACAAAAAGTACTCATATTTCAACCTTCCCAAAGTTTCACGTATTAACAGGTGTTAATCAAGATTGACCTCAGTATAGTCTGTGAGTAGGGTTCGGAGTGTTATTCATAAAGCATTCCAAAGTATATTAATCTGGCAGTGATACTAAAAGAGAAAAGAAACATCGTTAGCAAATTATACAGGGCCAACCACTTCAATAAAATTTTTCTTCACTAAAAACAAATATTCAATCTTTAACATGGGTGTATTATCGCAATTTCTTTAATTTTTCATCTTCACAACTGAGGGTATTAAATCCTATTGGTGAGATGAATTATGATGGAAAACTTAAGATTTCTTCCCTCAATATCGATCTGGAAACTCCTAGCCTGGGATGAGGAGAGGTAGAAAATGAAAAAGTGTCTAGGTCTCCAGCGAGACTGTAACTAATAGCTCAGGGAGCTTCCATTCCACAAGACGATCCCTTTACCACTTAGCTATTGAGCCGGGCTGACGTCATGCTGTAATGTTAAATAACATTCATGATTCGTTGTGTAAAATATGAGATTACATCCATCCGGAACAACCTTTCTTGAACCAAATTATGATTTTGGTAACGCAGTGTTCTATTTTAAGCATGAACATTCAGGTTATTTAATTGTAATGATAGGAGAACTTCAAGTAAATTTAGCAGGACTATTTTGTTCTACTGTAGGAAGTAAGTCAATGATAACATACTGCCAAATATATTCTACGATGTTGGCAGATCCTAGCTACACCACTAGTAGAAAGAAAGTTTTCACAGCCACTATGTTTCCTCAGCTTGCCCGCACTTGAAAAACTTGTGATTCAAAGATGTACTGGGAATAGATGATTCGTGGCTAACATACATAATGTACTGGCTGGTGAGTTTTATTCTCATTTCTGTAATTAAGATTTCTATTTAAAAATCCAGATGCACAGACTACAAGCCGAATATAATAAATAAAGAGCAAAAGAATGGTTTGGGCTGCCTTGCTATATAGTAGATGTAGCTGCTGAGTATGTTCCTTAATGTATTTTAAGCGCACTGCAAACTAAAAATCTCTTACACTAGAAGCGCTTCGGTTTTTTCAACATCATCGGACATCAAACAGTAAACAGCATGAGTGTTTGATATTCATCGCAACAGACGTTATTTCGAATATGTTCTCCCAGAAAAACAACATCATTTAGTCCATAATTACCAAAGAAAAGTACTCTCTACTCGTCATAAGCACGGTGTAATTACTAATAATGCTTTGTCAAGACAAGTAATAAGGCTGAAACATCCCCTTAGAAAAATTTATAAATGTCAGTGCCGGAAAATCTCTTACGCTATTTGATTTTCCAACAGCGGAGCAAAGCTGAACGTATTGAAACATTTTACTCTTTACTTATTCTGATCATCACTGAGGTGAGACACAATATTTTTAGACCAACGCAATCTGACATTCAATAATCCCCACAAAAGAATGGCCCTGACTAACAAGGACCTATACCTTTCATGAATCACTTATCTCACAAAAATCTTCGTTACTCGAACTGCTGCAATACAACTAGCGCCAATACTGAGAGCTAAATAAAAGATTCTAACTACGGAAGGCACTAGCAACTGATGGGCATAGTTAGTAACTGAAAGATTTTGATAGAGAACAAAGACTGTATTTACCTTAACAGTGTTCAAAAGACATAATTTACATAGCAGTTCATGACATCCAGTCTTACAAATTTCCTTTTTCTGACGGACACACGTCGAGATCTTCCGCTCTCAAAATTCTGCTCTCTCTCTCTCCCCACGTCCACCACTGCTGGCGGCTCACCTCCAATGCACAATTCTACGTGCTGCTCACATCCAACTGCCCAACACTACAATAGTGAATATTGCAACAATGCCAACCAGCAACAGACTGCACACAGCACAGCCAGTGATTTTTATACGGAGCGCTACGTGACGTTACCAACATAAAAACCTTAACTGCCTACTTACATAGCCCCCATGCTCCCACAAAAAAATTACAAATTGTTTTGGCCAACGGCCACTACATATTTGTTAATTTTTTTATATCAACGATAGCAAATACATCAAACGCACATAATTATTGATACACTTTTTGTCTACAGTAAAAATTATCCACTGCCCACTCTCCCTGATCATTCATCACAGTAGTAATTTCATTGCACGAAGTCTGATCAGTAAACAAAAATGCACACGGAAATAGTGGAAGAAGTAGTGTTGTCCTTCCAATGGAAAGACAATGCTGACTCTTGACATGCAGACAGGTAATGGGCCACAACAGAGCAAACCCACAGCAGAGACGGTCGAAGTTTTGAAGAATATTGGTAGTTAGGTCATCACAGTGCAGACCCACTGTAGTCCTGGTAGAGATTATGGTACTGGTAGGCCACCAAAGGTGCAGATCCACTTTTGTCCTTGTAGAGATGGCTAGCAGCCACCTGTTGAGACTGTGCAGTTGCACATTCACCATCAATGATATAGCAAGTCCATAAACCACTACCCGTGCTTAAAACCAGCAATGCTGATGACCAGTCCCTTGCTGAGTTATCAACACACGTGGGAATGCTAACAGTCCCCTTTATTTAACACCTCACATATTATGCATATATTATAAGTAACAGAAACGTGTGCAGTGAAATGAAACCTAATTTGAAGATCTGGTGTCCATACAAATATAAATACACAACGTAAGAATACAATTAGAAAGGTACAAAATTCAACATTAAAGAATACAATAGTACAAATAACATTTGTAGTAATATGGGCTTCACAAAAGAATAAAAATAAACACATACATCAATCTTACAGAGATTATGACATAAATAAATAAATGAGAGCTTTTGAAAGATTAAATTCACACATGAGCATTAAAACAGAACACAATAAATAATGTCTAAACATCTTTACAAAGTAAATAATGTAGTATTAGATAAATTCTTCAATATAAGTCTTATCAGATAAACATATAAAGAGAGGAAGAACACAAATACACAAGGGTGCATAAACACATAGTGGGATAACACAAAAGGAGAGGTCAGGGTTTATTTTACTCCAGCATTTATCGTATTTGATTTGCAAACAAAACTTTCTTTTCTTCTTGGAGATCTCCCTTAGTTCATCATTATTCCAAAGAAGTCCTATCTATACCTGTTGTCCCTAAACCCTACTGTTTTGTTCATATCCTCTTTTAAAATAATTATTTCTAAGTGTACAATACTCATATTTTTCCAAACGTTTTTTCTTTGTAGCTTCTCAATGAATTTCTTCCAATTCATCACAACGTATTCTCTTATATAGCCTACCCCCTCTTAAGCTAACTTATATCTACTGAGCTCAGATATATACAGGGTGAATCACCTAACGTTACCGTTGGATATATTTTGTAAACCACATCAAATACTGACGAACCGATTCCACAGACCGAACGTGAGGAGAGGGGCTAGTGTAATTGTTTAATACAAACCATACAAAAATGCACGGAAGTATGTTTTTCAACACAAACCTACGTTTTTTTCAAATGGAACCCCGTTACTTTTGTTAGCAGATCTGAACATATAAACAAATACGTAATCAGTGCCGTTTGTTGCATTGTAAAATGTTAATTACATCCGGAGATATTGTAACCTAAAGTTGGCGCTTGAGTACCACTCCTCAGCTGTTAGATCGTGTGTATCGGAGAGCACCGAATTACGTTGGGATCTAAAGGGAACGGTGATGGACCTTAGGTACAGAAGAGACTGGAACAGCACATTACGTCCACATGATAACACCTTTTTATTGGTCTTTTTCACTGGCGCACGTAACGTATTGTTGTGCTACAGAAAGGGCTGTCTCATTGTAGCTATACCACAAAAGTTACTACTAAAACATATTTTACTTTAAAGAATAATTCAGAAAAACGGTGTAGATATAAAACAGATACAGCACAAAAGAGGTAACATAATTGTGTCACTCATTAGTAGCGTCGTGATATAATCGTGTAGCTGTCAAACAAACCAAATACCAAGTCATCTGTAATCTCACAGAAAGTACTTTAAATGAAGAATGTCTTTTCAGGTAAGCCAAAATGTTTCATTAAAGTCTCATTAGCAGTATATGTTCTAAGTATGTAAGCCTTATAGTCATTATGTAATCGTGCAACTAACAATCAAGAATTAACACACAATAACACTGAGTCGTCTGTTCACTATAACAATGCATTCGTAATTGATGTCTAAAGTTTCCTAGGTTCTTGACTGGATAGTTGACTTCAAAACAATGTTGCATGTTAACAGTTTCTAAGTGTGACAAAGCCTACTAGTAACGCGAAGTGAAAAATTTTATGGCAAAGACTAACCTAAAAAGCAGATTATCTCTCAATAAATGGTTTTACATGTGAAATGTGTAAGCCTTTACTCAGAGCTTCAACTTCAACGCAATTAGCATGTGGTATATATCGGTAAAGAATGCTCAAATTTTTCTCAAGGTTGGCGTCTAAGTTACTTTTCTCTGAGCCACCCGGCACACGTCGCTGCCTGCGGTGCAAGTCATTGTCTATTGCCTTTGTTACTGGGATTTGGAGATCTAACTTTTACAAATTCACTTTGCCGAGAGGGCCCTGCCCTGTTTGAATCCCGCCAGTTCTGATGAAATTTGGGTCTGTCGTTAAGATTATATCGTCTGTCGTCATGACGGTAGTTTCTGTAATTCCTTTCTTGTCGGTGGAGAATTTATCCCTGTGTCGTATTTGCGCGGTGGACCGTTGCGTTTGAAGTTATTCTGTCTCCCTTTGATAATAATAGTTCTGTTTCCCATATTGTCTGTTTTTATGATTGTCTCTGTCATAGTCATTACCGCAGAGAGGTGATCCTTCCCTGTAATTATTTTTACTCTGCCAACGGTTGTCATACGGGTGGTGTCTGTTTTGGTCACGATTTGCGTTGTTAAGAATAGCCTTGTCATGTCCAGTTATTATTTCTGTTATCTCGGAATTGAGACGGATGTGACCTATAATTGTTGTCTTCGTGTTTTTGCGGCCCGCTATTGTCAGTGTCAATTACTAACTCTTCTAAAAGCCCCTGAAAACGTCCGATGTCGTCTTCGCAACGTCCTTACCAAATAATAGGTCTTAAATGTTCAAGCAATTTGATTAAGCAAATGCGGGTAAGTTCTGAGGGGCTGTCTGTGTTTGACAGATACTGATTCTTGTGCAGCATATTTGACAAGACTGGAAAAATTGAGATTGTTCGAAGTGTTTCAAAATTATGATGCAATGTTTTAGGCGATCTTGAGTAGCTTGAGACCAATATGCTGAGAGGAAGGTATTATAA
The DNA here is from genome assembly GCF_023897955.1 of Schistocerca gregaria. NCBI lineage: Eukaryota > Metazoa > Arthropoda > Insecta > Orthoptera > Acrididae > Schistocerca > Schistocerca gregaria. The sequence continues at coordinate 296,526,335 of NC_064920.1, forward strand.
ATTCTCCTTCACTGTGACAATCGTGAATGACCGATCGCATTCTTACAGCTGATTCTTCTCTGAATAACCACATATAAATTATTATCTGTGCTCTACTGACCAGTTGGGAGGAAAACAATGAGAGAATTGATGTAGCCACGCGTATGGATGAATGACGTTTCCAGAATTCTTAAATGTTTTGAATTTACGTTTAGTAACCAACAGCTTACAGTCAAAGTCATCATGACGGCGAGTCGTATATCAGTCATTGTTAAGTCGTGTAGGTGGTTCCATCTCAAAATTCGGTGCACCTTGCCAATTTCTTTCATAATTACCAAAATGCCCTGTGTTATTATTTTGTGGTTTTCCCGTATTTCTAAGTCCCTCTTCCCGTGTTGGAGTGCGAGTCTCTTCTGAAATATGTAATTCTTGTGTTACTTGTGCCAACTGATCTTTTACTTCCCAGATTTCTCTTTTGTGTTGCGTATTAATTTGATTCTGTTGATTTTGTTTGAATTTCCTAATTTGTTCGTACTCTTCTGTGTCAGTAAAGACTACCGGTCTTTTGTCATTCAGATTATCATCTACCTTCATAGGTAAATTATTTAGCTGACCCGAAAGTTCGACTACTTTCTCTGATAAAGTACTGATATCCTCCATGTGTCTTTCTGAACAAATTTTTCATTACTACATAAGTTCACCGCGTCACAACTTAGTGCTAGCAGTTCATGATGATGCAGGGTTTTGTACGGATAACACTGGGGGATACGCCTCAGTGCTCCCCAGTCCTGCGTGGAATGACGTTGCTACTTCATGACGCAGAGATGAATCCGCTAGTTTATGTTCCTTTCCGGACTATCAGAGCGTCTGTGGCCCCTGTGTGTTCGTCCACCACGGGGCTAATCGAATAAATGACCGGAGGCTACCAACCTCGTGATCATTTTCTTCACAGCAGCACTTGTCGGAAGGCCTTCTTCATCCGCTCAGATACCCTTCTTATGGCGACAGGATCGTAATGCTACGGTAGCGGATTTTCCATTCAGGATAGTAAAGCGTCAGTGACACTGTCTTTTCGGGTAACGTCAACTTGTGACAACTGCTGGTGCATCATACTCTCCCTCTCTCTCTCTATCCTACGGCTCGTTTTATACACTGTTCTCACACAGCGTCCCTGGCGTGTTGCTGTCGTACACCACCTGTTGGCCGGCTTCTGCACTCGTTTTTGGTGTCAATAAAACTCCCATCTCACTTCAGGCATGTGTATCAAGTTTTTCCTGTCTGCCTACATTATTCCGTGAATTACTGCATTTTCAAATGTTTTGGACTTTTCGGTCACCCAATATTGTAATAAATAATACAGTGTTACCAAAATTTCTAATCATACTTACAACTGTACACAGACTAATAGACCCTAAGAACCCAGCCTTTTATGCGCCTCTACGCCTTAGGATGGGTGAGAGGACTAGTGCGGAAGGGAGAAGCTCCACGCTGCGCCTTGTAGTTTAGACATTGGTACTACTGACGGGTGCTGATTCAAGCTGCTTCATACAGCACCCCAGCCGGCCTTTGGGCCGCGCTGTCTGGGCGCAGAAGCGGTCAGTTGCAGTATGTGCTGTCGCCCGTGCTGTGATATCCGTTATCCTCGGTCGCCAGCAGCAGAGAGCAAGCGCTGTCCGTTCGTGGTGGTCCCCATGTCACTGCACTTGGATGCGATAACCGACACGATCTGACAGGTGCCGAGCAGCAATGCCCTCGTCCCCCCCCCCCCCCTCCCGAGCGGTCGGCCAGGATGATGGCCGATGACGTCTAGGCGGCTAGGTGGCTGCGAAGTGCGAGGGAGCGCCTATTCTATCCGGCTCGTAGACGGCCTACAGTACGTCGGCCAAAGTCCCTCCGAGGTTGACGGCTGGTCACACAACACCTCCACGCGTCAGTGAAATTTCCATTGCCCTGCAGCTGCCCCGTCACAGGTATGGCGAGCATCGCGCTGCAACTTGGAGAGTTAATCTGTGACCAGGCAGCCAGCAGAGACCTTCGTCACCAAAGTGTTAGCCGTGATTTCTCCAGTTCAAGTCGCAGACATAACGGCGGCATGGTCGATTACTTACACCCTTACGCCTACACTACTGATGTAGTCCTCCTGGGAGGGGGAAGAATGTGTTTCTCCTATTACTTCTCCTATCAGCTTTTCATAGCTCTCTCTCTGTATCAAACACAAAGTACGGATTCCTAGGCCCGATTAAAATTGCAACTTGTGATTTTCTTGGTAGCAGGCAAGTGCTCTGAGTAATAGAATGTTACCTTATTCCTGATCACACTATGTTGCGGCGTTTGTGGTTCTATGCTTCACAGCCAACCCCTCTGACCGGACATTATTGATGAAATTTTAAGACTGGCTTACTTTATTAGCACGTTGGCCAAGCTGACCTGTACTGCCTGTCTGCGGCTAAAAAAACAGTTTAATCAAATTTTCAATTCACATCTGGAAATTTCCTGTGGCAGAGCATCTTCATTAGGAAAAAATATCTGATGTTTACTTAGTAGCTCACTTATTTTATAAATAGCCATTTAACGTTGGCAGTTTCTTATTCAGCAAGCAGTTATACCGGTTCTGCACTCAGCCTCTCAAATATGCGTGCAATCCTATTTGAAGCGCATTCTGTCCAGTAAGGAAAACTCTTGTTGGTCTTTTGAGAAGAAATAAATTATGTAAATGTTTTATCGAGCAGAATGATGAGAAGAGTTGTAATAAAAGATGACAAAAACAATTTGCATGATACCTATTTTTGTGACATATGCAGAGTGCAGCACATGATGCTTTCTTTTCAAAAGACGTTTCATATACTGGTAACAAATGCCGGTGGCGATGAATACACTTCTGTGCAATAGTTCGCACTGGTCTAAAGCCCTTTTAATCCACCAAATGCCTAAGAGGGGGTAACGTTTGAGGAGATGTTTTGTTTTGGGCTTCCACCAACTATCTCTCGTTAGCGTAAAGGTGCCATATCCCGTCAGCAGTAATGATACTATTTAGAAAAGCTTCTTGATCGCCTGATAAAGAAAATACGTAGATCATGCCATCGTTTCAATATTTATTCCTTTGAATTACGTAGTACCACTACATCCAACTTTCAGCCCTTTCTCGTCGAATGCAAATTCCACAGGAAAGTGAAGTAGAAGCAGTCATGAAACGTGCTAATTCAGATGTATATTTGCAAAAAATTTCTTCATCACTGGCAGTTATATTCCTGAATGTGGCAAAAAATTCAGGCATGATAATCCTGCTCGATATGAGTAAATCATTTTATGAGGTGATTTCTTTTATAGCACTCGTCCACTACATGCTACAAAGGTTTCGAGCTGTCCCCAGTATCTTTACCTCTCTTTTAAATAAAAAATAAATGAAATACCATTAACGTTAGACTTTTTCGATTTTTCCTTTATTCCTCCTGACCCTAAAAATATGCAACATTTAGTATTTCAACACAACACTGATACTAGAATCTCAAAACAAAAATGATGAGTGATAAATAAAGCTGTAGTAACCAAAGGAAAACGCACGACTAAATTTTTTGTGGTAACGTTTGGCCACATTTGACTGCATAGGCCAATTAAACGATGATCACCACGTTGTGCTTACGGGATGTAATTTTAAGTTAGTTTCTGGTACACTTGTTAAATAGGGAGCCTTCTTCTGAGTGAGTTTTGTTTTACTGTATATTCTTTTGCAGAATGATTATTTTAAGGTGCACCTTTTGTCATTTCGTTAATATATTCTGAAGAGTTAGATTCGAATTAGGATTGGGTTATAATACCCATTTCTCGATACGTGACAGAAGATACACTACTGGCCACTAACATTGCTACACCAAGAAAAAATGCTGATGATAAACGTGTATTCATTTGAGAAATACACTCCTGGAAATTGAAATAAGAACACCGTGAATTCATTGTCCCAGGAAGGGGAAACTTTATTGACACATTCTTGTTGTCAGATACATCATATGATCACACTGACAGAACCACAGGCACATAGACACAGGCAACAGAGCATGTACAATGTCAGCACTAGTACAGTGTATATCCACCTTTCGCAGCAATGCAGGCTGCTATTCTCCCATGCAGACGATCGTAGAGATGCTGGATGTAGTCCTGTGGAACGGCTTGCCATGCCATTTCCACCTGGCGCCTCAGTTGGACCAGTGTTCGTGCCGGACGTGCAGACCGCGTGAGACGACGCTTCATCCAGTCCCAAACATGCTCATTTGGGGACAGATCCGAAGATCCTCCTGGCCAGGGTAGTTGACTTACACCTTCTAGAGCACGTTGGGTGGCACGGGATACATGTGGATGTGCATTGTCCTGTTGGAACAGCAAGTTCCCTTGCCGGTCTAGGAATGGTAGAACGATGGGTTCGATGACAGTTTGGATGAACCGTGCACTATTCAGTGTCCCCTCGACGATCACTTGAGGTGTACGGCCAGTGTTGGAGATTGCTCCCCACACCATGATGCTGGGTGTTGGCCCTGTGTGCCTCGGTTGTATGCAGTTCTGATTTTGGCGCTCACCTGCACGGCGCCAAACACGCATACGACCATCATTGGCACCAAGGCAGAAGCAACTCTCATAGCTGAAGACGACACGTCTCCATTCGTCCCCCATTCACGCCTGTCGTGACACGACTGGAGGCGGGATGCACGATGTTGGGGCGTGAGCGGAAGACGGCCTAACGGTGTGCGGGACCGTAGCCCAGCTTCATGGAGACGGTTGCGAATGGTCCTCGCCGATACCCCAGGAGCAACAGTGTCCCTAATTTGCTGGGAAGTGGCGGTGCGGTCCCCTACGTCACTGCGTAGGATGCTACAGTCTTGGCGTGCATCCGTGCGTTGCTGCGGTCCGGTCCCAGGTCGACGGGCACGTGCACCTTCCGCCGACCACTGGCGACAACATCGATGTACTGTGGAGACCTCACGCCCCACGTGTTGAGCAATTCGGCGGTACGTCCACCCGGCCTCCCGCATGCCCACTATATGCCCTCGCTCAAAGTCCGTCAACTGCACATACGGTCACGTCCACGCTGTCGCGGCATGCTACCAGTGTTAAAGACTGCGATGGAGCTCCGTATGCCACGGCAAACTGGCTGACACTGACGGCGGCGATGCACAACTGCTGTGCAGCTAGCGCCATTCAACGGCCAACACCGCGGTTCCTGGTGTGTCCGCTGTGCCGTGCGTGTGATCATTGCTTGTACACACACCGGTGTCAATGTGTTCTTTTTTCCATTTCCAGGAGTGTATATTGTACTAGAACTGCCATGTATTTACATTTTCACGCAATTTGCGTGCATAGATCCTGAGAAATCAGTACCCAGAACCACCGCCTCTGGCCGTAATAACGGTCTTGATACGCCTGGGCGTTGAGTTAAGCAGAGCTTGGATGACGTGTACAGGTACAGTTACCCATGCAGCTTCAACACGATACCACAGTTCATCAGCACTAGTGACTGGCGTATTGTGACAAGCCAGTTGCTCGGCCACCATTGACCAGACGTTTTCAGTCGGTGAGATATCTGGAGAATGTGCTGGCCAGTGCGACAGTAGAACATTTTCGGTATCCAGAAAGGCCCGTACAGGACTTGCAACATGCGGTCGTGCATTATCCTGCTGATACGTAGGGTTTCGCAGGGATCGAATGAAGGGTAGACCCACGGGTGGTAACACATCTGAACTGTAACGTCCACTGTTCCAAGTGCTGTCAAGAGGTGACCGAGACCTGTAGCCAATGGCACCCCATACCATCACGCCAGTATGGCGATGACGAATACACGCTTTTAAAGTGTGTTCACCGCGATATCGCCAAACACGGATTAGACCATCACGATGCTGTAAACAGAACCTGGATTCATCAAAAAGAAATGACGTTTTGCCATTCGCGCTCGCAGCTTCGTCGTTGAGTACACCATCGCAGCCGCTCCTTTCTGTGACGCAGCGTCAAGGGTAACCGCAGCCATGGTCTCCGAGCTGATAGTCCCTGCTGCTGCAAACGTCGTCGAACAGTTCTTGCAGATGGTTGTTGTCCTGCAAACGTCCCCATCCGTTGACTCCTGGATCGAGACATGGCTGCACGATCCGTTACAGCCATGCGCATAAGATGCCTGTCATATCGACTGCTAGTGTTACGAGGCCGTTGGGATCAAGCAGGGCGCTCCGTATTACACTCCTGAACCCAGCGGTTCCATATTCTGCTAACAGTCATTGGATCTCGACCAACGCGAGCAGCAATGTCGCGTTACGATAAACCGCAATCGCGATAGGCTACAATCCGATGGTTCAAATGGCTCTGAGCACTATGGGACTCAACTGCTGTGGTCATCAGTCCCATATAACTTAGAACTACTTAAACCTAACTAACCTAAGGACATCACACACATCCATGCCCGAGACAGGATTAGAACCTGCTACCATAGCAGTCTCACGGTTCCGGACTGCGCGCCTAGAACGGCGAGACCACCGCGGCCGGCGCTACAATCCGACCTTTATCAAAGTCGGAAACGTGATGGTACGCATTTCTTCTCCTTACACAAGGAATCACAACAACGTTTCACGGGGCAACGCCGGTCAACTGCTGTTTGTGTATGAGAAATCGGTTGGAAACTTTCCTCATGTCAACACGTTGTAGTTGTCGCCACCGACGCCAACCTTGTGTGAATGCTCTGAAAAATTAATCATTTGCATATCACAGCATCTTCTTCTTATCGGTTAAATTTCGCGTCTATTGCACGTCATCTTCGTGGTGTAGCAAATTTAATGGCCAGTAGTGTAGTTAATAGTCTGTTTCGGAATTTGGTTCGATAAGAACTGCAATCATATCTCTCGGCCATTGCTTATATTATTTGTTTCCCTACTGACGCGAGTCATTTTACTATGTAACCCGTAAGTATGTGGCCAGTATAGACATTAAGTGTCGGCGACTGTGGACGCCTGTCCTTCTTTTTGCCTTCCAGTGTGACCCCTTGTAGAACTCTATTCATCTAAATTGTTTCGGTCTATTGCGGAGAGTATAACAAAATTATTAACAGTCGCATGCATTTGAGTAATAGATGTTCTGAGTTATCATTCTGCGCTTCAGTAGCTCGGATTCCGCTTCACTACACCCTTTGGTTCAAGATGTTTTAAATGAAGGTGCGTTGTGCATTCATAATGAAATAAATTTTTTTTTTTTTTTGCAGAAAATGTCATTGTGTTGAGCGTACCGCCGCTTTTTCACTCGTTTTACTTTTGTTCCTTCACACAATCCGTCGATAATTGTAAACTCTGGTAAACTTAGTCATGCACAGAGTTTTCAATCAGATTGTTCCGATTTTGCAACACTACATCATCATAATTATTGAGGTCAGAGTATAGGTGTAAAATTTAACTTAGGCATAGTTGCTGTATGTTTATTCTGGTACCAGTACAAATTGTTACCGATTTCTGCGCGATATGATTCGAGCCGACACTGCGATGACAGAGCAACAAAATGTGTTATGGTTTCTGCGTTTCAACGGTAGCACCATATTCGTCGAGAGTAAGGGACTGCGCCTCTCACGGATCAAAGTACTCGAGAATCTAGCTAGTAGTTTCGACACACCGAACACTCCGCAGCGTTCTCTTTCGGAAACAGGGTATATTAAACATAGTTTTCACGTTAATTACAGAACTGTGTTGTTCGTTCCATCCGAGCGTCAGCAATTTCTTTTCTGTCCGTCCGGCGTGTTTATCGGCGTTTAGGATTAAAATGTTCCAGGCCCTATACGGTCAAACATGACAATTTCCGGTTCATTAAAGTATGTGTATATATAATAGCCTGAAACCTGTGATTAACTTACAAAATAAATCTATTCAGATTACGTATGTAAGCGAGAAATAGTTTAGAATAGGTTTGAAGTAGGTTTAAAGTGTTGGAGGTCGCTACTTTCTGTCAGTATATAACACTTGGTAAATATAATCAGGGTAGTAAACACACATCTGAAAGGTTATGGCGTACAACGATATGATTTTGTAGGTACTTCTTGTGGTACATGTGGATACTACACTGTATGTTAAAAAGTATCCGGATACCTGGCTGAAAATAACTTACAAATTCGTGGCGACCCCTGCTGCAGTTCAACATAATGTTGGCCCACCCTTAGCCTTGATGACAGCTTCCACTCTTCAATCAAGTGCTGGAAGGTTTCTTGGGGAATGGCAGCCCATTCTTCACGGAGTGCTGCACTGAGGAGAGGTCGGTCGCGGTCGGTGAGACCTGGCACGAAGTCAGCGTTCCAAAAGGTGTACTATAGGATTCTGAGCAGGACTCTGTGCAGGCCAGTCCATTACATGGGTGTTATTGTCGTGTAACCACTCCGCCATAGGCCGTGCATTATGAACAGGTCCTCGATCGCCATCCCGGAATTGCTCTTCAACTGTGGGAAGCAAGAGGGTGCTTAAAACATCAGTGTAGGCCTGTGCTGTGATAGTGCCACGCAAAACAACATAGGGTGTAAGCCTCCTCCATGAAACACGCGACCACAGCAAATCGCCAACCGCCCCCGCCTCCGAATTTTACTGTTGGCACTAAACACGCTAGCTGATGACGTTCACCGGGCATTCGGCATACCCACAACTTGACATCGGATCGCCACATTGGGTACCGCGATTCGTCGCTTCACATAACATTTTTCCACTGTTCAATATGCTCTTTACACTAAGCGAGGCGTCATTAGACATTCACCGGCACGATGTGTGCCTTATGAGTAGCCGCTCGACCATGATACCTAAGTTTTCTCACTTCCCGCCTAACTGTCGTAGTACCTGCAGTGTATCCTGATGCAGTTTGGAATTCCTGTTTGAAGGTCTGGACAGATGTCTGCCTGGTATAAATTACGACCCTCTTCATCTATCGGCGGTCACTGTCAGTCAACAGACGAGGTCGGCCTGTACGCTTTTGTGCTGTACCTGTCCCTTCACGTTTTCACTTCCTATCACATCGGAAACCGTAGACCTACGGATGTTCATGAGTGTGTAAATCTCGCGTACAGATGTATGATTACATGAGACACTCGATCATCTGACCACGTTCGAAGCCCGTGAGTTCCACTGAGCCTCCCATTCTGCACTCTCACGATCTCTAATCACCACTCAGGTCTCTGATATGGAGTACCTGAAAGTAGGTGACAGCACAATCCACCTAATATGAAAAACGTATGTTTTTGTTGGTGTCCGGGTACTTTTAATCACATGGCGTACTTGCAACTTTTCTCGCGAGTAAAATCACTAGTACAGAGGTAGCAAATCCAGACGTCAGCTTGAAGCTTCAGTTTCGCTGCATGAAAAGCGAAAATGTAGTAATCATTAAACTTTCCGTCTATAATTATTTCGCTGTTGTATCAAAGAGACCAAGTTTCGTATGAGTTTAAAATTATGTGACAAGTTTTTTGTAAGTCACTATGTATTATCATTGTGAAATACTGGATGCATGTGTACAGGGTAATTTGTGCAGCGTGAGTTAAGCTGCTTAAAGATACAAAGCGATTTCTAAGTTTAATAATTACCTTACAATGCTTTACTTTTAACATCAAATTATACCTCTTAATTAGCACATTAGGACAGCATTATAAGTTTTTAAATAGGGACAATAGTTACATGAAGGATTTTTTACTTATGGTGGTAATCTAGCCGAGCATGGTAGCTGATTCGTAGCCGCGGAATTAAGCCCCATTTTTACTTGTTCTCCTAGTGTGAATTTGGGCTCCGCGGAACCCACTTCTTGTCTGAAAGCATGTATCGGACCTCTGAAAGCGAGCGTCATTCTTCCGGCCTCTCACTGTCCCACCTGTCTCGTTACCGGTGTCTTCGTGAATCGAAGAAGAGCCAAGTTCCAAATTTCGGTCTCTTTCGGTTTCTTAGTCCATGTTCCGCAATACTTCTGATATTATTTTTTTCATTTGTGATACGTACAGCGAATGTGTGCTACACTCAAGAGCCAAAGAAACTGGTACACCTACCTAATATCGTGTAGGGCCACTGCAAGCACGCAGAAGTGCAGAGGCATGGTGCGGCACGGACTGACCTAATGTCTGGAGTTATGTTGGATGAAACTGACGCCATGAATCCTGCAGGGCTGTCCATAAATCCGTAAGAGTACCAGACCTGGAGATCTGTCTGAACAGCATTTTGTGTTGCATTGGAGAGATGCTCAATAATGTTCATGTCTTGAAAGTTTGGTACCCAGCGGAAGTGTTTTAACTCAGAATATGTTCCTGGAGCCACTCTGTAGCTATAATGGACGTGTGGATTGTCGAATTCTCCTGCTGGAATTGCCTTAGTCCGTCGGAGTGCACAATGGACGTGAATGGATGCAGGTGATCAGACAGGATGCTTACGTAAGTGTCATCTGTCAGAGTCGTCTCTAGACGCAGCAGGGGACCCATATGACTCCAACTGCACACGCCCCGCACTATTACAGACCCTCCACCACCATGACCAGTCTCCTGCTGACATGTAGGGTCCATGGAGTGATGAGGTTCTCTCCATACCCGTACACCTCCATACGTTCGATACAATCTGAAACGACACTCGTGTGACCAGGCAACATGTTTCCAGTCATCGATAGTCCAATGTCGGTGTTGACGGGCCCAGGCGAGGCGTAAAATCTTTTGTCGTGCAGTCATCGAGGAGATACGAGTGGGTCTTCTGCTCCGAAAGCCTATATCGAAGATGTTTCGCTGAATGGTTAGCAAACTGACAGTTGTTAATGACCCAGCATTGAAACATACAGCAGTTTTCGGAAGAGTTGTACTTCTGTAACCTTGAAAGATTCTCTTCAGTCGTTGTCTGTCCTGTTCTTGCAGGATATTTTTCCGGTAGCAGCGTTGTCGGTGATTTTTACCGGATTCCCGATCTTCACGGTCCATACGTGAAATGGACGTACTGGAAAGTCCCCACTTCATCGCTACCTCAGGGACCCTGTGCCCCATCGCTCGTACGCCAACTACAACACCACGTTCAAACTGACTTAAATCTTGATAAGCTGCCATTGTAGCAGAAGTAACCGATCTAATAACTGCAGCAGATACTTATTGACTTACATAGCCGTTTTGGACCGCAGCGCTGTATTCTGCATGTTTGAATACGCATGCCTATACCAGTATAAACACGTTTACTCTGCTTTAGCCATCTCGCTGAGCGGTGTAACTGTGTTGCTGCAGTGTTGTGGTTGTAATGATGGCTTGGACTTAGTCGTGGCTTAGTCCGTTCTATCGTCAAGGACAGTGCGGAGTGCTGCCCTGTGGGACTCTTGGACCGTAGTACCTTTGCACCTGTGCTTCTACACGCCACTCCAGCCGGCACCTGCTTAGCCCTGGATGTCGGCGGTTGCCAAGTTCCAAGTAACTGCTGTTTTCCTCATTCCGAAGGCCGAAGCAGCCAGTGGTGGTTGCCGTTCGAAAACTTACGTAATTGTAATCTAGTAACTCTTTCAATTAACTGCTCTTTTTCTCATTCTAAGGGCCTAAGCAGTCATTTATTCTGTCCCAGTTTGGTACCCTTTGTTTCAACAGTGTAACTGGTTTTTAAACTTGGCCAAGTCTTTTAAAATTAATATCGGAATCTACTCGTGTTGTAGATATGGCGGTCCTCTCCCCCCCCCCCCCCCCTTTTCTCTTTTCTTTTAATGTCGGTGGCTGTAACGGTAAACGGTACTGGCTTTGGCCACTTCACACTTGGTTTAGCCACAGTAGACGGTGTTTCGCAGGCGCGGTTCGAAGATGTTGTTTTTAATCATTCCTCAACTGTCATGACATCGCCCTGTTGGGTTCTATTTATAGTGTTTGGTGTCATCAGTGAAATCTTTTAAGAGGAAAAGAAAATAATCTGCACTGAGTGCCTTTAAACTTGTGGCAAAGGATTTACTTCTGTCGCACATCCTGGCCGCACGTAGTTTACTGTGATCTGTCTAATGCAGGATAAAGTTCCTAGATGGTGAACACTTTCTTTTTTTTAAAAAAAAAAAAGAGGGAAAAGAAAAGACTGCTGTGCCAAATATTAAGTCTGTTTTTACTGTCTTTGAATTCTAAGGTTAGATACGGTGCCAGAATTTGTTTCTCGTTAGAGGTACAGGGGCATCGCCTGGTTCTCTCTTTTCATATATCTTTTTATTTGTTTTAAAATTCAGGCCGTTGCGCTTTAGTTTCGCGGTTGCTTGAATGTTGCATTAGCCCAGTGGAGCAAGGTTGTGAGGTTTTTGTTATGCTTTAAGGAAAATTGTATTTGCCTTGTTCGCACCCGTTACTCTTCTCCCAATCTGTGCCTTTTGTTAAAATATATACAGTCTGTGGTTTAAACGACAGTCAGTTTTGGTCATCGCCTGACATTAGAGATTTCTAGATTTATTGGTTTCTGTATAAGAATTTACAATTCGATAGAAAAACCTGGTTTCATTTTATAATTTGGTAGTATCCAAACTGTTGTTTGCTGTGTAATACAGTTCTTGCTGATCTCAGAATTCGTTTCTCTTAGTATACATAGCTTTTTTAATGGTAATTAAGTTTGTCAATTCGTACGTGATGTGTGCATAAAGCCTGTGCCCAAGCCTTTGTCGTGTTTCATTTTGGTTAAGCCGCACTCAGGGAGATCAGATTTTACTTGGAAGCCGTTAGTCAGGCAAGCTGCACCGGGAATAGTACGCCGGGTTAACCATTTTGCAAATGAAATGACGGGCCTGAGTTCTGTTTAAGTCGGAAAATGCAACACCAGAAAGGAAGAATATTGGGAGCACAGCAGACTAAGTCTGGATCTCTTACATGAGGTGCCCCTCGGAGTCTCTTAAGCCGAGTCATATGCAGGAAGTAGCAACACTGAACGAAGAGGAGATGTCGACAAAAAATGCTGTCCAGTTATTCTCCTGTTGCATTTCCTCGTGGTCATGTGTGAGAAAGCATGAAGTGTAAATGCAAAGTCGGGAGCTCCAACCTACATTCAATTTTTAAATTGTACTTTGCTGTCTGCTGAAAGTGGCACTCTGACATTTCGAAGAAGATTAACTTCATTGTGTACCACGATAGTGATATCGAAACTTACGAAAATACTTCCACGACAGATCTCGTGGCTGTCTGCCTACACGAGAACAATTTCTGAACAAAGCCTTTCCTTCAGACGTAGCAGACGTTCGCCAGCGGGCGGTGGCCGCCCTACCCCAAACAACGCCCTCCCAGCCGCTGTCTATCTTGAGCCAATGATAAACAGCGAGCGTTCTGCACCCGCACTGACAAGCATAACGTGCTTTAGTAGTGCTCTGACGTGAATTTCAGCAGAAAATCGGTAAACTGTTTGAAATAACACGAAGGTGCATCTCGGAAAGCTATTGTCATAAGGAGCCCCACTTACATTCTAAAACCCCAAAGCAGCAGCTAAAAATAACTTACACGATCGAACAACTAACAACTACAACATATTTCATAAATTGAAATACATAAAGTTTTACAAGAAACTCCTACATCTGCATGTACATCAGTACGCCTCCAGCCACCTGACTATATGTGGCGTAAGGCATTTTTGGTACCACTAACTGGTGCCCCCTTTCCTTGTCTTACTCGCTAATGACGCATGGGATTAGCTGTAACTTCTCTAATTTTCTCGTGGGAGGAAGTGATGCGTTGTACCACTCTTCTGGCAAAGTACTCTTTCGAAATTTCAATTGTAAACCTCTGTGTGATGCGAAATACCTCTTGCATAACATCTGCTACTGGAGTTTTTCAGCACTCTGTAACGCTGTCGCACCGACTAAATGATCCTGTGATGAAAGCGCTGATCTTCTTTGGATCTTCTCTCTGACCACCGTTGTATCCCAGAGTACTGAATTAGTTAATACAGGGTGTAACAAGTAAAATTGGTCCTGAGAATAGATTTCCAGGGAACAAAGAACACAACAGTGAAAAGGAAATACAATTCTAACCTTACTATAGTAGATATTGAAACTGACCAACATTCATTTTTGGCACTTTTGGATGCTGGTCAGCAGGGTGTTGAAAGCGGATGGATTGAAGCTGGATTGCTGGAATTGCACCTGTCTCATCCGAAATATTCTGTGCCGTTCTTCAAGACTATGAAGGTTGTTATGATACCCCTTAGACTTGAGGGCACACCATTCAAAGTTGCCCTGCGTGGCCATCTCAGACCACATCCCGACTGACCTTTGCTAACAACTCTGTCAGACGTGAAGAGCTCCAAGGTTCGGCTGGCTGTATGGGCTGTTGCTCCAAACCAATGGAAGTAAGTGTACGCTGCTACGCATAGTATCCATTCTTCCTGCTCACATCAAGCACTGGGTTATAACTTACGTCAAGGTATCACTTCTTATAACTGGGCCACACAACATTAACGCCCATCATTGAGATAACAAATACAGAAATACAAGCTACAGTGCCGCGATAGTTATTTCAGTAACAGCCACTACAAAGCCAGAGACGTCGTCCGCGGCCTCGGAACACGATACTGGAAGCGATGCCTCAAAACAGCCAGTACGAAATCCGCAGTCTCCGAGAGTGAATACACTCGAATACCTAGATTATACAAGCATCTTAGAGAACAGAATAAATGTACAACTTGTATTTCACATTCGTTGGAGTGCTGCGTATTCATTCACAAATAAATTTCGTAACTTGTATGTTCAGTTATATGCGTATAATATTCGAAGGTTTGTACAATTACAGTTCATGCAGTGCTGCTCACCCCCCCCCCCCCCCCCACCCCACCACCCAACCAGCCACCATACCCAAACACGCAATCAACCATATATGAGAAATCAGAAAGTCATGTTCTAAGCAACTTAACAACAACACCTTTTACTCGTATGACATGAATAAGATGAGATCTGAAAGTACACTTGTTGCTAGTCATCAGACAACAATAATTAGGTGGGAGTAAGGAGCTCTATCTCTAATGGCCCACTGGAACAAAGTAACAGTTTTTTTGCTTCAGCCTGGAACCGCGGGACCGCTACAGTCGCAGGTTCGAATCCTGCCTCGGGCATGGATGTGTGTGATGTCCTTAGGCTAGTTAGGTTTAAGTAGTTCTAAGTTCTAGGGGACTGATGACCTCAGATGTTAAGTCCCATAGTGCTCAGAGCCATATGAACCATATAACAGTTTTTGTGTAATTTTGTCAACAGTTTCATTCGCAGCTACAACATTTCTAACCGTCATTTTATCTCCTACCATATAAAGTTTCAGCTACTGGACCGTGCTATATATCTCTGCATTTTGCGTCTATGGGCTTCTCTTACGTTATTTTTGCTTTTTGCCATTGAGAAACTACTTGCGTAGGAGAAGCCATCTAAGGCAGCCGAACCTCAATAGACCATAGGTTACTCAATAGAGTGGCAGCTCTGAACCTAAATAAGAGTTATGCAGGTGTGGCTTGGTCAGTTTCATCTCTTGTGTGGTTGAATGCCAGTATCAGATATGCAAGCGAGTGGTACGAAGAATGTCGATGCTTACTTTGGGAGACTTTTAAGACTGAGACTAAATTACTGTATACTATGTCAGCACAGCATGGATTGGGCTAACAATGTGTAGCAGGACTATGACGTAAATCCAATAAAATAAGATAGACGGAACATGCAGAATTATCAACGACCAACGTCCTGTATACTATGTCAGCACAGCATGGATTGGGCTAACAATGTGTAGCAGGACTATGACGTAAATCCAATAAAATAAGATAGACGGAACATGCAGAATTATCAACGACCAACGTCCTAGTAGATTCATACGGAAGTACATGATTTGTAAATTTTCAAGAACTGACATTGCGGTTGTCACCTTTGTGGGATAGCCAAGTAAAAGCGAAAAGGCATTAACATCAACTAAAATTTAAGTATTACCCTCTTTAGCTCTTTGAATTGGGCCTGCAAAGTCAATATACATTTTATTCAGGATATTTGCTATTGTTCTACATGTCAGGAAACAGGATTTTGTATTCAATGCCAGTTTACGTTCGACACACCCCTTACGAACTGTTCTTCTGTTCTTTATATCGACATCCATGTTTCACCATATAAAGATTTCTCTTATTTTACTCCCAGTTTTGAAAAAGTCTCAATGTATCCCCAATGCCGACACATCAAAATAATTGAATGTTTATGGAACCAAGTCTAAAGGTACTGCAGTTTTTGGTTTCTTATCATATTTAACATTAAAAATAAAATACCTTGTATCAGGGAACATGGTTTGACTACCTCACCATTCCGTAACCCCTTATTAAATGGTCCAAGTAGCTGTATCGTTAGGATGATATTGCTTAATTCCTCTAAATAACTAAGTGCAATCAGTAAGTATCAAATTGATGCAACATGGTTGCTGTTCTTCAGTTACTGTTTGTTGCAACATTCATCCATCTTGTAAGATCTCCCCAGCACCGAACTCAGGCCTTGGGTATAGAATCCAAGACGAAAATGTGTAAGTTCCATGTAAACCTTTCCCAAATCTAATACTACTGTTATAGCCTCGGTCTCACATCCCAAATAGAGCTTTTCTAAGGCACTGAGAGCTCTAGAAACTTCGGCTGTAGGATCTCTGCGTTCTTCAATTTGTTGCAGTAAATCTGCACCATTTCCCATCATCGAGGTATCTGTCTGTGTTTAAACTATTTTCTGAAAATCGGGAAATTCTGACACTAGAGCTGTATTACTGACTGTTTTAAGGCAGAGAAAGCAGCGTTTCGCGAGTCACTCCACTCTAACTTCAGGTCTTTCTTCCGCAGATCGTTTTGTGCGGCTGCCTTATGATTGAATCCCAGAATAATTTTTCTGAAAAAATTATCATTCCATGCGGTATACATTTACTATTTTCAGAAGGTATGAAGGTAGATCGTACCTGTTCCGGATCTGTAGTAACACCTACATGCGATATTACATGGCCTAGGAACAGAATAGTAAGAGAAGCTAATTTTATTTTATCCAGGTTAACTATAAGGCTTACTTTGCAAATATGTGTAAATATTTCGCACAAATACAGATGTTCATTAATATTCCTACTATAGGCAACTAAATCATCAAAATGATCACATATCCAAGAAAATTTTGTAAAAGAAATTATATGATTCATTAAACGCGATATTACACTAATTTCAGTAGTTAACTAAAATATGACTCTCTTAAATTTGCAAATATTCGAATCAATAGGAAAGGAAATAAGGTATTTCCCTTTCTCAGCTAACGGTATCTGACAGCAGCCTGGTTTATATCCAGTCCGGTAAAAGACTGAGCTGCCCTGAACCATGTGTTACTGAACTGTAAAGTGGGTAAGGTGATTCAAGGTTTCATTCAGTTCTTTTGTTCAATTGACTGCAATCGACCACAGAACTGTTTTCACCATTACGGTTAAGGAGTAAAATTATAGTGACTGCATAGGGTGACTTAGGATGGCGAATTACCGATTTATACAACTTAGTAGTATCAGTCAAGTAATATTTTAATTCTGGATAGCGATAGCCTGTGTGGGTGTCTGAACCTCAGAACATTGTCAGTCACCTTCGTGGAGTACTGTATTAAGAAGGTAGCTCCTATCTTTGTGGCTAGCGTCCCAGAAAGTTCTCGCCAGTCAGGTTTAATTCTCACTTAAAGTTGCCCTGCCGTGATGAACTATCTACTTACGATAAGTGCTGCTTACGTTCGCTACCTATTACTTTCGCATGACTGTCCTTACGCTAGAAAAAGGCGATCTTAGCTTTTAGTTTGAATCTGAAGAAGTCCGTCTTTGGGGAGATCAAGTTGGAGTCCTAATATACATAGTATGACAAGACCTGTTATCCTGCTAGCTTTAAATTTCCAATGATAGGGATCTTACCCTATCTTAACGAAAGCCTGTTATGTAATTTTCATACTCATATTATTATCAGCCTTGTAGCTTTTGAGACTTTTATTACCAGTGGAGATTTTCAATGATTATTATGTTCCTTAAACTATAATCTACGTAAAGGAGTCATGGCATATTATTTCTTTATTTCTTTCATTACCTACGAATGTTAGTTTGCCTTGTTTTCTACGTTTAATTCCTTTAATAATGTTTATTAGTGTGATGAGTCCCGTCTATACTGTTAACATTTATATATGGAAATTCATTGTTTCTACACCAACTCCTTACATTCAAATCCATCCCTTCATGGCAACAGTGCAACGTATGGTATTGCCTCTCTATAGGCCTAAGATGTTGTACCAATGTGTTATGTTTACAGCTAGGGAACTTGTCCACATGCAAACAAATAATCGGCTTCTGTTGGCAGTTCCCTTTCCTATCTTTTCCTCACCTGTCATCCACATGCGTTATCCTCTCTATCTGGTGTAAAAAAATACGTGAATTTAGCAAGGGGAGACGTTCATGAGGAAAATACATTATTTTAAACATGCACCGAACCCACAATTTTGAAGATATGGCAGTCAAATTTTATACCATGCTCTGCATTAAACTGACACAATTATTGTTAAGTTCCTTGGGTTGTGTATATTTAACTTTCTTTTGAAATTTAAAAATTTCATTTTTAACCGATAAAATACGTGCCTGTTTCTCAGGAACTATTCAATAGGTTCCTACATAATTTTCTCCCTTCCATCTCTTTGCATCTGGTAAGCATTTCTCATAAGGTTCTTGAATGTATTGAACAGGAAAATTTTTATAAATTTATAAATTACAATTCTGTATGTACACCGTGTCTCACGAAAGACGGCCGGGAGGGGTCCACCCCATCAGCCAGCTACCGCAACATACGACTCTCGGATATTAACCTGCCGGTAGTCGGCTGCGCGCTTGCTTGACCTGAGATAAGCCACCTGATTAACTGAAGCTTACCGTTATTGACAGTAGGTGCTCATGCTCCTTCTGATAAGAGCAGCCTGATATCTACTAAACACCTTAGCAAACACTAGACGAACTTCGGCTGCCGAAATCTGGGAAATGACTAGCTGAACCCTGTTTTCCAACTCGTCGAGCATGTGTGGATTGTTAGCATACACTTTGTCTTGTAACACTCCCCAAAGGTAAAAATTACACAGATTTAGATCCAAAGAACGAGGAGGCCAGACAACTATCCTACCACAAAAAAAAAAAAATAATTCGTACTGCTGTCATCGAAGCATTGACGATGTGGACTTGCATTGTCCTGGATGAAATAACGATACATCTTTTCGTTAGGTGTTAGTCCGCGAAAAAAAGGATGCAGCATATTGTTTACATAAACCCATTTCTAAGCTTATCTCACTAGGGGTAAGATAGATACTGCCTACAGGAAAATTAAAGAGACCTTTGGAGAAAAGAGAACCACCTGTATGAATATTAAGAGCTCAGATGGAAACCCAGTTCTAAGTAAAGAAGAGAAAGCATGAAGGTGGAAGGAGTATATAGAGGGTCTATACAAGGGCGATGTACTTGAGAACAATATTATGGAAATGGAAGAGGATGTGGATGAAGATGAAATGGGAGATACGATACTGCGTGAAGACTTTGACAGAGCACTGAAAGACCTGAGTCGAAACAAGACCCCCGGAGTAGACAACATTCCATTGGAACTACTGACGGCCTTGGGAGAGCCAGTCCTGACAAAACTCTACCACCTGGTGAGCAAGATGTATGAGACAGGCGAAATACCCTCAGACTTCAAGAAGAATATAATAATTCCAATCCCAAAGAAAGCAGGTATTGACAGATGTGAAAATTACCGAACTATCAGTTTAATAAGTCACAGCTGCAAAATACTAACACGAATTCTTTACAGACGAATGGAAAAACTAGTAGAAGCCGACCTCGGGGAAGATCAGTTAGGATTCCGTAGAAATTTTGGAACAAGTGAGGCAATACTGACCCTACGACTTATCTTAGAAGCTAGATTAAGGAAGGGCAAACCTACGTTTCTAGCATTTGTAGACTTAGAGAAAGCTTTCGACAATGTTGACTGGAATGGTCTCTTTCTAATTCTGAAGGCGTCAGGCGTAAAATACAGGGAGTGAAAGGCTATTTACAATTTGTATAGAAACCAGATGACAGTTACTAGAGTCGAGGGACATGAAAGGGAGGCAGTGGTTGGGAAGGGAGTGAGACAGGGTTGTAGTCTCTCCCCGATGTTTTTCAATCTGTATATTGAGCAAGCAGTGAAGGAAACAAAAGAACGGAATGTGTATTAAAATCCATGGAGAAGAAATAAAAACTTTGATGTTCGCCGATGACATCGTAATTAGTGCATATGAGAATTAACTCCATCAACGCTCAATGCTATGGCGTGGTTTTAAGGGGCTGGATAATTTTCGATCGTACTTGTCCGTGGAACTGTATATTGCGTAACGTCTCCACTGCGGCACTATCAGTATCGTGTGTGAAGTAACTCCACTCAACCACTCACTGATTTCCAATATTCGTGATTGCGTTTCAGTGCCCTTCCTGTGAATTTCTTCCTGTAGTTCATATTTACAGAGATAAGGCTCATCTCTTGCAAAAGAGATGTCATTCTAAATTGAAATAACTGGATCAGTAGATTGTGTTTATGTTTGTTACTCTGCACCAAACCAAAAGATCTCGTCACTCTGCTGCCACTAATGTATCACAAGGAGTAGGGAAGAGGAGTCAGGATAATTAAACTGCAGAGTAACAGCCACAAACATTTATTAATTAAATAGATGCAATTAGTTAAAAATATTTCAGAAAACTACTTTATATGCCATGGAATATAGCATAACAATTTCCATAAAATAGAATAATACAACGAGTAACTCAGGAAGCTAGTTGGATGGTTGGTGCATCCACAGAATGCAAGATGTTAGTGCTTAAGTTGTCTAATGGTCACTTAGTTACTGGTCACATAAGGAAATACCTCTGGTCATATGAGAAATAAACATTATTAGTTCTGCCCAAGAAGAGCGGTTAAAATTATTATCGAACTTCACGTGTTGACTTCCTTCCACCCCTGTACCAGATAAGGTAGTATAACCCAGTCCAAACTCGAAATTACCTCTTGAGAATACTTTATCATATTCTTAGTCCATGCGCCATGAAACAATAGTTATATCTTGAAACGAAACTCATTCATATTGAGCCTTACCATTTAACAAGCACGTCAATAAAGTAACTGAAAATTACAACGCGTAAGTTAAAGTTAGCTTAGGTAGTCTGTAGGCTTAGGGACCGGTAACCTCAGCAGTTTGGTCCCTTACCACAAATTTCCAAACTACAAGATATTTCTTAAAATGTAATACATAAAAATTTTATATCTCACTCCCTACACACCACTGTAGTCCAGTTTACTGAATCAGTTAAACACTTCAAGTACTGGTGCGCAAATTATTTCAAGGCTGATCTTCTTGCAAACTTGGCTGTACAATATTTACATCCAACTTGCACAATGGTTTCATAGGAAACAGTAAAGCATAGTAGACGCTATGCTGATGACATACTCTTATCCACTCTACCTTTTTGTAGTAATAGGCGGAAGGTGGGTGTACCCGTGGTCTAGGGGTAGCGTCTTTGATTCATAATCAAAATGTTTTCGGTCACGGGTTCGATCCGAGCCACTCCCTACATTTTGATAAATAATCAACATTGGCGGCCGAAGACTTCCCGCATAAGAAGTCAGCCTCTTTCTGCCAACGGCCTTTTCAAAGAGGGCGGAGTATCGGATAGAGGTTCAGGGCACTCTCTTGTCCTAGGGGTGGGAAATTGCCCCTAAAGGCGGAAGAATCAGCAGTGATCAACGACATGAGGATGCAGAAGGCAATGGAAACCACTGCATTAAAGACACGTAACGTGTATCCACGGGACATGTGGCCTGTAGTTGAAAAAGTGTCATGATGATCTCTCCATTGGAAAAAGATTCCGGAATAGTCCCCCATTCGGATCTCCGCGAGGGGACTGCCAAGGTGGACGTTACCATGAGAAAAAGATTGAATAATCAACGAAAGGATAACGTTCTACGAGTCGGGGAGTGGAATGTCAGAAGCTTGAATGTGGTAGGGAAACTAGAAAATCTGAAAAGGAAAATGCAAAGGTTCAATCTAGATATAGCAGGGGTCAGTGAAGTGGAGTGGAAGAAAGACAAGGATTTCTGGTCAGATGAGTATCGGGTAATATCAACAGCAGCAGAAAATGGTATAACAGGTGTAGGATTCGTTATGACTAGGAACGTAGGGCAGAGGGTGTGTTACTGTGAACAGTTCAGTGACCGGGTTGTTCTAATCAGAATCGACAGCAGACCAACACCGACAACGATAGTTCAGGTATACATGCCGACGTCGCAAGCTGAAGATGAACAGATAGAGAAAGTGAATGAGGATATTGAAAGGGTAATGCAGTATGTAAAGGGGGACGAAAATCTAATAGGCATGGGCGACTGGAATGCAGTTGTGGGGGAAGGAGTAGAAGAAAAGGTTACAGGAGAGTATGGGCTTGGGACAAGGAATGAAAGAGGAGAAAGACTAATTGAGTTCTGTAACAAGTTTCAGCTAGTAATAGCGAATACCCTGTTCAAGAACCACAAGAGGAGGAGGTATACTTGGAAAATGCCGGGAGATACGGGAAGATTTCAATTAGATTGCATCATGGTCAGACAGAGATTTCGAAATTAGATATTGGATTGTAAGGCGTACCCAGAATATAGACTCAGATCACAATATAGTAGTGTTGAAGAGTAGGTTGAAGTTCAAGATATTAGTCAGGAAGAATCAATACGTAAAGAAGGGATACGGAAGTTCTAAGGAATGACGAGATACCTTTGAAGTTCTCTAACGCTATAGATACAGCAATAAGGAATAGCGCAGTAGGCAGCACAATTGAAGAGGAATGGACATCTCTAAAAAGGGTCATCACAGGAGTTGGGAAGGAAAACATAGGTACAAAGAAGGTAGCTGCGAAGGAACCATGGGTAACAGAAGAAATACTTCAGTTGATTGATGAAAGGAGGAAGTACAAACATGTTCCGGGAAAATCAGGAATACAGAAATACAAGTCGCTGAGGAATGAAATAAACAGGAAGTGCAGGGAAGCTAAGACGAAATGGCTGCAGGAAAAATGTGAAGACATCGAAAAAGATATGATTGTTGGAAGGACAGACTCAGAATACAGGAAAGTCAAAACAACCTTTGGTGAAATTAAAAGCAACGGTGGTAACATTAAGAGTGCAACGGGAATTCCACTGTTAAATGCAGAGGAGATAGCTGATAGGTGGAAAGAATACATTGAAAGCCTCTACGAGGGTGAAGATTTGTCTGATGTGATAGAGAAAGAAATAGGAGTCGATTTAGAAGAGATAGGGGATCCAGTATTAGAACCGAAATTTAAAAGAGCTTTGGAGAACCTAAGGTCAAATAAGGCAGAAGGGATAGATAACATTCCAACAGAATTCCTAAAATCATTAGGGGAAGTGGCAACAAAACGACTATTCACGTTGGTGTGTAGAATATATGAGTCTGGCGACATACCATCTGACTTTCGGAAAAGCATTATCCACACAATTCCGAAGACGGCAAGAGCTGACATGTGCGAGAATTATCGCACAATCAGCTTAACAGCTCATGCATCGAAGCTGCTTACAAGAATAATATACAGAAGAATGGAAAAGAAAATTGAGAATGCGCTAGGTGACGATCAGTTTGGCTTTAGGAAAAGTAAAGGCACGAGGGAGGCAATTCTGACGTTACGGCTAATAATGGAAGCGAGACTGAAGAAAAATCAAGACACGTTCATAGTATTTGTCGATCTGTAAAAAGTGTTCGACAATATAAAATGGTGCAAGCTGTTCGAGACACTGAAAAAAATAGGGGTAAGCTATAGGGAGAGACGGGTCATATAGAATATATACAACAACCAAGAGGGAATAATAAGAGTGGACGATCAAGAACGAAGTGCTCGTATTAAGAAGGGTGTAAGACAAGGCTGTATCCTTTCGCCCCTACTCTTCAATCTGTACATCGAGGAAGCAATGATGGAAATAAAGGAAAGGTTCAGGAGTGAAATTTAAATACAAGGTGAAAGGATATCAATGATACGATTCGCTGATGACATTGCTATCCTGCGTGAAAGTGAAGAAGAATTAAATGATCTACTGAACGGAATGAACAGTTTGATGAGTACACAGTATGGTTTAAGAGTAAATCGGAGAAAGACGAAGGTAGAGAAGTAGTAGAAATGAGAACAGCGACCAACTTAACATCAGGATTGATGGTCACGAAGTCAATGAAGTTAAGGAATTCTGTTATCTAGGCAGACGGAGCAAGGAGGACATCAAAAGCAGACTCACTATGGCAAAAAAGGCATTTCTGGCCAACAGAAGTCTACTAATATCAAATACCGGCCTTAATTTGATGAAGAAATTTCTGAGGATGTACGTCTAGAGTACAACATTCTATGGTAGTGAAACATGGACTGGGGGAAAACCGGAACAGAAGAGAATCGAAGCATTTGAGATGTGGTGCTATAGAGGAATGTTGAAAATTAGGTGGACTGATAAGGTAAGGAATGAGGAGGTTCTACGCAGATTCGGAGAGGAAAGGAATATGTGAAAACACTGATAAGGAGAAGGGACAGGATGATAGGACATCTGCTAAGACATGAGGGAATGACTTCCATGGTACTAGAGGGAGCTGTAGAGGGCAAAAACTGTAGAGGAAGACAGAGATTGGAATACGTCAAGCAAATAATTGAGGACTTAGGTTGCAAGTGCTACTCTGAGATGAAGATGTTATCACAGGGGAGGAATTCGTGGCGGGCTGCATCAAACCAGTCAGTAGACTGATGACCCCCGCCCCCCCCCCCCCAAAAAAAAGACGGAAAGTCATCGAGTAAAACAGAAGTAATATCCGGCGTTCCTCAAGAAAGTGTTATAGGCCCTCTGTTGTTCCTGATGTATGGTATATTAACGACATGGGAGACAATGTAACCCTCTTAAATTTTTTGCGAATGATGCTGTCATTTACCATCTTGTAAAGTCATCAGATGAACAAAACAGCTTAAAGGTGGTTCATTGAAACCTCTGCCAGGCACTTAATTGTGAATTCCAGAGTGAACACGTAGATGTTGATATGTGTGTGTGTGTGTGTGTGTGTGTGTGTGTGTGTGTGTGTGTGTGTAAATGTTAAAGTGGCAGAGTGGCAGATGTTTCTGTTGTTCTGTTGGTGACTGATGATGTGTGTGTAAGTGCTACAGTGGCAGAGTGGCAGCTGTTTCTGTTGTTCTGTTGGTGACTGAGGATGGTGTACTGTGTAATTATACAAAGTAATAGCTTTCAAGTCTAAATTTTAAACTGTTTTACCAAAAAAGTTCAGATAGAAATAATGAATACTGAGAACAAGAAGGGATGTGTACTGAAGACAATCACATCAGTATTTACTTCATTTTCAGAATACTAATTGTAAAACGTAAGAGCAGTTTATATTTAGGTTGGTAAATGCTTCCAATTAAATGTGGCTATAGCATTAAACTTTGCTTTTCTGCTCAGTAGCAGTTCAGGTGTTGAAGTATGGACATGTGGATACAATATGGTTAGTCTATACTGAAAGGCACACTCCTCTTAGCCATGCAGTTTTGACCATGGGGAAGACATCAGGTAGTAAATTGTGACGTGTTTGAGGGAAGACTGTTCGACATAGGAAAAAAATCAACACTGATGTGTGTGTGAGTGTGTGTGCGTGTGTGTGTGTGTGTGTGTGTGTGTGTGTGTGTGTGTGGTGTGTGTGTGTGTGTGTGTGTGTGTGCGCCTATGTTTATACAAAGTTACTACATACATCTTGGCATGTGTGTGTGTGTGTGTGTGTGTGTGTGTGTGTGTGTGTGTGTGTGTGTGTGTGCGTGCGCGTGCTCGCCCTTGTGCCTGTGCGTGTGTGACTTCATACTGGATCCCAAAGAATAACTAGCAGACCAATCCAAGAAATAAAAAATACACATCTTCCCCCAACGGTGAAAGTGATATCCCTTATACTTAACGAGATGTACATTTCATTTCATTTGGTGATTTAATTAATAACATAAACCTGCTAACTGCAGGAAATCACCACACAGCAGATTCAGTTTGTTATCTCTAAGGAAAACTACTTTCATCTGCAAAATTTATTGTATTTACTAAATGAAAGCCTCCCAACGATTTTCCCTATTTCACATATATGAGAAAATACATTAATTAACCCTTCCGGGCTGGAGATACGTTGTGCCCATTGACTGTAATGCTCTCCAGATGCTGGTGCCGGTCCTGGGAGACTGCATTCTGGCCGATATGGTTTACCATCAGATATTTCGAAAACTATTCAGTGAAAGATCGAGATTTGCACAGTTTATAGTACCACATCTTGACTTGATAAATAACTGAATTCCTTTTGGTTCTCCGTCATACTTAGTACCCGGAATAAAATTAAGTAAAACATCGCATGCAATGAGAGAGCTTGCGGAAGTAAAAACGCATTGCCAAAACTTTGCAATGGTTCACTTTAGTAAATACGTTGCAATAAACAGAATGTAGATCAGGTACCAAACTCTATTTAAAATTAAGAGCAGGAAGATATCTCGTTTTATTCTCGTGTGACTGTGTTTTATTTCCGACAGATGGTCGCACATGATGCGCCCAGTTCTGTCCACGTGTTCTGGCCAGCTGCCAAGAAAAACTTATCATCCGATTTTAAGAAAGAATTAGCTGAAAAATTTGATTTTTGCACTTTTTACGGTCTGACATATTTGTTCGTTAAAAGACTGAATTTATTTTCGTTATAATTGTGTCGTAGGTACTGTGCTGTGTAAGTTTAAGTAAAACACTGCATGCACTTCATAGATTTTGCAGAGATAAAAGTCATAGCGTAACTCTCTATTGCTTCATTTTGTCAGATCCATTGCCAGGAATGCAATGTACACAAGATGTCGAAAGTTTATTTAAAACTGGCCGCTGTGGCCGAGCGGCTGTAGGCGCCTCAGTCCGGAACGGCGCTGCTGCTACGGTCGCAGGTTCGAATCCAGCCTCAGGCATGGATGTGTGTGACGTCCTTAGGTTAATTAGGTTTACGTAGTTCTACTTCTAGGGGACTGATGACCTCAGATGTCCTATAGTTCTTAGATTTATTTGAACCATAATACAGACAATTTAGAGATAGAAATAATGCCATACAACTTAATTTGAGGGTTCATTAAGGAGTGAAGTCAAATGTTGGACTGCAAGCGGTTCATGCGAATTTTATAAATGGCACCGACAATATTTAGATGTAGAAATAATATTGCGGAACATACTTTTCGGATTCATGATTGCTCGCACCAAGTGGACACAAAGCGCGAACCATAGTCACGTTTGGATGCATAAGAAATGCTTATATTGTTTATAAGAGGTAATGGAGACAATTCAGAGAGTATAATAACCTTGTGTCATGTAATTGCAAAGTCCGTAGTGCCTTCCAACAGGTGAGTTCAAAAACTGAACCACAGTGTGTACCCCAATGTGTATGTTACACCAGGAGTTCCTTCAACAGCTCTAACACAGTGGATACACCGTTCCCATCAGATGACGGAAGTTGTGCATCAACAAGCCAGTACTTGGTTGGGTGGCTATCCGCGTATACTCTACACTTTTGTCAGTTTTTTGCTTTGCTTTCAGAGGGGAGAGAAGGGGTAGTGGCGTGAAGTTCCTGATTATCAGTCTTGGCGCCATCACATTCCAGACACAACCATTTTTATCACCTACGTATAACAGTTACATTTACACAACACAATGCTTGCACTATGTGAAGTTACGGTGCCTAGAGGTGGAAAAGGTAGAAAACATCAATTCAGGTGGCTAAACCTGCCCTTCGGGTCTTCCAGCGACTAATGACATTTGATTTTACTTTTTACGTGGAGTTTCAATAAGTGAGCTACACTTGTATTTTACTGTTATAGAACAACTCTTTACGCAGTTGGAACCCAGTGCAGACAGTTTAGATGTTGAAATAACACTGTAGCCTGTAATTTGATGATCTACTGGACTTTGCACCATGTGGATACAGAGGTGGATATATTTGGGTACACGTTTCCGTTTCCTTGTTGTGTTGAGCATTTACCGATTGGCTGTTTCATTTTCTATGGTGGTGAAATACCAGAAACTGTTTAGGGAAGCTAAATGACTTATTAAGTTTCTTTGTCTGCCCGTCCGCCTGTCTCCCTCCCTCCCTCTCTCCCTCTTCCTCTCCCTCCCTCCCTCTCTCCCCCCCCCCCTCTCTCTCTCTCTTTCTGACCGTGTCTGTGTGTCTGTGTGCGTGAGCTCGACCGCGCGCTCGCGCGTTCTTGTGTGTGTGTGTGTGTGTGTGTGTGTGTGTGTGTGTGTGTGTGTGGGTGGGTGGGTGGGTGGGTGTAGGGGAAGGGGGTAAGTGTATGCATGTACTGAAAAATGTGTGTGGATTCTGCGAATGCTGAAGAACTGTTTATGTCCTGTGGATTGAGACAAAACCAGAAGGGTACTGCCAATGCTGAAGAAGCTCCCTTGGTTCTGCTTATTCTGACACAACTGTGTGAGTTCAATGAGTGCCGACAAAAGGTTCCCACTGCCACTCTCCTAGCCACCACCTGCCACAAAACGACAAACGGCTACAGAGGATATCTGACCCATGACACTATTTACTTCCTACTCTCACACAATGCATCGGTTCCATGGTTCAGGGACCTGCGCAAAAATAAAGCAGCAACTTTTCACAGTGTTATTAACTGTTCACCATGACCGAGTAGATACCTTTTAACGAATGTCTAATGCTGCGATATTACCAGCAGGAAGACAACCATGCTGGGGATTACATTTCTGATCCCTATATGATATGATGTCCCACACAAAACTTCAAGTGATAGCAGCAAGCATACTGTATACTGTTGAAATTGCCGACGATTCTTTTACTAGGTTAGGGTTTTAGTTTCCATTTTTGACCTTGTTCATTATTCATTATTTATTATGTTATCCACAAAGACTAAAATGTGTTATTTTTATGAAATATGTAAAGTTTGATAGGCTACCAACATTGTAGGAGCCTTATTTACTAAAAACCTCAAATCTCTTTTCATGGATTTCTGCAAGTTCACTTGTAGTCCATATTATGTGTGCGAAGAAATACAGTCCTCCGTTTCGGGAACAGTGATAAATATGTAGTACACACTCTTTATCATTTTAATTGTACACACAAAAAACATCTACGTGTCTACGCGGCGTGTTTTGAAATTCAATTTCAACTCAAACCGTCTTATTTCAAGACATTATTTTGTCTCTGGCTATTTACCTTTCCTCTTGGATTTATTTCAGTAACACAAACATGCAGTGCCTTTCCGCCCTCATTTTGTGTATGGCATAACATTGTATTAAATGAGAGTGCTTCATCTTCAGCATTCTCTAATAGCATTTTCTTAAGTCCTTTCCATATTTACTTCTGTAATGTCATAAATCCAAATGAAATTCTCGCATTGTTATTTCAGTTCCTCTCATGCCAAACCTCTGCGGTTTCCTTGCTCTGCCGACAAGCTTTGAAGTAATTGCAGCTGCTCTTGGCCGTCTGTTCTTTGTCTTTCGTCCTTCCTGGTCTGAAAAACCGTTTCCCAATGTAATCAGCATTTACCCAGCAGTCCCCATTCAAAGGACAGAAAGTTGTTTCTTCAATGTTTCGGTTGAACTTAAAGTTTAATTCTACAAAGCGTCAGACGAACCGTAAACGCCTTGATTACTGCACTCACACAGTTATAGGTCAACCGTTAATGGATTCCCTCCCACTCGAAACTCATGCTAAGTGATCTGCTAGTAATAATTGATTTTATGCGAAAAAAAAAATCATATACAACCTACAATAGTGCGGCATGTGAACACGAGCGAGTACATCAATTTTTTGATAGGGTGTAGCAGTGCCTTCCTCCAATTAGCAGGGCTTCATCGGATCCGTGCCCAACGTTCGTATAATTTGCTTTGTCAGGGATCTAGTAATACGGACTACACTCCTGGAAATTGAAATAAGAACACCGTGAATTCATTGTCCCAGGAAGGGGAAACTTTATTGACACATTCCTGGGGTCAGATACATCACATGATCACACTGACAGAACAACAGGCACATAGACACAGGCAACAGAGCATGCACAATATCGGTACTAGTACAGTGTATATCCCCCTTTCGCAGCAATGCAGGCTGCTATTCTCCCATGGTGACGATCGTAGAGATGCTGGATGTAGTCCTGTGGAACGGCTTGCCATGCCATTTCCACCTGGCGCCTCAGTTGGACCAGCGTTCGTGCTGGACATGCAGACCGCGTGAGACGACGCTTCATCCAGTCCCAAACATGCTCAATGGGGTACAGATCCGGAGATCTTGCTGGCCAGGGTAGTTGACTTACACCTTCTAGAGCACATTGGGTGGCACGGGATACATGCGGACGTCTATTGTCCTGTTGGAACAGAAAGTTCCCTTGCCGGTATAGGAATGGTAGAACGATGGGTTCGATGACGGTTTGGATGTACCGTCCACTATTCAGTGTCCCCTAGACGATCACCAGAGGTGTACGGCCAGTGTAGGAGATCGCTCCCCACACCATGATGCCGGGTGTTGGCCCTGTGTGCCTCGGTCGTATGCGGTCCTGATTTTGGCGCTCACCTGCACGGCGCCAAACACGCATACGACCATCATTGGCACCAAGGCAGAAGCGACTCTCATCGCTGAAGACGACACGTCTCCATTCGTCCCTCCATTCACGCCTGTCGCGACACCACTGGAGGCGGGCTGCACGATGTTGGGGCGTGAGCGGAAGACGGCCTAACGGTGTGCGGGACCGTAGCCCAGCTTCATGGAGACGGTTGCGAATGGTCCTCGCCGATACCCCAGGAGCAACAGTGTCCCTAATTTGCTGGGAAGTGGCGGTGCGGTCCCCTACGGCACTGCGTAGGATCCTACGGTCTTGGCGTGCATCCGTGCGTCACTGCGGTCCGGTCCCAGGTCGACGGGCACGTGTACCTTCCGCCGTCTTCCGCCGACCACTGGCGACAACATCGATGTACTGTGGAGACCTCACGCCCCACGTGTTGAGCAATTCGGCGGTACGTCCACACGGCCTCCCGCATGCCCACTATACGCCCTCGCTCAAGGTCCGTCAACTGCACATGCGGTTCACGTCCACGCTGTCGCGGCATGCTACCAGTGTTAAAGACTGCGAAGGAGCTCCGTATGCCACGGCAAACTGGCTGACACTGACGGCGGCGGTGCACAAATGCTGCACAGCTAGCGCCATTCGACGGCTAACACCGCGGTTCCTGGTGTGTCCGCTGTGCCGTGCGTGTGATCATTGCTTGTACAGCCCTGTCGCAGTTTCCGGAGCAAGTATGGTGGGTCTGACACACCGGTGTCAATGTGTTCTTTTTTCCATTTCCAGGAGTGTATATACAGTAATGTAATATGTAATAGAGAAAGCACGAAGGGGAAGAACAGTATTAATATAGTCCGCTACATGTATAGATAAGTAGCGACAATGTCAATCTAATCTGTATATTCCTTCAGCCAATATTACCCACCTACGGTAATTTCTAATGAGACCTACCTGCATATTCATGTCTCTACATACTCCTTTTTGTAACAAAACTCATCAATGGTATCTTGGTGCAGTCAGTAGTGTAACCGCGATGGTTCATCTTCCATCTTGCATGCATCTCCTTATGAACATAGATTCAATGGCGGAATTTCAGAAAAAGTTAATTATTTGGGCTTCTATGGGCAATAATGTTGTAGTTGTCCAAATACTTTCGTGATTAGTGTGAACTGTACAAGGATATTAAGCAGGGGAATTTGTCGCCAGCCTTATAGGAAATATTTTGACTTAGGCTGGAGGGAAAGGACAGATATAAACATGAAGAACACTGAGAAAACAGAAGACATTCTCTCCTGGAGCAGAGAGTATGGATCAAGGACATTTTTATTGTGGAGCAGGAAGGAAAGTTTGTGCCTTTCGAGCAGAGTTGGAAGAAGTAAGGTAACAGCTCATCAGAATCAACGAAGACATAGGGCATAAGGCTAGTTGGGACCTGGCAGTGGATAGGACGGTACAGAGAAAAATAACGCGATCTGATAATTTTGTCAATGCTCAAAACAGATATCATCCCCAATCAGCGCCGCCGGTAACTGTAATACCAGAAAATTGGCAGCACGCTTCATTGGAAAGAGTGTTTCAACTGAGATCAAGAAGCCTAGGAATGTACAGATCGATTGGAAGAAGAAACTGCTGTTGCTAGGTATCAGCCACAGGCAAAGCGTGGGACCTCAATTACAGGAAAACGTAGAGGCTTCATTCCAGGGCACCAGCACACCAGGGCTAAGTCAAATGAGAAAGGACTTAAAATATTTATGTACCGATTCTTCAGAACAGAACTTTTTAGTGACTATGGGTCCGTTCAGAAGCAGTTTGGACAGGCATGTGGCAATGACGTTAATGGTGACCCGGACAATACAGTATCCCTAACTCATGGCTCGAATGTACACTTTGTCGAACTACATTGGTGCCATTATCGGGGACGCCTTAATGGACTTATGAGATGTATTAATGTGGTGTTAGGAATGGCACTGATGGTAGCCGACTACAGGCACGTTGTTCTGGCACCAGTAGGTACTGTCGGTAGATGGTGTTTCATTAGCCAGGCCTGCACCTAAGCAGAGCTACAAAGGACAGACTGGTACAACTGACACGTGAAAGTAAAGGAGGTGGATCTGGGAGGAGTGTATATGATTCACGATTAAACCATCTGTCATGTTTTACTACTTAAAGAGTATCTCAAGCAGTTTAAAGAACTCTCCAATAAGCATCCATACGATAGATTTCAACACACAAAATAACGCAATACTATTTCTCATAGAAAAACCAAAAGTGCTGTAAGTAACTACACTAGACATTTCACAGATTTAACAATTCTCCATCAAAACATATAATCACGAAAAATAAAATATACCAATTTCAACTTTAGCTACAGTATTTGAACTGCACTGCAGTTTGTGCCACTGAGCACTGGTGCAGAGACATATAAATCCAATGTGCAGTATTATCGTAGTATGGAAGGACAAATTACTTCAAATGATCGAGCATCAAGCATTTACGTCAGAAGAAGAACACAGTTTAAATCAATATATGACTACAGTACAGTAAGTGGAGACAATAATTTCGAAATATCAGTTGTTCATAAAACAGGGTCTGACGCCATGGTGATAATAATCATTAAGTGCCTGTGTACATGACCGAGTATAAGCGTGGAAATGTTTCCTTTGCGAAGTAGTTCTGTACTATGTCCTAATTAAGAATGGCAACATACTTCTGTGTGGAGACATAAAGATGAACACCAAAATCATACATAGATGAAACTTCTTTTATGATGTTTACAGAGCCCTCCTACTTCATCAAATGCACTCTTTCCATGACCTGTTGCTGAA
The DNA here is from genome assembly GCF_023897955.1 of Schistocerca gregaria. Lineage (NCBI taxonomy): Eukaryota > Metazoa > Arthropoda > Insecta > Orthoptera > Acrididae > Schistocerca > Schistocerca gregaria. The sequence continues at coordinate 296,559,740 of NC_064920.1, forward strand.
AATATCCATTTTTGTCTCAATGCCTGAACTACAATGTTGACGAAGCTCATAATGCTGAAAGTGCTTCTTAAAATGAGATGCTTCACCATGAGTCACATACACAAGTTTAGGAAATGAATTAGTCTCTAGATGCTGTGTTATCTATTATCTTGCTGACCGCGTAGCGTGCTTGTACACTGTCATGAATGAGATCATCACTGGCAACAGCAAAACAGTCTCATATTCCAAGGAAGTGAGTAACACATGTGAATACTAATAACGGTGATGTGTGCCAGTGGTAACTTTGAATTTCGTTCTGCAGAGCAGCAAACCAGTTCTCAGTTCTCAGAAAAGTTTAAATGAGGATCTAATGTGTCATTATTCTGGGATGTAGCTGATTTTATTTCTGCTATGGCCTGCCTCTAAATCATCCGCATATGTCGGTGAGCTATTCCTTTCATGACTTAGTGCCTAAACTCTGTTTCGATCGTCGCTAGCTCAACTGTCTAACTGTCTTCTTCACCAACTCTCTTCCGTCTTACTATCCACAGGTTACGTCATTGCCAGTATCCTGAAGGTGTAATGTTTCCACAGTCATGTGTTCAGCATAAGGATACATTGCACACTTCTTAAACGAACATATATCTACCGGCTCTTGCTTGCTGCGATCTTTATCATCTCTTAGATAATATTCCAGAAGAAGAGTAAGCGTATCTCTGTGTACCTCTTTCCTGTGACACTACTTATGGCGAAACAAAAAAGTTTCAAATTAGAGCTGTAAAAACATGTGCATACTTCCTTCCCTGGCTGGCATTTTACCAATTTTGTTCAAAAGGAGTAGAATTTTTTAAATTCGGGTTCTTGTTCTTCATTAGGAGATATGCATCTCTCACTGATCTTGTCGTACATATTTTTACCTTTTTAACTTTTGCACCATTTCCACAGACAGAATGCTGTGCCGAGTGGCCGCACTCTTTGAGGCACCATGTCACGGATTGTGCAGCCGCTCCCGCTGGAGGTTCGAATCATCCCTAGGGCATGAGTGTGTATGTGTTGTTCTTAGCATAAGTTAATTTAAGTAGTATCTAAGTCTAGGGACCGATGGCCTCAGTAGTATAATTCCTTAGGAATTCACACACATTTGAACTTTTTTTTCAGTGACAGAGATAACATTATCCTGGTTAGTACTTTGGTCTTGCGATCTTTGTCATCTCTTAGTTAATATTCTAGAGAAACAATAAACGTATCATCTTGCGACAGATGCCCACAGTAAGAATCTGGGCATGCCCAAATACCTTTCTCATTCTTTATTTTACAAGCTTTTGAAATCAAATAATGTGAAGAAGTGGGTATGTATTTCTCTATCTGTTACTTAGAGCAGCTAGCTGGTACCTGTGTCACTAACTGTACTTTCTTTGCTTAGGTACGAGTAGTTGCTGAGGTAGCAGTATTTAGGATTTGAAACTACACATCACATTTTGTGAACGTATTACTATCTTAATATGCACCAAGTGCGTCCACATTATACACTTCACAAAGTTTTAAAGATGTTTCTTGTATCAAAACTGTTTCAATTTTTCCCACTTTTCTTTATTATGTGCTGTGTTCCTCTTGTGCTTCTTAGTTTTTTTGGGCGTTTATATTCCTGGGCGTGAATTTGTTGATGTGTTGAATGTTACAATTTCTGCTGTAGCTCCTAATATATACCCCCTTGAATATAGTAGGGCCTACAGTAGAAATGCTAATATTCAAAGCATCAACACCAAACAACTTCAAACTTCGCAATATAAACATCTCCACTGTCTTCTTCAGTTTCGCATTCGGATGATGGTATCGTTCAGGTGGGTTGTCAGGAAATTTCTTCTTGTGGTGAGCGCAGCAACTCCTGTTCAATAGATGTGATGATAATACCGTTATTTGAGGAACAAGATATCTTTGAAATATCTTCTACAGGTATCCAACAACTAAGAAGTGTTTTTCACTCTTCTTAAACAGCATCTTCTTGTATCTTTTTCCATAATCCACATACCTTCCTCTTTCACTATTGTATTTCCTCACTGACATTTTATATAACAAAATGTTCAAACCAGATAAAAAACTGGTTTATGTGCCAGTTCTCAATCGTTCGTTATAAACAGAAGAGTGCTCAAAACAATGTTGCGAGCATGCATATTTTACACCAGAAATTCAGTTCTGTGAAATAGGCAGGATGTTGAAAAGCACTTTACAGAGAAAAATATTGCCCACTCTCTTTGCACTGACTACTATCATATTAATCAAACAATATTGTGTAGTTCTCAAATGTTTCGGATGGTGATTTTCGAGTAAATAACTAGTAAAGAGTAGTAAAAATACAATTTTTACCTTTTAAAGTAATAAATACTTACATAGTACAGAGATCGGCAGCTGAGAAGATACTGTTGATAATTAAATCAGTAGTATCTGCTAACATGACAGAAAAGATAGTGTTATGTGACTTTCCGCCGGCCGTGGTGGTCTCGCGGTTCTAGGCGCAGTCCGGAACCGTGCGACTGCTACGGTCGCAGGTTCGAATCCTGCCTCGGGCATGGATGTATGTGATGTCCTTAGGTTAGTTAGGTTTAAGTAGTTCTAAGTTCTAGGGGACTGATGACCACAGCAGTTGAGTCCCATAGTGCTCAGAGCCATTTGAACCATTTTTATGTGACTTTCCAAATAAGAAACAAATTTAGTGGAAAAATGAACTTCAGTTTCGTATTTTTATCTTAAATTTGTGAGTTAAAGGGAGCCCGGTAAGTGTGCAGATGTCAACTAAATTTCAACGTACTTAGAGGGAGCTTTAGCGCTAAACATCTGCCATGTCTCCAGTACTTTTGGTTTATTAGTTATGTATCATTTGGTTCTCTACCACTTATAGAGTTATTTACTAAATATACATTTTTGAAAGGTCTGTACCATTTACAAAAATTAAGATAAAATGAACATATTTTATTCCTTATCACTTATTATATAGTGGTCTAACATATAATTTTTCTACGATAGTTCATGACCACTAGTTGACATGACCTGTATGACTTGAGATTAAATGAGTCCAGTGCTAAAGAAAAATAGAGCAAAATACATAGAAATATAACGGTCCACTTACCAGCAGTTATCGTCCCAACAACAGTAGAACCATTATTGGAGACTGATAAATTATTTCCTTCAATAGATATAACCTTCTTAATGAATGACAAATTGGTTTCTGGAGTGGCAGGAACAAGCTATCAGTCATTCATAAAATTCTCGAAAGAGGTACTGAGTGGTCTTCACAAAGTGGAGTGTGTTAAAGACATCGTTTTAAGGCTTTTGATGCTGTCGTAAAACCGGTTAGAATCATTAGCGATAATAGGTGAAGTCATTTACTGATTCTGATCGTACGTAGCAGCTAGGCTACAAAGAGTTGAGATAACATGTATCTCAACTAAGACCCAGCCTGTAGTGAAACACTTATCAGAACTAAAGCGCATTAACAAAGGAATTACTCAAGGCCAACATATTAGGACCAATAATGTTCATGCCCCAATGAGGTTCATACTAGTGTTAGTCATTGGGAAATATTCTCTTTGCAGATACCAACGACACTATAGCCAGCGAGAAAACTCGATACCTTGTTACAGCGTAAGCAAATGAACCCTCAAAGGAGCTTGCAGTTAGTTACTATGCGAGAAAGTGCCACTGAACATAAAGGAAGGAAATGTCAAAAATTTTAGGCTGAAAACAATTGTAACGTTAAATCTAATGTAGACGGTAATTGTGAAGACTGTGTAACGAACACAAAATTTCTTGGTACAGATATTGATTTTCGGTTGAAGTAGTGTGAACACACAATCATACTTGCTTGAATGTTATGGACTAAGAGTCCTGTGATGAATGTTTACCAGTCAGTGTCTTTTACTTACATACATTTCGTATGTGCACTCAGTGCTTATCTATGGATTTCTTTTGTGTGGAACCAATGCACAAAATATGAACGCACTTTTCTAAATGCAGAAAAGGGCTATAAAAATGTAGTAGAGCTCACTGTAAGTATCTGTTCAAAATAATAGGCGTTTTAGATTCAGAGTATGTAAGGTTTTACCATTCAGCTGCACACATGAAAAATAAAGCTAATAAATAATGCACAATCACTGCATCCATGATGACCGAACAAAATCCAGATTGAACTTCTAGTTATCATAAAAGAATAATAGTAAAACTCAAAACAGAATTTAATACCAAGGAACAAACCTATACACCGAATTCCCAACGAAATTAAGGAGATTACTAAAATGAACATATTTAAAAAGACAGTTAAAAACCTACCTGCTAAGCAATACATTCTGTACAGTGAAAGACTATTTAGACAAAACAGATAGGGGTTGGTAAAAAATGTAACACAAGTAAAGTAATAACGGTAATACAGGGTTACCGGTATAAGTGCGGGCATTTCTATTAGTGATTGAACATTACATAAGAATTTGTCTCGTTTGCAAACTAATATTTATGGCTATAACCAGTTCCATATGTTTGGGTTGGTTAGTAGATCCATCTACCTAGGACGAAAGCAACCCACTGACGCTTATTTTCCCATGTGCAGCAGGTCAGGTATTGAAATGTGGACAGTTGGACGCAAAACGGTAGGTGTCTACCGACCAGTGTATTCCTCTAAGTGGTGCAGTTACGACTGTGCAGAAAACGTCACGTAGAAAATTATGTGACCTGTTTGTGGGAAGGCTGTTAGACATAGAAGAAAAAAAAACACAGTTATGTGTGTGTTTTAAGATACCATCTACAAACGTCTGCACTTTCTACATCTACATCTATATGGATACTCTGAAAATCGTATTTAAGGGCCTCGCAAAGGGTTCATCGAACCACCTCCACAAATCATTATTAATCCAATCTCGTATAGCGCACGGAAAGAACCAACACCTATATCTTTCCGTACGAGCTCTGATTTCACCTTATTTTATCGTGATAATCATTTCTCCCTATTTAGGTCGGTGGCAACAAAATTTTTTTTAATTCGAAGGAGAAAGTTGGTGGCTAGAATTGTGTGAGAAGATTCCGTCGCAACGCAAAACGCCTTTCTTTTAATGATGTCCAGCCCAAATCGTGTATCATTTCTGCGACACTCTCTTCCATATTTCGCAATAATACAAAACGTGATGACCTTCTTCGAACTTTTTAGATTTACTCCATCAGTCCTATCTGATAAGGATCTCACACCATGCAGCAGTATTCTAAAAGTGGACGGACAAGCGTAGTGTAGGCAGTCTCCTTAGTAGATCTGTTGCATTTTTCGTGTATCCTACCAATAAAGTGCAGTCTTTGGATAGCCACAACGTTTTCTATGTTTTCCTTCCTACTTAAATCGTCTAACCCGTAACACCCCATATAACATTTACCATTTCATATAACGCATTCACATTACATTATTTATATTCTTTTACTTCTTTTTCTTCAGGGAAACGTTACTCTCAAAGTTTTGCTTTATATAATACTATTACGTTACCCTGTTTCTGAGTGCAGCACACACAAAGTAAGAAGGGTCGCCAACTTGTATTTTCAGATTAAGAAATGGGAAGTTTTCCTAAACATAATGGAAACCACATATCGACGCTATGGTCCTAGCAGCAGGTGGTAAGCCGTGTGTTATGAAATACAGTGTGTGTAATGTGTGCAGTGACTGGGAATGGAAAATCTAACTTTTTACATTACTAAATAATTTATTTGAAAACCACTACTGTTCTGTAGGTAAAAATCGAATGAGACAGCGTAGTTTTCCAGACACTAGCCTAGCCTTCGAAAGGGCGTAAATTCCGATCTTCATCTGTACCCTGATTTTGGCGTTCTGTGGTTTTCCCTAAATTATTTAAAGCTATTGCTGGAATGGTTACTACTACAAGGTCTCAGCCAGCTACCTACACCATCTTCGTCAGACTACATCTTTTAGTAAGTAAATGCCAATGAACTGAATCACTTTTGTCTTGCTTCAATTACAATAACATGAGAAGTACAATATCTTTGTAAAAATAGACTACAGATGAATAAAATGACTATACTATCAAGTTGTAAATCTATTCTCTCTAAGGGTTATTTTATGTCAGTAATTATTACCTTATGCTACAAACTGCTGACTTACAAATTATTCTGTATGATATGTATCCGCATTGTTAATACCAAAGATGAATTCCTAATAGGAATTATGGTTTTGAAGCAATAAAAAGTGCTAATTAAAATTCTAACTTTTTACAGAATCAAATTTATAGTTTATCCCCGTACACAAGTCGGCGGATAATAACTTCATCACATGTATTTATTTCAATTAGTAAGATGTGGTCTATTGAGAATCCACGATTTTTTTTTTTTTTTTTTTTTTTTGGAGAACCAGTAGCATGGCGTTGCAAGTGTCACAGAGGTATTTTCAATAGTATTTCCATAAATTTCTACACTCCTGGAAATTGAAATAAGAACACCGTGAATTCATTGTCCCAGGAAGGGGAAACTTTATTGACACATTCCTGGGGTCAGATACATCACATGATCACACTAACAGAACCACAGGCACGTAGACACAGGCAACAGAGCATGCACAATGTCGGCACTAGTACAGTGTATATCCACCTTTCGCAGCAATGCAGGCTGCTATTCTCCCATGGAGACGATCGTAGAGATGCTGGATGTAGTCCTGTGGAACGGCTTGCCATGCCATTTCCACCTGGCACCTCAGTTGGACCAGCGTTCGTGCTGGACATGCAGACCGCGTCAGACGACGCTTCATCCAGTCCCAAACATGCTCAATGGAGGACAGATCCGGAGATCTTGCTGGCCAGGGTAGTTGACTTACACCTACTAAAGCACGTTGGGGACCACGGGATACATGCGGACGTGCATTGTCCTGTTGGAACAGCAAGTTTCCTTGCCGGTCTACGAATGGTAGAACGATGGGTTCGATGACGGTTTGGATGTACCGTGCACTATTCAGTGTTCCCTCGACGATCACCAGAGGTGTACGGCCAGTGTAGGAGATCGCTCCCCACACCATGATGCAGGGTGTTGGCCCTGTGTGCCTCGGTCGTATGCGGTCCTGATTTTGGCGCTCACCTGCACGGCGCCAAACACGCATACGACCATCATTGGCACCAAGGCAGAAGCGACTCTCATCGCTGAAGACGACACGTCTCCATTCGTCCCTCCATTCACGCCTGTCGCGACACCACTGGAGGCGGGCTGCACGATGTTGGGGCGTGAGCGGAAGACGGCCTAACGGTGTGCGGGACCGTAGCCCAGCTTCATGGAGACGGTTGCGAATGGTCCTCGCCGATACCCCAGGAGCAACAGTGTCCCTAATTTGCTGGGAAGTGGCGGTGCGGTCCTCTACGGCACTGCGTAGGATACTACGATCTTGGCGTGCATCCGTGCGTCACTGCGGTCCGGTCCCAGGTCGACGGGCACGTGCACCTTCCGCCGACCACTGGCGACAACATAGATGTACTGTTGAGACCTCACGCCCCACGTGTTGAGCAATTCGGCGCTACGTCCGCCCGGCCTCCCGCATGCCCACTATACGCCCTCGCTCAAAGTCCGTCAACTGCACATACTGTTCACGTCCACGCTGTCGCGGCATGCTACCAGTGTTAAAGACTGCGATGGAGCTCCGTATGCCACGGCAAACTGGCTGACACTGACGGCGGCGGTGCACAAATGCTGCGCAGCTAGCGCCATTCGACGGCCAACACCGCGGTGCCTGGTGTATTCGCTGTGCCGTGCGTGTGATCATTGCTTGTACAGCCCTCTCGCAGTGTCCGGAGCAAGTATGGTGGGTCTGACACACCGGTGTCAATGTGTTCTTTATTCCATTTCCAGGAGCGTATAAACGTTTTCTGTCGAAAAGTAGCTGCTGTCTACATCCGAATAGGAGCATGGCATGGACTTAGAAAACAACAAGGAAAAACTATAAGCATGAAAAAGCGTTTGATTAAGTCATGACATGCGGTTTCAAGAGGTTCTACCTGCCACACAGTCGACTGATAGAATTATTTAAAATTTCCATGCGAAGTAAAAACCGTATAAATCTGCAAGAACAGAATCTGCTATACTGGCTACAGCACAATAATTGCGAGTGCTGAAATTGAATTCCGCTTGTCATGACAACGAGCAATCAAACGTGATCTTACACTGCAAAATATGGGATAACGTTGTGCGGAGCAGTATACAGTGGGGCCAGAAAAATCATGGGATACCTCCTAATATCGGCAGGAACTTCCTTATGCGGGGTGCAGTGCAGCAACTCATCGTAGCATGGAATCATCAAGTTTTCGGAAGTCCCTTGTAGAAATACTGAGCCTTGCTGCCTCTATAGTCAACACCAGCTGCGAAAGTGTTGCCAGTGTAGGATTTAGTGCACGACCTGACCTCTCGATTATAAATGTTCGATGGGATTGATGTCAGTCGATCTAAATGGCCAAATTGTTCAGAATGTTCTTCAAACCAAAATCGAACAATTGCGGCCTCGTGACATGGAGCATTCTTATCCATAAAAGTGAAGTCCATTAATGGCTGCAAGTGATCTCCTAGTAGCCGGCTGGAGTGACCAAGCGGTTCTAGGCGCTGCAGTCTGGAACCGCGCGACCGCCTCAGGCATGGATGTGAGTGATGTCCTTAGGTTAGTTAGGTTTAAGTAGTTCTAAGTTCTAGGGGACTGATGACCTCAGAAGTTAAGTCCCATAGTGCTCATAGCCATTTTTGATCTTCTAGTAGCCGCATATGATAATGTCTAGTCAACGGTCCATTCAGTTGGAGACAGGGCCTATTTCATTCCGTGCCACTCTCTAATCCTACCAAATGAAATCAATTGAAATCGGGACTCATCTGACAAGCCGACGGTGTTCCAGTGATCTATGGTCCGACCGATAGAGCTACAAGCCCAGGAATGGCTCTGCAGGCGATGTGGTGCTGTCACCAAAGGCACTCCCGTCGATTGTCTGTTGCCGAGTCCCATTAACGCAAAATTTCGCCACACTGTCCTAGCGGGTACGTTCATCGTACGCTCCATTTTATTTTCTGCGGTTGTTTCACGCATTGTTCTTTGTCTGTTAGTACTGACAACTCTGCGTAGAAATGGCTCTAAGCACTATGGGACTTATCGTCTGAGGTCATCAATCCACTAGACTTAGAACTACGTAAACCTAACTAACCTAAGGACATCACACACACAGCCATGCCCGAGGCAGGATTCGAACCTGTGACCGTAGCAGCAGCGTGGTTCCGAATGAAGCGCCTAGAACCACTCGGCCACAGCGGCCGTAGTTTTCGGTCGTTAAGTGAAGGAGGTCGGTCACTGTTTTGTCCATTGGTGAGGGGTAATTCATAAAATTTGGTATTCTCGGCAAACTCTTGGCACTATGGTTCTCGTAGTGTTGAATTCCCTACTGATTTCGAAATGGAAGGAATATCGTTTGCCTCTTGCTCCAAATAACATATTGCTTTCAGAGTCTATTAATTGTCGTCGTGCGGCCTTAATCACATCAGAAATATTTTCACATGAATCGCCTGAGTACAAAAACCGCTCCACCAATGCACTGCCCTTTTATACATTGCGTACGCGGTACTACAGCCACCTGTATGTCTGTATGCCACTGTCCTATGACTTTTGTCACCTCACTGTAGAATAGGCTTTCCTCCTAAATTTGAGATCTATTTCATTCATTGCAACAGCGTTAGTAAGTTAACAAAATGTGGCACTCATAAAACATAGCGCGTCCGACTGTATTGTGAATCAACATCTGCCTAAATCACTCTGTATGGGAGCAAATCAGAAAAAGAAGATTGCGGAAGCCGCTTATAAAAATAATTGGAATTAAATGTTAAAATTTCATCTTATGTGAAATGGTACGTCTTCTCAAATTAGCCAATATCGACAACAATAATTATAGAGTTTGACACAGACACGATGTACCGTTATCTGATAGTTTTGTCAACAAAACACACCTAGGGAACAGTTCATGACCACTTAACCAGTATTATTGTCAAACGCACGTAAAATAGTCGGCAAGAGTAAGAAAGTAAACAAAAGTCTTTTGTAAGTGTTCTCTTATAGATTCCGATCACATTCAGTCACCTAATTGGAAAGGGATTTCTTCCTTCGGCTCAGTAGCGCTTTCCCTGGCCGTAGATCAGACTGACGTATTTGTTAAGTATGGGTGACTGAAATAGAGATGTGCGCAGTATGGTGTAATACTTGTGTTGTATGGTGAGAGAACAAAGATCCGTAAGTCCCGTGCCGGTAATGACATACTGCTCTCGAACAGACCGAAAGGGGCAGCCGAGTTTCAAATTCCGTCCGAAGGACGGACAACCAACAGTAGTGTCGAATGCCTCCAATCCATGAGGAATTTAATCTAAGAAGTCGGCGCAAATTGAGATGATAGGAACTTTGCGCCACCATTCTCCTCCCCTTGCTAGCTGAATACTGACGCAGAACATTTCTTCTAGCATCGGTGTATAGGCTAATATTTCACTTTAATTTATCAAATACTTTTTACACTTGCATATTGTTTCTTAATAATCCATTATGAAAGTTATTCTCTTTGTCAATGAAGTTTTTGATGGAAAAAGCTCGCAGGTTGACCTGACGAGGACTTCTGTTTTCAAATGAATGTTAAGGCATTTGATGAGAGGGATATCCTTAAGGTAGAGATCGTGGCGTGACGAGTAATTGCATCCTGTGTTCGTAGAGACACGCGACTCTAGCTTTAAACTTTTAGGAAAGAAAATATCTCATGGAAAACGGAAACACTGTTATTAGGTGTCAGATGCAGCTGTTTCCTTTATTCTTATATAATTTCCTGCACAAATGCTACGCGAAAGAGTGTACAATAGGCCGCAGGCTATAATCGTCGCCACCCTTGACCCGTAGCTATTGCTTTATTTATTAAGAACTGGGTGAAATAGATAGACAAATAATCAAATTTTCAGTGAAACTGTATATTATTAAATCGTTTCAGGGACGAAACAGGTACGAAAGTTATACTAATCACACTAAGGAGACAACTGGGACATTTAACCCTAGCAAAATTTTCCATTGCAATTGGTATCTCTTCGTGATTCCCACTAATGTAGACACATGAGAGACACATACTTGTGACTACCTTCATGGCAATCCGTGTTGTTAACAATGGCTGAATTATTCACAGCTGACACGGTGATCTTGTAAATATTACGAATGTTTAGTAATGGTGTGCATGTTTACAAATAGTCACCATATTTGTTTTATCGTTGGAATTTATCTTATTTTGGTATTTTAGGGGAAATGTCAACCTGATAAAGTTAGAACAGTGTTAGTTCAAATCACATCCGCCCCATTCAGTAAAAAAAAAAAAAAAAAAAAAAAAAAAAATTCAAATGGCTCTGAGCACTACGGGACTTAACTTCTGAGGTCATCAGTCCCCTAGAACGTAGAACTACTTAAACCTAACTAACCTAAGGACATCACACACATCCATGCCCGAGGCACGATTCGAACCTGCGACCGTAGCGGTCGCGCGGTTCCAGACTGCTGGGCCTAGAACCTCTCGGCCACCTTGGCCGGCCCATTCAGTGGCCATCACTTTCTTTGTTATCGACATTAGCACACTGTGTATGGTGCTGAGTTTGATTTTGAAACAAACATACTCTGTGATTTGCTTGATGAATATGATAAAGACTCAGAAAATGGAGAATTTCGTGGAGAAAGGTTTTCGTGAAGGAGATAACGTTATGTCTACAGATGACAGTGATGCAGACCAACACTTTGAAAAAGCAATTGAGGAAAACAAGCAGTCGGAAAAAAATTCTGGGTGACCATGGCAGGCCAAGATAGGTCTTGCTTGGATTGTAAAAACAATGCCTATTGCAGAAGACTCTCCACTCATTTTGTGAGTAAAATACGCTTGGAATTATAGTAATTATGACAATTTGTAACTAGAAAATTAAATCAATTTTGACCTCGTTCCTAATAACATTTTGAGCATGTAAATGTCATTATAGGGCGTAAAACAGGACATTTTTTACTTACATTGTGTGTAACATACTATTAGATATCTAATCGTTGTACTTAGTTACTCTATAATCTACAGATTAAGGCTCTTTTTGAATAAAATTTGTAGTAGAAATAGTTACTGTTGTTTAGTAGCAATGCTGCATTTTCATCCATTAGGGTTAATAAGATTCCGTGATGTTCAGCGGCGAGTCTCGACTCTATTTGCGGCGGTCAGATCGATATCCACCTGCCCATAGAGGACCTGGTGAAAAATCACGTATAGCGCGATCGTACAGACACAAATAACTTCACCTTAAGGAATCACGTTATCTAGAGCTACGGGATATGACGATATGACTGATTTGGTATTTTTCCAACGAAGGCTGAATGTTCGCCAGTATCTGGTAAGAACGGTAAATCCTGGCTTGATATATTTTGTTGAGCACGGTACGAAATTGCTTATTCCGGCATCACACAGCGAGCCCACATGCTGCAGTTCACGCTACTAACGCCAGGAGAAATGTGCTGCTGGTAATTTTTCAGTAAAATATTCGGAAACTGTAAGTTTCCATGCCACAACGAATACAAGAGGGTTTTCGGCCCGTGGAGGTCACACTTCATATTGATATTGCTGACGAGCGTCAGTTTCAAATGGAATACGACTTCCATCTCTTATTAGTTGTTGCGTATTGACCATCTCCACATAATTGAATAAATATCGTTCTGGTACTTCATGATGTGTCACTTTCCGTATCTGTGAGTGTAGTTTAATCTGAAACTACGGGTATCTAAAGTTAATGAGAAGCACCACGATAAGTGGTGTAAAAAAAAGAGCTTTTTTCTTCAGTGGATGAATAGTTACGAAACTCAGAAGATAATTTCAGTGGCAGAGTACGTTGCATATGCCAGTAGATGCAGTAATTACAATTTTATTTCGTTTTCCCTTCTTCAGAATGGGAAATTTCAGCTCGGCACAACCACCGGAAAATCATTGTCACTGTAAGTATCAAAGTATTCCCAAAATGGTGGTCTTTTCTTTACTGATACCAGTTTTCGAATTATACCTACCAGTTAATAAGTTGTTTTCAGTAGTTACTTTAAATAACAAGTGAGAGTGATCACAAGTGGAAACAAATCAGTGAAACAAGTCAATAAATAAGTGATTCGCTCAATTCATTCACGAACGACGATGCCCTAATTTAGCCGAATCTACCCGATGGCGACACGCCTACCCTCCGCGGACTCATTCAGATCTACACTTTATGACACGCTCCGAATCTATTTGCGACCGAATATCTTGTTTATAAGTTGACTGGACATCCGGTATTCGATACCTGGTAAAACAGCTACCCTGGTCATCTCTCCTTATAACTACCACTTACGTGTCAGACATACTCAGTTAGAGGAATAACGTGAGCTTTGCGTTGACAGACGAGGGAATATACATCAAGCAACAGAAAGACGGATTAAGTTCAGAACTCCGGGTATTTCTTCATCACTTCTAATTCTATTCAATTTTACAACGGGATTTTCTCGCCCTCTGCCGCAAAGAACCATTTCATTTCGCGTGTCAGTTTTCATGTTGGGAACTTACAGGTTGGGGCAAATAAAAGTGTGCCGAAAGAGTGGATATGATTGGAAATGAATATGTGGATATAACTAGGAGGAAAAGACCTACATTTACTTCCAGCAGGATTGATTAACAATCCATAGAGCCGGCTGAACCTACCAGCACACTTACACAATCTTCACGCCTGACATAGTTGTTAGCAGAGGAGTGTCTGGTCGCGGCGCTAGCTGGTCTCCCAGGTCACCTGAGCTGTCAGTGTGTGATTAGTTAGTTTGGGAAGCCCTCAACTCCAAGGCGTATAGCAACAACCCTCACAGTCTCAAGATCTGCAGCAGAACATTTCAGATGAGATTTCAGCAATTCCAGCAGTACAGCCACGATTCTCCTTCAGCAACTTATTTACCAGGGCCAAGGGTGAATGGTGGTCACTTACAACATCTGCTTTAGTCTAATTAGTGTTGTATTTCTTCTTCTCTGTCGTGCTTCTTTGTACCCTGGAACTCTGTCCTCTAGGCCACTTTTATGTGCCCCAACCTGTATATTACGCATTAAAGCACGAAACCGCCATACTGGCGAGGTTGCTTCAATCGTGCCAGAATGCAGTCCTTTCTCTTACACTGTTAGGTTTTGCCACGTGGTCAAGTTATGGTTCCTTTTACGTTAAATAAATTATCAGTAAAAGCCAAACTAAATGCTTCTCTGATAAAAAATACTTATGTCTAGATACGACACCTCCCTGACGAAGCAAACTCTCATTCCCACCACGTCCGCAAAATATTAAGAAGAAAGCACGTTTCTTGCTGTAGCCGGCTCATCCTCCGACAGTGACAGAGAGGAAAATATTCTACATCTATGTGTCTATAGCGACCATCAGACGAGTAATATACCGTGAGCGGCTCCTCAGTCAGTCCATTCTCGCCACAACCGAACGACGCTGCCCTTCGCCCTAACGCGACGTAAGCCGTCCGTGACAGGCTGCGCTTAAAGGGAGCAGCCGATGCGCGAAAACTTCAGCTTCAAACTGCTTCAGTTGAATGATACAATACAGAGGTGATCTGTTATGTTGGTTACTGGCTATTCAACTGTAGAACGTGTGAGACTGGAGTCATGTCATCAGACTTTCGGTAAAGTATCATCCACATGATACTTAAGATATAAAGAGTTGATAATGGCGAAAAATATCGTACAATTGACGTAACTTCTTATGCATCCAAGTTTCTGACAAGAATAATACACACAACAATGGCCTTTAAAATCGAGAAGGTGCCACATAACGATCGCTTTCGATTTCGGACAGGTGAGGCAGTAGAAGGACAGGAGAGGTAGTTCTGACATTGCACTTAATAATGAAAACAAGAAAAATCAGGGCATTTTCATTGGACATGACGACGAAGAAAAAGCTTTCGAGAAGGTAAAATGATGCAAGGTCGTCGATATTCTGAGATACAAAGATGTAACGTATAGTGAAAAATGAGTAATGTACGATGTGTATGGAACGAGGAGATTCTGTGGAGAATTAGTGAAAAAAATATCATACGGATTACAATGACAAGAAGAAGGGACAGTATGATAGAAAAGTATTAAGACACCTGGTAACAACTTACATGGTACTAGAGGGAGCTGTGGAGGGTAAAAACTGTAAGGATACGAAGACAGAGATTGGAATATACACCGATCTGCTGGTATAGCCGGGCGATGAGCTCTGGCCGGAAGTTCAGTAACATGCATTACGTGCTTGAGCTGGTTAATATCTGGATGGTTGGGGGCCCAGCACATCAATTCATCACTTTGCTCCTCGAAGTAGTCCATTACACTCCTTGTCTTTTGACATGGCGCATTATCTTCCTGGAAATGCCAATGTCATCAGAAAACATGACCGACGTGAAGGGGTGTACGCTAGACCTTGGCTGCCACTGTGCTTTGGACGAGGTCCATGGAACCCATGGATGGCCAAGTGAATGTTCCTCAGAGCACAACGGAGCCGCCCCCAGCTTGTCTCCATCCTGCAGTACAGGTGTCAAGAAGCTGTGGCCATGTAAGACGACGGTATAGCACACTCCCATAGGCATGGTGAAGAAAGTATGTGGATTCATCAGACCATGTAATGCTCTGCCACTTTGCTAACACCCAGTGCCGATTGTCACATGCACATTTCAGTCGCAGTTGCCGATGTCGTGTGTTAACATTGGCACATGCAGGAATCGTCGACTACGGACGCACATCGTTAGGAGTGACCAGTTAACTGTGTGATCAGACACATTTTTACTCAGCCCAGCATTAAAGTCTGATAGTTCCGCGACAGTTCGCCTCATATCCTGCCTTACCAGTCTGCCCATCCTATAACATCCGACATCCGTAACGAGGGGTGGTCTGCCACGTATTGAAGACACTCACCATAGCCTCCCCGAATATCCAACAAGTCCGGAAGTTTCTGAAATGCGCATGCGCAACCTCCGGGTCGTCATAGTCTGCCGTGGGTCAAACTCAGATCGCGCACCTCCCTCGTTCAGTACAGGCAAAGCACGCTCATTGATAGTATGAGGCTTGACTGAAAATTACTGCCTACACCTTGGTAACTCTTCAACAGTTGCCAGCATTGGTATGCAGAAGGTACTGGCTTGTTCCGCAGCCTCTTCTCTACAGCTGCAGTTGGCAGAAGGTCTTAGCATTGAACGGTTGTGCTGTTACAGTGGCATCAAGCCATTCTCAGAAGTCTACAGCGCATGAATCGGTGTTAGTGTAGATACTTCAGTACATTTACATAAACTGTACTACGTGAAAACGGAAAAAGAAAACACAGAGAAACGAAAATTGGTAAAATTATATAAAATTCAGATCGGAAGAAAAAGGAAGCTACATCTCATCAAAATATGTTCTGTAGGTAAAATTTAAAATACATCTGTCATACGCGGATATATAATAGGGAGTCTAACTTAGGCGACAACATTTGAGTGCAAACTAACTGTAGACACCAAAGTGTTAGGTAAAGAAGACTGCTAGATGGCAATCACATGTCAAAAAATACACAAGTATTGATATATTTCATTAATATAATATAGAATTAAATGACATTTTCTTGTTGTACCTATTATATCTCCCAGTTTATTATTTAACAAATATCAGTCTGATTCACGGAGTTATGTGTAAATTATCAGTGCAGAATGGTGTCCACGTGTAATAATATGTATGCAACAGGTTAACATCTAGCAGTTCAATAAAACTAGGTACAAAAGATGCATTATATTGGCAATGTGGAACATAAATAAGCTAAATTTCAAAGTCAGACTGAAAATATCGAGATGCGTATTCACTTATAAAAGACTGATGCAGGGACAACCATCAGTGTACAACGAAAAACAAAATAAAATATATGTGGAAGGATATGAGTACATCAATAATTTGCTCTCATAGATAAAAGAGTAAAAGGTTAGCGTGCAGCATTTACTTTCAACCTAAAGATTTGTGCAAATGTGAAAATAATGTTCAAAGATTGGTAGCCATAGTACAATGTGGGAGGATAGTTGAAAATCTAGTAGTGTTATATAACACACATTATAGAACCTGTAATGTGCAATAAATCAAAGCAAGTCGTATAAAAAAGTTTTGCTATAGTTATAGCTTGGTGACAAAATGCTGTGATATAGAAGCCTGGTTGACGACTTACTGCAGATAGCCGCAAAAAATACTGTTATTGTACATTACGTTAACTAACAGCTACCATACAGAAAGCTGCTCGCTGCCAAATAACAAACGAGTCGTGGAAAATATAGTAATTAAACCACAGTAATGACCCATAGGTAGTTTCCAAAACTGTTGCAGTGCTATGACGAATAATTAGTACCTCAATGCAAATTCCCCGCTGTCAGCTCCCAGACTAAATACACAGATAAGGTAAAACACCTATATTCTCCCCTCCCCCTTCTCCAGTATTAGAATTCCATGCAGATCTTTCCTAGATATCATAATACAGGTTCTACGGTAGTATCCGGTCCCTTCTTATAATTAGCCATATGGAAATATTTCGTTCCTCAACGATTCTAGGGAAGATATTACCTCATCAGTCCACTTAATTTGCCGCAACTCTATGAATCGACCCACGTCTCAGAGCTTTAATTAGGTTCTAATTAAATCCAGAGGTTTTTCGTACTTCGTGATGCTAAAGTACGACACAATATTGAGGGATTATCCTTTCTCTCATTCATTAGCATATCCAGAAACGCCGAGATTCGTCTTTTTCAGACAGAGAAAATTTCCTCAAAAATTGTAACAGAAGCCACAGCAGTTGTTCGATGAACTGACCCGGCTCTGCCAGACAGCCGCGGGAGAAACTGGCGCATCCCTCGGCAGCGAACCGTAAACAAAAAGCTTCTCATTACACGCCGGCCCCTCGTCGGGTCTCCCGCGGGACGCCCTGCCCTCGAGGCCGGCAGACAGGCCCGGCAGCCTTTCGCCCTGTCTGGAGCACCTTCGGCCTCAGACTCACGGCTTAAAGCAGATGGGGCAGGCGGCCGAACCGCCGCACGCCGCGCCGCGCCGCGCCGCGTAGGGAAGCGGTGCGCGAGGGCCGCTTAAGCTCGTCTCCACAACAGGAGCGCCAGCTGCGGTTCTCCCCGGTAAATGACCAGCCACCCGTCCCGTTAAGTTCTTCATCTCTTGCTTGCGTCACAGAACATCGCATTCTTCGCATTTGAACAACAATCTGTACAGATTATGAAACATCTGCTACTGACAGGGAGTGGCCATATTGCATCACCTCTACTGCGTCTTTCCTACATCTACATCTACATTTATACTCCGCAAGCCACCCAACGGTGTGTGGCGGAGAGCACTTTACGTGCCACTGTCATTACCTCCCTTTCCGGTTTCCAGTCGCGTACGTTTCGCGGGAAGAACGACTGCCGGAAAGCCTCCGTGCGCGTTCGAGTCTGTCTAATTTTACATTCGTTAACTCCTCGGGAGGTATAAGTAGGGGGAAGCAATATATTCGATACCTCATTCAGAAACGCACCCTCTCGAAATCTGGACAGCAAGCTACACCGCGATGCAGAGCGCCTCTCTTGCAGAGTCTGCCACTGGAGTTTGCTAAACATCTCCGTTACGCTATCACGCTTACCGAATAACCCTGTGACAAAACGCGCCGCTCTTCTTTGGATCTTCTCTATCTCCTCCGTGAAGCCCACCTGGTACGGATCCCACACTGATGAGAAATACTCAAGTATAGGTCGAACGCGTGTTTTGTAAGCCACCTCGTTTCTTGATGGACTACATTTTCTAAGGACTCTCCCAATGAATCTCAACCTGGTACCCGCCTTACCAACAATAAATTTTATATGATCATTCCACTTCAAATCGTTCCGTACGCATACTCCCAGATATTTTATAATCATGCAATAGAGGATCCTCCTTTCTATCTATTCGCAATACATTACATTTGTCTATGTTAAGGGTCAGTTGCCACTTCCTGCAACAAGTGCCTATCCGCTGCAGATCTTTCTGCATTTCGTTACAATTTTCTTATGCTGCAACTTCTCTGTATACTACAGCATCATCCGCGAAAAGCTGTATGGAACTTCCGACACAATCAATTCGATCATTTATACGTATTGTGAAAAGCAATGGTCCCATAACACTCCCCTGTGGCACGCCAGAGGTTACTTTAACGTCTGTAGACGTCTCTCCATTGATAACAACATGCTGTGTTCTGTTTGCTAAAAACTCTTCAATCCAGCCACACAGCTGGTCTGATATTCCGTAGGCTCTTACTTTGTTTATCAGGCGACAGTGCGGAACTGTATCGAACGCCTTCCGGAAGTCAAGAAAAATAGCATCTACCTGGGAGCCTGTATATAATATTTTCTGGGTCTCCTGAACAAGTAAAGCGATTCGGTTCTAACACGATCGCTGTTTCCGGAATCCATTTTGATTCCTACAGATTACATTATGGGTTTCCAGAAACCTCATGATACGTGTACAAAAAACATGTTCTAAAATTCTACAACAGATCGACGTTAGAGATATAGGTCTATTGCGCATATGCTCGACGATCCCTTCTTGAAGACTGGGACTACCTGTGCTCTTTTTCAATCATTCGATACCTTCCGTTCCTCTAGAGACTTGCGGTACACGGCTGTTAGAAAGGGGGCAAGTTCTTTCGTGTACTCTGTGTAGAATCGAATTGGTATCCCGTCCAGTGGACTTTCCTCTGTTGAGTGATTCCAGTTGCTGTGTCCGTCAAACAGAAGATTACTTACAGTCTTAGCTCCGTTCATAACACTCACCTGGACCGTATTGACGACTAGTGCGATGCTAATAGTCTCTTAAGCTACTGAGAACGAATAATTGTCATTTTGTCATTCCGAAATGTGTACCACACTTTGTCATAAGCCCTACGGAAATATTCATTCACAATTGGAGAAGATAAAACTCACAGTTTCAGTAAACATGTTACAAAAAAAGGTCGTGTGACTAGGGCCTCCCTTCGGGTAGATCGTTCGCCGGGCGCAAGTCTTTTTTGGCGCCATTTCGGCGACCTGCGCTTCGATGGGGATGAGATGATGATGCCTAGGACAACACAACACCCAGTTCCTGAGCGGAGAAAAATCTACGACCTAGCCGGGAATCGAACCCGGGCCCTTAGGCTTGACAATCTGTCGCGCTAACCACTTTTTTATCTGATTTTTGTTCTATATATTGTTCGTTCAATTTATTCGTGGTGGACGTCCGATGACAGTCGTTCAGGTTGTTCGTTCATCCGTTTACTCAGTTTTTTTATTACACAGGGTAACTAAACCCTCTGACCGAACACGCTGAGCTACCGTGCCGGCACCACTCGGCTACCGGAGGTGGACTACGTATGTTATAATGATAGAACATATTGTCTCTTGACAACTACAGTATACAAACCTTTTCCCTGCAGCTTCACCCATATATTTGACACACATTTTGAATACACCTACTCCTCCAACTTTCTCTATCCAGCTCTTCCAGCCACTGTCTGTCCACCTAATCCTCCCACCTGTCTCCTCTTCCCCTTTCTGTCTCTTCATCCACTCCTATCCCTCTCTTTGTCCAGTTGCTCCACACCCTCTCTGATAATACCTTCCTCCCTCCCAACCGGTCACTGACCAAACTCTATTCTCTCCTTCCATCTCAGCCACTCCCTCCTCCTCTTCCACCTTCCCACCACCCCAGCACAGCTTTCATGTATCTTAGGTAGATTAGCACAGGAGAGGAAATCGTGGCTGGCCACATCAAAACGGTGAGAAGACTGATGATCCAAAAAAAAAGAAAAGTATCTCCCCCTCTCTCTGTCGATTTCCCCCTCCCCTCCCACAGCCTATCCACCCATCTCAACCCATTCCTAGCCAAGCCAATTGGCATGTGTAGCCCCTGCAATACAGTTGAATAAAGAAGGCTGATAGTCACACAACATGCCTGTCATGCTGGACAGGCTACACATCAGGGGTTTAAAGCTCATTTTCCCCCCTCACATGCAGGTCGCCTTGCAAAGCAGGTTGATACAGCAGACTGACAGTACTCCACTTGTAGGGCAGCCTGCACCTCAGGGCCTGGCTACCCTACAAAGCATTTCAGTTTCGCAGACCAATGCTGTTCCTACACAATTTTACTTTTAATCTTCGTATAGCCATAACTGAAATGGACGACTAGGGACGTCAGGTAGTATAATATATGTTAAAAATGAAGAGATTCCTCCAGCTGTATTAAGGTGTTGGTTTTATTTGCAACTAGTTTCGATGTTGTTACATCATCTTCAGGCACATACTTGTTGACAGCAACCGTATGCTGAAGGCAGGTAGTTCTGCATGGAACACACCATTTTCACCACTGACTACTAGTGTGAGACGCATACAGTTGCTGTCAACAAGCATGGGCCTGAAGATGATGTTGTAACAACATTGAAACTAGTTGCCAATAAAAGCTGCACCTTAATACAGCTGGAGAATCTCGTCATTTTTAACACATACTTTACTTTTACGTGGCAGCCTATACACCATGGACTAAGAATAGACATTTTTGTCCTTATCTGAGCTCCTCTTGGACGTACTCGGCTATAAACCCTACAGTGTTGATACTCTTGGCCTGCTGTTTCTGTGCCAAATTTTGATGAAATCGATCCAAGAGCTTGAGAGGAGATCTCTGTCACAAACACACACACACACACACACACACACACACACACACACATACACACACACACACACACACACACCGCATTTTATACACACATAATCAGATTAAACTAGCCTTAGGTGTGGCATTTCAATATTAAATAAAATAATTGCGAGTACCAACCTCAAGAATGTAAGAGGTAAGTTACAAACATTAATGTTCGGATATGAAAGTACATTCATTCTTGAAAAAATAAAAATTTGCCCATCATCAGTAAAAAGATTCTCATGGATAATATTCCCTGAGTTTTGCACTATGGTTACTAAGATACAAACGTAAGTGGCAGGTAAAATATCGAGGTGGGCCATGTAGAATTGGCATGTGATATTCAGGTTGTCATTCGAAAACTTGAAGGCGTGCTGAAGATGGTTGGCCACATGTGTGGTTGGTGGCATGGTGTCAGTGTTCGAAATCTGTCGTTAGCAGTGTTCGGAACTGAAAATCCTGCGTTGGTGTCAGTGACAAAATCAAGTGTCCACTCGATTATTGCCAGGAACTAAGCCCATATCAGATCCGACGACAGGTCTTCTTCTCGTTTTACAAAGACTCTTCCTTCACATAGTCATTCAGCCCATTGGCCAGCTTAGTTTCTTCTTCTGCAAAATCAAATGCTTGTTCAACGTCCTTGTGTAATATATTGTACCACCCAAAATCCAGAGCGATAGGAGAGAAAGACCTTCACAGACTAACTTTCAGATGAAATTCCTGCATTGTAAAAACTTCATGTCACCAAGTAAGAGTTAATGTCCTGCGTCATGTCGATTCATCTATTTTTCAGCAACTCCTCTGGAACTGCGACAGACTCAGTTCACTCATTCTTGACAGAGAATTTGAGCCATGCTGCGGTTCACGGTGGTCCTGCTTGTACGTTTCCGCCCTTTGCAGGAGGCCAGACCGTATCGTTTAGTTGGCATGGTTGTGGTTGTCTTCTTCTCGTGTTGATGGGCGCCACCCGGGGTAGCAAGCTTTGCCTGTCTGCTAGTGGCAGTAGCAGCAGTTATCGATATGTAGTAACTGTCGCCCTGTCTTTGGGTCACCGTCCGTGACTGGGCCTTGTCTTTTATTATTGTGTTATTATTTTATTATTGTGTTACCAAGTTACCATCATTTGTCTCACCTGTTTGGTGATCAGTTGCTTGTCCTTTTGAATTAACCTTTATTATTACATTTTCTGTTTTATTATGTGTTTCTAAATTTTTTAATATAATTGCCATTCTTGGCGTTAAAGGCCTTATGCCGTGACTGTGGTTACTTGCCTTAAAATTCCAATTGTGACCACATTGGCTTGTTTTCAAAACATTTTTACTGTATCTGTATTTTATGTTTATTCGGTAAATTGTAACGTACTCAAAGTAATATTAATTACACAGTTGTTCCTTCCCTATTATCAACGTGTGATATTTTTTATTTATCCCTATTTATTGCCGTCTGGAATTATCGTCTTCGAATAAACGTGTGAAATCGCAAAACCGATTCTGGCAAAACCGATTCGGGCCCCGTCCACAATCGTAACCGAATACTGCCTTCCTTGAGCACCAGATCTGAGTATTCTTTCCGCGATCGCTCCCACAATTCTCTTATCAGGGGGCCACACACAGATATTAAACAGTCTCTCATAGTTAACTTCGCCTGGTATACGGTAGACACCTTCTTATTTCTAGATCTACAATATGTTTTAGCCTGCATCTGTTCCAAGGTTCTCTCACAGAAAGCCAAGAATTCCTATTCTCGTAACGTGTAATAATGGCTGCATAGATGTTTTAGGTGCCAGAGGCCCCTTTCTCAGCCGACATTTGTATATGACGTCTATCCAAGTTCACCATTACATTGCAGTTTCCTTCTCTGTGAGCATTTACCCTCGCATATTACTGTGACCACCGCCTATGTTCGAGGTCAACGACCAATAAGCACTCACAACGGCAGAAGCAGCACAGGCAGTGGATGTTCTATGAAGCGCGTCAGAAGAGGGCGGAGAAACAGTGTCGTCGTTGTCGTTAAGCGTAAACAGAGCGATTTGTCTGGCGTCCAAAAGGAAATGATCACTAGCGCTCGAGTGGCAAAGTTTCTGAACTGCTCGCGTGCCGCCTTTATTAAAGTATACCGTCCATGAGAAAACTGCGCTATCCAAAACGAGCACCAACTATGTTGCTCCACAGGCCATAATTGACAGGCGTGAATGACGGCTGCGGATATGTGTACGGGCAATAGACGAGAAACTGTGGAGCAACTGATCGACTAGCTGAACCAAGAGGGCTGGCCGCTGTGACCATGCGGTTCTAGGCGCTACAGTCTGGAGCCGCGTGACCTCTACGGTCGCAGTTTCGAATCCTGCCTCGGGTATGGATGTGTGTGATGTCCTTAGGTTAGTTAGGTTTAAGTTGTTCTACGTTCTAGGGGACTGATGACCACAGCAGTTAAGTCCCATAGTGCTCAGAGCCATTTGAACCAAGAGGATACGAACAGTGCCTCGTCAACGATCTTTCAGTAAACGTTGCTGCGAATGGGTCTTCGCAACAGGCGCCTTTTTCACGTACCTATGCTGACTGCTGTTCTTCGGCGACGCATGCAGGAATTTTCACGCCAGTAGAGCTGTTGGACGTTCTCTGGGTAGCCACAGGTGGCCTTTTCAGGTGAACCACGTTTCATTATGCGTCTGACACATGGCCACTGTAGTGTTCGGCCGTACAACAATCTTTGCGAAGATCCGTGACGTTACCTGCATGATCTGGTCATTCTAGAAGGATAAATACAAGTATGTATCTATCCTTGAGCAATATGTGCATCCTTACATGTAGTTTTTCTCCTCACTGCACGGGCGTCTACCAGCTGGACAATGCAAAGTGTTACACACCTAGCAATGTACGTATGTGGTTCAAGAAGCATAAGGATGATTTTGCTGTACTCTCCTGGATAACAGACTCCCCAATTTAAAACCGATAGAGAATCTGTGGGACCATCTCGACCGGGCTGTTTGTGATCCCCAATCGAGAAACCTAGCGTAGCTGGCTACTGCGCTGGAATCGGCATGGCTTCTCATCCCTGTCGTTACTTTCAGAACCTCTGTTTTTCTCAACCTGCACATCTGTGCAGAAGCTATTTATTCGGGTTTCTGGCGGGTGGTCACATTAATCTGACTGGACGGGGTACTACACTCCTGGAAATTGAAATAAGAACACCGTGAATTCATTGTCCCAGGAAGGGGAAACTTTATTGACACATTCCTGGGGTCAGATACATCACATGATCACACTGACAGAACCACAGGCACATAGACACAGGCAACAGAGCATGCACAATGTCGGCACTAGTACAGTGTATATCCACCTTTCGCAGCAATGCACGCTGCTATTCTCCCATGGAGACGATCCTAGAGATGCTGGATGTAGTCCTGTGGAACGGCTTGCCATGCCATTTCCACCTGGCGCCTCAGTTGGACCAGCGTTCGTGCTGGACGTGCAGACCGCGTGAGACGACGCATCATCCAGTCACAAACATGCTCAATGGGGGACAGATCCGGAAATCTTGCTGGCCAGGGTAGTTGACTTACACCTTCTAGAGCACGTTGGGTGGCACGGGATACATGCGGACGTGCATTGTCCTGTTGGAACAGCAAGTTCCCTTGCCGGTCTAGGAATGGTAGAACGATGGGTTCGATGACGGTTTGGATGTACCGTGCACTATTCAGTGTCCCCTCGACGATCACCAGAGGTGTACGGCCAGTGTAGGAGATCGCTCCCCACACCATGATGCCGGGTGTTGGCCCTGTGTGCCTCGGTCGTATGCAGTCCTGATTGTGGCGCTCACATGCACGGCGCCAAACACGCATACGACCATCATAGGCACCAAGGGAGAAGCGACTCTCATCGCTGAAGACGACACGTCTCCATTCGTCCCTCCATTCACGCCTGTCGCTACACCACTGGAGGCGGGCTGCACGATGTTGGGGCGTGAGCGGAAGTCGGCCTAACGGTGTGCGGGACCGTAGCCCAGCTTCATGGAGGCGCTTGCGAATGGTCCTCGCCGATACCCCAGGAGCAACAGTGTCCCTAATTTGCTGGGAAGTGGCGATGCGGTCCCCTACAGCACTGCGTAGGATCCTACGGTCTTGGCGTGCATCCGTGCGTCGCTGCGGTCCGGTCCCAGGTCGACGGGCACGTGCACCTTCCGCCGACCACTGGCGACAACATCGATGTACTGTGGAGACCTCACGCCCCACGTGTTGAGCAATTCGGCGGCACTTCCACCCGGCCTCCCGCATGCCCACTATACGCCCTCGCTCAAAGTCCGTCAGCTGCACATACGGTTGACGTCCACGCTGTCGCGGCATGCTACCAGTGTTAAAGACTGCGATGGAGCTCCGTATGCCACGGCAAACTGGCTGACACTGACGGCGGCGGTGCACAAATGCTGCGCAGCTAGCGCCATTCGACGGCCAACACCGCGGTTCCTGGTGTGTCCGCTGTGCCGTGCGTGTGATCATTGCTTGTACAGCCCTCTCGCAGTGTCCGGAGCAAGTATGGTGGGTCTGACACACCGATGTCAATGTGTTCTTTTTTCCATTTCGAGGAGTGTATATGATGCGCTCTGTATTTCCAGCAGTATTCCCCTCTCGTAGCGTGCAGTGCACGAACTGCTCGAGTCAATCCTGAACGTGTGATTGGCGTCTACATGTCGTGATATCTGCGCTCACGACTAGAGGTGAAATCTGTGACAGGACTATGTAATTTGTGCTGAGCTGTTCCTGTAGTAATTATAATAATTTATTCTTTATCTGATGGTCGGTTTTACGTCAAGTATTACTTACACACATAAAAATATTGTATTACAGAAGAATCGTGTGTTAGAGACTGAACCATCCAGTCACGAGAGCACATGTTACATTATTATTGGTAAGTTATATAAAATAAGCTTTATTTACTTATTAATATAAATAAATATTCACTATATGTACTTTTACGTTAGTTACTGGCTTAATAATTGGTTTTCGGCGGTTAAGCTAAGTTCCTTATTTCCTTTAACTTTACTCTTCTGAAAACCTGGAAAACACAAATAAATCGTTTCAAGTACCACAGGAGAGCAAGAAGTGTATTCCGAAGCGGCGATCACGCGGAAATTTCTTCGTCGTAATCTGCTCCACCTGAGATCTCTAAAACCTCTACTCGCTACTCAGGTCTCTCGGCACAACTGTGTGCTATGTTGTTTGATGAGTCTGGCTGATAGATCCAACAATTTAGAAAGGTAATGTTTATTAATTCGGAGATAATCTCTCGACGATTTATGACCGCGGAAAATGCCGGTTCGCACTATCGTTCCAAACTTCTCCTCTGAGCGACCTACGCCTCGTTATATCAGTACCGTGATAAATAATTTCGGTGTGGAAATACACACACCTTGAATACTTGGTGTAAGTTACCGGATTTTATTTTGTGCAAAAAACTGTTTAAACATTTACGATATACCGTAATGGCGTCTCACAACAATTCAATCTTTCTCCTCCTCTCAGACGTCCAATCTCTCCATTTTCTTCACAAAGAGTCCATAAAACAAATCTTTTGTTCGGTATGACACAGAGATGCGTTTGGAGCACGGAACGTCCGATCCTCGGTGTCGGTGTATGCCGTTCACCACAATATAAATTTGTCGTACCCAAATTAGCATTTGGATAATTGTCGAAACGGATCTTGTACCGTTTGATAGTTTTAATCTCATTAAATTTCCCTGACAGGGGAGTTAGTAGCGAGAGGGTTTTTTCTGCAAAAATAAATTATATGGTAACAGGTACGAGGGAAAGGACCAAACGGCGTTTGTTTTTTTATTTACTGATTTTCCCTGCATCCTTGCCCTTGTGTGACCTTGGTTTTATGAGAGAGAAATTATGTGAAGTGGCACAAAACTAGTCAGAGCAGCACATGAGTACAGTGGTTCTGTGTAGGGTAGTACCAAACCCCAAAGTGTGTCCAAGTTTGGCAAAGACAAAGTGTGCAAATCAGTCAGGTAGGTCGTGAAGGCACGAGAATTGGCTCTGTCAAGTTGGCGAACTACCCTCTCCACCTCCCCTTTTGAACGGGCAACGGTTAGGCGATGTGGCACGCAGTACACTGGCTCCTAGGTAGCGGCGCTGTGCAGACGTTGAAGACTGCGAGGAGAGTTCGTCCTGAGCTACACTTTCTCGGCAGACGAGAGCTCACGAAGTAGTTCTGTGATGTGGGCGCTGCGAGTAGCAAATTGTGTGTTGTTCTCACAACGCCAGCAAACTGTCGTGTTCTGGGCGCCGCAGCGTGGGAAAGAAGAACACAGAAGAAACCTGCTACCACGGCGGGGCCTTGGGATGTGCGACTCACTTTGTCTGCCTACCATTCATTAAATGCAGAGGCGGATGGATAGCGCTTTTCGACTTGATGACGACCTGCGCCTAAGAACGAGGTGGTCTACGAGTTTGTCAACACAGACTCGCTGATTTTTCTTGCAACAACGTGGCCGACCATAGTGCGATAGAGAGCGCTGTGGCCCCCCACGTTGTCGACGCGCCGGAATTGCGTGAGAAGGCGCCTTCCGCTGGAAGGAAGAAAAGGACCAAGGCACTCCTAGGGGGTTTCCTTGGTTCTGTGACGAGTCAGTGGCTGGTGAGGAGCTGCTCCGTGCCGGGTTCGGTAACGCAACCGCAAGGCCACCAATCTACGCCGTAACCGTGCTAACGGCTGACGGCGAGGGTGACATCTTCGGCTTGTGAAAGCTGCTGGGCTTCCCGGTTACAACAGTCTGGAGCCCGCCATGAAGCTCCAGCCCCAGTGCTTCAAGTGTCAGGGTGAGGGCCATGTTGCCAAGTACTGCCGCAAGGCGGCGCAGTGCGTCCAGTGCTCCGGCTAGCGCGACAGCCGCGCCTACAACTGCGGCAGACATACATATTGTCGACTTACGCCAGGTGCTGTGGGCCGCACGTCGCCAGCTGGCTCGGCTGCCCGGCTTTTTCAAGCTAAAGTCGTACCGAAGGCGGCGAGGCGGCAGCGGCCGCACAGACGCAGAGGAGGACACGACGACATCGGCGACGACAACAGGCGCGGTCCAGCAGGACAGCGCAGAAGCAGCTGCCCCCCCTCCCCCCCCCCCCCCCCCCCCAGCGGCGGCGATGACCGTCCAGAGGCGGACGCATGCACGGGATGCAGCTCGCGTCCCCCGAGATCAGCACCGTTGACTTCAGCACGGCCGTGGAGGAAGTCACAGCAGCCCTCAAAGCCGTCATGGCGGTAGGGAGGGCTGCCTTCACAGCGGCCCTGGCGGGCAGTCCGTGCCTTAGGCCTATATCCAGCAGAAGGGGTCGAACACCTGCAACACTTCTGCAACCTCACACAAGGGCTTTCTGGCGCCTGCCCCACTGATGACACGGCACAGCAAAGGGCTCAAGGCAACACACGGCGCTGCCACACTGGACACCTTTTATTATCATGACCAATGGCAATGGCATAGTATTCTCTTGCACGATACCCTCAGTTAACGGAACCAACCCTTCATGACCTGTTGCAGAAAGCTAGACATCCGCTACAGCTGTTACTACCCGACCTAACTATCGCAGAGGTTTCCCTTTTCCCTTGGCGCTTGCCGGCCGTTGTGGCCGAGCGGTTCTAGGCGCTTCAGTCCCGAACCATGTGACTCCTATGGTCGCAGGTTCGAATCCTGCATCGGACATGGATGTGTGTGATGTTCTTAGGTTACTTACGTTAAAGTAGTTCTAAGTTGAGGGTAGTGATGACCTCAGATGTTAAGTCCCATAGTACTGAGAGCCATTTAAACCATTTGAGCCTTGGCGCTTGCCTCTCTGCCCTTCAAACAGCTATCCTTCTTTCAACTTTTGAACTAATCTATATCCAGATGAGCGCGTATTAATGTTTAACATTAACAAGACGTATGCAAGCAATGGAGTGCCCACATCGTGTAACGTCTCACTTTAGTGAAAACTAACTCTTATGCATAGATGGCAGTAAAAATTTTAAGCTGCCTGTCATTCCAGTGTGGGTGTAGAGAGGCTCCACCTCTGTATAAAAGTACATAGCTTGTGGTCTTGTGGCTAGCGTTGCTTTCTCTGGATTATGGTGTCCCAGGTACGATTTTCTCTGCCTGGGCATGAGTCTTTGTGTTGTACTCACCGTTTCTCCATCAACATTCGGGACAGTGGCTAGACTCGATTGTGAAAAAATTGCCTACAACATACCTGTACCAAAAATAATAGAAATCATAGATGAGAACCCGAAAACTTATAGTCAACTACCCAATGAATAGTTTAACGGAATGCACACAGTAATAAAGCTCGTAACAGAACACAAATATTTCCAGTTCAATAATTAATTCTATTTACAAGGAACTGGATTACCAATGGGTGCTGAGTTTTAGGTGCCTTAGTACATATTTTTGTAACCCTCATTGCACACATCATTTAAAAAAAAGTAGCAAAATAATACAACATATTGTATATGTTGAGGTATATGGATGAGATCTTTTGCTTAATGGATGAACTACAAACAAAAATTGAAAAATTACATGCTGACATCAAGATAAATAACAATATATAATTCACAATTGAAAGAGAACAGAACAACCAAATTAACTGCCTGGATACAACAATCAAAAAATAAAACAATGAGCGTATATTTGAAATTTACCGTAAACCCATATCAATGGACATTATTATTACCCAACTCTCGAACCACCCACACTCACAAATGCAAGCAGCACTTCGACACACGATCAATAGACTGAACACAGTGCCACTCACCAAAAAAAGCTACCAAAAAGAAATGGACATAATAATGCAGATAGCACAAAATAATGGTTACAATAACAACATATTCACAAAGCTAAACAACAAAATTAAAAGCAAAATAAAAGCAGAAAGCACTAAACCCAGACAACAACACAGAGAACGAAACACAAACATGCAGTCTCGTAACAACTACACAGGATAATCATAAAAAGATGAAAGAAAGCACAAGATGGTACACATGATATACAAACACAAACTCACACATAAAATCACAACATTTTCAAAAGACAGGGAATATACATAGCGTACACAACAGACAATTCTGTACAAAAATACACCACAAACCTGACAAAAAAACAGACATATACTTGAAAGCAGGTATATATCAAATACAGTGTAACACTTGTGAAGGCAGATACTTTTGACGAACAGGTGGAACATTTGAAGTCAGATACAAAGAACACATGAGAAACTGGAAATATGGGACAAAATACTCCACATTTGCAGAACACCTAAGAGAGTATGGCCATAAACCAGACACTGGAGAAGATGACACGAAAATAATTACAATCAAAAATAAAAAATATCTCCTAATCCTGCAAGAAAACTACAACATGCAGAAAGAAAACCGAAGAAGAAAGCAAACCCTGTTCAATGATCAAGTACACATGCGAAGCAATTCATTATTTAGACGAATAGATAAAATAGTAGAATAATGCTTCCAAAGAGGATTAATATAATAAAACTATCCAATATAATAATAATACCACCCAACATCTTTACACTCAGTTATCCATGAATCCCTCCGCAGAATATTGAAGCGAAAAGTGAAATCAGCTGTCAACAAAGCTTTCAACCATTCTCTAACAGCTAGTACAACACCATACAGTTCAAACCACCAACCTCCCCCAACGAAAAAGCACCTTTCAGGTCTCTCTCTCTCTCTCTCTCTCTCTCTCTCTCTCACACACACACACACACACACACATACACACTCACTCACTCATTCGCTCTCATGCACACACGCAGTAGTGTAGTCGCAGTCTTCAAAAAGGGTCGTCGAGCAGATGCGCAAAACTATAGACCTATATCTCTGACGTCGATCTTTTGTAGAATTTTAGAACATGTTTTTTGCTCGAGTATGATGTTGTTTTTGGAAACCCAGGATCTACACTGTGGGAATCAACATGGATTCCGGAAACAGCGATCGTATGAGACCCAACTCGCTTTATTTGTTCATGACACCCAGAAATTATTAGATACAGGCTCCCAGGTAGATGCTATTTTCCTAGACTTCCGGAAGGCGTTCGATACAGTTCCGCACTGTCGCCTGATAAACAAAGTAAGAGCCTACGGAATGTAAGACCAGCTGTGTGACTGGATTGAGGAGTTTTTAGCAAACAGCATGTTGTTATCAATGGAGAGACGTCTACAGACGTTAAAGTAACCTCTGGCGTGCCACACGGGAGTGTCATGGGACCATTGCTTTTCACAATATATATAAATGACAAGTAGATAATGTCGGAAGTTCCATGCGGCTTTTGGCGGATGATGCTGTAGTATACAGAGAAATTGCAGCATTAGAAAATTGTAGCAAAATGCTGGAAGATCTGCAGCGGATAGGCACTTGGTGTAGGGAGTGGCAACTGACCCTTAACATAGACAAATGTAATGTATTGCGAATAGATAGAAAGGAGGATCCTTTATTGCATGATTATAAAATATCTGGGAGTATGAGTGCGGAACGATTTGAAATGGAATGATTATATAAAATTAATTGTTGGTAAGGTGGGTCCAAGGTTGAGATTCATTGGGAGAGTCCTTGGAAAATGTTGTCCATCAACAAAGGAGGTGGCTTACAAAACAATCGTTCGACCTGTACTTAAGTACTGCTCGTCAGTGTGGGATCCGTACCAGATCGGGTTGACGGGGGAGATAGAGAAGATCCAAAAAAGAGCGGCGCGTTTCGTCACAGGGTTATTTGGTAACCGTGATAGCGTTACGGAGACGTTTAGCAAACTCAAGTGGTAGACTTTGCTAGAGAGGCGTTCTGCACCGCGGTGTAGCTTACTCGCCAGGTTTCGAGAGGGTGCGTTTCTGGATGAGGTATCGAATATACTCCATCTCCCTACTTATACACTCCTGGAAATGGAAAAAAAAAACACATTGACACCGGTGTGTCAGACCCACCATACTTGCTCCGGACACTGCGAGAGGGCTGTACAAACAATGATCACACGCACGGCACAGCGGACACACCAGGAACCGCGGTGTTGGCCGTTGAATGGCGCTAGCTGCGCAGCATTTGTGCACCGCCGCCGTCAGTGTCAGCCAGTTTGCCGTGGCATACGGAGCTCCATCGCAGTCTTTAACACTGGTAGCATGCCGCGATAGCGTGGACGTGAACCGTATGTGCAGTTGACGGACTTTGAGCGAGGGCGTATAGTGGGCATGCGGGAGGCCGGGTGGGCGTACCGCCGAATTGCTCAACACGTGGGGCGTGAGGTCTCCATAGTACATCGATGTTGTCGCCAGTGGTCGGCGGAAGGTGCACGTGCCGGTCGACCTGGGACCAGACCGCAGCGACGCACGGATGCAAGCCAAGACCGTAGGATCCTACGCAGTGCTGTAGGGGACAGCACCGCCACTTCCCAGCAAATTAGGGACACTGTTGCTCCTGGGGTATCGGCGAGGACCATTCGCAACCGTCTCCATGAAGTTGGGCTACGGTCCCGCACACCGTTAGGCCGTCTTCCGCTCACGCCCCAACATCGTGCAGCCCGCCTCCAGTGGTGTAGCGACAGGCGTGAATGGAGGGACGAGTGGAGACGTGTCGTCTTCAGCGATGAGAGTCGCTTCTGCCTTGGTGCCAATGATGGTCGTATGCGTGTTTGGCGCCGTGCAGGTGAGCGCCACAATCAGGACTGCATACGACCGAGGCACACAGGGCCAACACCCGGCATTATGGTGTGGGGAGCGATCTCCTACACTGGCCGTACACCTCTGGTGATCGTCGAGGGGACACTGAATAGTGCACAGTACATCCAAACCGTCATCGAACCCATCGTTCTACCATTCCTCGACCGGCAAGGGAACTTGCTGTTCCAACAGGACAGTGCACGTCCGCATGTATCCCGTACCACCCAACGTGCTCTAGAAGGTGTAAGTCAACTACCCTGGCCAGCAAGATCTCCGGATCTGTCCCCAATTGAACATGTTTGGGACTGGATGAAGCGTCGTCTCACGCGGTCTGCACGTCCAGCACGAACGCTGGTCCAACTGAGGCGCCAGGTGGAAATGGCATGGCAAGCCGTTCCACAGGACTACATCCAGCATGTCTACGATCGTTTCCATGGGAGAACAGCAGCCTGCAATGTTGCGAAAGGTTCATATACACTGTACTAGTGCCGACATTGTGCATGCTCTGTTGCCTGTGTCTATGTGCTTGTGGTTCTGTCAGTGTTATCATGTGATGTATCTGACCCCAGGAATGTGTCAATAAAGTTTCCCCTTCCTGGGACAATGAATTCGTGGTGTTCTTATTTCAATTCCAGGAGTGTACCTCCCGTGGAAAATACGAATGTAAAATTAGAGAGATTTGAGCACGCACGGAGGCTTTCAGACAGTCGTTCTTCCCGCGAACCATATGTGACTGGATCAGAAAAGGGAGGTGGTACGTAAATTATCCTCTGCCACACACCGTTGGGTGGCTTGCGGAGTATGAATGTAGATGTAGATGTAGATGTAGAAGCCATGTATCATATGACTGTGGCCTATCTGAAGCAGAGTGAGGAGAACCTCGTCCCATCTACATGGCTGGAAGGAAGTACACCACATACACCTTGTGGGCTTGACTAAACGGAGCTTATTGTCAGTCACTATCTGCCACTCATCCTCCCACTGACGCATGACTCGTGAACTGAACAGCGAGGTGAGTGCATGCAGGGAGATGGCACACTGAAATACTTGCGAGTCGACAAACGTCTCCTTGGCAGCAAGATCTGCCCATTCGTTCGCAGTAATGCTGATGCGACCTGAAACGCAGCATAAAGCCACCTCCTTACCCCGTCGTTGGAGGAGGGCATCCTAGAGAGTCTGGAGTATTTTATCTGCTGGATACAAACGTTGCAATGAGTGATGGGCACTTAGTGAATCGGGACAAATAAGAAATATATGACGGGAAGACCATCTCAACTGCTCCAGTGCCTGCAACATTGCAGACAATTCTGCATAAAGGACAGTAAACGCTTGAGGCAGTCGAACCTTGAGGGCAAGATCCGGAAAAACAACAGAGCAACCAACGCAATTCCCCTGTTTCGACACATTCGTAAATATGGATACATAGTCATGGTTCTCAGATAAAATGACAGAAAATGTTGCATTGAGAACCCAAGCAGCAGTGCAATCTCTCTTGAACTGCACCAAATCTAAAATCGCTCTAGGTCTCTCCAGTAACTAGGGCGGCAGGCTGTTAAAACCCTGGATTTGGAGCTATACGGGCTCCACACTGAGGGACTCCAGCACATAATGCACACGGATCCCAAACGGCACTGTGGCTCGGGGACGGTGGGAAGAAAGATGGTCCAGAGTTGGATGAGCATCAATAATGTGAGTGGGTGAAGTTGAAGCGGCAAGAAACTTATACACCTCGTACACCAGGAGGAGCTGCCGCCGGATGGCAGAGGCTGGGTATGGAACTGATCCGATAAGAACACGGGTGCTTATCGGAATCCCCACATGGTGGACAGAGTCAAGGATCCGCAAATAAGAGGGCCTCGCTGTCCCATACACCGTGCACCCATACTCCAATCGCAAATACACAAAGGCCAGTAAAAAACTGGAGGAGACGCGCCCTGTCTGCTCCCCAAGATCTGTGGCTGAGGTACTTGAGGATGTTCAGTGCGTTCGGGGTTCTGGCTTTCAAGGCTCCCAGTTGTGGCAACCATGACATTCTGAAGTCAAAAATGAGGCCCATAAACCTCACTTTGCCTCTAAAGTGTAGGATAGTGTCTTCCTTTATCATTGAAAAATTGAATAGTAGGTAAAACCTACCTAGAAAAAGGAAAACACGAATTGATAAAATATCCCTTACAGATCATAGACAAATCCCAACAAATTAGTTACTACCACAGTCGCATGCTGGCTCAAGAAATAAAAGTAATGAAAACTCTATGCTCCCTATTAAGGCCAGCATAGTTGCGTTCTGTTGTGGTTATAAAGATTGCATTATCGGCTGCCTTCAAATTTTTATGGGTGAGTTAAACCCATCCACTAAAGATTATTAATACCCCAGCAGTAACTCGCAGGGGCCTGTAATTTCGTGGAGCACACGAGTTTTGTAGACCAGAACTACAGAGGGTAACTTGTAGGAATATTAGGACACGATAAGTGACTGTAATCATCCTACCTCGTAGAATTTTATCAGTAATATTGGTAGGTGGGTTACATTGCTACTGATATACCATATGCGTCGACTGAATGACTGTTCTCTAGTCCTTGTACACACCATAATCACGAGAATAGGACACATTTCATCACGCCAAAATGCATTAAGTTCATAATTACCCATTTGTTCGGACTTTACATGTCTGATGTGCAGATACTGAGATGTTAGTGTACCGCACTGCCGTTGCTGCCACCTGCCTACTGTGAGTGCTTACTTCCCGTTGACGTCGACCCTAGGCAGTGATCATATTAATATGACTCTGTCGTGTGTTTATAGCTAATTCTCCCTGTACAGAAATGTGAAAAATCTGACGTGATACTACTCTAGGAGCCAGCTATTCAGCCACGTGATGTGTTGCATGGGAACTGTAATACTGCGCAACGAGAAATGCGCCGTGGGATCCTTGATCTGAGGGGAATCTGCTGTCGTCAGACTGAGATGCTACGGCAGATGCTTGTTCAGGAGACAAGTCTTATCTTCTTTTCGTTGCTATATTGCGAAACGTATTTCGTAGGAAATAATATGAAGTCCTAGTATGAAGCCCGCCTCGCTTCGAAAGGCACGCTATGTCTGCAATGTTCCAGTACTCTCTCGTAGAATCTGACACCGCAGCTTGTCGAGCACTGTGTAACGCTCTAAGGCCTGCTAGATGATCCAGAGGCGAGACATGACGCTTCTCGTTCAGTATAGGCCACAGAAGTAAAAAACCCGCATTCCACATATCTGGTCCCACACAAGCCTACCCAAAGGTCAGGCTCTATCAATTTTCCCATTCATCTCTAAATATTACGTGTCATGCAACATTCACGTATTAATCTGAAGGTTTGAGAGTATTACCAACACCTGTCAATACTTGCCCTTCTGGTACTGGAATTAAATTCGTTGGCTATATTTTATATTTTTCTGCCTAGAGCCAATGCTTTGCATCCAGTCTATTAGTAATTATCTCGGAGTCGGATATCTATTCCTTGCAAAGTTTGGGAACGTTTTACAAGAGTTTCATACAGAGTTTAACATCAGAAATTGTTTTGGAAATAGACTAATTCATACATATTCCCACAGCATAATTTGATGATTTTGGATTCAGTGACATATATCTTGCAGTGAGGGTATATGAAATATAATACCCACAATAGGAAGATTAAATACGATTACCTGATTAGTCATGAAATTCTGACGCCCTCAGATCTTTTAAATATTTTACGATTAAGAAACTACATGAGTTGGAACAAGGAAATAAAAATCTCAAGTGTGAAAGGAAAACAGCAAATAGAAGTTTCTAGTATTCTAGTAGAGTACAATGGGTCTGTAAAGGAAACTAATGATATCACATTCTATCAGAATGCCCTTATCAAAAAAAAAATGGTCAGGGATATCGAATGAAAGTAAGACCTTAATGCAATGATCATAACAGAACAATTTAGCCTATGGTGTGATGTAACGGGGTTGCTCAAGTACGTAAACTGGAGTAATTGCGACAGGGCCGCTTTCGAGTACTATACTTTCGTATACAAGGTGAGTCACGTAACATGTAACACCCCTTTCACTTAGTGAACGGTTACACATATCGAAACGTGATTTCTGGTAAATGTTCGAGTGTCGTACAGCTCGTATGTTTTTTCTCTGTTAATATTTTTAGCACTGGTACCAACTGAGATGTTGAAATAAGTACTTCTTTTCTTCCTTTTTAAATGCAGCTGTATACATTTTATAATTGCGTTCGACAGCTCTTCAGAAGACAAGTACAGTGATACAGACTTTGTTAATGTTGCCTTGAAACGAGTCGTAACTGAATTCGAAAAATGTCCTAGAACGTTAGATCACGGTTGACGGAAACGGCATTTGCGGTGGAAACACTGCTAAGCAGCCATCTCGGACCAGGCTGCGTAGTAATATACTAAAAGGTACTTCTACGCTACAAGAAAAAAGCTTTATTTCCCCTTGAACCCTCTTCGACCTAAATGCAGCCTCACCTACGAATGTAGTACTTCCAGATACGACTCAAGCTAGACTCTAGCGTATCACAAAAGGCTTAGGAAAGCTATTTCACATTTGTGTATCCTCCCTGATTTACGCCAACTGAAACAGAGAAATCAGGTGTTCATTCTTCAAAAATAAAGACTTTCTATGTGCCTCAAAAGGCAACTACTGTATTTAATAGCTTGACTTACCTTTTCCTTAGAGATAAAATACTTGCTGCTAGAAAGCTGTCTCTGCCTACAGTGGTCTAAATTACACACTAGGGAATACAGTTGATGAAGTAAGCATTTTATTAAAAATACTTTATTGACAATCTGTACGCCAAAAAATGAATGTTCTCCTCAATGAAACATCGTTTCATGCTGGACGTAAGCGAATAACGACTGTGTTAGCACCTACACGCTGTTGATTTATTTGACATTGAAAAGCAATTTCGTACACATTTAAATGATGTAAGTAATTCACTAACAGTAATCTGGTATCCACAAAAATCATATAACACAAATTTTGTGTTCCAAGAACATAACTTTATTGTCTACTTAAGCATCGTTTTCAAACTGTTTACCATGGACTGAAAGAACAATAAGCAGATGCGATTACAGTGGACGATACGGTACAGCATGCTCTGGCTATTTGTCAACACATATCGTCTGCTGTAGCTGGGGCTTCATCATAGAATGGATCTTTGCGTCCCTCACGAAGAAATAAATAAAGAGTGAACTGGTGAACCGTCGTATTGTAGCCACATATACGGCGCATGTCCAGTGGTACCTCTTTTAGAAGATCCGGAAGATAGTTCGTCAGAAAGTGTGCGTACGAAAGTCCACTTAGAGCGCTTGAGATGAAGTAATGTCCCTCAATATAATTTCATTTGGTGCCAGACAACCTGTTACACCCCATGGCTCTGGATGTTGCACGTGACGAAACCAGTGTGTATTTTTGGCTGCCCAGTAGTGCATATTACGCAAATTTATATTAGCATTTGGAATCCAGGTAACAGGTTCGGGATAGGAAACGATCAAACACCAACACGTGAAAGGGAGATCCATCAGATAGCTCGTCATTTTCACGAAATTAATATTTATTGAAGAAAACATACTGACCACTTAAATTCCAGATTAATACTATGAATCAGAATTATAGTGACATATAAAGTGACAAACTACTGAGATTTACCTATACAAGCAAAAGGAAACAGTGTTCAGTAAACACATAGGGTCTGAATTTATAACAGTAAAAAGAAGAAATTTTAATCGGAATTTACAAAGTTCATGAGTGAATGCCTCCAAGCTCCACAGCCTACAACCCTGGTGGAAGTCGCTCAACCCAGAAATAGCTCCAAGGCAAAAGACAACTGCTAAACATTTGCTAGGTATGACAGACGACGTGGCAAAGTGCTCCCGCGGCAATAATTTAGACCTAGGGCATCTGGCAGGATGCTGCCAACGTAGCAGCCCAGAAGTCATGGCTGCAAACATCAAGGTAGACTCGCGTGTTTCACAATCAACTTATAACTTCCCCCCAGTTTCACAACGAACTTTATTATTCACATTAGACGAAAATTTACATATATTTCATTAAGTTTGCATTGAACTCGTTGTCGTCCTCTTATGTTATTGTGAAACCAGAGGAAAACTACTAAATGATAACATGTCGTTTCTCAAATACTTGATTTTATTAATTAAAACACCGCTTTGTAAACCAACATTTATAATTCCTCAACAGAAATCAAATACTGTGTTCCATTGTGCCTATATTCTGCCACTAATCTTCAGCCTAGTTACTGAGCAACCATCTCGAGCCTCTCTCACACCCAACTTCCACTCACGGACGTTAACACTCGACTCTCGCTCACCCGTTCACACATTTTTGACTCACTGCAGTCTTTGCTTTAGTTTATGAGCGCTACATGGAATGTATGATCGATGCTATGTAAGGCTACAGTACCCTTACATATTCCCACCCAAATAACACTTAATATGTTAAAATATAATGGCGACATTTGATCTGAATATTTAAGTTTAAAACTACGTACGAAGACAAGAAAGTAAAAGATGTAAATTTTAAAATTATAAAATTACAGTAATTAGTCTATATGCTTATCAATGCAGAATCTAAAATCATTAAAAATAATGCTTTTTTGAGTCTTTTTGCAATATTTGTTTATATATGGCAAATGGCATTGAAGGAAATAAAGATAGTATCACTTAATTACACTGCATTACATTTGATGTATTTCATTAACTCATTCAATTAATCAGTAAAAGCAACAATATGAGTCGGGTTAATCACAAATGCTTGTGCATAGTGCATAATCTCATTGAAATAACATGGAAACATGAAACCCAATGCTGTAACGTCCCACTGAAATAGCATGGCTAAATGTGACACATTAAAAACAATTTTCAATAAGCATTTGCTGTTCATGTAATTTGTCATAATGAACTGAATACCAATCATTATATTGTCACTGTATCGAATGAACAGAAACATAGGCCTAACCGGATAACTGTGATTCAAAAGTAAATAAAATAATAAACTGAGAGCTCTACTATACAATACTGACATGAACATATTCTATTACCACCCCATATAAATTTACACTCATAGGGGTGGGATATTTTGTAATTATGGTACTGTTAGATTTTAGCACCCAGTTCACAGAGTTAGAAATACAAGAAATTTGACAAAAACCACATACCATGGACAGTAATCCATAAACAAATCATCAAATTGGACAACACGTCTTCGCGAAGCACTTCATATTCTTGTTGTAAATCATTTATCTAATTCCTCTGCTTTAATCGCTGCCCATATGTTGAGTCGTAAATCACACGCAAACACACTGGACTTCCTGGGCTGTGGCATCGACGCCGCAGGGATACACAACCACAATAACAACAGCACTTTCAATGGTTACTTTGCTTTTACACTTTCTTATATGATGCGATGCAAAACACACGATTTCGTAGCTCTCGATGAATTATAGGGCTGTGGCATCGAAGCCGCTGGGGACTGTAGACTAGTTGTCTCTACAAATTGGTGGAATTGTCGTGACAGCATCATAACAGTGACTTCCGCGCCATGAAGTTTGTTAATCAGCTGGCCACTGATGTCAGCATCCCATGGTTCCGCACTCCACACAGCTCGCCAACCTCACAAGTTGGCGCAGCGCTGGAACAAGCGACCATCATGCTGCGTGCTAGGTCCTCGGAGGTGTTGACAGATCCACTGATGCAGTAGCGACAAGTGACGATCGCGCTGCGCACGCATCGCTTCACTTCGGTGGATCCATGTCGGTTTGCCAACATACAAACACAAAACGGAACTGCAGCAGCGGCGGAACAAAACACACACTGCGCGTGCACATGAGTAAATCGGCAGTAAACACAACACTCGCGCCACGCATCCCTGTTATTGTTTAAGGATGTGACTCTGACTCGAGCACTTTACAATGTTTACTTAACGACGCAGCATGTTTAAAAATGATTGCACCTAGCTCACAGTAGCTCCCTAGTACTGTCCACTATAACTAACTCACAATAGCTACCCAATTACTTTCAAAGAGACAAAATGATATGTTTATAAATAACACAATGTTCAATTTTTTGCAGATAATCTCTTGTCTTGCAACACTTCTTACAGATGATACAGTTTAATGTTTTCTACTTGTTGAACGCTTATGATTCTGACCAGAGTGCACCTTTCCAATTTCAACCGAATTAGGGTGAACAAATTTTCTAATTTTGAATGGCCCTCGGTAGTAGCGATGAAACATTTTTAGCTCTTCATTATTTCGTGTGAGTTCGAATGACGACTAAAACATCGACTTTGTATGCAATAAGCTTCACTATCTTGTCATGTGCCAGCTTCCGTTCTTGTGCTCGTTTCTTCGTCGTCTCCAACGCTATTTTAAAGCGCTGCTCTTGCGTAATTTCCTTTTCTTCCGGAAAGGAAATGTATACATGAACGATGCTCTCGGGTTTCATTCCAAAGGGAACTGTACATGATGTCTATTCTACCGAATCAAGTGACAAATTATTAATTACCTTTTCAAAATCTGTCAATCGTTTTATCTACCTTTTATGTTTCTTCCCACGGTGTGCACGAAATGAACATCCAAGTTTAGACATTTGGCGTTCATTCGGGTTGGACGTGGGCCTGAAAGACAAAATTGCAATGTGTCGAATACCTTCATCATTAACAAAATCTTTCTGCAGGTGTGACAGACATTGTGGACCATTGTCCGATAAAATTCGCTGTGGCTTTACAGTACTTACGAACTATCCTTTCCCTAGTATCTTGATAATAATCTTACTGTTGGCTTTCCTGAGTGGGTAAAGACGTACAAATTTCGAAAAGGCATATGTAATAACCAAAATTTGGGTAAAATTTCGTTTTGATCTATGTAGCGGTCCTTAGAGATCGAGAGCTGAAATATCACCAGGGTTTTGAGGTTCAATGATACGTATGACGCCTTTGTGCTGAATCGTAGACACTTTAGTTTTTTGACTGAGATCACAAGATTTTAGAATTGATCGTACTTTCCATGCCATTTTATCGAAGATGACGTTCTCTTGTGATTTATGTGGCCCAAAATGAGCATAGCTCAGGTGCACCTATCTTATTAATTCGTCCAAAACATGTTTGGTTATACATAGCCTCCAATGATTAAAATTCAAGTTGCTTCGCCGGTAAAGGATGCCAACTAGTTTTCTCACTAATCTCGGCATTCGGATCATCATATTTTTCTTTAACCATCCTCAATATTTCGTCTGCGCCCTGTTCCTGCTTGATGTTCCGCAGAATCTTGTGTATATGACGCTCGCCTTCGACACCTCGTATAAAATGAATCCTTATATCTTTCTGGCGTGGATGCGCAACAATAACTGAATCTTGTCCTTCTGATAGCCTTGACAGGGCATCCGGCACGACGTTCTGCTTTCCTGGCATATATTGAATCTCAAAACTGTATTGCTGATGAATTAACGACAGCCAGGTTACCCTGCCGTGCATCAATTTGCCACTCATCAAAAATGATAACGCTTTGTGACCTGTCACTGCAACCGTATGCCTTCCAAATAAATAAAAACGAAACTTTTCGAAACTCTAAACGATGGCAAGTGCTTCTCTTTCCGTGAAAGCATATTTTAGCTCCCAGCTCGTGAGTGCACTACTCGCAAATGCGATACCATGACGTTCAATTCAATTAACTTCAGTTAATTGATATAATTCTGTGCCAAGAGCATAATCAGTTGAATCGGTCCCAAGACAAAATTTTTTACTTAAATCAGCATGGTGAAGGATAGGTACTTCACACAGTTGGTATTTTTATTAAATCAAACGCTTCTTGATGTTCATGAGCCCATTTCCAAACAGCATCCTTTCAGCAATTGCATTAAGACAGGAGAAGATAAGCAGGATCCAGAATGAAAACGACGATAAAAATTACAGAAGCCAAAAAACGGCATTAAAGTGACGGAAACTTCATAATGTGTCCATTTTTGTTGGATCCGGTTCAGTCCCTCGTGGCGAAATAATATGGCCAATGAATTTAATTTGCAGCTTGTCCAATTCCGATTTTCTCAGTTTAACAGTTATTCCAGCTCTCCTAAATGCTTCAAGTACCCGATGAATAATTTCCAAATATTCTTCCCATGAAGCTGTTCTAATCAAAATATCGTCCACACAAAGCGTTACATGTTTCAGCAAATGTTCGTCTAAAACTTTATCCAGTACTCTGATAAAAGCCACTGAAGAAATCGACAGACCAAAAGGTATTCTCTGAAATTGGTAACCTCTCCCATTATAAAGAAATGCTGTACACTTTCTCCTATTCTCTTCTAGCAGTAATTGCCATTAAACACAAGTCAAATCAAGGCTAGCTAGGTATTTGATTCCTTTGAGTCTTTGTAACGAAAACTCAAGATTTTCTGGCTGATCACACTGTGGTAAAATTATGCGATTCATTGCACGGGCGTCAAGAACAATCCGAACTGTGTCATCCTACTTTGCTACAGCAAGCATGGGGTTTGAATATTCGCTATCTGAGCGCTCAGTTATTTGATTATTCAACATCCACTGTATTTCATTGGTAACAGCGTCCCTTTTTGCCATTGGTATCTCGTATTATTCACTACAGAATGGTTCATGATTATTTATTTCAATTTTACAAACACATCCTTTAATTGATCACGGTATTTTTGAAAATATGTCAACGTAGTTTCTCAGTAGCTCCCTTAGTTCTTCTCGTTCTGATTCAGGCAAGTCCACTGTATGTCCTTGGTAACAGCGTCCCTTTTTGCCATTGGTATCTCTTATTATTCACTACAGAATGGTTCATGATTATTTATTTCAATTTTACAAACACATCCTTTAATTGATCACGGTATCTTTGAAAATATGTCAACGAAGTTTCTCAGTAGCTCCCTTAGTTCTTCTCGTTCTGATTCAGGCAAGTCCACTAACGCTCGAATCTTGGTTTGAATACAATTTAGAGTACCGTCCTCGTCCCTCTCTCGAAGCTTAGCATAGTTCTTTGAATTTCTTAAAGTTACAGTTTCCTCTTCTTCCCTATAACGCATCATCCTTATCTTCATGTCCGCAGCGCCCTTATCATCATCCGCAATAAAACCCCTTAAATACTATTCTTCTTTCTTCGTCATCTTTCCTCGTCCGCAGACAATTCTCCTAAAAAATAATACAGCATCTCATCTGT
The DNA here is from genome assembly GCF_023897955.1 of Schistocerca gregaria. NCBI lineage: Eukaryota > Metazoa > Arthropoda > Insecta > Orthoptera > Acrididae > Schistocerca > Schistocerca gregaria. Next base: position 296,604,400 of record NC_064920.1, read on the forward strand.
GACAACGAATCAACTCTGAAAATTACTCCAACGTTGAGAGAACTAACGATTAACAGACTATACTTATATTCATCCCCTTTACTAAATCTTATGGCGTCAGAATTTCTTCATCTTCTCGGTGCAAATCCTCTTTGACGTCTTTTACATGTTCCAACTTGATGGCACATATTGTAATACCCGACTCTTGTCCCTCGGAAGGGTCGTCTGCGAAACTTTGCGTAGTTTACCTGTTCAGAATCTCGCTGATTCCGATCGCGACTTCTTGCAAGCTCTGGTGATCGATACTGTCCTCTGTCTCTGTCATTCTGTGGCCGGTTCGGCGGATGATTTGACCTGAATCCGTCTTGTACATTTTATCCGTTTCCTCTGTGTCTATCATCGTCTCGGCGATCAAATACTTTCAGTATTTCGTAACTTTTGCACTTTTTACCGATATGGGTTGCTATGACGATTCGAGTAATTGTTATTACCGTTTCGGTCATGTTGTTCCCGTTCAGCTCTGAGCACTTCCATTCGGTCAGTTAGAAAACACACTTGCTCCATTGTTAACTGTGGAGTGAGACCTAACTACTCACCCACTAGAAATGGTAATTTCTCAGTTAATATGAGAATCTGATCTTCTTCTTCTTTTACCGGATTGTCTCAGTACGCATTGTCGTTCCAGAACTTTTGCACAAATTCACGCATTGTACCGTGACGTCTTGCACAATTCGGCGGTGTTTTGATTTTACCATACCACTATTTTTCTTTTGACTAAATTTGGTCAAAAATGCAGTTTAAAATTCTTCATACTTGGTGTAATTCTCGGATAGACTTACACCCCAGACATGTGCCTCACTCTTCATGTGGCTGACATAAGTATCTATTTTAGCACGTTCCGTACAATACCTCGGAAACGCATGTTTGAATTGTTTAATGAACACAACTGCGTGTGTGCCATGTTTCGGTTGATAGTCACGAAATTTTCGACAACTCTGTCCATTGTGAACAATTACTTGCGTCAAACCAACAATATTGCTATCTGGTTCGCGTAATACTGCATTACTTTTATCACACAAAATTTCTATATTAATTCCTTTTGACAGTGTGTCGTTGTTTGTTACCTTTTGTCGTATCTCATCTAACTCATCACTTAGTTCATCACATCGCGTTTGTACGCCGTTCACTATCTTAAATATCGACTCTTTGTTGGCTTCACAAGAAGTTTAAGGTTTGACGATTTCGTCATCTTGAGCCTTCACTTTGTCATTAACTTTGCTAACAGAAACTTCTGTTTGCCTACACCGTACATTAACTTCAGATCTGTAGTTTCGCTACTAATGGCATGTCTTGACATTCTTTTCGGATTTCATCATGCTTTAGTTCAAATGAGCTGGTGCGTTCCGTTCGCAAACCACTAATCGCATTAGTTAGTGTCTTATAATCATTTTTGATTTTCTGATGAAAGTTTTTTGTTTCCTCATAAAACTTTGTTATTTCGTCAATAGAATTTATTATTTTTCTCATGAAAAACTCTTGTTTCTACCCGAGCCTCTCTATTTTCCTCATGAACATTTTTGATCGCTTGTAACAATTAGGACATACAGTCTGTTGTCAACAGGAGTTTCTGTTTACTGGGTAACCACTGCTATTGAACTTCTTTTAGGTAAATCAAAACTAACAATACCACTGTCGTTTGTCAAATTAACTTTAAAATTTTCCACCAAATTAACTTGTTCTCCATCAACCACGTTATTAAATTGTCCTTCCTCGTCTTTAGTAACACTACAGTTTTACTCTCATTTAGCCATATTAACACTGTTCGGAACAAATTGTGTTCGTTACAACTTATGTCTGCTCTTGTGCGAAAAGTTCATTCGCAACTTAACAACCAGTAACACTATTGATTCTTCCTATTCCTTTATTTATTTCCTATTAATGTCGAAACACCACTGTGCTGAAATGCTGAAGACTCACTGTTTGCTGTATTGTCTTCTCCGTCACAGCTACCATATATAACCTCCCCCCTGTTTCGCACCGAACTTTATTATTCGCATACACTGAATATGAAGTAGGATTTAAGAAATTTTGCATCAAACTCATTGTCGTGCTCTTCTGTTATTGTGAAATCGAAGAAAAACTACTAAATAATAGCATGTCCTTTCTCAAATACTGGATTTTATTAATTAAAACACCCCTTTGTAAACCAACATTTATAAATCCTCAACATAAATCAAATACTTTGTGCCATTAAACCTATATTCTGTCATTAATCTCCGGCCTCGTTACCGAGCAACCGCCTCTACCCTCTCGCACACCCGATTTCCACTCAGACTCTTTAGCACTTGACTCTCGCTCACCCACTCACACATTGTTGACTGCACTGCAGTCTTTGCTTTAGTTTATGATCGCTGCGTACAGTATATGATCGATACTGTATAAGGGTACAGTACCCTTACAAACTGTGAATATAACTCGCACACAAAGCAGCACCTTCAAACAATAAAAGAATTTACACTCACAAATGATGAGACTCGTTTTAACAAGATGAATACAACACGTAACCTTACGTAAAACCAAACTTAGGAAACTTTATTTCTGCATCTGGTTTGTAAATCGGCGGAATTATTATCTGAATACAGTAGTAAAATCAGTTTTTCTCAATGTCTGCACATTTCCTAGATACACAGCACAATAAAAAATGAAAACAGCGAAAACTGAAACAATTAAGTCAAACAAAAATACACCGTCAGAACGTTTGAAATCAATACTATTTCATATGCGAATATGCGCATGGAGCCAACAAAAGGTCCAAACTAGTTCAGAAGATATTTTCACCTTTAATCGTCTTTGGTTTCTGAAATATGTGACGACGGAACTCTTCTTTTCTTCTTTTTTTTCTTTACCGTTTCATCTCTCTCCATAACAATACCCCATCAGTAGTTACCCATCATCGAAGGGTTCCAATGGCCATGGTAACGGTGTTCCATGGTAAGAATGCCTTGGTGAAAGCGTTCACCATCCATCGCTTACGGCTCCCAAATTTTCCGGGAAAAAATCAAGGTGATAGTATAAAAAGCGAATTTTAAGCGACATTCTTCACCCCCATGTTCGTATAGTTGTCCAACAGATGATTCACAATGATCACATAGTTTTGGTCTTTTCTGTTACCAAAAAAGCCTTTCCCAATTGATTTAAAAGAAACCAAGCAACTAACTGGTTATTTTTTAGTTTTGTATCAAAGGTTGGATCTTTCAGCAATCTTCTTATTTTTGGTCCAACAAATATACCCTCTTTCAGCTTTGCCTCACTTAATTTGGGAAACTTTTATTTTAAGTGATTGAAGGTCTCGCCTTATTTATCCAGAGCTTTTACAAAGTTCTTTATAAGACAGAACTTGCTATGAAGGGGAGGCAAAATGATTTTCCGGGAACATATGACATCCTTATAGGCCACTTCTTGACTGTATAGTGGTTCTTGGTGTCGCGGCTGTCCCAAAGGCACAAAAAGCAGCAGTACTTCGTGAATCCTGCCTGTAAACCTGTAAGGAGTGCAACAACTTTTAAATCACTGCAAAGTTGCCCTTCATGATCCTTATATTTGATTCCTTACAGCAGGGAAGCCATGGTTTCGGAAGTTTCTTTCATGTCTACTGCGTATTCCAAAGGTACCGATGGAAACGCATTGCCATTATGCAACAGTAGTGCTTTCAAACTGGTTTTACTAGAGTCAATAAATAGTTGCCATTCCTGTGGAGTCTGTTGTACACCTTGCTGCATCAACAGGCCATTCACATCTCTACATACACACAATGAATTCTGCTTATCGAAATACTGAACGAAGGAAACCGCTCTTGATATGAAACAGGAAATTTTTGTTCCTGGAGCTAGAAGGTTCCGTTGTTGCAGTCTCGACCCCAAGGATTCAGCTTTCTGTTTCGAAAGTCTTATATTGCAAATCAGATCGTTCAGTTCCTTTTGATTAAAGAGGTGAGGCGAAGTGTCACAATGTTGAGGACAGTTCTCTTCTTTATGTGCAGTACTTTCTGATTCACTTGACATGGTGTCTGTAACTTGAAAGGCACGGAACCAGACAGGAACAGGCAACCCCTCATCATGGGACACAGGCGAATGCACTGAAGATACATTTGGATACATTATTTTATGTGTAGTTTTGCTTGAATTACCCGAAATATTTGTAAGACAGAAGTAACAGTCTGAATAGTGGTAATTAGGCTCACACCACACCATCGGAACAGCAAATGGCTGGGCTTGGCGTTTTCCTTTCAACCATTCGGTTTTGCCATTTTTCTTAGTGTAAGTCTTAAATACAAAAATTGTGCACTATCTTTCACGGAAAACACTCACTGGGGATCTCGTTCGCACCACTGGATTACCACACTAGCCATTTACTGACTATCTGTAGATCTTCTAGCTCTCCTCTGCAAATCAAAAACAAACAATTAAACATCAAAATAGAAGAACAGCAAAAAGCGAAATACCGAATACGAAAAATAAAAACCTTTAAAAACTCAAAAATGGTACGTGCTAGAACACGTTGAATGATATATTCGGATTCTACACACCAAAACACATACCAGAGTTCTGGCACCGCGCGACCGCTACGGTCGCAGGTTCGAATCCTACCTCGGGGCATGGTTGTGTGTGATGTCCTTAGGTTAGTTAGGTTTAAGTAGTTCTAAGTTCTATTGGATTGATGATCTCAGAGGTGTTAAGTCCCATAGTGCTCAGAGTAATTTGAACCATTTGAACATACCAGTTGATGTATCACATCCCAGATGCATAATGGCTGTTGAGCAGTGTTATTACAACGGATTTGTCGTACACAATAAATACATACTCCTCGGTCAAGGTACGCGAGTACTTGTAACTGAAAAGGTGCAGATACAAATAGAGCAGTCGCAGTTAAACCCTTAATCAAGGCAGATAATTTCACTCAGTTGTAACCCTACGTATTTTAATTATGACTTAAACACATCAAGGTAGGTTAGAATAAATACACTTTCCTAAACGACAATTATACACTCCTCGAAATTGAAATACGAACACCCTGAATTCATTGTCCCAGGAAGGGGAAACTTTATTGACACATTCCTGGGGTCAGATACATCACATGATCACACTGACAGAACCACAGGCACATAGACACAGGCAACAGAGCATGCACAATATCGGCACTAGTACAGTGTATATCCACCTTTCGCAGCAATGCAGGCTGCTATTCTCCCATGGTGACGATCGTAGAGATGCTGGATGTAGTCCTGTGGAACGGCTTGCCATGCCATTTCCACCTGGCGCCTCAGTTGGACCAGCGTTCGTGCTGGACGTGCAGACCGCGTGAGACGACGCTTCATCCAGTCCCAAACATGCTCAATGGGGGACAGATTCGGAGATCTTGCTGGCCAGGGTAGTTGACTTACACCTTCTAGAGCACATTGGGTGGCACGGGATACATGCGGACGTGCATTGTCCTGTTGGAATAGAAAGTTCCCTTGCCGGTCTAGGAATGGTAGAACGATGGGTTCGATGACGGTTTGGATGTACCGTGCACTATTCAGTGTCCCCTCGACGATCACCAGAGGTGTACGGCCAGTGTAGGAGATCGCTCCCCACACCATGATGCCAGGTGTTGGCCCTGTGTGCCTCGGTCGCATGCAGTCCTGATTGTGGCGCTCACCTGCACGGCGCCAAACACGCTTACGACCATCATTGGCACCAAGGCAGAAGCGACTCTCATCGCTGAAGACGACACGTCTCCATTCGTCCCTCCATTCACGCCTGTCGCGACAACACTGGAGGCGGCCTGCACGATGTTGGGGCGTGAGCGGAAGACGGCCTAACGGTGTGCGGGACCGTAGCCCAGCTTCATGGAGACGGTTGCGAATGGTCCTCACCGATACCCCAGGAGCAACAGTGTCCCTAATTTGCTGGGAAGTGGCGGTGCGGTCCCCTACAGCACTGCGTAGGATCCTACGGTCTTGGCGTGCATCCGTGCGTCGCTGCGGTCCGGTCCCAGGTCGACGGGCACGTGCACCTTCCGCCGACCACTGGCGACAACATCGATGTACTGTGGAGATCTCACGCCCCACGTGTTGAGCAATTCGGCGGTACGTCCACCCGGCCTCCCGCATGCCCACTATATGCCCTCGCTCAAAGTCCGTCAACTGCACATACGGTTCACGTCCACGCTGTCGCGGCATGCTACCAGTGTTAAAGACTGCGATGGAGCTCCGTATGCCACGGCAAACTGGCTGACACTGACGGCGGCGGTGCACAAATGCTGCGCAGCTAGCGCCATTCAACGGCCAACACCGCGATTCCTGGTGTGTCCGCTGTGCCGTGCGTGTGATCAGTGCTTGTACAGCCCTCTTGCAGTGTCCGGAGCAAGTATGGTGGGTCTGACACACCGGTGTCAATGTGTTCTTTTTTCCATTTCCAGGAGTGTATTTCAAATTCACACGCATTACAGTGGCATTACCACCAGGTACAGTGACACTCACCGGTGTTATCACTTCAGCTCATAACATCGCACCCCAGGCGAGTGTACACAAGTGGTTTACCAATTGACAGAATCACGTGGCTTTAAAGAAGACCCACTAACAACGATTGGCCACTCTCAAGCCAAGGCACACCGAAGAACAAACAAATACTCATTATTCACTGGACATGACACAATAACAGTGCGCCAATTTTCCTTTAAACAATAAAAGCACACGGCCAGATATTCCTTAGGCAACATGTTACGGTGCAGTCTCCTCGCCGTGTATTATCTGTTTAACTCCTACTCAAATTTTCACTACGATAGTGTCCACAGCAGTGAGCCACAATAACCTATCCACATTTGCTGCCCACATAAAAGACACCAACCTCAAAATACCTAATACAGATGGAGCACATAAAATACTACAGAAGTTGCACAAAGGAAAAATTATGGATGTAAAGGAGGAAATCAGAATGGGAATTTCCTAGATACCTTTCTACACTCGGTAATAAATATGACTGTAATGTGAAACATCACGCAACCATAAAGCGGTTTTTACTCGACTCTCGTCGTTTTCAGTACTGTTTCGGTAGAGTCCTCTGATAGATGTGCTATATGAGATCTTTGTACCAACTATACAGAAGTGACGTTCTCCTACAATAACAGAACAAATATTTACAAATTATTTTAAACAAATTACATACAGTCATATTTACACCAATGGTGAACGACAATTAAATATAACCGAGACCAAAAGCATATGCAGCCTAAGTAGCAAATTTCTGTAAAATAATTATAATATTTCTAGTGTTAAGTACGTTATATACAAGAGCTTTGCAACTGCTGTAACGTAACGTGCTCCTAGGTGTGAACAACTCGGATTTATTTTATGAGCTTAACATTATGTCATAGTAACAATGACGAATATGACATAATCTGCTACTGAAAAATCATTCATAAAGTAAGTTATAAAGCGCCTAGTATATCGACAGATATGTCTTGCTCCTACATCAATATCACAAGTGTCGCAAATGTATCCTGTGTATTATACTTCCATTTTAGGTACTTGAAAATGGCCTAAGGCCGAAATTGTACAATAGTACAGGAAATAAAGAGAATGTCAGCTGAAGGCTTCAAGAAATCTTACAAAAAATATCCTCTTATAACAGAAGGAGGCCTCCGTCACCAGGGCATCTTCGTTAGCTTCTTCAACGGCTCCTCAACATTCGAAAAGTCGCTTGACGATCCGGCTGGGTCCATGTGTTGTCCATCCCAAATCTCCCCAACGAAACCCCGCCGCCAGGCGCTGCTGCTTCAGCCCTCTTCCTTCCGTCACGTGCGGTTCCCAACTTTTCCTGCCACGCCGAGCCTCCACGCATCAAGTAGGAAAAACAAAGGTAAGAAAATGGTTCAGATGGCTCTGAGCACTATGGGACTTAACTTCTGAGGTCATCAGTCCCTTAGAACTTAAACCTAACTAACGTGAGGACATCACACACGTTCAAGACCGAGGCAGGATTTGAACTTGCAACCGTAGCGGTCGAGAGGTTCCAGACTGAAGCGCCTAGAACCGCTCGGCCACACAGGCTGGTTAAAAACAAAGGTAAGTCACAAGAGATGTGACTATAGATACCGGTGTCAGATATAATTCTGCCAGCAAACCGAGCCGCCACGGTTCAGCATGATTAGTAAACGTTGCTTCACCAGTAGAGAGCTCACATTCGAAAACTTAGAATCGTCTATCAGCTGCTAAAGGGCAAACCGACAAAATCCTGTACGACGTTCGAAATCACAGTCTTCGAGTGTCTCATGTTGCGACTGATGATAGGGGTGGAAATTATGCTGATGCAGGATTCGATTGACATTCTCTTGTCTGATTCCACATTCATTAGCAATATGTCTCGACAACTGTGCGGATTCGTTAGCGTCGTAGTCAGAGCAGCTTCTTCGTGTTCCCTTTCAATTTCAATATTCTTTCTTGTTCTCTTTTTGACGTTCGACCAGCCTGTCAGCACTAGCGTATTTATAATTCGCGCAACTGCCTGGCACCGCAGACACTGACGAACAGGATCACCTCTGTACTCTTTTTACGACATTTCCATTACGTTAACCATGAAAAGTTGTATATACAACTCCTCCTTATTGGTGTACATGTCTGCACGCAGCGAATGTTAAAGCAAAAGTGAGCGACCGGCAATGCAGACAAGTAAATCGGCATATGTGTAGACATTCTGACACAGCGAATCACGAAAACTATGGTTGGTGGCGTTTGCACCGCTAATGCCGATTCCCGCCATCGTGCTCTTAAATTCTAGGACATTTCTCGAATTTTCTTACGACAACTTTCAACGCCAACGTTAACAAACGCTAGTTCGCTATAATTGTCTTCTCAAGAGCTGTCTAATGCAGTTATAAAAGGTATACGATTGCATTTAAAGAAACATACTTGTTTTAATATTTTATTTAACAACAGCGCTAAAAACTTCAACCGAACAAAAAAATATACCTGCCCTACATCTCTCTAATATTTTATGAAAACCACGTTTCAATCTATGTAAGCCATCGCGAGTTAAAAGGTGTGTTACGTCTTAAGTGACTTAAGTGACTCATCCTGTATATTTAGAATGTACGACATCCTGTTGCCTTGTAACGCAATTGATATGTTGCATGAACGGAAAGTGAGTTTAGTAGTGCAGAGATGTGATCTGACGAGACTCAAGGCTCCGCCGAATATACGCCAAGCGGGTAAATATAGCTGAAAATCTGAAAGGAATCCTGTGTGTATGTGTTTTTTTTTTTTTTTCATCTCAGAGTTTCAATTGCAACCTACGTCCTCAATTATCTATAGTATGTATTCCAATCTCTGTCTTCTTTACAGTTTGACACCTTCCCCACCTCCCTATAGTACTGTACCACGGAAGATGTTCCGTGATATCTTAACATGTGTCCTACCGTCCTGTCCCTTCTTCTTGTCAGTTTTCCATATATTCATTTCCTCGCCGATTCTGCGGGGTACCTTCTCATTTCTTACCTTATTAGTACACCTAATTTTCAACAATCTTCTATAGAACCAAAGCGGTTTTCCCATAGTTTCAGACTCCCTGCCACACAACGCTGTGATCCAAAAGTACATCCTCAGAAACTTCTTCCTCAAATTAAGACATATGTTTGATATTATCATACTTCTTTTTTCAAGTAATGTCCTTTTTGGCAGTGCTACTCTGTTTCTTACGTCCGCCTTGCTCCGTCGTTCATGGGTTATTTTGCTGCCTAGGTAGCAGAATTCATTAACTTTGTCCACTTTATGATCCCCAAATCTGGTGTCAAGTTTCTCACTGGGCTCTTTTCTGCTACTTCTCATTACTTTAAACTTTCTTCGATTTACTCTCATTCCATATTCTATACTCAGACTGTGCATTCAATTCAACAGATTCTGTAACTCTTATTCACTTTCTATGATGGTAGCAATAACATCAACGAACGTTATCATCGATATCGTTTCACCTTGAACTTTAACCAAAATATAGAGTCTGCCTTGTATTTCCGTCATTGCTTATTCGACGTATAGATTGAACAGTTATGGCGGAAACTACTTCTTAATCCGAGCACTTCGTTATTGTTTTTCCATTCTTATTGCTCCCTCTCGGTTCTTGTACATATTGTATATTATTCTACTTTCCCTATAGCTTACCCCTTTTTTACTCAGAATTTCTGACATCTTGTAATATTTGCACTGTCGACCGCTTTCTTGAGGTCGACAGATCCTATGAACGTGTACTGACTTTTCTTCAGTCGTGCTTCCATCATGAACCGCAACGTTAGCGTTTATCTTTTCTAAAGCCAAACTTATCGTCTTGTAACAGATTCGTAATTTTCTTTTCCATTCATCTGTATGTTATTATTGTCAGTAATTTTCGATGCATCAGCTGTCAAGGTTACTGTGCGGTAATTCTCGCGCTTTTAGGCTCTTGCGTCCTTGGGAAATGTGTTGATGTTTTTCCGCAAGTCACTTGGTATACCGACTGTCTCATACATTCTGCACATCAATGAATGTAATCGGTTTGTTGTCACTTCCCCCTATGATTTTAGAAATTCCAATGGAATGTTACTAATTCTTACTGCTTATTTAATTTTAAGCCTTCGAAAGATCTTCTAAATTCTGAATCTAAAACTGGATCCTCAGTCTCTTCCCAATCGACACCTGTCCCTTCTTCTATCACATCTCATGTGCTCTCTCCATCTATCCGCTCCCTTCTTTGCTTTTAACGGTGGAATTACCAATGTAGTCTTAATGTTATCGCATTGTCTTTTTATTTTCTCGAAAGTTCTTTTGTCGTCTCTTTATCCTTAGTTAGTTAAAAGCACTCCGCCTTCAGGCCACAAGTGGCCCATCGGGACCATCCGACCGCCGTGTCATCTTCAGTTAGGATGCGGATATGAGGGGCGTGTGGTCAGCTCGCCGCTCTCCCGGTCATTACGATGGTTTTCTTTGACCAGAGCCGCTACTGTGCAGTCGAGTAGTCCCTCAACTAGCATCACGAGGCCGAGTGCACCCCGAAAAATGGCACCAGCGCATGGCGGCCCGGATGGTCACCCATCCAAGTTGCCTCCTGAGTTAACCCTTCCCACAAGTATTCTTTTATCGATTTATTCCTCTTTCCACGTGGTTATTTCGCCGTAGCGTACCTGCACTTCTTGCTTATTTGATTTCTAAGTGACTTGTATTTCTGTATTTCTCAGAAGATTTTTTAGCTGCTTATTTCGCCGATCATCTGCAGTATATCTTATGTTACTCACGTTTTTTGCCATTAGCTTCCTTGCGCCTACGTTTTCCTCTCCAGTTTCTATCACTGCCCTTTTTGGAGTCCTCTTCAACCGAGCTGCGTCCTGACCTATTCATTATCGCAGTATCTACAGCCTCCGAGAGCAGCTCTCTTCCCCTGTGTATGATGAAGAGTCCTATATCTGATATCGGAATCATTGTCTCACCATGATGTGATCTAACTGAAATCTTTTTGTATTTACTGGCTTTTTCCAAATATATATCTCCTCCTGTACTGATTCTTGAATGGAATATTCGCTGATACCATCTGAAATTCTTTGCTGAACTAAGTCTTACTCCTCTCTCATTCCTACTACCAAGCTCAAATTCTTCCGTAATCCTTTCTCCTACTCCCTCCCCTACGACCGTATTCCAGTCTCTCTCATCCTATTAGGTTTTCGTCTCTCCTTACGTACCTTATTACCCTTTCAATACCCCCATATACTTACTCCCTCTCTTCAGCGTCGGCCGGCCGGTGTGGCCGAGCGGTTCTAGACGCTACAGTCAGGAACCTTGCGACCTCTACGGTCGCAGGTTCGAATCCTCCCTCGGGCATGGATGTGTGTTATGTCCTTAGGTTAGTTAGGTTTAAGTAGTTCTAAGTTCCAGGGGACTGATGATATCAGAAATTAAGTACCATAGTACTCAGAGCCATATGAACCATTTTTTCATCTTCTGCTTGTGATATCGACATGTGTAACTGAACTATTGTCTTCTGCTTGCACCGTCTGTATGTACAACTGAACTATTGTTGTTGGTGTTGGTTTGCTGCCGGTTTTGAAGAGAACAAGCCTACCACTGAACTATTCACAGTAACTCACTCTCTGCCCTGCCTTCCTATTCATAACGATTTCTTCTCCCATAAATTCATTATCTGGTTACACGGTTTTCTGCTGTGTTTGGTATTAGTGCTGTTCATAACACTACGATATATCGACATCTCAATATTTTTTCCGAAACTTTTCGATTTATATCGGCTATATTTTGGCTACTGATATATCTATATGTCGATACGAAAATGTCAAAATCGGCAGCTGATATTTTTATTTTATGTTATAGATTTTCACAATTATCAGTAAATATTTGAAGTCGTTCTTTTTAAATCGTAGTAGAACTTAATTTTACTTTCGAAGTGTGAAGTAGTCTCTGTAGTCATTTCTCTTTTATTATTTCCAGTCTTTCTCTTTAACTGTGCAAAGCAAGTACACAAGTACATGTGGCACAAAAGAAGACGTCCGGTTACACTAAAGAGGGGTTACCGGGTGGACTAACAGGAATTTCGATCTGAAGGAATAACACACCAGTTGCGTCAAAAATAATTTTTAACTCACATCGGCATTCCTGAAAGTTATGAACAAAATTCTAAATGACAAAATGGGCTTTGCCGTGAGTGGTGACGTGTAAAAAGAAATGCTGACCTAATCGGCGCTCGGCGCTACCAACAAAAACTGCAACGTTTAGATTCATCATGCAATTTTGACACTACAACTGCTACGCCTATGAAGTTCGGAGAAATGAAAAAACGAGGAAATCGACATGTGTTCTGCACAAATCCGATATCTCTTATTGTACCACCTACATACAGTAACCACTGTCAGCAAAGTGGTTATCGCCAAGCGCGAAGGTGTATCGTTTTCCTTTCAATTATTGCCCTAAGGGGGATAGGCTGCTAGCTTGTTGATGTATTGGATATCTAATAATAGGCCCTTTAATATACAGCTCTAAAACCGGCAGTCTGTCTACAGTATGCAGCCAATATTTTTGTAGGATGTACAAAGATATCATATCAGTAGATACGTAGATACGTTTCTTTGATACACCGACGATTGATAACACTTCATTTTTAAATATCGATGCATCGTACAAACTATATTTTTAAAAATATTAACAGTCGTAGTTGACATCACGTTATATTCGTCTGACCATAAATCTCTGTACACCTTCCACTTCAGTTCAGTGACGACCACTATATCTACATTGAGCTTTTGCGTTCCCCTTTTCACATTTGCTAGATTGCCCACCGCGTTCAGCCTCCTGACATTCAACGCCCAGACTCGTAGAACGTTATCATTCCGTTGGTTATTCAGTCTTTTTCTGATTGTCACCTTCTCCTTGGGCGCCCCCTGCCAGAGATTTGAATGGAGGACTGCTCCGGAATCTTTTGCCAATGGCCAGATGATCATGTTACTTTTTCAGTTTTAGGCCACAGATCTGGTGGATACGCATTATGTGTCTTTAATGTAGAGGTTCCCATTGCCTTCTACATCCTCATGCAGTAGAACGCTGATGATTCTCTCGCCTTTCAGTGATAGTTTGCTACCCCAAGGATAAGAGAGTGCCCTGAACCTCTGTCCACTTCCCTGCCCTCTTTTACAACGCCCTTACCAGAATGACGGTAACCTCTTATGCAGGAACACTTCGCCACCATTGCTAATGATTTTTATTCACAAACAGTAGCTGCGTAGGAACCCATGGCCAATCAGAGTGCTACCGCACTCCTTCCCCCCACCCCTTTTTCTGTGGCGGGTTTCGTGGACGTATGTCCTTACATAGCTGTTTTATCTCCAAAAGTGAAAGAAACGATAATCAATTTATCCCTATTAGGCATAAGTACATTAAACCGACCATAAAAAAGAAATGAACTATCCCTCTTAAGGCGTTGTCCCTAAATACTCCTAAAAATTCTCCCAAGTCGATAGGCTACAAGGGTCTACAATATGTGCCTTCTTCTGTATTTACTTTGTAATTACATGATTTTTGTTAGTAAATATATGCAAATGAAAATGCTACCTAACAGAATGTTACAATTAGAAATAAACTAAAAAAGCTTTCTATATTGTTTGTGCTACTTCAGCTAAAAGAATCGTTCTTCAAGATAAGGTGCAACTGTCATTTTCTGGTACACTCCCAAAGGACGTGAGAGACTGGCCTCAGGACCTCCAATAGAAGACCCGTGTCCTATCGTTTCCGCATATTGCTCGTATAGATGGCAGCTGCCCTGTTCGAACGTTGACCATTTCTGGCCCTACATCATGACTTAAGGTTCTCTTCATGTGCGTTATCTGTGGACAGGAGATAATCGAAGGTCACCTGAAGTCTGCCACCTATCGCCGTGTCCGCTAAGCCTTGTGTGGAAGAGGGATATGTGATGTCGGCGGCTTCGATACCGTCACACATTAAAATCTCCGCAGTGGAGTCTGTGAGACCACTAGGCATCAGTACGTTGCGTAGCCTTAAAGGTTCGGCTATGTGGTTCTTCGCACTCTTGTGGCTCGTCTTATTTCTCTCAGAAACTGAATCTTAGCGTAATAACTAACTGTGTTGATACTCACGGTCACCAGACGGAAGCCTGGCGTTGCGGTGGTTGGGCATGGTTATCCATGGTGACTGTGGAGAGAAGCGGACGTCGCGAGTAACATCACTCGGTGTTGTTCAGACTTCAGCTGGTCCCGTATCAGGTTCCTGCCCAGTCTCGACGTCTTCGGCACAAGATGTGGACGAGAAAGTGTGTTCAGCCTCCATAAGATCATGGTGATTGATAAAGAGGGACTGATTCGCCTCGCAGTTTGCATTGGATCCTTCATGTTGATCACTGTTCGCCGCAGAAGACTGACAAACGGATTCAGCCTTCCCGCCCCGCTGTCCTTCTTGCGAGGTGGAGTTATTGATAGTGGTGTCACTCTCAAGGTCGGCCTCCTACAATACACGTTCTTCTTCCTCCTGCTAGAGGGAGCTACTGTGTTCTGACGTGGTCCTACGGCGTCGTTTTCGGCGTTTTGGAGGACGCCATTTTCTGTGTGGTGTTTCATCTCGGACGATGGCAGTAGGTTACAACTCACCGTCACACAGGCTTCCGTTATTACAACAGGTGCATCGATTGCCATAATGCTAGCGGCGGTGCCTGCAGTGTCTGGTCATATCGATGGCGCTGACTGATCGACAAGGTGTCGGTCTGCGGAAAGTGGTCCCAATACTTCAACGTCGACATGGAGTGCTTTTGGTCTGTCAAAGTCGTTTCCAAAAGCGAATCTCAGTATTGACTTTCGGTACTGATTCGCCATGATGGTGTCAAGCTACGACATTACGTCAGGGAGGGCCGAAGAAGCAAACAAGACGAGTGTGCCTAGTCTGCAGGCAGGAACACTCAGCATGTCCGCTCTATTAGGCCCTTTAAGGTCGTACTGCGACCTTCAGACCAGTGGCATCCAGTGCACGAAGATGCATAATGTCTTCCATCTGAAACACAGTGACTTTTGTCGAGGCTCACGTTTGTCTTGCCCATAACCAGAGACTCGGGCTAAGCGGTGCGCCACACAAGCGCCGCAAGAAGTCAGGTTCCACACGCAGCTGATTTCCATGAGCACCTCTGGGCAAAGTGTGAATCAGTGTCAGAAGTAAGAGAATCAGCAGAAGAGGACTAAGAACGGGCAGCCTTCTCCAAGCTCGTATGCCATGGATCCTTATACCGGACATCACTAATGGTCAGCTCGCGGCGTTTGAAAGGGGATTCTATTGGAGATGGAGGTAGTGCATCCAGCATTTCAAGAAGAGCACTAAGTTTGTGCTGTAGTAGTTGGCGGCTGCATCTTGATAGTTAGGTGCTCCAGTATTGTGTATGCGACAGTGTACAAGAAGTGTATTGGATGTACTGGTTAACAAATAATATAATGCACGGAGCGTGCGTGGTTAGAGTGTGAATTATTATTGATGAAGTACACTCCTGGAAATTGAAATAAGAACACCGTGAATTCATTGTCCCAGGAAGGGGAAACTTTATTCACACATTCCTGGGGTCACATACATCACATGATCACACTGACAGAACCACAGGCACATAGTACAGGCAACAGAGCATGCACAATGTCGGCACTAGTACAGTGTATATCCACCTTTCCCAGCAATGCAGGCTGCTATTCTCCCATGGAGACGATCGTAGAGATGCTGGATGTAGTCCTGTGGAACGGCTTGCCATGCCATTTCCACCTGGCGCCTCATATGGACCAGCGTTCGTGCTGGACGTGCAGACCGCGTGAGACGACGCTTCATCCAGTCCCAAACATGCCCAATGGGGGACAGATCCGGAGATCTTGCTGGCCAGGGTAGTTGACTTACACCTTCTAGAGCGCGTTGGGTGGCACGGGATACATGCGGACGTGCATTGCCCTGTTGGAAAAGCAAGTTCCATTTCCGGTCTAGGAATGGTAGAACGATGGGTTCGATGACGGTTTGGATGTACCGTGCACTATTCAGTGTCCCCTCGACGATCACCAGAGGTGTACGGCCAGTGTAGGAGATCGCTCCCCACACCATGATGCCGGGTGTTGGCCCTGTGTGCCTCGGTCGTATGCAGTCCTGATTGTGGCGCTCACCTGCACGGCGCCAAACACGCATATGACCATCATTGGCACCAAGGCAGAAGCGACTCTCATCGCTGAAGACGACACGTCTCCATTCGTCCCTCCATTCACGCCTGTCGCGACACCACTGGAGGAGGGCTGCATGATGTTGGGACGTGAGCGGAAGACGACCTAACGGTGTGCGGGACCGTAGCCCAGCTTCATGGAGACGGTTGCGAATGGTCCTCGCCGATACCCCAGGAGCAACAGTGTCTCTAATTTGCTGGGAAGTGGCGGTGCGGTCCCCTAAGGCACTGCGTAGGATCCTACGGTCTTAGCGTGTATCCGTGCGTCGCTGCGGTCCGGTCCCAGGTCGACGGGCACGTGCACCTTCCGCCGACCACTGGCGACAACATCGTTGTACTGTGGAGATCTCACGCCCCACGTGTTGAGCAATTCGGCGGTACGTCCACCCGGCCTCCCGCATGCCCACTATATGCCCTCGCTCAAAGTCCGTCAACTCCACATACGGTTCACGTCCACGCTGTCGCGGCATGCTACCAGTGTTAAAGACTGCGATGGAGCTCCGTATGCCACGGCAAACTGGCTGACACTGACGGCGGCGGTGCACAAATGCTGCGCAGCTAGCGCCATTCGACGGCCAACACCGCGATTCCTGGTGTGTCCGCTGTGCCGTGCGTGTGATCATTGCTTGTACAGCTCTCTCGCAGTGTCCGGAGCAAGTATGGTAGGTCTGACACACTGGTGTCAATGTGTTCTTTTTTCCATTTCCAGGAGTGATAAGAGTTCATGGTGCACGGAGCGGTAAGGTACTGGACTCTGTAAAAGTAAAGTACTTACACAACTATTCTCTTTTAGTGTTTATGAAAGGTGTAACAAAGGAAATGTAGCACAGTTTAAATAAGATAATTTTGAAGAAATCTTAACAAATGTAAGAACAAAATTTTTCAAGGAAGAATCACTTAAACCTATTACAGGTAAGGAAAGCCTGGAAGAAAATCTACCACAGCAAAAAATTTTCAATTATCTTCGGGATTAACAAGCCTCTTCAGCTGTATTTAATCTTTTTGTGACCAGATCACAACCGGTTTCGATACATTGGAAACGGCATCCTGAGGGGACATGTAACCAAGTCGTAGGAGCCAAGTAACTCGAAACATGTAACCCAACATTTGTTATCTGACAACCAATGCTGACAACGACTGTTGGGTTCCATGTTCCTAGGTACTTAAGAAACTCACACCGCCTTAGTTAATGTCACCTAAGGATATGGTTCTCAGCGTCACTAATCCGATTGTGATCGGATACTAAAAGGACTAAATATGATTTAAGTGGCTTCCTAATCCCCAAGACGATTAGTCACAGCTGTGGTTGCCCTTTCTACAAGGTATCTTGCTACCTTCAGTTAACCTACTACAGTTACGAAAGCAGTCTTCAAGGGAATCCAACACAATTAAAAGTGACGCAGTTTCAAATGTAAATTGGAGTTATTTTACCACTCGCAAGATTAGCAGTCAGAGTAAAAGCTTCAATGATTAAAAGGAGTAACATAATTTCTGCTGGACGCCGATTTAACACTTCAGTCACCTTACAGATTATCGTGTAATTTATAAATTACGAAAGCAATTCGTTCTAATCGGCCACTTTACTACAGTATTAAGAAAGCAGCGTTATACACATGTCACGAACGTAATTACATAAAATATGTACACAAAGTTGATTGGCCGTGGAACGTGAAATTCCTACCGAAAATAATAGCCCAAGAAATACTCGGCACAGTATACAAGATGGAAATCATAATATTTGTGTGTTACCAATTCCAAGAGATTTTCTTGAAGTAACAGAGGCAAGACTTACTGCTTGGCTTTAAAACTAGTGAGTTTCTAGATAAGTAACCACATACCATTTAGTCTCACCACGTGGAAAAAGTCCTTATACAACACTTTGACAGCCTATAATACTGTTATTTTTATTTTACCTTGCCAAACCGCTGCCAGTTAAATTGCATTAGAATCGGTTTTCATTGAATCAAAACTATTGGTACAAGTGTAATAAATAAAGGCTCACCAGACTCAACATACTTCAATGGACTTCCAGTGCACCATCAGTAAATTACGTCTCAGCTACCTGCAGCTAATAGCTGAGGGCCCGTCCGGAGGTAACATTCCGTCCATTGCACCACACCACAGGGACGATTGCTGCTAATTGCCACACTTCCTTAGCGTCCACCACACTTCATACCATATGGGAGTATAAATACTGGGTACGACACGCCCGTAGCATGGCACACCGCTTCAGCACTCAGACGCCATCAGTGCCAGGAAATGTACCGAGCGAGACAGATCTCACCCACCCGTGTCCGTCGCTTGATTTTCTTAGCCACGCCTTCGCGTAACCCCGTTATGGAACGCCCGGAAATCCGTTAACTAACGACATGCCCGGAAATCCGTTAACTAACGACCAAGTAACAATGTCTATATGCGCACTCGTAACTCCTAACATCAGTATGAGCCGATGCACGACTCAATTACGGCTGACTCTGATAGCGTGCCGTGAGTGCCAGTGTGTTGTGTGAAAGTGAGAGCCATTTTCATTTGTTAATTATACGGAGTTACCATTATTGATTTTTATGTTTTATTGCAAAGAGGGCGATCTTGTTTTTGTTAACCTGTGAGCATGAGTGATTGGTTCACGCCATTTATCCAAAGAAGATAACCTTGTTATTTTCCTGTGTGAGGGTGATACATTTTTGCGTTTATTGAAGACAAGACAGCACTCTTATGTAGGCGTAGGCAGTGCTGCAGCAAGTAGGTAGCAGTGTGTCGTACTGACTAGATTCTGATGAGAGTAGTCGGAAACCAAAATTAAGCTACGTGCTATGGAGATGAACTCTGAAAATTGCCTTACTGCAGAACTTTTAACGCTCCATTTTTTCTGTTTCCTTGTCTGTGTCCAAGGAACGTATATTGTAGTTACCCTATTCTATGTGCTGGTAAGTCGATTTTAACTCTGTTCATTGAATTTTATTTCATTTTGATGAAGGCATTTCTGTTGTTAATTTTTTGCTTCAACCCTGTTGGTAGAAGTATATTATGCTGCAAAATAAGTTATTTTTCATTGTTATTACTCTCTCGTCAAGAAGATTTTATGTTTGAAAATTACTTGTTAAACTGAGTCAATGTTTGAACAAACCGCAGCCCGAACGACACTCCATCCAAATCTTACTCTACGAAAGGCTATGTAAATGAATGTGAGAATAATTTTACTGAGTGGGTATGGTAAGGTAAACAGAGATTACCGAAATGCTACGTCATAAGCATTTACGATGTCTTACGAAGACTTCTGAAAGATAGTTACTAGTGATACTGACTTCTGGGCAGTTCAATATAGGTAACTGAACTAGCAATTGTAAAATGAATCATACACAAAATACTTACCTTATTCTAACAATCGAGGTGTTTATTGGATAATTTTTGGTAAAAGTATCATTTCAGCTACTCATAACTGGAGTAGAATATAACAGACTGGCGAAAAAGTGGGAATACACAAATAATTAGTTTGCAGTGAAAAAGCAGTAAGAAACAGATTGACACCTAATAGCATCTCGAGCTATGAGAGCTTTACTCTCGTAACATAGTGTCGAAAGACATAATGTATTCAGATATACATAGCAAAAGTAATAATAAGATGAAAGCTAAATATGTCGAACACTAGAGAACGTTAAGAGACAGCAACAGCCTCTATGCTCGAGTTGGCAAAAGAGAGAACTTCGTATAGGAATGACACTATAAAATCATTACCATCATTTAATTTACAGATATTACCTAATCAAAAGCATACAGACGCACGTATGTTGTGGATAATCGATAACTAGGTGTCACAGAGAGTTAGAAGCCAGTATAAAAGAAGGCAGGGTGTATTTTACTGTCGTTAGAGAAGGAACCAGCAGAATAGATCGGCCAGAAGAACTAAGTCACTTCGAATGTAGACTGAGTAAAAAATTCATCAGGGTCATTTGAACCCTTTTAAAGCTGCCCAAATTTACTGTTGGTGATGCGACTGTAAGCTAGAAATGCCAGGGAACAAGTGCACCTAAACCAAAAACAGGCAGATCTCGTGTACTGACGGACAGCGATCGTCGCGCTTTACAGAGGACGGTTGCAAAAAAATGCATGAAACCATCGGAAGGCACTACTCGTGAGTTCCGAAGTGTTGCCAGTAGTCCATTCAGCATAATGACTGTGCGTGGGGCGTTGGAAAGAATGGTCTGAGATGGTCGAGGCGCTCCTCATCAGTCACACATTTTTGTAATCAATACTAAGCGAAACTGGACGAGGTGTGAAGTGGACAACGTGTGATTGGTTGAATCACGGTATACAGGGTAACAGTCCTATGGAAGGATTTTGTATTGGCGAATGCCCGGAGAGCCTTACATGCCATAACGGGCTGTTCCGATGGTGAAGTGTGAAATATAACAAAGGATAGTCCTTCGTGTTTAAATGAAATTTCAGATACCCTCTATAATCCGACACTTCTACTAATCCGTCACCCAAATGTGCAAGGGATGGTTGAATTTGCGCGAGTCCGCTGTACTTATGGTGTATTACTCGATAAGCCTCTTATTGTCACCGAGCGAGGTGGCGCAGTGGTTAGCACACTGGACTCGCATTTGGGAGGACGACGGTTCAATCACGTCTTCGGCCATCCTGATTTAGATTTTCCGTGATTTCCCTAAATCGCTTCAGGCAATTGCCGGGATGGTTCCTTGGAAAGGGCATGGCCGATTTCCTTCCTCATCCTTCCCTCACCCGAGCTTGCGCTCCGTCTCTAATGACCTCGTTGTCGACGGGACGTTAAACACTAATCTCCTCCTCCTCCTCTTATTGTCAACTTGTGATTTGTACTCTAAATCAATTCTTTTTACTCTCACTACGCTTTTTCAAAGCTGAAACGGGTTTTATCAGTTTACTTAACCGTCTTCAGCTGTGTGGCCATTGTGCCCTACCCTTGTGGCATCAGTCGCTACTCGATTATTTTTCATATTATTAATTATTTAGGTACTTCACTTTTGTCCAACGTGACTGGAAAAAAATCAAGCACGTAGAAGGATAGCTTGACTGTAAACGGTGTCCTTTCAGACTTCCCTGGTCGTTTGCCAAAGCTGAGGACGACCTTTATGCCGCCTTTCCGCTATTCACAATGATTGCGATTTCGGCTTTTTGTGCTATTTTCGAGTGATAGCTCACTATGAAGTGCACCAATGCATCTTAGCTTTTATGTGAACAATCCCCTCATGTCACCCGTGTTTAAATTTTCTGTAAGTGTTATGAGACAGATGTCTTCGTCACTTATATAAACAAATGAAAATATGTGTTTGGTGACATTGGCCGGGAGGCCCCTTACGGGGCAAGTTCGGCCGCCTTGGTGTAGTTCTTTTTACATTCCATGCGAGATTGGGCGACCTGCGCGCCGGATGGGGCTGAAATGATGATGAAGACAACACAACACTCAGCCCCTGGTCGGAGAAAATCCCTGACCCACCCGGGAATCGAATCCATTCCCGTAGGACGCCAATCAGTCACGCTGATCACTCAGCTATAGGGGCGGACGCCATTTATATAAAAGAACGTCACACTGGTTTTACATAAATAACGGAGACTCCTGGTTTGTTCTGTAATGGAATGTGTAAATATCGATAGCACAACTGCATCGAACACTTAAAAGGAATGGTGCACTGACGCAAATCGTAGTGTGCTATGACTTGAAAGTGGCATAAAAACCTGATATCTTGATCGTGGTGAATAAATAACTATAATAACAGTCCAGGCGGAAAATGTTCTCATTTCTGAAGAGTTGTAAGAAAGCGGACGAAAGTAAACAGAAAATAAGTTTTAAACAGAATTTATTCCACTAAACGAGGATCAGCGTGTCATTCCAAATCAAAGAGGAGAGACTTAATAAAAGCATTCGTATGGTAAAAAACAGTCAACTCCATCTAAAAATCTGCACAAATATTTTACATATATGTTCAACAGTCCTGTTTTTATTAGTCCGTTAATTTCGTTAATCATAACTTATGTTCATTAATCAGCATAACTCGCTGATTTTGCTATATAGCACTCGAGTCTAACTCCGAAAATTTGTATCGACAACGTTGAAGTAACTATGGTGCTAGCGAATGAGGCTGCTCGCCATCCAAACTACAGAACATCGCTGGCTCACACTACTGCATGCGCTAAACCTTAGCTATCCCATCTCCCTGGCTTCTGGCGTCACAAATCTGCATCACAACGCTTATTACCAGTACAAATAAATATTAAAGTTATGTATAATCATGGTTATAAGCTCTCTATAGCGAAGAGAAAAACAAAACTAGTTGGTTGAATCTATGTTACTTTGTTCCTGAGATTGAGTATTTTTAATATTTTTTTTACAATTGTGCAACTTGATTGCACAATGGACGATAGACTGTGTAATCAAAACAATAGACACCTGTTACTGGTCACAGATACGGAGAGTATCAACCCAACGGATTTATGACGTCTTCAACTCTGCTGGTGGCAATTTCAGTGAGGTGCCTGGAAGTCCATGAAGAAATTGAACCCCATTCATTTTTACAACCAGAAACCAGAGCAGGTAGTGTTGTTAGAGGCTGATGTCTGGAGTTAAGTTGAAGATCTAGAACACGCCAGAGGCATGGGTGTATTTTCATAGAAAAGCTAGTCTGTGTGTATGCTCACATACAGTAGTATCACTCACTACAAAACCTGCAAAATTTTTAGCTATCTCTATGATGATAAGCGACGGTGACATGCTTTATCATACAACTGCTTTACAAGCATTACATTAGTACTGCATGTCATCTGGTGTTCGTATAAGATATTCCACGATCGTGTATGCAAAAACAGCAGTGTAATAAATTTTCATAGTGTCGGCCTCTTCCTCACTTCCGTCATTACTTTCCTACGTTCTTTGATTACTTCTTCATGGGTTAAAGTTTGGCCTATCTTAGAGTTTTCCCCATTCATCTAATTAGTTCGCTTTCATTAATTCTTCTTCCTCATCGAAGCTGGTGGAAGCTGTCAATGTACAAAGTGTCAGCAAGTTATGATTCCGAATTAAGTGGCTCACCACTGTCGCTCAGCATTGGTTTCAACTTGAGAGCAGCAAGTAAGTAAGCAAATCGTCGTTATGAAAAGACACTTGTCCGTTCGTTCTTTACATCTACATCCGCCGTTTACAAAAGCTTGAAAACTATTTTTTCTGTCAAAAAGAAAGCGATGAAGAACATATTCACCATGATCTCGAGTTTCCCAGTCCACATTACTCTTTGTACTCACTGAAGGAATCTGTCCCTTCTTGCTTCTCACTTAGCAGGATCAGGAACTATAACTATAAGTAAAAATTTCACCCATACCTGAATGATATGTCCAGTAAAAGTTCACACGCCTATGTTATGTCTTACTATTCTATGTAATATACTGTACCTGTCGGGAACAGCAATGTTAACAGTTCAGAAGCGACCTTTAGGGGAAGTTCCAAGTAAAATGGTTAAGAGTCCTGACTTCTAATCACCAAAAGTCAATTGTTCGCCTTAAAAGTGGAAAATAATTTCGCCACTCACCATGCGGTTACGTCAACATTACTGGCAGAGCACAAACAGTTACTTCTGTGATATGTGAGCGATGCAGGTCGGTGTAAAGTCCTCGCTAGTTCACTTCCTACTCTTATCGAATACGCCTTCATGTGTGTTCAGTCCTGACATCATCCGAGGGATGGCGTTTGACTGACGTGAACGGACTAGTAACTCGGTGAGAAGAGCCTCTCTCTATGCTTCTTTGTCTGTATTAATATATGGGTGCCAAACAGAACATCTACTGTCAACCGCCCTATGCACAGCTAGCAGCATCTTATAGCCCCTTTCTCAGAGGCATATTAATAAGTATCTCTGTCGTTCAGCAGTTTATAATCTCCTTAATTTGCATATAAAATGAGTTACTTTTGCCTTAGTTCCTGGAAAAGTATTAGTTCCACTGCATTTGAATTTTGCTGCATATAATTTTTAGAATGGAGTCGACAGTAGGACACAACCTCTGAATTGCTTCTTTAAAAATCCTCGTATTTATTATTATTTACAATACAATCTTGGCGCTAGGTACAGGTGTATAATTACAGGAACGTAATCGAATACTGTCAGTTGAGGATTCTGCTACAAATACAAATGATACTTCATCTATTATGAATAAGGACATTTATCCTTCAAACCTGCTGTTTAGTAAATAAGATGAAAACTGAGGTAGCTTATTGGTGTGACATATATAAGGCTTCTACATGTAACTGAGGTTGCATACCAATTTTCATCTTTTTGAGGATAATATGTAGCTCCTTCAGTTTTATTTAAAAATGCTGATTTTCAGCAAAATATTGCTCTGATCAAATTGAGACTTGTAACTTTTAACAGTGACATACATTTACATATTGTGAACAATTTTTAGGTTTTTATTCTTAATGTTCAGCTCCACTTACTTTGTCCTTGTGATCGTGTATTTCTACTAACATATTCATTTGATCATTCTGACTCCTTACAGTTTCACATTAATATACTGAAGGTTACGCAGTAGAATTGTAGAGAAATTATTTTAATTTTTGATTTCACTCTTAGGTTGTGGTGCAATCCCTCGATGTTAAGCACAGGGGCATTACGACGATGTGGCGCTGGTAATAGTGAAGCAGGGGAGGCTCCAACAGACTCGCTTGGCGCTGTACCTCTTGTAATAATATAGCGCTTGTTTCGCCCCAAACTGTGCATCAACGGAAGGTCAAAGGTTTTTCCAGCTTTTCATTATGGTAGCGCCCTCAACTTTAGAAGAAGTTTGGATCGCAACATCACAAAACGTTATTACTTGCTAAACTTTCAACATTGCCTCGATAGACTGTCTATGTGGCCAAGCGGTTCTAGGCGCTTCAGTCTGGAACCATTTAGACTTTGTACAATCATTTGCACATTCATCCAGCAATGCGACGAGAAGTGAGTGTCGACAACGAGTTTCATTGATTCCAAAATTCCGTGGTTCATAGCCTGAATCAGGACTGACATTGGGTGGGAGAAAGAGTGTTTACATTCCTCTGACTTTAGGGTAACATTGTGAGTATCACATTTGAGAGATGACTGGAAGCATTGTGAGTTATAGGGAAAGATTTCGGTGGAATCTTTCTCTTCTTTAGCTCTTTCCTAAGGCATATAAAAATGTTTCGTCAAACCACTGAAAGAGTACTTCTCTTCCCATCCACGCTTTCTTCCGAACACAGTGTTGCACTGATAGTGTCACTGTGTTTAAACATTGGTATTGGGATCTGCCAGTTACGGTGATTGCTAACTTGTGACTCACATTTGCATTACAACACGCCACTCATGTCACGCGCTGTTCCTGTTGTTTGTACACACGAATTTCCTTCTCGGTCTTGAAGAAAGCATCTTGTGGAAGAGTCCGGTTTCATCAGCTTTATACAAGACATCAGAAGTAAAATCTTCTTCCTCTATTGTCTTTTGTATCTTGCTTACAAACCCTTCTGCATCTTCTTCGTGAGTAACCGTAGCCTGTCGCACGCCATATCGTTTTCTCCAGTGTGATAGTCAATCCCCGTTTGCTGTCAACAAGCCACTGGCTTCAAACGGTTTGTTAAATACAGCTGTTTTCCCCTCTATCATACAGTAAACTGTCTTGAGTTCCTATACTGCTTTGTGGTATGAGTCATCAACAACAGCTACGTCAACTTCTTCACTCTTTGGCGTAACCTTCCGTTATCCTAATACGCTCTCCGTGTGGCCTCCGTACTTTCGAATAACATCTTTCTTATTAATGTCATTAACAGTTCCCCGCCCGACACTGTACTCAGCAACAATTGGCTTTCTCGAAGAACCTCAGTTCTATTTACCTAATATTTCGAATTGCTGCAGGACGTCCAGCGTCACATTTTTCCTTTTGGAATCCACGATAATGAACTATTAAGAAAGCCATAATTTCTAGTATTTATATCATTCTTTGACATTGCAAACCAAGTGACAACATTGCCGCGTACAATAATTCATTGTCGTTCCCGCCTCTTCTGCTTGAGCGGCTAGAGGCCAAGTGAGCGGGATTACTCAGAGGTCATATTGCTAGAGTCGGATTAGCAAGAGTTTACTCTGTTCATTATTTTTTCAAACAATGTTGAGTAAAGTAACATGATTCGAAAAATTTTACTCCCAGTTTGCGCACATGAAGTCATTTTCGTCCGCACGAACAACACACATTGGTTTATCAGGCTCTTGACGACAATCTCAGTTTTGGATACCTTTCTCAGAAACTATCAGTCCATCCCTTTCCAACCATTCTGGTCTCCGTATTAACATTAGGCACAAGATTATTCCTAGACGGTACAAATGATGCACATCGTAGATCCTTAACTGTCATGCAGAAAAGTCTTGTGTCCAACAATATATTGTTTTCAAGACGGGACTGTAAATTACAGTGCCACTATATGATCAAGGACTGATTTTCAGATTTTATGTCTTCAGTTGGTAAATTTCTTTCCCTGCTGATACTTTCTTGGATTCAGTATTCAAGATCTGTTCACTTAAATAATATTAAAAACGAAGCAAAACGTTTTAGTTCCAAGCAGGTATATTTGCCACTGTTTGGCCATGGTGGCCACCTAGAGCCAATCCTGACGGTCTTGTCGCTAAGTAACTACTCTTCCAACAAAAGTATGTTTGTAAAACATAGTTTGTAATAATTATATGAATTGAGAGCTTACCTTACATTAGAGAGTCTAAAAACAATAAAAAACAAGGAAAACAAAAAAAATAAGTTGGTGCTATGTTCTGGCCCCTTCAAATGACTATGCGTAACTGACGTAGTTTCCGTACGATTGTAGAAATGTTAGGACACAAAAATTCAAATGTCCTTTATGCCCGCGCTGGTCATTATATGCCAGTTTCTCCCCTACTTTCAGGAATGTAATGTATTGCGAATACATAGGAAGAAGGATCCTTTATTGCATTATTATATGATAGCGGAACAAACACTGGTAGCAGTTACTTCTGTAAAATATCTGGGAGTATGCGTGCGGAACGATTTGAAGTGGAATGATCACATAAAATTAATTGTTGGTAAGGCGGGTTCCAGGTTGAGATTCATTGGGAGAATCCTCAGAAAATGTAGCCCATTAACAAAGTAGGTGGCTTACAAAACACTCGTTCGACCTGTAGTTGAGTATTGCTCATCAATGTGGGATCCGTACCAGATCGGGTTGACGGAGGAGATGGAGACGATCCAAAGAAGAGCGGCGCGTTTCGTCACAGGGTTATTTGGTAACCGTGATAGCGTTGCGGATATGATTATCAAACCCAAGTGGCAGATTCTGCAACAGAGGCGCTCTGCATCGCGGTGTAGCTTGCTCGCCAGGTTTCAAGAGGGTGCGTTTCTGGACGAGGTAGCGAATATATTGCTTCCCCCTACTAAGACCTCCCGAGGCGATCAGGAATGTAAAATTAGAGAGATTCGAGCGCGCACGGAGGCTTTCAGACAGTTGTTCTTCCCGCGAACCATACACGACTGGAACAGGAAAGGGAGCTAATGACAGTGGCACGTAAAGTGCCCTCCGCCACACCCCGTTGGGTGGCTTGCGGAGTATAAATGTAGATGTAGATGTAGTAACAGTCGATACTAAGATTGTTATCCTTTTCGTTTAGAACATAGACTATAAAGGTGTTACCTAAATTACCCTAAATTACTTAAACTGCTCCACATATGTAATAAAATTTAAACGTCTCCGTTATTCGCTACTTTAGAAGCAGATAACTACGATGATGCACGGATAGCACTAGGAAATGCAGAAGAATTTAATGCACGCATTCGTCTGTTCCTCTGAACTATAATAAAGCTCTCACTTAGGGGGCAGCAGTCATTCACCTGTGGTATATGTGGAAGTGTCTTCGATTCGTAATTAAATCGCGCTCGGTCCCGGGTTCGAATACCACTCCTATTTACATTTTGATTATTAATCAGCACTGGTGACCGAAATTTCCAGCATAAGAAGTCACCTCTCATTTTGCCAACGGCCTTGTCAAATAGGGTAGTGGAGCGGACGTAGGTTCCGGGCACTCTCTTGTCCTCGTGGTGGGAATGATCAACAGCATGAGAATGCAGAAGGCAATGGAAACCGCGGCATTAAAGACACGTCAGGACATGTAGCCTGTAATGGAAAGAAGTGTCATGATGATCTCTCCAAAAGATTCTAGAGTAGTCCCCCTTTCGGAACTCCGGGAGGGGACTGCCAAAGTTGAGGTTACCATGAGAAAAAGAGTGAATAATCAACGAAAAGGAAAATGCAAAGGATTTCCGGTCAGATGAGTATAGGGTAACATCAACAGCAGCAGAAAATGGTATAACGGGAGAAGGATTCGTTATGAATAGGAAGGTAGAACAGAGAATGTGTTACTGTGAACACTTCAGTTATAGGGATGTTCTTATCAGAATCAACAGCAAAACAACACCGATAACGATAGTTCAGGTATACATGCCGACGTCGCAAGCTGATGGTGAAGAGTCAGAGAATACTGAAAGGCTAATATAGCATATAAAGCGATATGAAAATGTAATAGTCATGGGAGACTGGAATGCAGTTGTAGGGGAAGGAGTACAAGAAAAGGTTACAGGAGAATATGGGCTTGGGAAAAGGAATGAGATTGTAGAAAGACTAATTGAGTTCTGTAACAAGTTTCAGCTAGTAATAGCGAAAAATCTGTTAAAAAATCACAAGAGGAAGAGGTATACTTGGAAAAGGCCGGGCGATACGGGAAAATTTCGGTTAGATTACATCACGGTCAGACAGCGATTCCGAAATCAGATACTGGATCGTAAGTCGTCGTACCCAGCAGCTGACATAGACTCAGACCACAGTATAGTAGTGATGAAGAGTAGGCTGCAGTTTAAGATATTAGTCAGGAAGAATCAATACGCAAAGAAGTGGGATACGGAAGTTCTAAGGAATGACGAGGTACTGTTGGAGATCTCTAAGGCTACATGAGTCTGGCGACATACCATCTGACTTTCAGGAAAGCATCATCCACACAATTCCGAGGACGGCAAGAGCTGAAAATTGCGAGAATTACCGCACAATGAGCTTAACCGCTCATGTATCCAAGTTGCTTAAAAGAATAATATACAGAAGAATGGAACAGAAAAGTGAAGTAGCGGTAGATGACGATCAGTTTGACTTTAGGAAAAGTAAACGCACGAGGGAGGCAATTCTGACGTTGCGCTTAACATCGAAAGCAAGACTAAAGAAAAATCAAGAGACTTTCTTAGAATCTGTCGACCTGGAAAAAGCGTTCTACAATGTAAAATGGTGCAAGATATTCGAAATTCTGAGAAAAGTAGGGGTAAGCTACAGGGAGAGAGCGGCCATGTACAATATGTACAACAGCCAAGAGGGAGTAATAAGAGTGGACGACCAAGAACGAAGTGCTCGTACTATAAAGGATGTAAGACGAGGATGTAGCCTTTCGCCCCTACTGTTTAATCTGTACATCGAGGAAGCAATAAGTGGAACCAAAATTTAAGAAGAAAGGATATCAATGATACGATTCGCTGATGACATTGATATCCTGAATGAAAGTGAAGGAGAATGACACGATTTGATGACCGGAATGAACAGTCTAATGAGTATAGAGTATGGACTGAGAGTAAATGGAAGAAAGACGAAGGTAATGAGAAGTAGTAGAAATGAGTACAGCAAGAAAATTAACATCAGGATTGATGGTCACGAAGTAGATGAAGTTAAATACTGCTGGTTCGTAGGCGTAAAATAACTAATGAGGGACGGAGTAAGCAGGACATCAAAAGCAGACTAGCCATGGCAAATAGAGTATTCCTGCCGAAGAGAAGTCTACTAATATCAAATATAGACCTTAATTTGAGGAAATTTCTGTGAATGTACGTCTCGAGTACAGCGTTGTATGGCAGTGAAACAGGGACTGTGGGAAAACCGGAGCAGAAGAGAATCGAAGCATTTGAGATGTGGTGCTACAAACTAATGTTGAAAATTATGTGTACTGGTAAGGTAAGGAATGAGGGAGTTTTGCGCAAAATCGGAGAGGAACGGAATATGTGGAAAACACTGATAAGGGGAAGGGAGAGGATAATAGGACATCTGTTAAGACATGAGGGAATGAGTTCCATGGTACTAAAGGGAACTGTAGCGGTCAAAAAATATAAAGGAAGGCAGAGACTGGTATACATCCAGCAAATAATTGAGGACGTAGGTTGCAAGTGCTACTCTGAGATGAAGACGTTAGCACAGAAGAGGAATTCGTGGCGGGCAGTATCCAAACAGTCAGAAAGCTGATGATCAAAAAGAAAGAAAATAGTCATTCAATATCTACGACTTTCGTCTATCGTCCGTTATGTTAAGTCGTAATCTCCTTCGCGTATCTTTCGTACGAAGTATGAGATCATATTACTCGGAATACGACCCACACATCTATTCCGTATTTCAACCTTACTGTACTGGAATGGAATAAGAAAAGAAAGAGCCATTATTTGTTCTAATCATTCTATTACATATTTGAGTTGTATGGGTATCCTTGAAAATCAGCACCGCATTATGGACATTGAGATACTGTCTTACGTATCTATAGTTATTTCGGCCATATCGTGTAATCATAACAATAGTGTTGAATACTGATGGATAGCACTGCAAGGTAAGAGGAATTTATAAGAAACGTCCGTTGCGTGATCTGGAGCTATTCTTCAGGAACGCTTCTGAGATAGTGGATCTCGACCCTGCAGAGTGGGCGGAAGCTATAGACACCGGAAATGGATTATAGGAGCGTAGAAATTCGAAGTCAGATATCCCAAAAATATTTGGATACTTCACGCTGGCTGAGTGACCGCGTCTCACAATGAAGATTAGTCTTTTCAAAACGAGTCTGAAATACAAAAATGCTCACAACCTGCCAAAACTGGGCACTAGTATGTAACGAAATTTAAAACTATAACAGAAAATGATTAAGCACTTCACCTACATACTCTGAACGACAATGAAAAAGAACACGAAGAATTTGTTGACGCTCCATAGGGAAATTGTATTGGCGCACTCTTGCGGACGTTTCCAACAAACTATGAAATCGACAGGGTGTTACACATCTGAGTACTGTCGACAGGATGCGCTAAATCTCAAGGCATTAATGATTGGAGAATAGAGGGACAAGGGAAAAACCTCCCAGATAGCACTCTCGAAATGTAAAAGCACCACATAAAGAAAGTTCTTTCGCCACAGGAAACCTATTTTCAAGATTAATCAGAACCAAAATAGACACCTCCCTGAGCGAACTATGACGATTACCAACCCAACCACCGAGGTAATTACAAGTAACCAGAGAAACATCTAATCGACAGACTGCTGTGGATATAAATGCAATCAACAGAGCGGGAGACGGAAAAAAACTCGAAATTCGAGAAACGCGACTGTCTTTGGAAGTGCAACCGCAAACACTGCGGTGCCACATTCCCTCGGCCAGATATGATTGTGGCACCAATCAATAAAACCACAAATTATGACAATGAAATACTAACAGGCGAATGTCGTAAGCTCTCAGCCACATCCATGTACGAATCTCCAAGAGAAAAATTTGCTTTGTCATCCCCAAAAATTTTTAAGAAACAACTTGACAAATTCATAGTAGTAGACTTCAGTTGCCAAGCGTCAACGGGGGCTAAAACGAAAGAGGAGACCGGGTCCTGCTTTACAAGTCGGCAGACATAAGTGTCTCTCTGGGCTTCATGATCCAAAACTTCCTTGCTCCTTCACAAGTAAAAGACGGCAACCCCAGTAAATGCATCACCAGTTTTAACATACAGGTCTACTGTATTAACATACGATGTCAGCTCATTCCTCAACCCGAGCACAGACCAGTCGCGTATAGGTGTATGCCGCATTTAAGAACAATACGGTGCCGTTTTACTGAGGGTTTAACTTCAGGAGGCCAAATCGGAACCTTTCCAGGAGGAGTGGACTTCTTCCCTACAGAGCTGAAAACTAGGAGGCATGTGTAAAAATATTGAAAACAATATTGAGACAATACGTAGATCTATTCACTCCGTTTCTTTTATTAGAGTGGGTGGCTAACCCTCTGATGGAACAAGCTGAGTTACCGTGCAGGATTACTAAGCAGCTGCGTTAAGCACAGCGCCATCCAGATACAGTGTTCATCGCAAATGTGCTGACCATCTCGGCACAGGTCTCGGCCGACGCACACTACCACCTAGCACCAACTATCGACAGTCCCTGTTCACGTCCTCCACGTGCGCTACTCTGAGATTCCCGACGGAGGTCAGATGCTGAAGAAGGTGGATTTGTTGCCCACCGACGCGAATCAGCATTATGAATGCTTGACGCCTGTTATTTTTAGAGTATTAACGCAAGTGTTTAATAAGAAGGAGATCCCGGGTTTGATCCCAACCTGGTACACATTTTCACTTTCCTTTCCTTTCCTTTCCTTTCCTTTCCTTTCCTTTCCTTTCCTTTCCTTTCCTTTCCTTTCCTTTCCTTTCCTTTCCTTTCCTTTCCTTTCCTTTCCTTTCCTTTCCTTTCCTTTCCTTTCCTTTCCTTTCCTTTCCTATCATTCCCTTTCCTTTCTGCCCCTCCAACTTCAGTTTACATGTAATGTATCATAGCTTGGGATTCCGTGTGATGTCTGTTCTTTTGGACATATCTGGGTGTAATGCTCCCAAAGGCCTTATCTAAACAGGAGGTGAAGCAGACAGAGTTTCAGGGCACTCTTTTGCCATTGGGTGGGAAACTGACCATAATTGGCAGCAGAATCAGCAATGATCAACAACATGTGGATGCAGGAGGCAATGGAAACCAGTGCATTAAAGACATGTGGCCTGTAATTCAGAAAGTGACATTGTGATCTCTCCATTGGCATAAGATTCCCTATTCGGAACTCCGGAAGGAGAGTGCCAAGGGGAAAATACCCATGAGAAGAAGACTGAATAATGAACGAAAGGATAACGTTCTACGAGTGGGGCGTAGTATGTAAGAAGCTTGAACATGTAAAGAAATCCACATAAGCTGAAAAGGGAAATGCTACGGATCAATCTACTGGTCGATGAGTATCGGATAATATCAACAGCAGAAGATAATGACGTAACGGTTGTAAAGGTCACGATGATAGGATGACAGAACAGAGAGTTAGTTATGTGAACAGTTCAGTAATATGATTGCACTCATCAGAATCGACAGCAAACCAACACCGAAAACCATAGTTCAGACATACAAGCCTTCGTTGCAAGTTGCAGATGAAGAGATTAAAAGAAATATATGAGGATATTAATAGAAAATAAAATACACAAAGGGAGATATAAATCAATAGTCTTGTGGGATTGGAATGCTATTGTATGGGAACGAGTAGAAATCAGGGTTACGGGATAATATAGGTTTGTTAGTATGAATGAGAGAGGAGTAAGATTACATGAGTTCAGAAATAAATTTCGGATAGCAATTCGTGGATATTCTGTTCAAGAATCACAAGAGCAGGAGGTACACTACCAAAAGGCCACGAAATACAGGACGTTTTCACTTACTTTACATCCTGGCCAAACAGAGATTCCGAAATGAGATATTGGATTGTAAGGCCCACGGATGGGCAGCTATGGGCTCAGGTCACAATTTGGTTAAGATGAAGAATAGACACAAATTTAACCCAGTAGTTAGGAAGTATCAACGTGCAAAGAAATGGGATTTTGATGTGCGAAGGAATGGAGGGGTATGCTTTGAGTTTTCTAAGGCTAAGGTACTATTATAAGGTATAGCTCAGCAGGCAGTTCAGTGGAAGAGGAATAGACATCTCTTCTGCGTTGTGGTTGGAAATAGAGGCAACACTGAAGAAAAAGTCAAGGCACTTTCATACTATCTGGCGACCTGAAAAAAGCGTTCGAAAACGTCAAATTCTGTAACATGTTCTAAGTTCTGAGAATAATAGGGGTAAGCTGTAGGGGAAGACGGGTAATAAACAGAATGTACAACAACCAAGGTAGAACATTACAATAAGATGGAAGACTAAGACCGAAGTTCATGGATTAAGAAGGGGGTAAGACGGGGATGTTTTCTTTCGATCCTGTTTTTCAAACTATACGTTGAAGAAGCAATGACGGAAAAAAAGAAAGTTTCAAGGGTGTGATGAATGTCATTGCGAAATAATATCAGTGTTGCAATTCGCTGATTATGTTGCTATCCTCAGTGAAACTGAAGGAGAATTACAGGGTCTGGTAAATGGAATGAAAAGTTCAATGAGTACAGAATAATCATTGAGAGTAAATGGAAGAGAAGACAAAAGTAATGAGAAGTATCAAAAGAAAATGGGGAGGTTCTCCGCAGAATCGGGGAGGAAAGGAATATACGGGAAGCACTGACGAGAATAAGGGACAGGATGAGAGGGCATCTGTTAAGACATCACGCATAAACTTCCATGGGCTAGAAAGAGAGTAGAGGATAAAGACTGTAGAAGAAGATAGAGATTCGATGAAACTCAGCAAATAATTTAGGCTGTAGTTTACAAGGGATATTCTGAGATGAAAAGGTTCGCATTTGCGGCTGCCTACAAAACGAGTCTACTGGCACCAACTTACATTTCACGCAATGAAGACTAGATTAGAGAAAGTAGGGCTCGTACCGAAGAACGATGACTGCTGACTTTTCCCT
Source organism: Schistocerca gregaria (assembly GCF_023897955.1). Lineage (NCBI taxonomy): Eukaryota > Metazoa > Arthropoda > Insecta > Orthoptera > Acrididae > Schistocerca > Schistocerca gregaria. The sequence goes on from NC_064920.1 coordinate 296,639,809, forward strand.
CTTTGCATTAGCGAGTGGAACAGGGAATGGAATGAGTAGTAGTATTACACGCGCAGTGTGGTATCTCGCGCAGGACTTACTCACATGCAGATGAATTATCATTCATTTGAACAGCTAGATAATTACAACAGCGGTTCTAGCCCACTGTTGTCAGCACCTAAACAGGGTATATTCGGCAGTTCCACTCCCTGTGGTATAGTGAAGCCAAGCAGCACCGTTAGAAACCGAAAGTGGGTACGTTACTAGTTCTTTGTTAGATACAATTCCTTCAAGACGTCATGACTTGGATATTCTGTTTCTCGTGATCTGGCAGTGCTTCACATTGAAAGCTTAGGAGTAATGTGGTTTTATCGCCCTCATCACACAACCTACAAATAGTTTACAATTGGTCTGTCGTTAGTTTGTCGTTGGTCTGTTGTTAGTCCTACAATGAGTTCAGACTGTCTGTGGTTCAAGCCAAGAATTACAGAATTTCTCTTAAAAAAATGTCTTTGGCGTCATTAGCTTGTCGGTGCTTTGTTTTTGGATCATTGTGTACTATTCGGTAAGAGGCTTTTTGACACAGTGTCGTAGTTTGGTTTCAGTATATGGAGTCGTCCCACCTGTCCTGTCCAGCCTATCGGCGTGTTCAGTTCTACTGGTCTCTGAGGCGGCAAGTAATTCTCAGAGAGTTATTCTATTGATTTCCCCTAAACTCACAAGGACTTGCTACCATTCTGCAACAATCTTACATCTCGTTGAAGGGCTTGGCAGAGATTTCATACCTGCTTGCTTGTCTGAATAACTGTAGATGCTATCCTTCCAGCACCTACGCAGTTTCTCTTCCACGCGCAACGTGATAGCGGGTATTTCCCCTAAAATACGGTGGGCAGCTCCCACTGTCTACGATGCATCCCGTGTACCCCAGTCTCAGCACCCGTTAGTAAATCAGGCAATGTGATGCTGTCTTGGTTCGTTCTTCCACCGATCCCTAGTCCCAACTGTTACATGGAAAAATTTATTGATGCCCTTACTGTATAGTCATCCGGCGTTTCCCCGACCATTCGTATAATTAAGACATTCTCTACATTGGTTTTAGATTCAGTATATCCTAAAGGTATTTCTAGTTTTTAGCCTGTATGCCCCTGCTGCAGCCTCCATTTCAACAGACAGGTGTCATGGGGGCATGTGCAGCATGCTCTCCATCCCAGCAGCGGGTTTGCTGCTTATTCCGCCTGTTATGGCCAAGCAGGCCAGTCTCTGCACCTCCCTATGATCCTTGGCAGCCACCTTCTGTTCTGCTACATTCTACCAAGCTGTAGCCCCGCAATTTATCATAAGCGTTGTTGCATTGGTGCATTTCCAGTACATACTCTTGTGGCTTATGTGGTTCACTTAACAGTACCTGTTCTTTACGTGAGGAGTCAATGATAGTTTCATATCCACTGTTACCACCAGATACTTCACCACCCCGTCTACAGCTACATTTTTATCGAGAAGCTTAAGATTCCTGCATGTGTACCGTCATGTGTGCTTGTAAGCGATACTACAACTACTACAACTGTTTTCTTAGAGCTGACCTTAAGTCATGTATCCTGCCCCAGTTTTGCACAATGTTCAATGCATATTATGTCTTAATGCTAACAGTCCTATAAAATTTGCCAAATATTGCTACGATTGAGTAATCTGTGTGTAACTCACCAAAATAGCCTCTAGTTTAAGCTCTTCAGTTTATTCACCACTAGGTTTCAGAGTAAAGAGACACCCCTCTCATGCTGTTGACCACCAATTTTCTTTCGTCATGGTAGCTTTCACGTTTCTTCTTTTCTATATGGTCCTAATACACCTACGTATGGTGGTCTCAAGATCACGCAGCTGCTCTAACCATGGATTCCAGGATTATATTGTTAAAACCCCTCTAGGTATAAAGGAAGATACAGAGAGCAATTTCCTGAAAACGTAGTGCTTTTTTCACATTCTCAACGAGGTGGTAGCTGCTGCTTCAGATGATTTGCCTGGTTGATATAAATGATGGCTTCCATGTAGAAGAACCTTAGTTAGCCTCCTTTTCACAACGTGCAAATTAACCAGTGTTCTGAACGTTTTTGAAAGAAAGGAAGACAAGTTGATCGGTTTTATATCCGTAGCATTAAAAATGATTCCTACGGATGGCCTAAACCTAAAAAATCTACATAACAGTCTAATTAAATTTCACTGTACTCGTTTCAGTAAAGCTGAAAAGATTCCATCTTATCCTGGTGCCTATAATTGTGGAATCGATGCCACAGCCTACTGGATTTTTTTCTTTGATCCACATTTTATCTCACATTTTCCCAGTTCTTCCTTTAATTACTTGGAAATCAGCGACAGAATCTTCATCTGTGTTATCTGTCGCAGTGCACTGAGGAATGTGAGGCTTGAGGAGCACATCCACCAGTCTCACCACTTCCTGTGAATGAGTATGATCTTTTAATGAAGGTAAACTGAGTGGAATACAAGTTCCCAATTTCGTGCTTCCTCCCTCACTCTGTTTCATATGGATAGACATTAAGTCCATGGAACAAAATTCCCCAATCGACATGATAAAAATTCCAATTATGACATTAATGCATATTCTGGAGTTCTTTAGATTCCTAGCATAAATCACTTTATTTCTATTTCCTTCGAGGTCAGTAACGGCCCGACCCCTCCCCCAATATAATTAGGGTTCCTAGATCAGGACAAAATCTGCCTTGTATCTTTGCAGAAAAATGTGTTCCAGGTTCTGCCATGGTTGCTTTCAATATCTTTGATTACTCTGACAGTAATTTTTGAGAGCCCTAAATACAATGTCATGTCCCACTTCCACATTGCCCTCACGGATTGTTCACCGACTTCCACCACAAGGATTTGGCCGTCTGGTGCAAGCTTTGGAGGGATTAACCTCCACTCTTTCGTTAAGACCGTTTGGTTCTGTTATCTTATTTTCTCGAACAGGTTCTTGGCCAGAGTAGCTATATGTGGTTTCCCTAGTCAAATTGATACCTTTGAACTCCTGAAGAGGTCATCCGCTGTCTTGATCAGCAGCTTCACGACTTCCCACAGAGGTATCATGGACACTTTCTTCTTCAGCAAGTTACTGTTGACATCACCTCACAGAGAGAGTTATGAGCACCTTTGTCCATATATACCCGGACTGTCTGAACTAGTTACATCTGCTGCGAAGTGATGTTGACTGGTGGATATCAGTGTTCGGTATCCGACATCCTGAGATCAGAGATTGCAGTGCTGTAGACCTACAGCACTGTAGTTTCCGTATTTACTGTCTCAGCTTTTTCTAGATGCCATTATCCTGAGAGGTTGAAGAATTAGACTTCTCCATTGTTCCCTTGTTCCCTGTGTTAGAGGTGGATGAGATCTGTTTATCCCTTTCACTGTGAAACAGCCGTTTCTGGAAGTTATAGTTTGAAGACTTTCGAGTTCCCTCCATTTTGGTTTGGGAAGCCGTTCTTTACATTTCTTTTGTATGCTTTCTTTGAGAGACCCAGACAGAGATTTAATCTTGGCCTGGTCCACTTTCTCTATTACACTTTCCGTACCTTGAACTGGTCTGTCACCCGATAGACTTGCGGAAAACACTTCTATCGGATACAACCTCAATGTTTGGCTATTTTAAGGGACATCTTGTCCCTCAATTTCTGCGTTTTCTTGTTTCCTGTTCTCCTTTTTGTCCAACGAGAACTAGAGATATATTCAGATGATACCAAAAGGCCCCATGCTGTGCAAGGCTAATTACTCATGGAGATGGACCAGTATCCTTGAACCTTCATTAATGATATATCTTCCATCTGCCATGCACCCGTTAGCATGGATCGCATCACACCTTGGCCTGGGTATTTGTGGACATGGGGAGGACAATCGGATTGGATGCGAGAGTGATGGGGTGACACTAGGACACTCTTTGTCTGGTTCGTCCTTTGAGGCTTGTCTGGAATTGAAGACCTTTCCGATAGCTATGGTACCACTGGCATGGCACTCAGCTTCATGTGAACACGAAAGCGTCTATATACAGAAATATACAGACAGTTCATTTTCCCTCGTTCCTGTAATAGGAAAGAGAATGGTTAGTAGTGGTACAAGCGTTGCCTGGTGGCTTGCAGAGTATGAATGTAGATATATAGCCGTAACTCATTAAATGAGCGATGTGTCCCGTGCATTGATAACGCATTTACAGAAGTCTTTGTGCGGGATGGTGTTTTCGAGGCGGATGACAGATCCAATAACCCATACTGTGACATAAGTCGCTCAAATTCCTGTGAAGCAGGAAGTAATACTGCTGTTTTATTAGGTTCTCTGTGTTTGCACGGTGCTAATCCAGAAGCTGTTGCTTAGTTAATGAAAGGCCTCTCTAGTTGCTAAATTAGAAGTTTGGAAAGTCCACGTGACCGGTTTCGACTTCTACATTATGGCCTTACCATGTGCATCTGAAAGTTATTCTGTCGAGAAGTAACGTCAATGTTCATTGCCATTAACGCGAATATCTGAGAGATAAGTTGTAGAGAAGAAACATTATTGATCTTTGACGTTGCTTCTCTGTAATATCGCTTCCAGATGCAAATGATAATGACGTTATACAGCGGCCGAAACCTATCGTGCTAACTTTACAAAAATCTCAAGCAACTAGAGCGGCTTTTCATTACATGTTGAAAGGAGAGGAAGTTCGGCTACAACGGAGCACCATTTACTTATTACATCTGTTTGATAACAAGTACTTTTAATTCCTGTATCAAATACAAAACACCTACCAGCAAAAACAAAAAAAAAAAAAAAAAAAAGAAAAGTTGCACTCAGAGGTTAATCTGGAATAGCTGAGAAATGTGGAATAGGTTGTAAACAATGCTGATTATCGGGTAAATTTGAAAAAATCAACATATTTAATGTCCATAAAATACAGTTCTCAGATCGTACTTAAGCTCTTAAAAAGAGTTATTTATAGACAACAGAGGTAATAATTTGATCCGCCAACAAATCTGTTAAGTAACTTGAAAACTACGTTTTGAAAGATACACCAATCTGTGCAGTTGAAGTTTTATATTCAGCTATTTGCGGAAATCTCAAATGTAATCTTCGATCTCAGCATCTATAGAAAAAAGGCGTTCCACATCTTACCAAGTATTCTATTACTCTACACACCACAACACCAACTACATCCATAGCCAATAATTAGTAATACTTAAAATGTATTCCCCTTTAACTTAATTATTTATGTAACTACCACAATTTGTGCACATTTTCAATAAATATTACTTACTTCATAAAACGTAAAAGCAAAATTTTTGTAAAACTTCAAAAACAATTTTTCTGCGTCTTAGCTTACACGATGTCTGGAGACGAACTAGACTCGCTACAGAGCATCACGGTAACATTTTGACCTGGTTCAGGCAACTCGTACTCCATAGTACCAGACTATTCCCGTTATTCACGAAGTTCATTTACCAGCAATTCGAATGGAACGAAGATAAATAATACTCCGTCCAGGATGTTTCTCATTTCTATAGACTCTCGCGCCTGTTTGGCCGTCAGTTCAGACGAGACTGGAACAGGACTCACTGCTAAAGGCGATTTGCTGTCAATCAGTAGGCCATTGTCTACCGATGAACCTATTGTAGTTGATGGTGTCTTTTGTTTGGCGTCAGGGGAGGAGACTGCGCGCAAAGGAGCAAATGTTGGAGCCGCTCAGGGAGCCGCCAGCTATCTGCGCAGCGGACAATGGAGCACCTGCGACAAAGCCTTGCTGTTCCTCTCGGCGAATCCCCGTGGTCCGTTATTGCAGCGTCTGTCATCCCGCGCTGCCTTCACATTTTGGTGGAGCACCGCCACCTCACACGCGTAGCTGTAGCTGCGACTGACGCAGCATAAACTGTGATGTCGCGTTACGCGAACCATCTCCATGAAGGTTGGTTATTCGCCTCCATTTGAACACCAAGATTAAGCCATACAGTGCACTTTCACCCATTTGCAAGGAAATATATAGCGGGAGAAATGAAACAAATCGTTCACTAGAGTACTTCAAAAGAGGAAATTATTATTATTATTATTGTTGTTGTTGTTGTTGTGGTCTTCAGTCCTGAGACTGGTTTGATGCAGCTCTCCATGCTACTCTATCCTGTGCAAACTTCTTCATCTCCCAGTACCTACTGCAAGCTACATCCTTCTGAATCTGCTTACTGTATTCATTTCTTGGTCTCCCTCTACGAGTTTTACCGTCAACGCTGCCCTCCAATACTAATTTGGTGATCCCTGGATGCTTCAGAACATGTCCTGCCAACCGATACCTTCTTCTAGTCACGTTGTGCCACAAACTTCTCTTCTCTCCAATCATATTCAACACCTCATTAGTTATGTGATCTACCCATCTAAGATTCAGCATTCTTCTGTAGCACCACATTTAGAAAGCTGCTATTCTCTTCTTGTCCAAACTATTTATCGTCCATGTTTCACTTCCATACATGGCTACACTGCATACAAATACTTTCAGAACCGACTTCCTGACACTTAAATCTATACTCGATGTTAACAAATTTCTCTTCTTCAGAAACGCTTTCATTGACATTGCCAGTCTACATTTTAAATCCTCTTTACTTCGACCATCATCAGTTATTTTGCTCCCCAAATAGCAAAACTCCTTTACTTCTTTAAGTGTCTCATTTCCTGATCTAATTCCCTCCGCATCACCCTACTTAATTCGACTACATTCCATTATCCTTGTTTTGCTTTTGTTGATACTCATCTTATATCCTCCTATCAAGACATCGTCCATTCCGTTCAACTGCTCTTCCCAGTCATATACTGTTTCTGACAGAATTACAATGTCATCGGCAAACATGAAAGTTTTTATTTCTTCTTCGTGGATTTTAATGCGTAGTCCGAATTTTTCATTTGTTTCCTTCACTGCTTGCTCAATATACAGATTTAATAACATCGGGGAGAGGCTACAAGCAAGTCTCACTCCCTTCCCAACCACTGCTTCCCTTTCATGTCCTTCGACTCTTATAACTGATATCTGGTTTCTGTACAAATTGTAAATGGCCTTTCGCTCCCTGTATTTTACCCCTGCCACCTTCAGAATTTGAAAGAGAGTATTCCAGCCAATATTGTCAAAAGCTTTCTCTAAGTCTACAAATAGTAGAAACGTAGGTTTGCCTTTCCTAAATCTATTTTCTAAGATAAGACGTAGGATCAGTATTGCCTCACGTGTTCCAGCATTTCTACGGAATCCAAACTGATCTTCCCGAGGTCGGCTTCTACCAGTTTTCTATTCGTCTCTAAAGAATTCGTGTTAGAATTTTCACATCTGTCAGCATCTGCTTTCTTTGTGATTGGAATTATAATATTCTTCTTGAAGTCTGAAATTATTAGGAAATTATTATGAAATTCATAGGAATAATCAGGCGAACACACAGGTGTTTGGAGTATAAGTGCAGATATTTTGATTATTGGCTGAAGACAGAGTACTAAACATCATTACATCAGCATTTACTTCATTTTCAAACTATTAATTAAATTAAGAGCAGCATGTTTTTAGGTTAGTTACTACTTCCAACTACATGTGGCAAGAGCAAGTCATTAATGCATATTTTCCCTTAGGCAGATGGTGACGTGTAAAAGTGTTAAATCGTTGATACGAAACGGTAAATCTTTGCTGACAGACGTAGTCTAATTATTGGTCCAGTTACGATAATTCAGAAGCCATTAGGCAGTAAATTATTTGACGTGTTTGCGGAAAGACTCTTACACACGGAAAAAAGCAACTAACACTCTGAAGTGGGCACTTATTAAGGTATCTTTTATCACAGTTTCAGCGCTTATACTCCTAACAGTCTGTATATTCTGCTGAGAACGTACTGCTGTAATGACTGAATGATGGCGCAGTGGTTAGCACACTGGACTCCAACTTCGGAAGACGACGACTCAGACACATGTCCGGCCACCCTGATTCCTCTAAATCGGTCCGCCAAAGCCGGGGTGCTTTCTTTGAAAGGGAACGGTGGAATTAGTTCCCCATCCTTCCCTAATCCTAGCTTCTGCTCCGTCTCTAATGACCTCGTTGTCGACGGGACGTTAAACACTACTTTCCTCCTCCTCCTAGATTCGCGAGAATTCCATCACCCCTGGACACAAATGCAAATGATAGTCCTATATACAGAACATAGGTACTGTTATCTATCTATCAATCCAAATTTTCCTCCATAAACATGTGAAAATAGGTTCTGCGCGGATTTGACAACGAGAGAAACATGACACGAACAAAGGAGCAGGATGATAGGACATTAGTTTCACAGCAAGGAATAACTTCCACGGTAGTAGATGAAGCCACAGAGACTAAAAACTATAGGGACAAAAATTGGAATACATGCCTCGAATAATTTGGACGTTCCACGCAAATGCTACTGGGAAATAAAGGCGCTTGCACAATAGAGTAATTCTTTACTAGCAGCAACAGAATACTCAAAGAACTGATGACAAAAAGAATAAAAAGTAGAAAGAAAAATTTAAAAATATAGATAAACAACTTCTGTTGATCAACTGAAGTAATTCTTCTCCTTCACAATGTTTCTTCACAGTTACCTTTCTTATACCTTCCTTCTCCAGTCACAATATTTTCTACTGTTGTTGATGTTACCCTATGTTAGTCTGACCTGAAATTTTTATCTTCGTTCCATTTTATTTCGCAGGTCTCAATATGTATAGATTGAAACTTTGCATTTTTCTTTTCAGATTTCCAAGCTTCGGTACCTCATGCTACGTCAGGAGAGCGAATCTGCCTACACACTTACGAAGTGGGGAACGAATTCCTGACAAAAGCATTGCGTGAACTAATTATTTCCATGAAGGCAGTTGTGTGAGATACAATTTAGGAACTGACACCAAGGAGGGAGACGTTACGAGAATTTCCTAGAAAAGCCTAACAGTATGGTAGAAGCGCAGTTACATATAATGCAATATTGATAAAACAAATGAAGTATCGAAACCATTTTCCACCTCATATCAGTTTAAAGGTATATCCAAGGTAAAATTCGTGTACACAGCGCATTTTGGAGCGGAAATTGATTTGGGCATGATTAATTATTTCCACAAACCCATTTTGTTTCCCATATATGAGAAGGAACTGGAATGTGGGGGCTGCCGTTTGTTCAGTGATCAGAAGTGACTCACAGTCGTCGTGTCTCGCAGCTCTTGGCCGCACACAGGGAGACAGTCGGCCCACATTTGTTCTGTTGTTTGGGGTCACTCTCAAACAGACCAATGTTGTAGACAGCAGGCAAACCTCATTGCAATTGGCAAATTATGGCTCAAGCCAGTAGGTCATGAATTATTCAGTTTTATCTATCTTGGCAGACTTACTGAGTATGACATAATAATTCTTTTATCTGGATGTTGGAAGTTTCACATCACAGTTTTCGAAGGAATTTACTTTCTTCGCCTTGAGGATGGATCGTTCACGCTTATAAAATGACGGTAAATATTAATAAGGAATGAAATCTGACTGATAGATCCGTGGTCCTCATTCCCTCGTTTATGTATACCTAATCTGAACGGACTGTGTTGTTGAGGGTAAGCGTCTTTAAGTAGTTAGTTGGTTACGTTTTCCGTTGATCAATCCAGCAGTAACCGGTATGTTGTGGAACGTATCGAGTGCATAAGAAATGCACACATGAAGTAATTTTTACTAATACCTCATTCCCTAAACGGCACAAAATGCATAAATTGTACTTCTAGATATATTTATTCCTACTTAAGAATTCATCTGTTCTGTAAAAGGAGTTGTCAAGGAGATATGATTTCAATTTATTTTTGAAACTGTTACTGCTCTCTCTCAGACATTTTCTTTCATCTGGTAATTCATAGAAAAATTTTACAGCAGTATATTTTAACCCTCTCTGTGTCAAAGATGGGTTAAGTAGGGCATAATGTAAGTCTTTCTTTCTTCTGGTATTATAATCATGAATGTCACTGTTGTTTATAAACTAGCCCATGTTTTTGAGAGCAAATTTCATTATGGAGTAAATGTACTGTGAGGCTGTTGTAAGAACTCCTAACCTCTTAAACAGATGCCTACAAGACGTGCGACTATGAGTTCCACACATTAATCTAACCACTTTCGTTTGTGCAGAAAACCAGTTAATAAATTTCCCAAAGGCATTATTTGTATCATTTTATACTGGAGTCCTTTTATTAGATTAATAATTATGCTTGTGTCATCAGCAAACAGTGTCAGTTCTGCTTCTTGTTCCAGATAAATAGGGAGGTCATTCACATACATCAGAAACAGAAGGGGCGCATGATAGAACCCTATGGAACACCTAATGTAATTTCGCCCCAGTTATATGAACTGGCAAACGTCCTTAAATTACTTAACCATATGTAGTAATTTCACCCCAGTTATATGAACTGGCAAACCTCCTTAAATTACTTAACCATATGTAGAAATTTTATGCTTCCTGTCTGTAGATATGACTTAAACTACTTATGTGCTGTTCCATTTATACCCTAGAATTGCAATTTCTGCAACATAATGTCATGGTTCACACAATCAAATGCTTTGTATGAGCCACAGAAAATTCCTAATGGTGACATTTTACTGTTTAAAGGCTCTGTTATGTGGCAACGATATTGTATATAGCTGTCTCAGTGGAACAGCATTTTCGAAATCGGAACTGTGATTTACAAAGTATTTCATTAGTATTGTGATGGCTAACCACTCTTGAGTGTATTAATTTTCTCGATGGTTTGTGGAAACGCTTTTGGCAAGGATACCGGTCGGCAATTCTTGACCTCTGTGGTGTCTTTTTTTCTGTAAAGAGGCCTGAGAATGGCATATTGTAAACTGTCTGGAGAAATACATTTAGTTAGTGATACATTTCATATGTGAATCAGAACATCAGCTGTAACTGCTCCACGCTGTCTTGTTAGCTGTCATTTACTCCAAAGAATATTTATTTTTCAAATATTTAATGTTTTTACTTAGTTCACAAGAGGTTGTTAGGTGAAAATTAATCTGTCTAAGATTTCTCCAAATTGACTCTTTCTTGTACTCTATATACTCCTGTGGTAAGTTGGTACATGTACGTCCTTGGAGTTGCCGCTAACCATACATATGTTCTCCACTCTAGTTTCCCCTTGCCTTTTCATTGTAAGACAGATAGGTAAAATTTTTCTGTCTGTGATAAAAATAATTATCCTTTCATTAATATTTCTAAATATTAACACGTTAAGAAAAAATTAAAACCAAAATGTCCTGTAACGAAAAAAGCCTTTAATGAAGTGTGATGCACTCCAGTGTTAAAGTCGTGTTTTGACAACACATGGTGTCATGTTCATAGTAGAGGTGGAAGCTACTCGCAGAAAAGACAAATATAGTCACCTTCATGGGAAGTACAAAGGTCAAGTGCGTTTGCAGTATGACCTCAGCCCGTGGTCTGCGTGGGATACGTATGCTTTGCGTGGACGAATCACACATTTCAGCTTCCAGTTACAACGAACTTTTTACCAGTATTGTGAGATAGCTAACTGTATGCTTCATAGGTTACAAAGAAATTACGACGAAGTCAGTTGTTATACAGAGTGAAACCTACATGTAGATGAAGTAGGTGTCGTTAAATTAGACATTGATAAACGAGCTGTAAACATTTAGCATGTTATATTCTTGTTATATGGCAGATTGTCATGCTGGAAACCAATTTTCTCTATCAAGACATGTATTCACATATTAATTACTTCCGTGTAATTATTCGTCGACATTTTTAAAAGTTTATTATTCAGCGTCGTACATTACCGTAGTCGCAATACCTTCATTTGCATACCATTTCATCATCCGTGGAAATATTCTCAAGCGTAATTACCGTGAACAGTGCCCATTTTGCTAACCGTGGTAACTGTACCGATTTTATACGTTGTGGTAAGGATATGGAGAATAATACAGCATTAGGCAACGAACCATACTAGAGACTGCTATTTCACCGTGGATAACGTCACCGGATTTTCTTACAAAATTCGCCATCGGCAAAACAACCCGGACGTTACCTCTGTTTCTAAACCAATTTAATTTTTAGGGTCCGTTCACTTGTGAAATACTATAGCCATCCAGGATAAACACCTGGTGAGGGAATTACGGGACATTTCTCTGTCCTAAACTTGGATTCTAACAACGTGACGAAGATGTTCATTTCCCGACTAATGATGCACTTTGTGACTTTTATAACGGGAACTGAGACCATCGGAAGGTCAAACAGAAGGACTCGGTTCACCTCTTAAGGGAACTCATTTGCTTCGACAGGTACAAATTCGAAGTTTCAAAAAGGCCAAAAGTATTTGTGTGGTTCTTTTCAATGACTGTACAAAAGTTATTGTAAGTGTTATTAAAATATAGTTTTTTTTTATAAAAAGTGCCTTTACTTAATAAAGTGCAACGTAGCGGTGGCGTAATAAGGTGGACGTGCCGTGCCAGAATAGTGGGGCGAGCTTCACTCAGCATCAACAACAAGCCTACCATTGGTAGGAACACTAAGTGGCAAATTCTAACAGTCACACCTCTTTCACTGTGTTAAATCTTCACACAATTGTTATAAGATGAGATAGTAATGGAATAATTACGTAAATGAATACACGTATAGTTTTTTCTATCCTAGCCGCGCCAAGACGTTAATAGCGAGAATTATGACGCCAATAGATCAAAAATACATCGAGAACAGAATACAAGCCAGAACGTCAACGAAGCATGCAATCAAGAGAACAAGGAGATATTCTCCTACACGCACAAACGCTAAGACCGGATACCAGCAAGTCAGTCTGCTAAGACAGTAAACACACATCTGATTTGAATCGGATGTAGCCTTAACTTGGCATCTCGGAAACCAGAGTACGCACAGTACACACTTCGCGGGCGCCCCCTGTCGATGGGCGTCATAGCCAGCTTAATAGCTCTAAATTTCTTTGGTTCCGCCTCCACCGTTGCCACAGCATTATCAGCAGGCGCAAATCCTCTCTCCTGTAACGGAGACGTAAGAGCTTTTCATGTCCACGTCTTTAAAGTCTCGGGACGGGAAGAGAGAATCCAGCAGCCCTCCCAGCGGTTCAAAATACAACCTCATCATTTTCGACGGGATGTGGAGTCGATGTCGGAGGGAGTTGCCTAACCACAATTTGTTGTTCCCCCCACCCCCCACCCCGCACCACTGCCGTGATACTATGTAACTATTAGGGAGTGGAGGTGGTGAATCCTGCTGCCTCATACGCTGGGAGCAAACCCTGAGATCGCCGTACAGGGTGACGACCCCGGAGGTGGCTCTTGAGTAGTGCCTGACTCTGCTCCTGGTTTCTGTATCTTGTGCACGTAACGTCATTGGACGCCACCTCAAAACTTTGCTGAACCCTGCTCTAAACTGTCCGTCACCTCTTCTGCCTGTCCCGGTCGAGGCCCAAACTTGTGGACTCAGACAGAAGCACCCGTCGAAAATTGGGTATAAAACGAGACTTCTGGGAGAGGCGCTGGGGTGATCTAAGAACGCATGGGGCCGTCGTCCATGCAGGAGGTCCTCTGGACTACACACACTAACTGGGCGATGCGGTACGTGGCTCAGAACAGCAAAAGAGTCTCTTTTTCTGGGGTTGTTTACACTGTTTTCCTCTTTTGGGTCTTAAAAAAAAAGTTCGGACCATGCACTTCGCCTCTGAGTTGGAAGCTAGAAGGAAAGGAGCAGTTGTCAGGTGCTGGATACCCTTGCAGTGATAGACACCTGAAATTTCAACGCCATTATCACAGACTGCAAATCAGTCTTCGAAAAGTAATTTCGTATGTTAGGCATCTACTCGTAGAACACCACTTACAAGTTCTGAACTGCATCTAGTGTGTTTCTTTTCTTCAAAAATTAGTGACAAAGAACCAGTGATTAACGTCCACAAATATTTTATTAGCCGATCTATCTCAGACTACACTTGATTTGCTATTTATTGCAATGTTTCTATCACCGACAAACAAAATGAATTTGGCATCTGGTAATGTTATTGATGAAAGGTCATTGATGTAGACAAGAAAAAGTAAGGGCGAGTCGTCACACTTAATTAATTCCCAGTTGGATGATGCCTGATAGCTTAATGCATGTCTCTTTCCTAATAACACCCTTTGTTTCCGGCCAGAGATATAAGATTTGAACCATTTTCAGCATTTCCTGTTACTCCATAATATTGTAATTTATTTAAAAGGATATTGTGATTTACACAGTCTAATGCATTTCACGGATCACAAAATATACCAGTTGCCTGCAATTTTTTGTCTAATGAATTAAGCACATTCTCACTGAAAGTGTAGATAGACTTCTCAACATCAGAACCCTTTCGAAATCCGAACTGCGACTTTGACAATACCTTATTTGAGATAAGATGATTGTAAAACCGATTGCACATTAGTTTTCCTAAAATTATTAGAATGCTGTGTAATTGAATGGAAATTTGATGCTACTTCTTTACCTCCCTTCTTAAACAGTGGTTTAACTTCAGCATATTTCAACCATTCAGGATATATTCCACTAATAAAAGATTGGTTACACTGATAGCTCAATACGTTACTTAACTCAGAAACACATTCTTTAATTATCTTTGTTGATATTTCATCATACCCACTAGATATTTTTGATTTTAAAGATTTTATGATGGACATTATCTCTGCTGGGGTAGTGAGGGTCAAATTCATAATGGGAGTTACTTGAAATGTCTGGTCTAAGGTATTCCATAGCAGCATCTACAGAGCCTGACAACCCCATCTTTTCAGCAACAGTTATAAAATGTTTGTTAAAAAGTTCTGCAATAGTGTACAAATCTGTCACCAATGTATTGTTTCCTCTTAATGCTATTTGTCCCTCTTCATGACTGCTTCTACTGGTCTCCACCTTCACTATATATCTGATATTGACTTTATTTTGTTATCTTATATGACTATCTTTTTCTTGTAATATATGTTCGTATTACAGTCTCTAATATTTTGCAGTATTTCTTGTAATGTGCTATAGCATCAACATCAGAACTGTTTCGGATTGACAGATACAGTTTTCTTTTTGTTTTGAACAATCCATGGCTTCTTTGTAGAATTTGCTCTAGCTATCGTTAGTTTTGTGGGAAAACAGTGTTCACATAAGGTAAGCACTTTATTATCAAATGTCGTATATTTTTCATTCATGCAATGAGCACTGTAAACATCAGTCCTGTGAATATCTCTGAGGAGTGTCCTAAAATAGACAATTTTTTGCTTATTGATTAATCTCTTGAGCTCAGATTTAACAGATTTTATATCCTGTTCAGTGTTAACGTTAACAGAAGGAACTGCATGTCATGGTCTGAGAGGACATTGACTATTGGTTTCCTAATATAATTTTGTTCATTGTGCGTTTCTATAAAGATGTCATCAATGGCTGTATGTGATCAATTGGCTATCCTATTGGGGAACTTTACAGTGGGAATTAAGTTCAATAATAGTGTCACTTACTCAGATCCTGTGCAAACTTCTTCATCTCCCAGTACCTACTGCAAGGTACATCCTTCTGAATCTGCTTAGTGTATTCATTTCTTGGTCTCCCTCTACGAGTTTTACCGTCAACGCTGCCCTCCAATACTAATTTGGGGATCCCTTGATGCATCAGAACATGTCCTGCCAACCGATACCTTCTTCTAGTCACGTTGTGCCACAAACTTCTCTTCTCTCGAATCATATTCAACACCTCCTCATTACTATGTGGTCTACCCATCTAAGCTTTAGCATTCTTCTGTAGCACCACATTTAGAAAGCTTCAATTCTAATTCTTGTCCAAACTATTTATCGTCCATGTTTCACTTCCATACATGGCTACACTCCATACAAATACTTTCAGAAATGACTTCCTGACACTTAAATCTATACTCGATGTTAACAAACTCCTCTTCTTCAGAAACGCTTTCCTTGCCATTGCCAGCCTACATTTTATATCCTCTCTGCTTCGACCATCATCAGTTATTTTGCTCCCCAAATAGCAAAACTCCTTTACTACTTTAAGTGTCTCAATTCCTAATCTAATTCCCTCAGCATCAGCCGACTTAATTCGACTACATTCCATTATCCTCGTTTTGCTTTTGTTGATGGTTATCTTATATACTCCTTTCAAGACACTATCCATTCCGTTCAACTGCTCTTCCTGGTCCTTTGATGTCTCTGACAGAATTACGATGTCATCGGCGAACCTCAAAGTTTTTATTTCTTCTCCATGGACTTCTCCGTGAATTTTAATACCTACTCCGAAATTTTCTTTTGTTTCCTTCACTGCTTGCTCAATATACAGATTGAATAACATCGAGGAGAGACTACAGTCCTGTCTCACTCCCTTCCCAACCACTGCTTCCCTTTCATGTCCCTTGACTCTTATAATTTATAAAAGTGAGATGCTAACCTAAACCTTGTAACACTTAAAAGTTCTATACCAGTGGTCACATGATGTTCACAAAGGCAGATTATGTCAGCTGGGTTTGAGGACTCTAATTCGTCTTTACAGATAATTAATTCATTTATTTTACACTCCTGGAAATTGAAATAAGAACACCGTGAATTCATTGTCCCAGGAAGGGGAAACTTTATTGACACATTCCTGGGGTCAGATACATCACATGATCACACTGACAGAACCACAGGCACATAGACACAGGCAACAGAGCATGCACAATGTCGGCACTAGTACAGTGTATATCCACCTTTCGCAGCAATGCAGGCTGCTATTCTCCCATGGAGACGATCGTAGAGATGCTGGATGTAGTCCTGTGGAACGGCTTGCTATGCCATTTCCACCTGGCGCCTCAGTTGGACCAGCGTTCGTGCTGGACGTGCAGACCGCGTGAGACGACGCTTCATCCAGTCCCAAACATGCTCAATGGGGGACAGATCCGGAGATCTTGCTGGCCAGGGTAGTTGACTTACACCTTCTAGAGCACGTTGGGTGGCACGGGATACATGCGGACGTGCATTGTCCTGTTGGAACAGCAAGTTCCCTTGCCGGTCTAGGAATGATGGAACGATGGGTTCGATGACGGTTTGGATGTACCGTGCACTATTCAGTGTCACCTCGACGATCACCAGAGGTGTACGGCCAGTGTAGGAGATCGCTCCCCACACCATGATGCCGGGTGTTGGCCCTGTGTGCCTCAGTCGTATGCAATCCTGATTGGGGCGCTCACCTGCACGGCGCCAAACACGCATAAGACCATCATTGGCACCAAGGCAGAAGCGACTCTCGTCGCTGAAGACGACACGTCTCCATTCGTCCCTCCATTCACGCCTGTCGCGACACCACTGGAGGCGGGCTGCACGATGTTGGGGCTTGAGCGGAAGACGGCCTAACGGTGTGCGGGACCGTAGCCCAGCTTCATGGAGACGGTTGCAAATGGTCCTCGCCGATACCCCAGGAGCAACAGTGTCCCTAATTTGCTGGGAAGTGGCGGTGCGGTCCCCTACAGCACTGCGTAGGATCCTACGGTCTTGGCGTGCATCGCTGCGGTCCAGTCCCAGGTCGACGGGCACGTGCACCTTCCGCCGACCACTGGCGACAACAGCGATGTACTGTGGAGACCTCACGCCCCACGTGTTGAGCAATTTGGCAGTACGTCCACCCGGCCTCCAGTATGCCCACTATACGCCCTCGCTCAAAGTCCGTCAACTGCACATACGGTTCACGTCCACGCTGTCGCGGCATGCTACCAGTGTTAAAGACTGCGATGGAGCTCCGTATGCCACGGCAAACTGGCTGACACTGACGGCGGCGGTGCACAAATGCTGCGCAGCTAGCGCCATTCGACGGCCAACACCGCGGTTCCTGGTGTGTCCGCTGTGCCGTGCGTGTGATCATTGCTTGTACAGCCCTCTCGCAGTGTCCGGAGCAAGTATGGTGGGTCTGACACACCGGTGTCAATGTGTTCTTTTTTCCATTTCCAGGTGTGTATTTTTCATTCTTCGAATATTTTGATGCAATAAAGGTAGCTGACATTTCACATTGACTGAGTTAAAATCGGGTGGAGTCAAAATATCTGCTGATTGTTCAAAATTCTTAAGCAACAGCTGTTTATGCTGATATAATAAGCTATAATTAGGTTTTTTGGTTTCTTTCTCAAACTGAAGGTTTGTCTCTTTCCTAACCTCTCTTAAAATTTCGTTCCTTTCTATCCTCCATACGCTGAAAAATGGTCTTTTCTGAACCCTATAACCACTGGTATTTTATCGCTCACGACAGCGCCTCTCCCCTTTAACTTTCTTGCTATTTTCCCAGCCAGTTCACCCTTAACTCTCCTGAAGAGCTGAAGACCATGCCTAGTATAATCCCATCTATTGAGAGAATCAACAGGAACCAAACCAATGTGTGACCCTGCACCTAACATAAGAAGCCGTTCCAACTCCAAATTAACTCTCTTGACAGAAGAGTTCAAATGAGGTCGGTCATGGCACCCAAGAACAGAAACAAACTCAACAGTACTATGCTTCGACGCTGATGTAATCTTTGCCAGGTTACGCTCTATACTGTACCCAAAATCTCTGTCAATAATATTACCTTGCCCACCCACCATAATCACGGTGTCTTCCTTAGTGAAATCTTTGCAAAATGATCCTAAATCCTCTGTCACCTGCTCCAGACCAGCAATAGGTTTAAAAAAAAATGGGACCTATTCTGAGGACAGCACACAACACCCAGCCATCACGAGGCAGAGAAAATCATTGACCCCGCCGGGAATATAACCCAGGAACCCGGGCGCTGGAAGCGAGAACGCTACCGCACGACCACGAGATGCGGGTCCACCTCTGTCATTTGTATTGTCAAACCATTCCAGTATCCCACGAATATTAGATTATTGTCTCACTGTACGCAATTAATTGACCGTTCAGTGCATTCAACTGCTTTCTCTTGCCCATCATCCTCCGCTTGTAACGCCAGCGTGTACACATGAATTATTCTTGTTTCCGTTGGCCAACTGTCGAGCAGGAATTGTTCTCAGTCACACACTCTCTGCCCTACTTTTCAGACGATAAGAAATCTTAATGCCGTTACACCATTTTCTGCTGTTTCGATATCATCCTATATTAAATATATCCTTAAACCCGCATCCACTTTCGGTTCAATTTGGCTGCACCCCACTATATCTAGAACGAGCCTTTGCATTTCCCTCTTCAGATTTTCTGCTTCCCTACATCCCAACATCAGACCTCTTAATGTGAACGCTCCGACTCATATAATGTTATCCTTTTACTGAATATTGAATATTTTTCTGATTCTTATTTCCCCCTTGACAGTGCCTCCCAGAGATCTGAAAGGCTTACTATCCAAACAATCCATATCTTTTTACACTGGAAAAATAGTCTTGAAACTTTATAATTAGAGGCCACATTTACTGTGGTTACACATTATGCTTCTTTGATGTAGTGGTTTCCACTGCATTCTGCAGTTTTATCCGGCTGATGATTAGTGGTTCTTCAGCTGTTTAGAGGCAGCTTCTCGTTCTAAAAGCAAGGAAGTGCCCTAAGGCTCGACCATAATCTCCGTCCTCTATGACAAGACTGTTGGCAGAAGGATGGTGAATTCCCATATGAAAAGTCTTTGAAACTTTTGCTCATGAAATTTATGGAAAATTCAAGTAAAGTTAGGATCGATCTCGGGGCCCAGAACCTTTTGATTAGTTCTCGAAAACTGCTACTTCTAGACAAGGGTCACCCAAAGAAGACTAGAGAGGGCAAAAGTGTGACAGAAGATGCAGGTTACAATTTATGGTTTGCAAAACAATGCGCTACAAGCTGTACTTCGTAATGCTTCCTGAGAGGTTGTCAGATTCTCAGGAAGCTGATGTCGTAGAAGACTCGTTCATGAAAATGGTAGCGGTGCGGATGAATGTTTGTACCCGCAAGTATGACAATGGCGTCTATGAAACGACGGTGTGGAAACCGAGTCGGCGCAAGCATTGAGTGCTGCAACGTTTGCCCTAATCTGTAACTGCTGCTACTAGTGAAAACAGGGGAGCGTACGTAGGAAAAACTGTTGAAGTTCTCACCGATATTGTAAAGTCCACTACATGTGTTTGTGAACTGTGTGGTTTCTTCTTATTAACTTTCTATTTACACTAATGCGATGTAGCACTGGATGTGCATTTAACGCCGCGAAACGCGGACAAAGTGATGGTTGGGGATTGGCTGATCGCTTTTCAAACCACTGCCTCTGCCCCACGAAGCAGACAGAAATTTTATCAGTGAGATAACTTTTCCAAGTACTGTTTCGGTCGCTGAGGAACAATACATGCTATTTATCGATGGTTCGAAAGAATGACTTCTTCCAGTTTAGCTGATTTTCCTTCTCAGAGTAGCAGTTGACGGAGGACTCAGGCTATATATTACTGTGTTGACGTAGCACGATGTGTCGACAAGGACTTATTATGCTACCCAACCTGTATGTGTCGCATGCTTGCTTTAAGGTGACACCTCGGTTAGAAAACATACCAAGTTACGTTCCCTGAAAACTTCAAACTCCTGGCGCGCTCTTCTAGTAGAAGGTAGCAGATTTTTATTCTATTAGTGGCGTATTAAATTAGATTCGTGCTCTCTCGTAAAATGATTTTACCTTTCCTGTCTGACTTTGTTACAAGTTTGCAACATTTCGTCACAACTTGATTTCATTGACGAGAGACTTCGCTGATACGATTATGATGCGTGTCGTCCTTCTCGTACTTAATCAATATTTTCAACGCGACGATAAAGACGAAGACTGTCAAGTGAAGAGAAAAAGTCCTCTTGGGAAGTGAAAATCAGAGAACAGATCGGCTTTGTTCATAATCAGCTGTGGGAAAAAGACGTTGGAGACGTTAACACGAGCATTCATATCATATACAATGGATACAATAGGTGTCCCAAAGGAATGCACTTACTTTACACACGATGTTTCCTTTAATAGAATAATTAAAATTAAGTTCTGATGAGAGAAATTTAGTAACAAAGGTTTTTGCAAATAGGAGAGCATCACATAACAAGCATCAAATAGGAAATCATCAAATAACACTAGCATATGTAAAGCATCAAATAACACTAAACGATCAAGTTTTGTGTTATAAAATCACATACATAATATCATCTAATGTGTCTATTGCACAGAGCATAATACATTTAATATTCAAACGTTAGCAATTCCAAGAGGTGGTAAAGGTTCTTTGCTGTTTTTGAATTTTGCTGTTGGTGACCAGATGAAAACTGCATTACTAGAATTAATACTAATGAAAATCTATATAGTCTTCGAGTGGTAATAGTAGCACTAATGTATCTCATAACTGTTATCTTAGCTAGGGGACGTACTGATACTGAAATTAAGAAAATCACATCATAAGATAAACAAATTAAAATAATCAATAGAATTCAACAGATCTTCTTTACTTAGAGTTGTATAGTCATTTTCTCTACAATAATTTTCTATATGATGATAACTCAATCCATACTTTCATTTAGGATTTTAAATAACTTTAATCTGTTGTTCTTTTTGTTTTCATTGTATTATATAGAATGAAATTTGATTTTTATTTTCATTACAACGTTTATGTTTAAATATTCCTCGTTAGATTTTAGGTATGATGGTTCTCATTCATAAAGAATAAAATTTATTATATTTCATTATTTTTAAATGAGAAAATGAGGATTTCGTTTCTCCAAAACAGGAGAATAAGATTTTCTGGATGGGGAAAACAGAAAAATTAGATTCTTCCTTTGCAGCCTGGAACGTTACTCGAAAATGGTCGGTGGCCCAGAAACCCCACAAACATATAACTTGTGCATTTCGGTATCTCACGCGTTTGGCACCTCACTATACTTCTATATATGTACTATAACCTGTGCAACTTCCTAGAAGACAGTAGCATAGTGTGCCAATCCAAAATAAATATCGCACTTTATTCAAACACACGCAACTATGACTCCTAGGAAACGTGCAGATGGCCCTAACATTTGTAATTAGGCATGGCAGTTTCCTTGAAGAGACCAATACAGAGGACATGCACCACAAGGGGCTGTCATTGTCAGTGAAGTCCAGGGAACAACTCCACGGGTGTCAAGATAACAGCGGCCGGCCTGTCCTCCACGCATTCGACGCTGCTATCTGCGTGCTGTCAGCAGCGTACAGCCCATCGACTTCCCAGGCGCCCACAGCAAGGTATGGTGCAAGACTCGCAACGGTCGCCTCTTGTGGACAGGGAGACGCAATGTACAGATCCGACTTACTCACAACTGACGCCAAAATGACATTTATCCGTCCTACAGCTCATCTTTCTCCCGTGGTTAAGTGGACCTGTGGAAATAGCCGAAAACACAGCTAAATATTTTAGATGTTTCATTCTCTGCATTGAAATGTACTACAGACCTCACCGACGTCTCACTGGAAACCACAACGGCGTGTGGGAAACGTTGCTGTAGACCACGCGTCCAGCCTCTGCACAGCTGCGCCCTCACACAGGTCAATGTAGGGTCGAGCATGCAATAGCTCTGCCCCAGTACATGGCATCAGCGACAGCAGTCAACATCATCACGTACGAGAGTAACAGATAAGGTTTCTGAGGAAATGTACTTCCGTAAAGTTTCATTTTGTAGAGCAAGAGAACAATCCGTTAATTTGTGCATCAAGCGATTCTTTCGAAGTCAGTGGCAACTACAAATCATCAAGCAAGCCTATGGCAAAGTTAAGTAATTCTTTTATTCATTTCTGTAATACTTAATGCGTTAGAGTTTGAAGAGGTATCAAGGAACACATAGTTATGGTTGGAAGAAAGTAATTTCGTCATGTTACGACAAATTCGAAATACACTGCTGGCCATCAAAATCACATTATCATTGAAGCGGCATACTGCTAAATTTATTTATTCATATATTAAATTGTAAACTGTTAGCATTGTGTTCATTCTTAGTCAAATTATTACTATCAACACTAAACGACATTTTTGGCACAGACAGCCAATTAATGATACACAATGCACTACTGCATCCAACTCATTACCACTTCTCATCTCTAGATCTATTGCTACTATTAATGACTATTATTTCTTAGAAATGGCCATGTTTTCTTATTAAATTCGGAATATTTATGAGTACACCTATAGAAAATTGCCATATTTAAGATACAGATTACAATTTACAAATATTGACTTATGAACATTTTATTTGACACTACCTAATAGTTTATGAAGAATAAGCTGAGACAGCGCACACTTACTTCCCACAAGGGTAATATAAAGGCATATAGTGGTCAAATTTCCCTTCAGCGAGTTCATCATGCCCTATAGTATAGACAAAACATATACAACGAGCGTATCTGACTGGTAATTGTGGCCTCAATACTTTTCAACACTATGATTCAAATTATGGACTAATAGAATAACCACTGAATGGTTCTTGAGATACCGCTACCTTGCAGGAAGAGCTCAACGCAAACCTAACCTTCAAAAAACCTGAAAGACTGATGAAGAGACACTATAATAATAACAGTTTTTTCTCAATAAGTAAGTGTCGACTGCGCAACTAACTAGTAGTGAAAATACCTGTCGGCTGAAGGCAAATGATAATGCCAAAATATCTACTGCAGTTAAAATTTGCGAAGCCACAGAGAATAAGGCCACATGGCGTACTAAATAGAAACCTTAAATTTCAGCGATCAATTTAATGACGACAGTAAACGTGTATATATTCATTCAGTTCAAATTACTGATTATTTCAACTTGAAACATAGTTCATAATACATGAGAGAAGACAGTTACTTCTACGTGAACCATATGGCATTCTACGCAAATACTTAGCAAACAATTTACCCACAAAGAACTCAAGCGAACTAAAAAAATATCAAGAAGCCGTTAGTACGAGCCACGACACAGGCTAAGCATGCGTTGGAAAACGGTCAACACATAAAATTTGACGATAGCTCGATACGACAGAGGTTGGTCATGAGTTAGAAAACGGCCATTACATAAAATTAGACGATACCTTTGTCGTGGCTCGCACTAACGGCTTCTGGGACAGTTTAATAAAGGAAGATATTAAAATAAAAATTACCGCAAACACCCTGAATAAAGACGGCGGCTTACAGCTCAGCGCTTCGTGGGATCAAGCGATCGCGCGGCTAAAGAGGGCACATCGAACGCCGACTCAAAACATGCCCATATATGGCAATGTCACGGGCACCAGTGACGTCACAGCCGGCAGCTAGCGTATATAAGGGCGCACCAACAGTCCACTGGCAGTCATAACACTTGACAATGGCCAAGGACTGCTTGGCCGAAAGCTCTTGTAGTTTTAAGCAATTGACGCGGTTGGAAACCCGAGAACATTTTATTCAATGTTATCGCCGCGAGACTCTGCATTCCTACACCAAGTAGTGGCTTCAGGATGATGGCGATAAAATAACACATCATTATGCATTAATTATCGGTTGTCAGAGGATGGTCTGGTTGGTTTGTGAGTAAAACTCTTACCTAATTCCAGTGAGGATCAGATTTCTGCAACGTTGACATATTTCTACATATTAATATAATGGTGATAGAGCTTACCCTGCATAAGAAGTATAAAATCAATAATTTTCACATGTTCTTGTTTTGCATTCTTTACAACTTGAAACAAACAATAGCCTAATCCATAGGATGAGGCGTCACATGTCATACAAAAATCCAAGTTAAAATCAGAATTATCCAAAATGTTTGCGTTAAGCATAGCATGCTTAATACTATGAAAGTCTTTCTGATACTCGTCAGACCATATCCTTATCTGACCCTTTTTGAGAAGATCCCATGGATGTTTGCTTTTTAAAAATTTATGTGGTAAAAATAGTCGAAAGAAAGAAGGAAGTCCAAGGAAAGATTTCAATTGCTTTCTAGTCGGTGGACTAGGAAAATTCCTGATTGCGTCTAACTTAACTGGGTCAGGTCGTATACATTCACCATTAATAGTACGTCCAATATACTTAATTTAACTGCAAGCATGTTTCGGCTTTTTGAGATTAACTGTCACTCCAGGTTGTGCCAATTTATGCAGAATCTTTTGAAAAGTATCAGTGTGTTCAGACCAAGTCTTACTAACTATGAGCAGGCCATCCATGTAGTGAGTAACTGATTCAACCAATTCATCACCAAGTACAGTATCCGATGCGGTGATAAACATGCCTGAACTGACGCTCAGACAGAAGGGAAGGACACAAAACTGACAGGATCGTTCCCCTGAATATAAATGCATTGTAGTTTCTACAATCTGTCATGATTGCGATTTGTTAGAACGAATTGATCAGATCTGTCGTAGAAAAATACTTACAATCTAAAAATTTCTGCAGTTGCTCCTCTAAATTATCAGCTTTCGAGGGAATAGCCGAAATAATCTGATTAATTGCACTAGCATACAAAACAACTATGGTATTCCCATTTGGTTTCTTTACAACAGGTAAAGAGCTGCAGTAAGGTGACGTGGAACGTTCGATGATTTTCCACTCTAAAATTTGTTTCAACTCGTGCCACACACCATGTCGTTGTGATAGTGGCACATTATAGTTTTTGTGGAAGAAAATCTGGAGACGCTTAATTTCATTTTATACACATATGTATTGACCACACCAGGTAGTTTGCTAAATACCTGTATATATCTGGACAAAACATCATCAAGTTCATTACGTTCATCATTTGTGACAGCTGTGGTTTCTGAGAAATTATACTAATTAAAGGTTTCAAGTCCTCAAACTCGGCATGACGTGTCTGTGTCTCTGTGTCAACATCATCAGTGTCCTGTATTATCTGAATCTTGTTCCCTGTTCAATATTTATCGTGCCTCAGAGTCCTCGTATCCAGGTCAATTGAGATTTCACTGCCCTTATCTCTAAATACACATTTACGTTGGGAGAAGTCAATAGTGCTGTCCTTCTGTCACAATACATTTAAACCTAAAGTCCAATAATTAGTGACCAGGTTTTGGACGACGAGGAGTGCCCGTCGAACGAATCCATTGCCAATCTTGTCTGTCACAAATACCTGTTTCTTAACCCTAGAAGACTTATTGCCTACGGCAGTTCAAATTTTACAGTTCTGAACTCACACATTTTCTTGTAAAAATCATAGGACAAGACGCTAACAGCAGCACCTGTGTCCAGAATAATAGTAGTCATACCACCTACAACACCAGTAGTTGAAGCCAAAACAGTTTCATTGGTCGATGAACGACATTGTGTGTTCTCTTGCAATACTTCATCAGACAAATTTTTTTCATGATTATATCTTACGAATAGTAATGGTAGCTGTATACAACTGTCAGGTACATGATCATTGTGCCATTGCACAGTGGGTGTGTCAAACATTAAATTTAAAGTGAAGTCGCACGGAAAACCTTCCATAGCCACGTCCTGGGTCACATTAGTGACTGTTTCCAGTTTGACGTAGTCACATCTGTAGTGGGTGCAGGCACAGACGGAGATGGACTATCACTAGTTACTTCGATAACCCAGAATGAGATTTTCACTCTGCAGCGGAGTGTGCGCTGATATGAAACTTCCTGGCAGATTAAAACTGTGTGCCCGACCGAGACTCGAACTCGGGACCTTTGCCTTTCTCGGACAAGTGCTCTACCATCTGAGCTACCGAAGCATGACTCATGCCCGGTACTCACAGCTGGCAGGAGTAAAGCGGTGAGTACCGAGCCTGAGTCGTGCTTCGGTAGCTCAGATGGTAGAGCACTTGCCCGCGAAAGGCAAAGGTCCCGAGTTCGAGTCTCGGTCGGGCACACAGTTTTAATCTGCCAGGAAATACTTCGATAATAGTTATATTTGTGTATTGTTTATTCCTGTGTCAGAATTGTGGTGGTCATTACCTTTTCATGTTTTCACTCACCTGCGGGTTCGTAGATGCATTCCAGTTTTCATTTTGTATTTGCGGCTGCGGCAATTGCCACTGGCCTGTATTATTGGTTTGCTGCGGTGGTGCCGTGTGCTGTGTCAAAACGCACGGGTTACGTTCGCTCTCACTAGTGCTGAGCATCCTACGCGATAACTTAATAATAACACCTGGTGCTTACTGTAAACGTACGTGTACGATATATTAAGAAACAAAATATGTTGTAAATGAGCCGCGAACGTCGACGAAAAAACAGGTGCGGAGCGCGCGCGTCTTAAGCGATGTAACAACTCGCCATAGCTGGCTCCAGAGATGATGCCTGGGCGACGCGCAGCAGCCGGCCGCTGTCGTACCGAACCGACATCAGTAACTAATAATTAATTAATAGTCAAAAGGTAGCGTAGCGCTGCGTGTTTGCTCGTTTTAAATGGTTCCTATGGTATAACATAAAGAGTTAGTTAGTTCCGATGTACACCGCTCACCGACTAAGTGGATACATCGGTGTGCGTCTAGGTCCGATAGTAGAGCGACCCACTGCGTGGTGTAGTCAGGCACCGAAGCTGGCGGTTAAGGCTTGGGAGAGGGAAAGAAGTTTGGATTGGCAGTACGAGTACTTTTGTTTGGGTACACTTCGCGAAGGCAGTGTGGCTATTTAGTCGGTTTGGCCCCTGCTCATATACGTGGCTGTGAGGGTTGTTTCCGCCCAAAGCTGAGAAAAGGAATATACAGAGATTCTGTGGGATTTTCTGAATAGTCGCTGGTGATACACTCGTTTTGGCCAATTTAGGTGCACGAGCTATCAATTGATTGTCGTGTTGTGGGCAGCTCGGTGGTGAAGTTTTCTGTGGTAAATCCAGCGTGAACCTGGTTAGAGAGAGAAGTAGATTTTAGGTGCTGAGTTTTTGGGAATCGATGGAACCGATATCCTGTTTGTGTTGTACGATTAGTGGTCGCGGCTCGCCCGGAGGTAATTGGGCTGTTGGGTTGTTAGTCGATGTGTCGAAGTGGTTTGGTTGTGGTTGGTGTGTGTGTGTGTGTGTGTGTGTGTGTGTGTGTGTGTGTGTAGACAAGGGAAAGCCTCGAACACATGTTCGTAGTTGCTGTTTAAATACCTCTATCTTGCAGTGGACCGAGAATTGGGTCGAATAAATACGAACTGTTTCACTACATTGTGATAGAGTGCTCCAGTGGTTGAGTGGATAAGCGACGAGAAAGTAAAGGAACCATTTTACAAGCAGCACGCAGCTAAACAAAACCTTCATTAGCGAAAGTTTCCAGTGGCCGAATTCAAGTAAGGAACTTGTCAACGCCTGAAGAGGTTCATAATTGTTTTAAAAGGTTAGATTTAAAGTGGCGATGGCACTTAGGGTTTTTGTTTAATTTTTTTATTACTGAATTTCCGTGTTGTGCGGTGTAATCTTTAATGACAATCGCTAACTTACGTGAATGAAATTGTATTGAAATACCTAGAGAAAATAAATTCCAGTTTTCTTGGGTTAACATCAACCTTACGTGTATTTAATCAGTATCTGGTGTGTGTATATATATATTACGGCAAAAAAGGGTGATTTACAGAGATCTTAATACCGCGTGGCAGGACACAGGTATACGCTGGTATTTGTTAACTTTGCCTAATGAAAAGTTCTTTGATTGAGTGGAAGCACGATAAACCTACATAGGGTATATATTCTAGAAATTTAAAACGATTTCATTGATGGAAAGAGTGTCTATGTAAATGTAAGTAGAATTGAATTTCTTGTAATTTATTACGGAAAGGTCAACGATTACACCATGGACAAAGATTATTAAATCTATGAAGTACGTGACGTCTTATTATTTACATAGCAACGTTGGGCTAAGTGGAAAGAGATTTAGTGGTAGCATAAGCTATTTCACTTCTTATCGATATCGGTGGAAGCGTCTTAATAGAAGCTGGTCATACCACGACGGTATGTGGAATAGGAATTCTGTAAGTAATTAAAAAGTTACGGGTCTTTCCCAGAGATAATGTACTGCATTTGTGAGAATTCCGTTGTGTGGGAGAACAATTTCGAGCTAGTCGGGGCATTTATCTGGACATAATGTAAACAGGTACTGTATTTAAAGAGATTGGATGCTTGGATTCGACCAGTAGCTTAGATAACGAGAGTTGTTATCTAAATCGGCCTATCTCGTAATTACTGCTTGATATTGGTGATCATTGTCATTATAATGTTTGGGTGTGTCTATTCGTAGTGTAACCGTGTCATGGTTCGATCACGACGTTGTGGAAAGTAAGGGTGCTGTCTTTTATTATTCGATATTCGAGACGGCTGCATAGTCAGTGGTTAAGGTTGCCGCAGTAGTAATTATATTAAGGGGGATCTGTCTTCAGTTTGTTCCTTGAGAGTGCGATTACGGTACGAGCTAGACTTCGAGTAGTTGCTAGGCGCTCCAATACGACTGGAATCTTCTAAAATCAGACAGCGATCAACAGTCATAACATCGTCTGTGAAATTAAAAACTGTACCTAATTGAAGTTGCAGTGGTCGATTGGTTCGCCCAAGTATTTTGCGCGGCAGGAAGCCATACATTAATGGCATAGCGACGTTGGTACAGTACTGTCCATTGTCATTGTATGTTCGATCTTAGGTACCGCCAGTCGGCGCGTTACAGTTGTATTGTTTTAATACTGGGCAGCGTATTTGCCATTACATCAGCTCTGTTGCTGGTTTGGTGGGGACTGATAGTTGCTTTTGTTTCTTTTAAAACTTTTGTTAGCATTTTGATAATTATTATTATCTATGTTGTTGTTGTTGTTGCTGTTGCGCTGTCTCTTATTTGGATTGCCGCCAGTAGAAAAAGAAGTTTGTGCTGTGTTGAGCCGGTTGGCTCTGTTGTGTATATACATTTGCCATTTGAAGCGGTTCATTGTGTTTGCTTGCGTATCCGACAGCAGCCGGCGCACCGATATTGGGTTGGCTACCCTGCGTATTTTGCTTGGCGCTGGTGTAAACATTGTAGCAATTGTTTTGCCGTACGAAACGCTGGTCCTCGTAAAGCATATCAACAGAATCGAGCACTGTGAGAGAATACTCTGCGTCGTTGTCTGGGATGTGCTGAAGTTTTCCTTTGATATTGAACGGCAGTCTTGCCTTCAATGCGCGTAGGATGTGGCGCGTTGCTACCGGCTCGTCAAGGAAGTGTCCCATATTTAAATATTTTTCAACATACCGGCGCAAATTGCCGTGCTTAGGATTGAACAGTTCAGGATCCACAATCTGCCTACGAAGCCGTTCCTGTACAGACTGTAACCAAAATTTAAATATAAAGGCTCTCTCAAATTTTTCGTACGTAGCGCTGGTCGGCTTCATTATACGCCCATATAGCTGCGTCGCCTTGGATATAACCGACTACATGAGGTATCCTCTTACGGTCACTCCACGTGCGAGGAAATGCGCTTCTGAAGGTTTTAAGAAAGATGACAGGATGTACAGTGCTTCTTTCAGGTATAAATGGCTGAAATTGTCTGTGGTATATGAGGTTCTCCTCTTCCTTGGCATTATAGTAGTGCATAGTTTCAGAATGTCTACTTTAAGGTTCAACTGGCGAATTGCACTGAAAATATTGTTGATAATTATCACGACCGCACTGCAGTGTGCCATGTCGTGGTGCGTTCTGTTGTTGTTGTGAGTACCTAGTGTGCGGTGTGTAGGCGTCGTGAATGTACTTTTATTTATTGCCAAAGTGTGTATTTTGGTTGCTATTGCACATTGGTTGTACGTAATTGTCAAACAGTTTCGACTGCGTAGCGGCAGATTGTGCTGCTTGACTGATTACGTGTTTGTTGTTATTTACAGATTCCGCGACATTTTCTGGGACAACAGCAAGCAGTTTTTCTTCTAAGCACTCGTCAAAATATTTGTCTTTTCTCTGTAACCAACTGTGAAATTCGCTATTGATGCATGAGAAATGATTCTCAGTGCGTAGTCTTAATATTAAGGAAGCTGGTAGTTAATTGTGTCAACCTCGTTTTCGACATCGGCAATACGCATTTTACAGTACTAGCCGTTAAAATTGCTACACCACGAAGATGACTTGTTACAGGCGCGAAATTTAACCAACAGGAAGAAGATGCTGTCATATGCAAATGATTAGCTTTTCAGAGCATTCACACAAGGTGGGCACCGGTGGCGAGACCTACAACGTGCTGACATGAGGAAAGTTTCCAACCGATTTCTCATACAAACAGCAGTTGACCGGCGTTGTCTGGTGAAACGTTATTGTGATGCCTCAGTGTAAGGAGGAAAAATGCGTACCGTCACGTTTTCGACTTTGATCAATTTTGATAAAGGTCGGCTTGTAGCCTATCGCGGTTGTGGTTCTCGTGTCGCGACGTTGCTGCTCGCGTTGGTCGAGATCCAATGACTGTTAGCAGAATATGAAATCGCTGGGTTCAGGAGGGCAATACGGAACGCCATGCTGGATCCCAACGGCCTCGTATCACTAGCAGTCGAGATGACAGGCATCTTATACGCATGGCTGTAACGGATCCTGGAGCCACGTCTCGATCCCTGAGTCAGCAGATGGGGACGTTTGCAAGACAAAAACCATCTGCACGAACAGTTCGACGACGTTTGCAGCAACATAGACTATCAGCTCGGAGACCATGGCTGCGGTTACCCTTGACGCTGCATCAGACAGCAGCGCCTGCGATGGTGTACTCAACGACGAACCTGGGTGCTCGAATGGCAAAACATTATTTTTTTCGGATGAATCCAGGTTTTGTTAACAGCATCATGATGGTCGCATCCGCGTTTGGTGACATCGCAGTGAACGCACATTGTAAGCGTGTATTCGTCATTGCCATACTGGCGTATCTCCCGGCGTGATGGTATGGGGTGCCATTTTTTGTTCTCATTGACGGCACTGTGATCAGTGGAGGTTACATTTCAGATGTGTTACGATCCGTGGCTCTACCCTTCATTCGATCCCTGCGAAACTCTACATTTCAGCAGGGTAATGCACGACCGCATGTTGCAGGTCCTGTACGGGCCTTTCAGGATACAGAAAATGTTCCACTGTTGCCCTGGCCAGCACATTCTCCAGATCTTTCACCAATTGTAAACGTCTGGTCAATGGTGGCCGAGCAACTGGCTCGTCACAATACGCCAGTCACTGCTCATCATGAACTGTGGCATCGTGTTGAAGCTGCATGGGCAGCTGTACCTGTACACGCCATCCAAGCTGTATTTGACTCAATGCCCAGACATATCAAGGCCGTTATTAAGGGCAGAGTTGGTTGTTCTGGGTACTGACTTCTCAGGATCTATGCACTCAAATTGCGTGAAAATGTAATCACATGTCAGTTCTAGTATAATATATTTGTTCAATGAATACCCGTTTATCATCAGCATTTCTTCTTGGTGTAGCAATTTTAATGACCAGTTGTGTATATCATCATGCACTGCCGGATAATATTTAATATGAGTAACTAGGGAGTCGCATGTTTTGCTGAGAGTGTTTACTTGTGCCTGTGTAGCTGTCACATCTTTATTTGTTTATCCTTGTAATGAAACTCTGAAAATTTCACGTTGCACTTGTCTAGTCTGTCGATTATTTATTACCTCAACACGGCTATACAAAGTGTCGTTTGTTGTTTTAAGTGCAGCTAAATCTGATTTAATTTCATCATGAAGTGTTTCTGTCTCGTCATGCGCTGTTTACAAAGTGGCGCGTATAGACGTCATCTGTTGGTCGGTACATGCGTCAACGTCATGTTTATGTTATGTCATTTGATTCTGAATTAATTCCATCTGATTTTTGTTGTCAGTCGTCATGCGTTTTTGTTTGTTCATCTGTTTCATACTAGCATCGAACATACTGGCAATACTATTAATGTGCAACTGTTCCGCCCCCGCCACGTCGTTATACATGACGTTACACATGACGTCAGACATCAAAATGAGTTCGGAACTAGATTTACGATTATTTCTTGTGGATGGTCTATTTTCTAAATTTACATCATCAGAATAGTCAATAATATGTCGGTCGTTGGTATTCGAATCAACCGTAACTCATTTTCATTATTTAATGGTATGTCGGTGTCGGATTAGTCTGTGTTTGCCGTCTCTGGTTCTCAGTATTTGCTAATTGTTTTCTGGTGAATACCATGCCACACGTTATGTATGACACAATAAAAATTTAATCGTATTTGTGTAATCAGAATAAATGTAAAAATTTAATCTCGCTGTGCGACAATGTCTGAACAGGAAAATTACTATCGTGATGGAATTTTGAACACTAATGTCTGCATGCCATATTACGTCGCGCAGAACTAAAGTCGGCCACATTGTGAACTGATGAAACTATATTAAAGCACAGTATGAAAAATGAAAGTTATGTTCGAAACCACCGCGATGTAGCTTAAAATCACTGCTACGGAAACGGAAAATTGTGATACTTCTACCCACGAAAGTTACGACAGTATGGAGTGCTTGGGCAATTTTGCTGATGTAAAGATGCGGTGCCTTAACTTGTATCTGCGATTGCAGCGTAGTTTCAGGTGTCGGCATACAATTCGTCTCACTTCCATGTATTCCGGTCTCGTAACCAGTTTGTAGATTCCTATAAAAATGTAACAAAAGGAAAACTATTCGTCCACAAACGAAGTCGCCAATTGAATTTCTTTTTTGGCTCATTTGTTTCTGGATCGAGGCAATACAATGCATTATAGAAGGAATATTGAATTTCATACACACTCTCGGCTCTTGAACAAGGATTTTTTTGTGTTAAAGGTCCGTTCATGTATTTTTTAACCGTGTTTCTTCTCTGTGTGTTTAAAATCGCACTTCATAATAACACAGCACCGAAGACGACGGTGGATCGAGCTGGACAACTTTTTGCTTAGAATTACAGAACCTTTTGCCATGCTAAGGCACCCAGCCATCTTACAATGACTACAGATACAAAATAAAACATACATATGTTAGTAATGACAACATATTCTGAAATAAAAACACAATTTAAATTACGACATTAACATTTTGCAATTACGAATGCCGTTTGGTTGCAACTCGTGAATGTATTAATAAAATAATGTAGTATTAATGGCGGTGTTTCAATATACTTATGGGCAAGGCCTAGAAAACAAAAGGTGCCTCCTATTCTGCTACTGATATGAAAATCAAACATCTAAAAATGTTTCCAGGGGCGGGATACAATATTTACACAGCCGTGCACTATATCTATGCCTCAAATTATTTCTTTATTTCATTACTTATAATTAAGTTTTCCGCTAATAAAAGCTCCGCATGCAAATATGCCTTTAAAGTTCGAACCAGTTTACCCTACATCCCTGGCCACCAAGCGCCTCGAATTTAATAGAACCGAGAATCTGTAGGACCACCTCGATCGGGATGTCCGCTTCATTGATCCTCAATCGATAAACCTGTGCGCAGTTGACCAAGACACTCCAGTCGGCATGGCTCCACATACCCGTCAGTACCTTCCAGAGATTCATCAAATCTTTTCCTGCACATATCTCGGCAGCCCGCGCTGCAAAATGTGATTATTTAAGCTTTTGACATGTCGTCACATTAACGTGACTGCACAATGTATATTGAAGTCTGGTGAATGTGAGGGCCAGACGTGATGCGAAAATTCGTCCACGTGTCCACGAAACCAGTCCTAGACGTTGCGAGCTTTGCAGACATACGCCCTATCTTCTTAATAATTAGCATCTCTATTGGAAAACATTCTACTATCAGCTAGAGTGGTCAGGTAATCTTTGGCAATAATTCGATCATGCAGAGTAACTATGGGCCACTAGAGTTCTGCGATATGGCTGCTGAAATTATCATCGAACTCCCGCCGTGTTTCACTCTTAAGACGTAAACTCGGCCAGAATAAGGAAACAGTGTGCAACAATACTTATCAAACCAAATGAGTTTCTTACATTCCTCCATAGATCACATTTTATGCCTGCGGTACCACATTTACCTGTTGAAGACACTAGCATCAGTGACGAGTGGTTTCGAACTCCAGTTCGCCCTGCAGTTATCTGCTTATGGAGCTCACTTCGTGTTGTTTCGATGCTAACAGTGGCTTTTGTAGCTGTCGTCCTCCTAATATTCGTATAGTCCCCTTCAGTTATCGTTCTGCACGAACACTCAACACACATTTTTG
This sequence comes from Schistocerca gregaria, assembly GCF_023897955.1. Classification (NCBI taxonomy): domain Eukaryota; kingdom Metazoa; phylum Arthropoda; class Insecta; order Orthoptera; family Acrididae; genus Schistocerca; species Schistocerca gregaria. The sequence goes on from NC_064920.1 coordinate 296,674,867, forward strand.
GCTGCGTCGCAGCTCAGTGGATAATATCTAACGTTTTCGTTGTATGATGTATGAATCTTAGATAGGATGCATCTTGAATCACTAAACACTTCGGCTCCCTTGCTTACGGAAGCAGCCATCATACGAGCACCAAAAATTTGTCCACATTCGGATTCATTTATCCCCGACAAGCACTCACAACTGCACAGAACACAGCTCTGACTACGATTTGCACTTGCATGACAAATACAACAACGCAACATGCGGCCTTGAATAGCATCTGCATTAATGTTCAAGCGTGATGTTTCCACACTTTTGTCAAACATTTCGATACAGAGGGTAGCCGATTGTTTCCGTGGTTAGAGCGCTCTCTCACACAATTAAACTATTGCGGCACGGGTCTCCAAGAGATTGGCACAGCACCAACAATATCAATTAATTAGGGACTAAGATGAAGCCCAGTTCGGTTCGATGACCAGTTAAGTTACATTAATTGTTGTTTCCAGAGGAGGCTGCTCTGCGTACCAATATTCGTACCACATACATTCTTATGCCGTCCAGAAACTGAGTTATACATTCATCCTGCTTAGTTTAATCGCGAAGTAAGTACAATTCCTCTTTTTTTTTTTATTCGTCGTGCTTGTGTCTCAACGGTCATCAGCGTAATCTGAAATTTTCAATTTTCTCTGTACTCCAAAACATAGTGTCACCATTCACTGAGATATCGTAGTCTTTGTTTGTTGTTGTAGTCTTCAGTCCTAAGACTGATTTTATGCCGCTCCCCGTCATACCCTGTCCTGCGCAAGTTTCTTTATCTCCTGGTAATTACTGCAACCTATATCCTTTATAATCTGTATCCCACCTCACTTTAGAATTCTGAATCTAATAATGCATCCCCTATGTCTTCCGTATGGACTCATGCTTCTTCTTCTATCACATCAGACAACTCTTGCAGCTTATAGAGGCCTTCAGATTACTCTTTACACCTTTCCGATCTCTTTCTGAATTTAACGCTGGAATTACCAGGGCACCATTAATGCTAAAATGCTTGCTTTTCATTTCACCGAATATTAAATTGATTTTCCTACGTGCTAAGACAGTCCTTCCGAGAATAATTTCTTTTTTGAATTCATCGCATTTTTCATGCAGCCATTTCGTCTTAGATGCCCTACACTTCCTAATTATTTCATTTCTCAGGGCCTGTATTTCATTAGTGCTGCATTTTCCTAAACATTTTGTGCTTCCTTCTTTCATCCATGAACTGAAGTATTTCTTCTGTTACCCACGGTTTCTTCGCAGCTTCCTTCTTTTTACCTATGTTTTCCTATCCAAATTCTGTGACTGCCCTATTTAGAGATGACCATTTCTATTCAACTGTACTGCCTATTGAGCTTTTTCTTATTGGAGTAACTCAGAAAACTTGCAGTAACTCAGAAAACTCCAAGCGTGTCTATCCAGTCCTTAGTAGTGACGTCTATATCTGCTCCTGGATATGCCTTATAATCCAGTATGATTTCGTCATTTTTTACGATCAGGATGTAATCAAATGGAAATCATCCCGTATTTCCATGACTTTTCCAAGAATTCTCTATTACCAGTTGATATTTATTGCAGAACTCAATTAGTCCTTCTTCTCTCTCATTCCAAGTACTTAGCCCATGTTCTCCCGAAATCCTTTTTCCTACTTCATCCCCTACAACTGCATTCCAATCCCTCTCGCTGTTACACTTCCCTTTATGCTCTGAATTACCCGTTCAATAGCCTCATATACTTTCCCTATGTCTTCATCTTCAGCTTGTGGCGTCGGTTTGTATACCTGACATATTGTTGTCGGTGTTGGTTTGCTGTGGATTCTGATGAGAACAACCCTATCACAGAACTGTTCACAGTAACACAATGTCTGCCTCAGCTTCTTTTTCATAACGAATCCTACTCGCGCTATACCATTTTTTACTGCTTACGATGTTACTGTATACTCATCTGATCAGAAATCCTTGCCTTCTTTCCATTTCACCTCACTGACTCTCACTATAACTGTATTGATACGTTGCACTTCCCTTTATTTTCTGGTTGCTCTACAACGTTCAGACTTCTGACAGTCCTCTCCGTAGCTTTTAGAACGTTATCTTTTCATTGGTTATCATTTTTTTTCTCATGGCCACCTCCCCTTCGGCAATGCCCTCTCAAAGATCCGAATGGGTGACTATTCTGGAACCGTTTGACAACTTACTTTCTAAGATAAGTCGTAGATTCATTTTTTCTCACGTGTTCGTTCATTTAGGGTGAAACGCAAACTGTTCTTCTTCCAGTTTTTCCATCCTTCTCTAAATAATTCGTGTTAGTAGTTTCTATCCCTAACTTATTGAACTGATAATTGGACAATTATTAGGCCTAATAACAATCCAGTTTATAAACTCATACTTAATACTGTACGTTTCCGAAAGTCTGCAGTCATCATCATCATCATCTCAGCGTTTTCCCACGTCATGTGGGGTCGGAGTTGCTTTGCAGGAACCTTCACTTCAATAAATGCCTATCCAGTGCTTCTTCACTGAGCATCCTATCTCCCGTAGGTCCCCTGCCACCTTATCTCTCCATCTCAATTTCGGTCTTCCTTCTCTCCTTGATCCTTCTATTTCTAGGTTTTCAACTCTTCTCCCATGTAGTACTCCCCTCTTCCCTGCACATGTCCATACCATCTTAGCCTACTATCTTGGATCTTGTCCCTATGGTCCCCACTTTCACTGTTCCCCTGATGTGTTCATTCATTAGTCTATTCTTTCGTGTCACCGTACTCATCCACGAAAGTATAGACTAAGGAATGAGTACATCAGGGGATAGTCTGCAGAGTGAGCTATTAAACCGAGTCGTCGCAAGCTGGCCGATGAGATACTGGGACAGGTCTATTGTGCGACTCTTAGATCGCTAAGGGAGGAACTAGATACTGGGACTGACGTCATGAACTGCTTAGCGTATACTCAGAGGTTCACGGTAATTCACCTGTGAGCGTAAGCAATGGGGACCAGATGGAGTCATTGGCGCTGACATGTTAAGTCGTGCGCAGCTGAGTCCGCAGCCAAAATCGTGCACGGACTGCTGCTGGCTGACTCACGTGTTTAGGCACTTCGGCGCCAGCTCACTGCCACGCATGCTCAGCAAATAAAATGCAGCCACACGGGAATGTGATCACAGTATTCCGTTTGTCTCAGAGCAAGAACCAACTAATCAAAGTTCAGTTATTCTTTCATGGTTGAACTGTACAATTCTTGGAGTCTGCACAGTACCATTTCGCTTTCTCGGATCATAATTCGCTCAGTTCGCGTCAGATTCCCACAGGCAGTCTAAGTGTCATTGCTGCTGAAAGAAGAGCATTAATTTTAAATCTCTTCTCTGCGCATGTTATCTTTAACGCAGCTGCTGTAAGATCTTGCTGAGTTTCCCGGATCCACTGCCGTGCCTTCTTTGTAAGACTTCTCGTCACAAGTTGTAAAAACTCGTATCTTTACATTTCCAAGTTGTGAAGGAAATAAGAGATTCTTTTCTTCATCATTATGCTTCTGGCAGAGCTATAGTTTTATAGTATTTCTTGAGAAACAAGATGAAATTTACGTTTATCAGTCTAGAAACTGAGATTTTTCATTTTATTGATTGTCTTTATCCATGTTTCTTTCTCCCTTAAGATTTGCTTGATAATTCTTTCGAGATATTTAATTAATAGAATAAACATAAAAGTGTTTTCTTTTCAATATTTGCGTGTAAAATTAAAAGATAAAAAATGTTGAAGGAAAATGTTTGTAATGATTACATACAATAAAATAAAACTGCAGCAACTAATACAGTAGGCCTGTCATAAGGAATTTCTTTAAGTGTTCAAAAACTATTTGACACCTCTTCTTTCGAACTCTTATTGTATTACAAATTTCCTTCCGATGTTTTGAGAGGTTTGAAAAATAACCATGTCAGCAATCAAACAAATGATTCTAAGTTTTATGAGAAATATGAATGGAAATTTACAGAACAATCAGACATGTGGAGAGACAACGTTTCGTATACAGTTTTCTTGTCGGGATAGTGAAAGAACAAACTTTGAGTTTCCTTACCTATTTCATAATGGACACCATGTTATACAGTTTTCTATATGAATGACATCAGGAGAACTAACTAAGTCTATTAAAAATATTTGTCTTATTCTAATTAGAAAACATTAGGTAACATTGGAACCGGAAAGCGTCATTCGTAATGAGATAATGTGAGAGAGAAGCAAAATTGTTTTAAAGTTATTAATGACCCAGACTTTAATTATAAACGATAGGAAACAAGCAGTTATTTAACGATCTACAATTAACGGCATACTGTTAATTTAGCGCTGGTATGCCGTTTATGTTTTGGAATGAAATTATATTCCTGAATAACTGCGCTCGTCACAGCGTGTTCGAATATATGACACTGATTACCGATGCGACACAACGTGATGGATTTGATTGCTTCTGGCCTCAGAGGAATTTAAAAAAATACAAAACGTTACAAAGCTACGTAACAATATCGCATTCGTTTTCCGGATACAAGTACCGTAACATGGAGTAGTTTAATTCTCACCTTCCTCTGCATTTCAGTGGACGATTAGTGGGAGAACGACGCTTAGAAACAAGCAAGTTTTGAGCGTTTCAGTTGTTACATCACACGTTAACACTTCGTTTTCAAAGCTTTGACTTTTAAATCTGCGTTTGTATAATTTTTTTATTTCATAGCCAGGTAAAAGCATTAGAAAAAAATCTGAATTTGAAAGTAAACGCTATGGCAAGATGAAGCTTCAGATTGGAACTTGAGTAGTTTTTGCATAGCGAGCTGCTCGCTAAGTGTGTGTTGGTATTCCACGCCACAAAAAGCTTTAGCTTATCGCTTATAAACGGCACAGTGTCTTCACACGACTTGCAGATTTGCATTGTGGAAAGACAATTGCTCCTACAATCACTACTTCTGCGAAACATATTCGGCAAACTTATATCTATATACAATTCATTGTCATATTTAAGGGATGGGCCCCTAAAAGCGATATGATCACTTGTATTGTCCTCCTGGGCAAGGTCCTGTTGGAAGAGGGGTGCCATCGCCGTCTTCCGATCTCTTATGACGTATCAGTTGTGTACATCTCTACCGTTCACGCTGACTGAGATGAGTGCTCTTACAATGTAGGGTTGTGTTTATGCTCTTATGGATGAATGGACGTGAGTAGAACTGAAGGTGAGACATAGCCTACTGCTCTAGAATAGCAACAAGGGCACCAGCAAGTTTAGAGTTAACGGCCGACAGACAGATCTTCATCAACGGCGTCGTATGCACAAGCTTCCAAAGACACTCCAAGGCGATTTGTAATTCAAACTATGACAATGCAGAGCATAGGTCTGAATAACAAGGCGGTAAGCAAGGGAGTCATGAACTGTGGAGGACACGGAAAAAAAGGGAAGGAAAATGTTTGAGTTACAGTGTCAGATAAGAGGGCTGAAAATTAAGTGGGCAGCTAAGATAAAAAATGAGTAGGTGCTTTGTAAATTTAGCGATCAAAGGATTACAAGAGGAACAGCAATTGAAGGATGAGACAGTACGACGGGCATATGTTAAGACATTAGAGAATTAGCTTCGAAGGTACTAAAAGAAGCAGCAGAATGCAAAATTTTGTGGTGAAAGAAACTTGATAGCATCAGTTCTCCTTCCCGTGATGGCAAAATAATGATGGTGCAAATTTTTTGGAATTAGGACTCGAATTGGCTACCTGAGAGAGGGGCATGTTCTTCTGTGTTATCTACAGAAGTGCCTGTCTTCTGGTGAAGTTTTGCGTCTGTTAGCAGTAGTCATGTCAGGCAATATGTAGTAAAACTCATCCAAGATATTTTATGTATGGAGTATCACAAAACAATAAATGGAGAACTAAAATTCGTCTTTAAAAATCAAGCTAGCGTCGTGACATAAAGGACTTCTTGAAAATAAAAATATGGAAAGAGCTAAAAAGTACCGTGAAAACTAAAAACTAACTGCAGATATAAAATAGTTTGGAAATTAAAATCTTCTATGATAATTGAAACTGTTCTTAAATTTTTTTACAGTGGATAGTTCAAAAATAGAAAATAAAAATGTTCCCTCCAAACGTATAAAGTGGCTACCGAAACATACTACGTGCTACTAGTTTGGGCTAGTCTGGTCGTGAAGACCTATGCCCCGTGCAGCCACTGTCATTATGTTTTCTCAGATCTCTGCTAGAAACAGACCAGTTCTATGCTCGCTACGGCATATCAGCATTGTCTACAGCTGTAGATACATTTATTGCCGTGGGTGCTGCCACTTATTTAAGCGACACAACCACAGGGTGGGTCTCCCACAGCGATTTCTAACTGCTGTTATTACTGATGATTTGCTCATGACGAGCCACTTACGATTGCCTTGCTCGCAGTCGTGGATGATGTTTTGTATGTCTGCAAAGCTCGGATTATCGTTGAGAGTTAATGAGTCGGACGCACCGAGAACAGCAAAACATCCATACAGAAACACTTCGTGGTTGTGACAGGCCTCTCCCCGTTCCTTTAAAATTACATGAGATCCAAAAATTTCTGTAAGGGACGCGAACGTAGATTCCTGTAATAGCCTTATGTTTAATTCTGTCGCTCAGAAATATTGTTGAAACTTGTACACGGCTACTACCAAATCTATGTCTACCTACCGTTATAATGACTTCAGTTTTGTCTGTCACCTTCCACAATGCCATCCATCGCTCTGCAGTCCATAGGCACGCCCTGCCGGTTTCTTGGGTTTTCGGAGGGCGTTGCAGCTGCCTCTTCCAGAGTTTGTTTGCCTTCCAGGTAGCTGAGAAGGATTCCCCTGTTCCGAGGGAACATCGTTGTTGCTGGTAACAAGCGCAGCCACACGCCGGACCACGTCATCCCGGTTCTGCTTACTTGGGTGGGACACGGCCAACGGCTGCGCCTTTCTCCGATGTTGTTACCATGGCATCGCATACGGTGTTGGCAGTTACTCCGCCGCTGCTGTTGACCTGAGCTACCTTCGCTGGGTTGCTTCCCGGTCTTCTGCCGTAACCTCTAGCAATGCAGTACACAGGGGCTGATTGATAAGATAACACGCTACCCAAGCCTTTGCTGAAATAGCGTCAGAAATGTTGTCAACACTGCCATTCAAAACTGGGTAAACTGGTTAGCTGGTCTTCAATGCCTCTCTGAGTCGTTCCCTACCAATACGCAGACAGAAATGCATTGTGGAACTCTTAGATTGACGCTGCCTTGCTATGGGCCTCATATGCATCGAAGGTTCTTCCTGTGAAAAGCTACAGATAAATTCAAGCTAATGCGTCACTGGCCAGTTCGGTGGTAGGGAAAATGAAAATTGGTGCACCCAATCACGGGGCCGAAACGCAGAATAAACCTGGGTTCGGTGTGGGGCGGCGGTGGGGTGAGCCGACTGCTGTAACCTGTTTTGGAGATGTAGAGTACTGAAGGCTACAGCGGGGACGAAGACTCTCCGTCGGTTCTAGGTCCCCAGTTCAATACAATGCAGTACAAACTGTGCATTATTTTGGAGAACGGCACTCACGTTTTCTGTGGTGCTTTGCAACTGTTGCACCGCAGAGTGGTTACTATCATCCTCAACATTGTTGTCAATAATCGGAAAATCGTCCATTTCGGTATCTTTATTTGTCAGATTGCGGGCCGGGAACTTAACACTTTCGTGCGGCATCGTAAATCACATACAGAGTACAAGACAAAAACAGAAAAAAAAATCATCAATCAAATCAATGAAAAACAAAGTGAGACTTCATGCCGATGAACTGTGGAAAAATTTTGTACAAATTAGTAAATTGCGTTGCGCCAAAAAAAAAAAGGAAAAGAAAAGATCATACTACTATTATCGCTACAGACTGGTTGAGCGAACAGAACACAAATATCTGACTATATTTTAATAATAAATTTCACAAAGCGAACGACTGGCAACCTGCCGCCAAGTGTGATTTTCTTTAAAATTATAATCTCTTCTTTGGAATACTCTGATGATAGCGTAACCCTCTTTAAAGAACTACTTTGTTATACTTTAAATGAATATCTCATCTGTGAATGCGTACAAAACTGGAGTTATCGTGTAGCGTGTTGTAACTGCAAGTGATGTACTTACTACGTTATTGTTAGCAAAAACTTTATACGATTAGGTTACGCGATGCAACTTCCAATACCAATAAAGAAATAAAGTCGCTGCAAAATACATTCAGCCCCATAGGCACTGAATCCTCTGGTCCTGTTCAAAACTGGTAACGTTGGTTCCGGAGCACAAAACAAATACATAAAATTGTCTTACCTCTAAAGCAGCAACGGTGGATCGCGATATATTATGCTCTCTCATCGAAGTATAATCTTGATAAGGAGTTTTCCGTTTCGATTGCCAGCCGTTGTGGCCGAGCGGTTCTAGGCGCTTCAGTCTGGAACCGCGCGATCACAAAGGTCGCAGGTTCGAGTCCTGCCTCAGGCATGGATGTGTGTGATGTCCTTAGGTTAGTTAGGTTTAAGTAGTTCTAAGTTCTAGGGGACTGTTGGCCTCAGATGTTAAGTCCCATAGTCCTCAGAGCCATTTGAACGATTTCATTTTCGATTTATTTGCTGCCGCATTAGCATACAGCGGATGTACGAGATAGTGTGTTCTGGTGTTCCTTCTTCACCACAAGCACACTTGGAGGCCTATCATCTGCCACTTCGGTACCAGTAGGTGGCGTAGAGTCCATGACCAATCAAGAAGTGTGTCAGGCCTCTTGAAGGATTCTGGTGCTTCATTCCCAGTCTGTTTTTCATTTGGCGGAAAACCTTAGTAGCACCTCGCTGTGAGGACACAATAGCATCGTTTCTACCATAGGAGGAAGATTTGATTTTGAATTTGCTGCTTGCTTGTGACCCATTTTCCCGTTAAATTCAAGTCTCCTTGATACTGTTTTTACTTCAGGTAGTATATCACTGCTCTTTCACGTATCCGGAGATCGAGTGGATACTTACCAAGCATTACTTGCTAAGGCTCAAGGGACGCAGTGCCAAAAGCTCCCACCTGCCAAAGAAGTATTACACGTTGCAAACTGTTAATGTCAGTGCTGTTGTTACAAGCAAAAATCAGTGGGTCCCAGCCACTCGCACAGTACCCCATGATCGCAGTTAGGTCAGCGTTACTATTCGTTCTTATTTTCTGCATTGGTAGCCTATAATCGTTACAGCGAAAAACCAATCCAAAGCAGCAAACTTTACTTTTTTTATTCATCCGATGACTAGTGTCGGGCAGAGAAACATTTCCAAATCGATCTACAGAGGACAAAACTAATTTTACAGTTATGTATAGTACACTTATTACCAATTTATTTTCAATCGAGTGGCAAAAATATAGGACATATAGTTTCAAGACTTATGTGACGTAGTAAAAAATCTTAGTAGTACCTGTACTACAGAAGAGTGTAAACTTGGTTCTTCTGCTCTTTATAATAATATTAATATAAGTCTCGGCGTGCAAGTAGTCATCGAGTGAATGAAAAAATTAAATTTTCAAGTTTAGACTGGTTTTTCTTTGTACTGATTAACAGAAGTTGCTCACTCACAGCTACTCCAGCATGCTGGATGGTCGCAGCTTATAACCGTAACTGGCGAGACTGTAATTGTTCATCGAGTTCCTGGCTCTCTTTCTCATTTCTACAACATATACGTACGAGCGTTTGCAACACAGTTTTGTCGTTCTTTCAAGAAGACGCCTAAACATATGGTGACGGTCTTCCTCTTTATGCAACTGTCACTTATTTTCGTGATCTGCTCTCTTAAAAGAAGTCATTTTAACACCATGTAAGTGGTCTTTTCAGGCGCAACAGACTATTTGACTCCTCAGCACTACCGATGTTATTTTTGAAGGACTACGTTATATCCATCTGCCAGGTTGCTTTTGGAACTTTCCTTCACGAGGATCATCAGGTCGTCGGCATATGCCACTACCGCGACGATCTCTTCATTATCCTCTAGCTTTCCTATCACCGGGTCTGGATCCTAGAAACAGGGCCTCTTATGGACTCCTGAGGGGGCAGCCTTTTGAAATCGGCTTCATTAGGGTTGCTTTTTTGTTTTCACAATTGTTCTTAAAGTAGTTGAATCACGTTCATGAGCAGTCCAAGTTACTCGAGTAGTCAAAACGCGCCGGCCATCGTATACCACCGAGCGCCCCGGTGCTGTTCACCATTTTGGCTTTAATATATTAATGCGCATCTTTTATCATACGTCTTTTCGCCTCATTTTTAGCGTCCTGTGTTGACTTACCACTTCTGAAACCACACTGTTGAGAATTAATTCCATGAACAAGTCTTTTCTCCAGAAATTTTCCTGAGGTAAAGAGGAGGCAAATCGGACTATATGACTTTGGTGCTAGTGGATCCTTTTTCAAGGTTATCTATCACATTTTCTTTCTCTCAAGTATCTGGTAGTCTTCCCTGGAATGAACACGCATTGTAAAGTTGGCTTAAGTATAAGGTTATGGGTAAATGGAGGACACGTAAAAATTCAGCAGGGATGTCGTCAGGCAAGGTGATATGTGCCTTTTCAGTTTCAATATTTCTTTTCTTACCTCCTCTCCCAAAAATGGGCAGACTAACGGATCTTCTCAGTACTCGTCTCTGTTTTGGTTCCTTAGTTCTCTGCGATCATTAAAATTAGTCTTTGGCACCATCGCCTGGAAAGAGAATGCACATTGGTAACTGTTCGGATTGCCGCCAGTTTTGTGTCATGCTGCAGTCTGCTCCTGTTAGAATTGATAATATCATTAAAGATTTTACCTTTTGACTTACGATTTAATACATTGTACCCTATGAATCAAGATGTAAGTTCTGTGCCATGAATCAGTTCCATCTCTTTGTTCTGGCCTGCCGCACGCGGCCTTTAAATTGCTCCCCAGTCTATGACATCTTTCTTCCGCTGTGCAGCCGTTTTGGTAGAATCTCCGTGCCATTCTGACTTTTTTTCTCAGTCTTTGGATACCGTCGTTAGAAAGTACTTGTGAACTCCATCTCATTTTTTTTTTTTTTTACTGGTATTTCTCCTTTCATGGCCTCTTGTACAGGAGTGACGAGTTCTTCGACTTGTATGTCTATGTTGTCATTTAATTACAGCGGGTACGGACAGCGCAAAATACCCTCTGATGGTTCCAGTTGCTTTATGTTCTAACATGTCTTTAAAGTAGTTACTGAGTCTATTTTTGTCTGAGTCGACTGTAAAAATTATAACGTATTGATCACTCGTAGTGAGGCCCCTTTCACCTTTCCCCTTTCTCTGACTACATGTTCATCAACTATTGTAACGTCTATATTGCACTACACACCAATAAGCACCTCACATGTGGATGATTTTCCACTGCTGACTGACAGTTCCACATTTAACTCCATTATGGGCTCCTGTAGTGTAATGCCTTTTTATTCCTGCACTGAGTGGAACCATAACGCTGATTTAGAATTCGCGTCCGTGGTGTAGATTAGTGGTTTCGTTTGGCCAGGGTGACTGATGTTCTTGAATTGCTCAATTTACTGATCTGTGCTATCGTGTGACTAGGGCCTCCCGTCGGGTACACCGTTCGCAGGGTGTAAGTATTTCAATTTGACGCCACTTCGCCGACTTGTGCGTTGATGGGAATGAAACAATGATGATTAGGGTAACACGACACCCAGTCCCTGAGCGGAGAAAATATCCGACCCACCCCGGAATTGAACCTGGGCCCTTAGCTACCGGGGGCGGACGGCTGTGCTTTCACTGAACTGGAAATACACTCCTGGAAATTGAAATAAGAACACCGTGAATTAATTGTCCCAGGAAGGGGAAACTTTATTGACACATTCCTGGGGTCAGATTCATCACATGATCACACTGACAGAACCATAGGCACATAGACACAGGCAACAGAGCATGCACAATGTCGGCACAAGTACAGTGTATATCCACCTTTCGCAGCAATGCAGGCTGCTATTCTCCCATGGAGACGATCGTAGAGATGATGGATGTAGTCCTGTGGAACGGCTTGCCATGCCATTTCCACCTGGCGCCTCAGTTGGACCAGCGTTCGTGCTGGACGTGCAGACCGCGTGAGACGACGCTTCATCCAGTCCCAAACATGCTCAATGGGGGACAGATCCGGAGATCTTGCTGGTCAGGGTAGTTGACTTACACCTTCTAGAGCACGTTGGGTGGCACGGGATACATGTGGACGTGCATTGTCCTGTTGGAACAGCAAGTTCCCTTGCCGGTCTAGGAATGGTAGAACGATGGGTTTGATGACGGTTTGGATGTACCGTGCACTATTCAGTGTCCCCTCGACGATCACCAGAGGTGTACGGCCAGTGTAGGAGATCGCTCCCCACACCATGATGCCGGGTGTTGGCCCTGTGTGCCTCGGTCGTATGCAGTCCTGATTGTGGCGCTCACCTGCACGGCGCCAAACACGCATACGACCATCATTGGCACCAAGGCAGAAGCGACTCTCGTCGCTGAAGACGACACGTCTCCATTCGTCCCTCCATTCACGCCTGTCGGGACACCACTGGAGGCGGGCTGCGCGATGTTGGGGCGTGAGCGGAAGATGGCCTAACGGTGTGCGGGACCGTAGCCCAGCTTCATGGAGACGGTTGCGAATGGTCCTCGCCGATACCGCAGGAGCAATAGTGTCCCTAATTTGCTGGGAAGTGGCGGTGCAGTCCCCTACGGCACTGTGTAGGATCCTACGGTCTTGGCGTGCATCCGTGCGTCGCTGCGGTCCGGTCTCAGGTCGACGGGCACGTGCACCTTCCGCCGACCACTGGCGACAACATCGATGTACTGTGGAGACCTCACGCCCCACGTGTTGAGCAATTCGGCGGTACGTCCACCCGCCCCCCGCATGCCCACTATACGCCCTCGCTCAAAGTCCGTCAACTGCACATACGGTTCACGTCCACGCTGTCGTTGCATGCTACCAGTGTTAAAGACTGCGATGGAGCTCCGTATGCCACGGCAAACTGGCTGACACTGACGGCGGCGGTGCACAAATGCTGCGCAGCTAGCGCCATTCGACGGCCAACACCGCGGTTCCTGGTGTGTCCGCTGTGCCGTGCGTGTGATCATTGCTTGTACAGCCCTCTCGCAGTGTCCGGAGCAAGTATGGTGGGTCTGACACACCGGTGTCAATGTGTTCTTTTTTCCATTTCCAGGAGTGTACATTGAGACAAAAATAAAACTTTCCTTCGCTGTCAAAACCTAAACACAAGCCGCTTGTTCATTACTATTTTGCTACTTTTGCACCTGAGATTTTCTTGTTGAGTGATATAATGGCTGTCATCAATTTCTGACATGGTGTGATGACCTGAGCTGCAACTGGAATTCATGGGATTTTTGCACTTCTCACGTGTGATTCCTGTAAACGTATAAATCGTATTTCTTTCTTCATCTACTTCGCGAATTTCTTACATTACGCTTACTTCACATACAGTTTATCTGCACAATTTTTGGACAACTTGTTTCCATCCTTGGGCAATGTATATGACAATAGCACTGCTGTCATCGTTACTACTTTACCAAACTAATTATGCATTTCTTCAGTATCATAACCTATATTTTTCTCCCAAAACACTTAAGCACTAAATTTACAGATTTTCCCATCGGATCTTTGGCTCTTACCATATGCCTCAGCGCTATTGACAGGTTTGAGGGTCTTCAAGCACGGCAAGGAGGAGTACACCTTCATACCCTTCACGAATTTGGTGCGGATTTATTCCCGTTTACTCTTCGTTGTAGTTGTGCGTCGCAGTGAATATAGTCAGTGTTGCGAGCTCTTAATTGTGCAGACTCACGACTTAAACTGCATCGACTTCTCTTTTCTTGGATTTGATATTTCTCTGTGTTGGTGATTCTCTTCCTTTATCGGTAGTTGACTATAATGGGCCAGTGCCTTGCAATGTTTCTCGTCTTTAGTAGTTGAGCTCGACCCTTCGTTGTACTGAATTTTGGTACCTTGCTTTTCCGTGCATTATTGTACCGTTCCTCAAAGTGCAACGCACGTTTTCAGGTTTGGTAAACAAGATAAAGATAGACACGATTCCGAATAATTCACCTCCGTATTAGTTGCTACATCTCTGGTACAACATTTTTTTCTTTATTTCCTGCCAGAATTCCCGTGCCTTCTACTCATATCGCTTTCTCCTAGGCGGAGATTTTTGCATTTTACGGTCGGCTGAAGTGGCCGGGCGGTTCTAGGCGCTGCTGTCTGGAACCGTGCGACCGCTACGGTCACAGGTTCGAATACTGCCTCGGGCATGGATGTATGTGCTGTCCTTAGGTTAGTTAGGATTAAGTAGTTCTGAGTTCTAGGGGACTGACGACCTCAGAAATTGAATCCCATGGTGCTCAGAGCCATTTGAACCATTTAAATGACTTCTCACCCGCCATTATGGGAAGGATACGAATAAAACATATTGATCCCAGCCTAGATATGACCTTATCTTACGCGCTCTAAGCGCGTGAGTCTAATGCAAACACCAAGCTGTATACAAGGGGAAGACTGTTCCCCAGAATACACAGTCTTTCTTCCGCGGTAAATGAGAGACGTATTAAACCAAGGCTACAATAACACAAAACCATATTTACGCACAGTAATGAGCTAACGAAGAACAATGGACCCAACAGACTTAAACACTCGACTCGCATTCAAGAGGACGACGGTTCAAACCCACGTCCGACCATCCTGATTTACGCTTTCTATGGTTTCCCTAAATCGCTTCAGGCAAATGTCGGAATTGTTCCTTTCAAAGAGCATGGCCGACTTTCTTCACCATCCTTCCCTAATCCGATGGGACTGACCAATTTCTTTTTGGTCCCCTCTCTCAATTCAACCCCCAACTTAACAAACAACATCTGCAAAGCAACATACGAAAATTATATACAAATACCAACCAGGAGACGACATTTAGATTTGTGACCTCATGACGTATTCCGTAGAGCAACTGACAAGAAGAAGAAGTAGAAGATAGCAAATACTGACAGACAAAAATCAAATTTGGACGACTGACACAACAATACCATAACCTTAAATAGTGCACGCGAATTGCTACTGTACTGCTTTGTAAACCTATATCTCAGTAAAAGTACAAGACAGTATATACGTTTTGTCGTTAAAATGCACTATGAAGATGTAGACACTCATAGAATAACAATGACAATAGATAATTAGGCTACTAATAATAGACTAAACGACACAGTGCTGTAGTGTCAACCACACAGCCACTACACAGTGCTTCTTCTACTATTAACATGGTTTTAAGAACCGTGACTGGCGACAGTTCCGTGGTATTCACCTCCAGTCACAACGTTAGTAGCATTCACTCGTCAGTAATTTATCCTATATTCTGTTTTTTCTTCTTCTTCTTAAATATCAAAACCTTAATTATGTAAAGTCTTTTCCAATCCACTGGTTGGCTAGTACAGCAACCGTTACGAATTATTTGAAAAAGAAAACAGTCTCGATTGCAAGATAATGATAATTTAAAAAGGTGTTTCATCCTTTTTAACACCACCATTTTATCTATAATGAAAATGAAAAAAATCTTAGTACGAAAGTGGAGCATGGTCCTATTGTGCACCTCTGCAATCAGTATATACGTAATTTAAAAATCGTCGCAAGGGATACTTACTTAGTATCTGGCAAATAAGCGTTCGTCAAAACGTGCGAGATGGGACATGGACCAATGAAGCAAATATTGCGGTAAGACTTTTGAAAGTAATAGGCATAAGGTACAAAATCGCAAGGATGTCAGAGCAGAAACTGCCAAATTTACCTGAAACACACCAACATCCGCAGACTTAGGAGTGAAGAAACAGGACCACGCTTAGAAATCTGTACATTCAGTATTTACTCACCTTTTACGGTTTTATTTGAAAATCTTTCAACTCTTTGTAGTTTTGTTGTTTGTTCTAATTTTCAACTATTCGTCATATCTTAAATGATTAATATCGATGATACCTCTACTCATGTGACATAGGTCAAGTTTCTTTTATCATAATTCATGCGCAGCAATGTTTTCCTCATGTTAGACATGTATGGTTACACGTCTATTTGGAGGAAACTGCTGCTGTGTATACAGACGATGCCACATTTGAACAGTTCCGTAAGCGTGGTCCTATTTCTGTGCTTCTACATTTGTAGATGCTGTTTCTTGTTTTTTTTATTTATTTATTAAAAATGATGTTTTCAGTTTGTGCTGTGACTTCCTTGCGTTTTTGTCCTTTTCACCTGTTGTTGTTGTTGTGGTCTTCAGTCCGGAAACTGGTTTGATGCAGCTCTCCATGCGACTCTATAGTGTGCATGCTCCTTCATCTCCCAGTACCTAATGCAACCTACATCCTTCTGAATCAGCTTAGTGTACTCATCTCTTGGTGTGCCTCTACGATTTTTGCCCTCCACACTGCCCTCCAATGCTAAATTTGTGATCCCTTGATGCCTCAGAACATGTCCTACCAACCGATCCCATCTTCTAATCAAATTTTCTTCTTCAGAAACGCTTGCCCTTGCCATTGCCAGTCTACATTTTATATCTTCTCTACTTCGACCATCATCAGCAATTTTGCTCCCCAAATAGCAAAACTCCTTTACTACTTTTAGTGTCTCACTTCTTAATCTAATTCCCTCAGCATCACCCGACTTAATTCGATTACATTCCATTATCCTCGTTTTGCTTTTGTTGATTTTCATCTTATATCATTCTTTCAAGACACTATCCATTCCGTTCAACTGCTCTTCCAAGTCCTTTGCTGTCTCTGACAGAATTACAATTTCATCGGCGAACCTCAGAGTTTTTATTTCTTTTCCCTGGATTTTAATACCTGCTCCGAACTTTTCTATTGTTTCCTTTATTGCTTGCTCAATATACAGATTGAATAACATCGGCTACAGCCCTGTCTCACTCCCTTCCCCACCACTGCTTCCTCTCGACTTTTATAACTGCCATCTGGTTTCTGTAAAAATTTTAAATGGCCTTTCGTTCCCTGTATTTTATCCCTGCCACCTTTAGAATTTGAAAGAGAGTATTCCAGTCAACATTGTCAAAAAATTTCTCTGAGTCTACAAATGCTAGAAACGTATGTTTGCCTTTCCTGAACTTTTCTTATAAGATAAGTCGTAAGGTCAGTATTGCCTCACGTGTTCCAACATTTCTACGGAATCCAAACTGATCTTCCCCGAGGTCGGCTTCTACCAGTTTTTTCCATTCGTCCGTAAAGAATTCGCGTTAGTATTTTGCAGCTGTGACATATTAAACTGATAGTTCGGTAATTTTCACATCTGTCAACACCTGCTTTCTTTGGGATTGGAATTATTATATTCTTCCTGAAGTCTGAGGGTATTTCGCCTGTCTCATACATCTTGCTCACCAGATGGTAGAGTTTTGTCAGGACTGGCTCTCCAGAGGCCGTCAGTAGTTCTAATGGAATGTTGTCTACTCCCGGGGCCTTGTTTCGACTCAGGTCTTTCAGTGCTCTGTCAAACTCTTCACGCAGTATCGTGTCTTCCATTTCATCTTCATCTACATCCTCTTCCATTTCCATAATATTGTCCTCAAGTACATCCCCCTTGTATAGACCCTCTATATACTCCTTCCACCTTTCTCCTTTTTCTTCTTTGCTTAGAACTGGGCTTCCATCTGAGTTCTTGATATTCATAGAAGTATTTCTCTTTTCTCCAAACGTCTCTTTAATTTTCCTGTAGGCAGTATCTATCTTACCCCTAGTGAGATAAGCCTCTACATCCTTACATTTGCCCTCTAGCCATGCCTGCTTAGCCATTTTGCACTTCCTGTCGATCTAATTTTTGAGACGTTTGTATTCCTTTTTGCCTTCTTCATTTACTGCATTTTTGTATTTTCTCCTTCATCAATTAAATTCAATATTTCTTCTGTTACCGAAGGATTTCTACTAGCCCTCGTCTTTTTACCTACTTGGTCCTCTTCTGCCTTCACTACTTTATCCCTAAGAGCTACCCATTCTTCTTCTACTGTATTTCTTTCCCCCACTCTTGTTAATTGTTCCCTTATGCTCTCCCTGAAACTCTGTACAACCTCTGGTTTAGTCAATTTATCTAGGTCCCATCTCCTTAAATTCCCACCTTT
Organism: Schistocerca gregaria; assembly: GCF_023897955.1. Taxonomy (NCBI): domain Eukaryota; kingdom Metazoa; phylum Arthropoda; class Insecta; order Orthoptera; family Acrididae; genus Schistocerca; species Schistocerca gregaria. Next base: position 296,693,027 of record NC_064920.1, read on the forward strand.
TTCCAATTTCTTCAGTTGTAATCTATCACTTAAAAAAATTTTACCGCGATTTTCTCATGTCTTGCACACCTCAAAAGGACCATACGAGTTATTAAGTAATCATTATTTTGCAATCAATAGTGTTCTTTTAAAACATTATTTATACTCTCGTTCACAAATTATATGTTAAATTAATTGATTTGAAAAATCAAGCAGGAAAGAAAGCGGAGATAATAATAACAACAATAATATACTAACCAGCAACTAAAATATAGTCTGTGACTGCAGCGCCGACAAGCAGAGGTTCCCTGAAGTAGGGTGCCTGATAGTAGACACCTATACTACATTTGTGCGAAGGAAGTCAGACTGCGGCTTAATGAGAGGTGTCTACCTTACATAACAGGCACTGGCAACGATCAGTAGCTTGAGTGCTTGCGTGAGAACCGCATTAAACATAATCCCAGCCATGAAGCACGTGCATGACCTCACCCGTTACCTTGAAGTTACAAAACGAGAGAAGACCTCCGACAACTTACCACAAAACTGTAGCTACTTATAGCAGAATTATGTCACGCGAAAATATGGAAGTGCGCTACAGCAAGTTCGAAAATGATCTAACATCTTGGAACGGAGAACAACAACGGAGGACCATTTCTTGTAACTACCCCCTTTATTGACATAATCGAAGCCCGAGTTTAGAAAATCGACGTCCGCCTACGAATGGGCTGAATTAATTACGACCAGAAGCTGGTCAGAGTGTACTGTATCAAAAGATAATCTCCGAATCGAATTTCCAGACGCTCTACATTGTTTACACCCGATATTGTTAACCGATGACTACTGAAGATACAGTGCAGAGCGAAACAGTCGTAAACTCTTTAGAAAACACAGCTGACATCTCTGTGACCCTGTACTCAGTGAAAACAATTCCTTGAAAGGAAACAAAATAGGAAACATGGTAATATTCTAATTTGTCTGCCAAAGAATATTGTTGATAGATTCTTCGAGTGCAGATTGATCAAGAAACTTTAACGAATACTGGGAGTTTCAGAAGAGGTTTCGTTTGGCGTTTCGAAATAAGAGGAAATTAGTCTTTTTAAAGAAACTTCCGCCATATTCTGGTCGTTAAAAAATTTCGTTATGATACAACGAATAATCCTGCACATAGTCAGGAGTTAGACTCAGATTATAACTACCTTTCCGATGCACCTTCGTCGCTGTTTCTAGCCTCGAAACTGTCATGGGAAAACAAGTGCTCATCGATCATGTGCTGTAAACAATTATTGTGCAAGAAAGAAATTTAATCCCTGGTTGAATCCAGTTCGGTGGAAATTATGTCAATAATTAAATTGTACTTGCAATAAAATGGTACAGTGTTTTCTTAGTAAAATCATCACACTTTCATAATAATCTCAATATGGATACGAGAATCGAATAACAGCAGTATCTGATTCCTCTGAGAGCACATACGATACTCGTATTCTGTTTGCTATCGTAATAGAAAAGCAATGCTGAGAAAAACGTAGTTCCGACACGCCTAGCATTCGTTTTCCTTATATTACCATTAAACAAGAATGGAAAGCGTTTCTTGAAAAACGTTACGCACCATTAACTGTACTATTCTGACACGTTTGCCTAGAGGCGTTAAGCAATGTGACAACATTGACGGACATGCAAATGCATGGGAACGTTGTTTTCTGGTTATTTTCTCATTCTGAGTAATAAAACATGTTACGTTTCGTCGCAAATCCCTACTTGACCCAGAGATCGTAGTGTCTGGCCCAAGCAGTGCAATTAAGTGGTATTACTAGCTAACGTTAACGTTGTTTTATAACAAGGGAAAATGAAGGCACTCAGATGGTCTTCTCTGTGACTGAGGCGTGGTTGCAAACATATCATAACGTAACGTTATCTTTGCGGAGGTAGCGCTAAAATTACTTGTAACAAAGAATATGTCGTCGAAAGATGATGGTCGGTCTTACTTCCGCCTGCATGTTTGAGCCCTCTTACAGCAACAATGGACATTTCCTCTGCTATTTGCTATTTTTCCGTTTATCATCACACATAGCCGATACGGGTGATGCAGTAACAGCATCTTTCCCTCTTGCCTATTTCATCAAAGAAATCCATCACCACAAACACGTTTACACAGTTACCTGTCACTCACACTTGAAGCGTACATTTTGTCTCAAGCTGGGCTATCTCCACATAATTAAATCTCAGGTCAAAACATGATGAGCTACACCATGATTGTATAAATTGGTGTTGCCAGCAAATGGGGTGTGCTTGTACAGGAAGAAATAATTTCTACGTGCTCTCATTTTAAGTCTCACCCTTGCACTTGTTTGTTCAGTGCCACAAGAAACTAATGCAAAATTAAATACTCCAATAAAAAACTAAAAATGAATATCTCGCAGCATGGGTCAAGTTTGCATGAAATTAGACTTTTCCTACGCTATCGAATATAAGTTGTATATGGGCTCATGTGTAGACTGCTTTTCCTTCTCAGAGAATCAGATGTTAGATTTCAGTAGACATTTAGTTGCTTTGTGGATACTGGATTGAAATGCTCAAACTAGTTCCCGAATCGGTTTCAAGGAATTTTTAAGGACAAAGTTACGTGTATAGTAAACCGTATTAACTGTTGTCTGACGGCTTCAGTCTTAAAAACCAAGCGCCGCGCGAAGACTGTTGCGTTGGAGAGAGCACGTCTGATTTTCTTCCCCATCCTTCCATAATTCGAGATTGTGCTCTGTCTCCAAACGATCCCCGCCTCCGACGGGCCACCAGAATCTATGCGTCCTTCCTTACAAATCAAGTAGCATGGCACTTCAACTGTGAACGTAGGGAATAACGAAAGTAATGTCGAACGTTAAATACGCAGATTGTTGCTATATAATACCACTGAGGAGCTAGGGCCACCAAGCCTAATGTTTGCGTACGACGGACGGATCAACTTCGTAGGGAAGAAAAACTAAGTCAGTACAACACTTCTGAGTGGTTTGAGATATAGTACGGTATGTTGCCGCAGCATCTGGTGACATGGGGCTGGTCGACGAGATACTATCCATACAAATTTCGTCTGGATAACTGGATAGATCCTAAACAAACGTCCTGTCGTTCATCAGCGACCTTTCCACAATAACACTTTACTTATAGGAAGCACAACGATAAAAAGGAAACACTTTGTAAATACTAAGAATCGTCGGCCTCTTTTCACGTATTTTGATAAAAAGGACAACTTCATCTACGTGTAAATAACTGCATCATAGATCGTAGTCTCAGGATCAACAAAAATGGAGCTATAATTCGCTAAGCACACGCCTACAAAAACGATATCACCAATTAAATATATAAATAAAGAGCAACCAAGACAAATATCGACGTATCAACGAGCGGGAAAGTATCGAGCCTTACAGAAGTCTCTAAAGTGAATCACTGTGCCTGACAGCAATGGTGGTGCTTCAGCATGTCCCTGAGGTGTCAAGGGCAGGTAAGTACGAAAACCATCGTAGAATCAGGTTGATAGCTCACACATGGCTTTTGCTGACTAGATACAAACATAAGAACGAAAAGGAATATTGAAGATGTGTAGACGACTATTAGTTTGGTTTTAGGTAAAACAATAGTAACAGGAAAGTACGTCTGATATAGCATTTGCTAATGGAAGCAATATTTAACGAACTTGATGACTCTTCTGCTGGATTTATCGATATACGTAAAAAAAAATTGAAATCGTAAGGTGGTCCAAGATGGTAGAAGTCTTCAGAAAAAAATCATACGTTGCAAGGAAAGACGGTTAATAGACTGTATATATGGGAGTTAAGGGGAATAATATTAAATAATATGAATGGATGGTTGAAATGGGCATAAGATCAGAATGCAGTCCTTCTCCTTTATTGTTCAACCAGTGCATGAAAGAAAAAAAAAAGTCTGGTATGGTATTAAAATTCAGGGTCATAAAATGCAAATGAAAAATATTCACTGAAGAAGCGTAAAGTGTTACAGGATATGGTGAGTGGAATGACAATGTACTGAACACAGAATACGACTTGAGAGTAAATCAAGAAAGGCGCAAATATTATTTGGCCTCGCGCACATGACGTCTTTTCTACTACTGATTGTGTTTGTGTAAAGTTTATATCTGGCCACGTTGGTGAGAGGCCATTGAACGTTTGGTCATAAGAATGCGTGTGTAAGCAGTGGTGGACGGGATACATGCCCGTCCTCAGCTAGCTATAGGGTAGAGTATGGATTGCAGCAGATATGTGTTTACCGGGGACGAGGGGCGAGCTCTCCGTCTTGGCCGAATATTGCTGGAAGGGATCCACCTTGCCTGTGGCGTATGCCAGAAGATATAACGCCAGCTGGTACTTCAGCTGATAGCTACTCGAACATTGAAGGAAGCAAGTCTGCTACAGCAAACCGTTGACTGGCCATAGTTTGAACCATGGTGAGTTCCTTGCTCAACACCTGCATCCTGGTTCATCTCCCGCCTTCCTGTTAGTTGTGTCATTGCTCTGGTCTAGCACAGTGGGCTAAAGACGCTCATTGATGTTTTTCGAGTAATATACATTTTTAGAAACTGCCGTGAATGTGCATCAAGTGTGTTGTTTAGTTGCCACTTGACTAAGTGGAATAGGTGTCTTGTTTTTTCTAGGTGCTTTGAATAATTTTAGCGTTGTTCTTAACTTACTTCCCTTCATTTATTGCCTTGAGTTTTCTATGTCATACTTGCTATTTCTCTTTAAGGCCGTATGCATTTTGCTGCCTACTGTTAAGGCCGTGCTTTAAAAAGAAAATAGTGTCCTCGGTCTCAACCCAGTTAAACGTTATTTAGCCCTTATTGCTGGTTCAATGGAATTTATATTTTCGTCTACTGAGGCTTAAATATTGGACCATAATAAAGTAATGTTTAATTCTGCCTATATGCCTGTTACAGCACAGATAATCCATTATTTAATGATTTGTTCATCAGCGACTATACTGTGACGTTCACCGGTTATAAAATGTTATTATTGAAAGTAATCTACAAATTTTTGTTACGGCAGTTGCGCAGCTGATTGCCTTACGTCCGTAATAGTTGTCATTTGGTGTTTTGTTCAAGTAGACAACAGTGTACTACCACTTTTCATGAATGTTTTTATTTTGCTACCCGTGTGCCTTGCCCAATTTGTTTGCTTCCTTGTCGCCCCAAGGATGTGGGTTTACCTCACTTAGAATTTCTCAGTCAGATTGTGTTTCTATGATATTTTTAGTGTTTAGGTAATTCTGAGAAATCATACTTAGAGTCGAGCAGTAATATCCACCCCATTCGTAAGTTCATCCTATTGTTTGCTTGACCATACTGGTTTAAACCTCACTGCATTGTTATTAGTGGATTTGTTGCGATTTAGCCGAATGTCAGACACCCCTTTAATCGCCTTCACCAATTGTAAAACTTGCTTGCCTTTAACCCAATTAACCTACGGATGTCCCCACTTATTTGAATACTATTAAAGTGCAATTTCTGTATGTTACAACTTCCTCTGCGCGATGTGTGGTTCTTTAGTGGATACAGGAGTGAGGAACAGAGAATTCAGACATTAATTTATTCTCTATCTAATATCAAATAGTAAGGATAATACGTAACTTTGTTGCTGTATTTGTAGCATCAATTGCTAACATAGATGTGAATGTAGAAAGATACAGATACAGATACAAAAGGCATATAAATCTGTCACTCTTGAATACAATGTCTATTCAAAAAATGTCGATCCCTGGCCACTTTGAAAATCCGTGAATGTTATTCTACTAGAAAAAACAGAAAGTGGGGGTTAGTGCATGATTGTTCGAACTTAAGCATACCCGCCACTAGAGCTCCGGAGAAGGGATGCTTCCTACTCATTGGCACCGGCGCCATCGCTCGCGGCAGTCCCCTTATGCCATGGTGATGGCCCTTGAAAACGAAGTGGCATAACTGGCGGAGGACATATTAAACGTGCGGGCAAACGGAAGGCGGCCGAAAAAGCAAAGTGCATCTGTAGCAAGCTTAAAATTTTGTTTTTGGTTTACATTCTAATAACGTTTTATTGGCAGGTATAGCCATTGGTTTTAGCATTTTATTTATTTATTTATGTATTTATTTTACCTGGCAAGATTAGGCCCTTCAGTTCCTCTCTTACACCTAACCAGGCGTACTCAGATTGAACGAATTTCAGTTTGTACAGAACATTATTGACATACCACATGTTGTACAGTATTAATTTTAAACAAAAATAGAGGTGATAACAGTAGTACAAGGATAATTATGAAAATCAAAAAATAATTATGACATTCAAGAATAATAATAATAATAATAATAATAATAATAATAATAATATCACATCACAGCCAATACAGGTTAAGCGTGGAGTGTACGAAGGAGACCTATTAAGTCCTTTTCTGGTTCTGCCTTGTTCTGAACCCACTATCCAACATGCTAAATATTACAAATTATGGATACAATATTACTGGAACATACCAACACAAAATCACACGTTTGCTATACATGGATGATCTAAAACTACTGGCAGCAACAAATCAACAACTCAACCACTTACTAAAGATAACAGAAGTATTGAGCAATGATATAAATGTGGCTCTTGGGACAGACAAATGTAAGAAAAATAGCATAGTCAAGGGAAAACACTCTAAACAAGAAGATTACATGTTGGTTAGCCACAGCGACTGCATAGAAGCGATGGAAAAAACAGATGCCAATAAATATCTAGGATACAGACAAAAAAATTGGAATGGATAATACAAATACTAAAGAAGAACTACTCATTTGGAGTAGTGAAATGGAGTAACACAGACCTAGAAGCACTCAATACACCTACACGATCACAATGCGACAAATATAGAATACATCATATACATTCAGCCACAGAAAGACTCACGTTAAGCAGAAATGAAGGGGGAAGGGGATTTATCGACATAAAGAAACCTACATTATGGACAGGTAGACAATTTATGAAAATTCTTTATAAAACGAGCAGGAACTAGCAAAATACACAAAGCAATCACTCATATAAATACATCGGTTACACCACTGCAATTTCATAACCACTTCTACAACCCTTTAGATCACATAACATCAACAGGTACAAAGAAAGTAAATTGGAAAAAGAAAACACTACATGGCAAACACCCGTATCATTTAACACAACCACACATCGATCAGGACGCATCAAAAACATGGCTAAGAAAAGGCAATATATACAGTGAGACGGAAGGATTCATGATTGCAATACAGGATCAAACAATAAACAACAGATATTACAGCAAGAATATTATTAAAGATCCCAATACCACAACAGATAAATGCAGGCTTTGCAAACAACAAATAGAAACAGTAGATCACATCACAAGTGGATGTACAATACTAGCAAACACAGAAAACACCAGAAGACATGACAATGTAGCAAAAATAATACATCCACAACTTTCCACACAACAAAAACTAATACAACAACATGTTCTCACATACAAGTATGCACCACAAAATGTACTGGAGAATGATGAATGCAAATTATACCGGAAAAGAACCATTATAGCAGATAAAACAACACCAAATAACAAACCTGGCATCATAATCACCAATAAAAATAAGAAATTAACACAACTAATCGAAATATCCATACCCAATACAACAAATATACAGAAGAAAACAGGGGAGAAATTGAAAAATACATCCAACTGGCTCAGGAAGTCAAGGACATGTGGCATCACGACAAAGTTGATATTATACCAATTATACTGTCAACTACAGGAGTCATAGCACACAATATCCACCAGTACATCAACGCAATACAGCTTCATCCAAACGTAAACATACAACTACAGAAATCTGTAATTATTTATACATGTTGAATTACCCAAAAGTTCCTAAATGTAATGTAACATATACCACACACTTAAAAGGAAGTGACGCTTGATCAAGTTCCGCGTCATTTTCCATTTTTAACCAGACATAACGTCTGAGAAAGGAATATAATAATAATAAAAGTAATGACTGTGTATATGAAAGTAAACATATTTTTCTTTTATGAATGTCAGTCCTATTGATAGTTGGGAATTATCTCATCATGTTCTTGCAGCTTGTGAGTTATTCACATCGAGCAGAGACGTAAGAGGATAGAATGGGGTGAAAGAGGAATAGAAAAGGTAACTTGGTTAGAGGAAGAGATATAGAATGGTAAAATTCTAAGCTATGATCGAGAGAAGAAAGAAAGAGATGAGAGGGGCACCACAAAGGTGGCTATACCGTCCGTAATATGTGAGTTTTGAGTTCCCTATTGAATGTTGAGTGGTTCTGGATAAGACGCAGATCACAGGGGAGCGCGTTCCATAGTCGTATTGCTGAGATGGAGAATGACACGGGGAAAGATTTTGTGCTATGTGAAGGTACAGCCAAGATGCTAGACGTATCCGATCTGGTACTGCGATTGTGGAATGATGATAGGTGTTTAATATAAGAAGATAAGTATTGGGGGCACCATTGACTATTTAGTTGTTAATCTGTAACTGTTCTATTTCTTTGTATGCCTTACTATCATAGGCATTCCGGATGAATCTTGCATTATTACTTTATCAACCGTCGTGTACTGCACCTACTTCTAAATTAATAGTTTTCACGTATAAATGGAGCAGACTTTTTAGTGAGCCTTAAGCCAATTTGCAATTGTTAAGTTTGATGATTGATTTTCTTAAAGTTTCAAACTATGAACAAAGCTGCAAGACGATTGACTATATAGAAGAAACTGCCGAATATTTAAGTTGTAATTTGATTGGCCTTCATTTCTATGTTATTGTACTGCTGCAGTTCATAACTTTAACTTTTTGGATTCCGTGTCCAACTCACAACTCAATTGGCCTGAAGCCATGTCACTAGGTTGTTCTTGATCTCTACTCTTTATTAACAACTCTCGCTGCAGGATTTAAAATTTTAAAACATTTTTGCTTCCGCCGATCATCTTATTCGTTTGTTTTTCTAATTGTAAAGGTTCAATTGGCTCTGAGCACTATGCGACTTAATTTATGAGGTCATCAGTCGCCTAGAACGTAGAACTAATTAAACCTAACTAACCTAAGGACATCACACACACCCATGGCCGAGGCCGGATTCCAACCTGCACCGTAGCGGTCGCTCGGTTCCAGACTGCAGCGCCTAGAACCGCACGGCCACTCCGGCCGGCTCATTGTAAAGAATCTGATAGATTCTAATATACTTCGTTTGTGGCTCCAATACCTTTCCCCTATCCTAGCAATTCCATTTGGTTACAATTAAGAAGAAGCAGAAACACATTCGCTAATTTGTTTTAAAAGTGAAATTCTGAGCTCGTGACTGAGTACATAATACAGATTGACTCTTACGTAGAGGACAACAACAACAAGCCAATTTTTAAAATGGTAATTATTTATTTAAATAGCGGTGTTACTGGTTTCGACCCGAAGGGAAGACTGCTAGTTCACGTTACGACAATTTTTCATTAGCTTTCACTTTTTGTTTTCCGAAATGATGAAGTTACCTTCGGATGTTGGTGTCCTACGACCAAAACAAGGTGTGAGAAATTGTCTTTTCAACTGTAACTGTGACTCACAACGATTTTAGATGTTGTATACAAATTATTCTGGTGGAGATATTCTGGTTACATCCATTGAAAGGGCACATTCGATTTCCTTTCTCATCCCTCCCTACTCCGAGCTTGTACTCCGTCTCTAATAACATCATGGGCCAAGGGACATTAAGCACTAGTCTCTTCTTCCAGGGTGATTCACGAAGATATGCAACTATTTTAATATGTTATTCTACAAGTAAAACAAAGTCCGCAAATGTTTAGTTGCGGAGTTCCTGCTAATAAAAGATTTTGCCTAAAATTGAGGAACTCCTCTAATAAGAAACCATCGCAGAACCGTACGAGATTAAAGTAAAGGACGATTTCCATTAATTTTGTTGTTATTGGTCTGGTGAATCTAATAAAACATTACCCAGACGTGTACCTGCAGTAGTTTTGCAGAACATCCAGAGAAGCGAAGATTATTATACAATTAAATTTGTTTACTTTCCATTAAGAATGTAGAAACGCTTATGTCATTCTTTGCAACCGCTAGTGAGTTGCTTCAGTCGTTTCCTAACCTTGAAACGAGTTAGCTTTCTGTATTATTCAGTGAAAGAACATAATAAAAACAGTGTATTTAAGTGAAACCAAATAGTAACTGTTGCAGTTTGTAGATTGTTTATGATATAGTGACGCCTTTCAAATTTACGACAGAGGAATACACCGATATGGTGATTATTTATGGCAAATGTGAAGGTAATGCTACGCTGTAGTTAACGAATATGGCTGAAGTTATCCATCTCCGAGGATTCCGAGTGCATGAACCATTAGCGGAGAATTTCGAATGTTGCGGGAGAAGGTTCTCTACGTAGAGTTCATATCCAGTACGTGGGTTCGACATGTGAAGACGATGATGAGGATTATACGGATGCTGTTCAACATAGTCCGGGTAGCAGATCACGACGTATCTCTCAACGATTAGGCATCTAATGTATGGCGTACAATGAAGTTCATAAACAAAAATTCCATCATTTACATCCGGAAGATCCTGTCTTTCTCTTGGACTTGTGCAACAAGTTAAATACTAATTGGCTGTTACACAAATACATTTTATTTACTGATGAGGCACAGTTTACTCGAGATGGTATAAACAATTTACATAACGACCACGTATGGTCTGAAGCAATCTCACATGCAACAGTGCAACGCAATTTCCAGCAGTGATTTACCATACATGTGTGGTGTGGTATAATCAACTCACACTTTATTGGACCATTCATTTTCCCAGTCCGACTGGCGAGACGTGCTTACATTCCCTTCAAGAAGAAATGCCTTCCTTGCCCGTCGGAGATGTCCCACTTTTTACGCGATTGCGAATGTATTTTCAACATGATGGCGTGCCTTCACATTTCACCAACGCCGTTACTACACATTTAAATGAACATTTTCCCCAGAAATGGATTAGTGATGGCCACCCAGATCGCCCGATTTAACACCAATGGATATTTGTGTATGGGGATGCATGATAGACATAGTTTATAAGGACAAAGTCCATACACGTGAGGCATTACTTGCTCGCATTATGAATGTAACAGACGAAATTAAGAACCACCCTGTGAAACTGAAATGAGCATCAAAATCTGTTCATCACGTGAAGTTTAATGCACTGAACACGGCGGAGGCATTTTTGAACATTTATTGATAATGTGTTGTGAAATCGTATGTACACCGTACAACTTCCTTAACGCTGAGCTTAGTCTTTTTCAGTTTAACATGAGTTCACGTGTGCTATGGTATCAATAAAATCAGATTATCTGGTAATATATACAGTTTCAGCTAATGTTATTACTATCATTCTTCCAAAATTAAATTCTCTTCAACTTCTGTTGGAAACTGTGTCCAATTGTTTGGAACTTAAAAAACAAACTGTGCTAGCAGTTAATAAATTAAAAAGTATACGAAATTACTTCTTCGTTTCTCGGGATGTTCTGGAAAACTACTGCAGATACACGTCTAGGACATGTGTTATTTGATTCATCAGATCAAATTCATTTCATGCAATATTTTTTATTAGCTGTAACTCCGTAACCAAACATTAGCGGACCTATATTGATATTTAAAAAATTCTTTAGTTTTACTTGTAGAATAACGTATTAAAATATTTGCGTATCTTCGTGAATCACCTGGTATATGGGTTTGTGTGTACAATTGAAATGTAGCATCAAGAGGAAACCTACGATAAGTGCACGTCAGAAGAGCTCAAGATATATTCGATGAACTATTCGATGTAGGTCAAGGTGCATCGATTACTGAAAGTTACTTCCGCCTTCTTTCTGCGGGTGATGTTTCAGATTCACTTCTCAGGGTGAAAGAACGCTTTTACATAGATCAACTGTAGTGGAAACTTTAAATCCTAAATAAAGGCATGCTGCTTCCCATTAACGTAATCAAAACAAGAAGAAGATTGATCATACTTATTTGTCTCAGGACGGGAACGAGGTATTATTCCTGTAGTCGAGAATCAGGCATTGGAATGTGCAAACGATAACAATACCAAAGAAACTTCCTGGCAGATTGAAACTGTGTGTTGGACCGACACTCGAACTCGAGACCTTTGCCTGGATAAAAATACCATTTTTTAACAGTCATCCATTTTCAAGAGAGGTAAAACTGTTAAGACATTAATAGGGCTAAGTTAATTTGCAAATATAATGGGTCCCATGCCAATAGACGTTCAACTACTTCAAGATACAAAAAGATACATGATGCATGATCCATAAATTTACCATGCACACGTTACGTTTTGGGTCATCAGTCTTCTAACTGGTTTGAGCTGCCCGCCACGATTCCCTCTTCTGTCCCAACCTTAGATCCTCAGTTATTTGATGTGTGTATTTCAATCTCTGTATTCCTCTACAGTTTTTGCCCTCTACAGCTCCCTCTAGTACCATGGAAGTCATTCCCTCATGTCTTACAGATGTCCTATAATCCTGTCCCTTCTCCTTATCAGTGTTTTCCACATATTCCTTTGCTCTCCGATTCTGCGCAGAACCTCCTCATTCCTTACCTTATCAGTCCACGTAATTTTCAACATCCGTCTGTAGCACCACATCTCGCTTCCATTCTGTTCCGCTTTCCCACAGTCCATGTTTCACTACTGTGCTATAGTCGTACATTCTTAGAAATTTCTTCCTCAAATGAAGGCCTGTGTTTGATATTAGTACACTCCTCTTCGCCAGGAATGCCCTTTTTGCCAGTACTAGTCTGCTTCTGATGTCCTCTTTGCTCTGTACGCTTTTGGTTATATTACTGACAGGTAGCAGAATTCCTTAACACCATGTACTTCGCGACCATCAATTGTGATGTCAAATTTCTCGCTGTTCTCATTTCTACTACTTTTCATTACTTTCGTCTGTCTTCGATTTACTGTCTGTACTCCTTAGACTGTTCATTCCGTTCAGCAGGTCATGTAATCCTTTTTCACTCTCACTCAGTATTGCAATGCCATCAGCGAATGGCATGATTGATATCCTTTCACTTTGAATTTTAATTCCACTCCTGAATCTTTCTTTTATACCATAAATGAATAAAATGTACTTGTCGAACTCCGAGTATCAACTGTTTGTTGCAAGTGACTTTAGACGCACAGCAATTGCTTCTTGATAGAAAGGTATGGCGGCATTGTTGGCTGGGAGACTCCTAGGGGTAGGATCACCTGCCTAATGACAATAGATTTTCTTCCTCAACACACAGTAGTGATTTGCCTCGCAATATTTGAGAGTTGTGTCTTAAGCTCAATTGTTGAATTCTGGTGTCTTTAACTGTTGTGTGTGTATTGTGGTGTCGTGTTTTAGTTTTTATAATGACAAGAGAAGTGAGAGTGGTTAAACCTATGTAGGAACACAGCGTACTGCTCATCAACTACACCATTGTGATCTCCGGGCTCAACGTTCCCATTTGACGTACAGTTCACCGTCGACAGGGTCACATGTATCCAGTCCAGGAAATGCTACGATGAATTTTGAGAAGATGTGCGTTAATGACCTCTACTATGTTTTTCCTTACCGGCCTTCTTACACCATTTGGGCCCAGCCTTCGACTCGCCATAAAAACGTCTTCATCGTATTACGTTCTTGTAACGAATTTTTCCTCATGGAATTTGTTCTCAAGCGTTTTTCCAAGCCTCGTAAGTAATTTTCTGAAAACCAATATCTTCTCTTGGGAGCAGTTAGCTTCTTCTCGAAACTGTAATTATTAACTTTTTAATGTAAATTAATAAAATGCACACTTCTTAGAAACGAACATAAATAAAACTCTTTATGGGAAACTATTACAATATATCTGGGGAAAAATAAAAGTACTTATCTTCAAAAGAACTCTATGGAAACTCTTCTTGTAAAAACTTATAAAAATACATTCTAAAAGAATAACCTTCACGAAAAACAAAAAATCTTTCTTGAAAGACATCATGTTTACTCCAGTCATTGTTAATAATTTTATTTCCACTGTTACCATTTCGGCCTTAGGCCATTATCAAGTGCAGATGTTTTGTTGTCATTTGCTGTTATATACATTCGTAACGCTGCTAAGCAGTACGAGCACAGATGTCCATATATCGTGAAACAGCACAGTCTGTACATACGTATGTTCGTTCTACCATCACTAGTAACATTTGCACTAAACCAAAGCAGCGAACTACTGTTTACAGACCATTTACATAGGACTTTTCTGAAGTATAAAATGTCATGATTTTAGTCTGTACTGAGACTAGTCTGTACTTTAGTCAGTACTGAGAGACATTTCTAGAAAACTGGAGAAAAAATCGGACTATTCAATTGTAGTCACTTTTAATTAACAAGTGTTGGTAAGTTAAATAGTATCAAAAACCATTTGTGTCTCATGTAGCAGTCGTTATGTTAATAAGAGACGAACTGAGCCACAAACTAATCATCCAATCATAGCTACGATGGAGCGATGTGCGTGGCAGTCATGTTGATTTCAAAAAAACTTCTCTGGCGCGTGACCCAACGCCTTATGCACGTGGATCAACTGAGCAGCTAGCATGCGTTATGTGAAAACCTCATTCACGTATGTCAACAATTTCTGTGACATCACCTCATATCCCTATAGATTTTACGTCGCCTCCTAAGTAAGTGCTCACTGACTTATAACCTAGTTACCCTGTATAAAGAAGTGCACGACAAAAATAGTAAAGAAATGAGACATACGGGAAGGAGAAAAATAGTAATGTTCTAGTGCAACTCATTACTGATCGATTGCCTCCACCATTTACAAAGTAGGTAGAATGCACATACAAATACAAAAAAATAAAAAATCGAAATACATTGAAATACAAATAATTAAGTTTTACATGTGGAATGAAACTCTCGTACTTTTGAAGACCGCTGTTGTAGATTCCCATATCGGGCAGCAGCTCCTGGTTTGACCGCTTAGTACCCCCGGCTGTAGGTGTAAGACGTACACACAGAGTCTGTAATTTCTCGACAGATCATAGGATTAGTTTACTGGTAGCACGACACGTTACAGTGAACACTTTTGTCATATTTTGGTTTCCATCTTTTCGTCAGAAATACACCTTTTTATTAGGTGGGGTGCTTGTCTCTTTGTTCGATACAAAATTTTGAAAACTTCTCCAAGAGCTAGAGACTTGAAACTTTCAATATATCTCAGAAATGAATGAAAATCCTAAGTATCTTGAACTTGACACAATAGAAGTATCTCGACAACATCGGTACCGAAGTGCTTACTATGAACACCATATTTCTGCCAAACACTGCCACTGTGTATTGTGTATTCAAACGGGGACCTAGAAACGACGGAGAGTTTCGTCCAGCCGTAGTCCTCAGTGGTTCACTACCCACAAGAGGCCACAGTAGTCCACCCACCCCGTCGCTGCCCCACACCGAACCCAGGGTTATTGTGTGGTTCAGCTCCAGTTGACAGCCCCCGGGAACGTCTCATACCTGACGAGTGTAACTCCAAATGTTTGTATGGTAGAGTGCTTGCACAGGAATCACTGACATAGTGTAACTGAGCCGGAATAAGGGGAACCAGCCTGCATTCCCCGAGGCAGATGGAAAACCACCTTGAAAACCACCCACAGATAGGCCGGCACACTGGACTACGACACGAAGCTGCCAGGCTGATTCCTGTCGAGTACTGACACGCCTTCCCGCTCGGGAAGCAGCGCGATAGACCGCGTGGGTAGCCACGAAGGGAAACACTGCCACACTCCAAGATGATACTGCGACCATAGAAACAGGCAAGAAGGCAAAATACCATCTAACATCTTCCCTGACCTGAATATCCTCATTCAACTGTTATGAGGAGTTACAGAGCAGTGAGTGACGAACATGTTTCCAGCTCCAACATCACTGAAGCAACCCAGTGGCTGCCCAAGTTCAAATGGTTCAAATGGCTCTGAGCAGTATGGGACTCAACTTCTGAGGTCATTAGGGATACGTAGGAGGGAGCCATATACTGCTTGACTCTTCGGTGAAGGTATGTTCGAAACTTTAACCAAAGCCCGTACCGAGCTACTGAGCGTCTCTCCTGCAGAGTCTTCCACTGGAGTTTATCTATCATCTCCGTAACGCTTTCGCGATTACTAAATGATCCTGTAACGAAGCGCGCTGCTCTCCATTGGATCTTCTCTATCTCTTCTATCAATCCCATCAGGTGCGGATCCCACACTGTTGAGCAGTATTCAAGCAGTGGGCGAACAAGCGTACTGTAACCTATTTCCTTTGTTTTCGGATTGCATTTCCTTAGGATTCTTCCATTGAATCTCAGTCTGGCATCTGCTTTACCGACGATCAACTTTATATGATCATTCCATTTTAAATCACTCCTAATGCGTACACCCAGATAATTTATGGGATTAACTGCTTCCAGTTGCTGACCTGCTATTTAGTTGCTAAATGATGAGGGGCCTATCTTTCTATGTATTCGCAGTACATTACACTTGTCTACATTGAGATTCAAATGCCATTCCGTGCACCATGCGTCAATTCGCTGCAGATCCTCCTGCATGTCAGTACAATTTTCCATTGTTGCAACCTCTCGATACACCACAGAATCATCTGCAAAAATCCACAGTGAACTTCCGATGTCATCCACCAGATCATTTATGTATATCGTGAATAGCAACGGTCCCATGACACTCCCCTGAGGCACACCTGAAATCACTCTTACTTCGGAAGACTTCTCTCCATTGAGAATGACATGCTGCGTTCTGTTATCTAGGAATTCCTCAATCCAATCACACAATTGGTCTGATAGTCCGTATGCTCTTACTCTGTTCATTAGACGACTGTGGGGAACTGTGTCAAACGCCTTGCGGAAGTCAAGAAACACGGCATCTACCTGTGAACCCGTGTCTATGGCCCTCTGAGTCTCGTGGTCGAATAGCGCGAGCTGGGTTTCACACGACCGTCTTTTTCGAAACCCAGGCTGATTCCTACAGAGTAGATTTCTAGTCTCCAGAAAAGACATTACACTCGAACATTATACGTGTTCCAAAATTATGCAACTGATCGACGTTACAGATATAGGTCTATAGTTATGCACATCTGTTCAACGTCCCTTCTTGAAAACGGGGATGACCTGTGCGCTTTTCCAATCCTTTGCAACGCTTCGCTCTTCTAGAGACCTATGGTACACCGCTGCAAGAAGGGGGGCAAGTTCCTTCGCGTACTCTGTGTAAAATCGAACTGGTATCCCATCAGGACCAGCGGCCTTTCCTCTTTTGAGCGATTTTAATTGTTTCTCTATCCCTCTGTCGTCTGTTTCGATATCTACCATTTTGTCAACCGTGCGACAATCTAGAGAAGGAACTACAGTGCAGTCTTCCTCTGTGAAACAGCTTTGGAAGAAGACATTTAGTATTTCGGCCTTTAGTCTGTCATCCTCTGTTTCAGTACCATTTTGGTCACAGAGTGTCTGGACATTTTGTTTTGATCCACCTACCGCTTTGACATAGGACCAAAATTTCTTAGGATTTTCTGCCAAGTCAGTACATAGAACTTTACTTTCGAATTCATTGTACGCCTCTCGCATAGACCTACTCAGACTACATTTCGCTTCGCGTAATTTTTGTTTGTCTGCAAGGATTTGGCTATGTTTATGTTTGCTGTGTAGCTCCCTTTGCTTCCGCAGCAGTTTTCTAACTCGGTTGTTGTACCACGGTGGCTCTTTTCCATCTCTTACGATCTTGCTTGGCACATACTCGTCTAACGCATATTGTACGATGGTTTTGAACTTTGTCCACTGATCCTCAACACTATCTGTACTTGAGACAAAACTTTTATGTTGAGCCATCAGGTACTTTGTAATGTGCTTTTTGTCACGTTTGCTAAACAGAAAAATCTTCCTACATTTTTTTAATATTTCTATTTCCGGCTGAAATCATCGATGCAGTAACTGCTTTATGATCGCTGATTCCCTGTTCTGCATTAACTGATTCAAATAGTTCGGATCTGTTTGCACCAGAAGGTTTAATAGTTATCGCCACGTGTCGGTTCTCTGTTTAACTGCTCAAGGTAGTTTTCAGATAAAGCATTTAAAAATATTTCACTGGATTCTTTGTCCCTGTCACCCGTTATGAACGTTAGAGTCTCCCAGTCTATATCCGGCAAATTAAAATCTCCACCCAGAACTATAACAAGGTGGGGAAATCTATTCGAAATATTTTCCAAATTATTCTTCAGGTGCTGAGCCACAACAGCTGCTGAGCCCGGGGGCCTATAGAGACATCCAATTACCATGTCTGAGCCTGCTTTAACCGTGACCTTCACGCAAATGATTTCACAATTCGGATCTCCGTCAAATTCCTTCGATAGTATTGCACTTCTTATCGCTATAAACACACCTCCCCCTTCACTGTCCAGCCTGTCTCTGCAGTTTACATTCCAGTCTGAGTTTAGGATTTCATTACTGATTACGTCTGGTTTCAACCAACTTTCTGTCCCTAGTACTATATGGGCGTTGTGGCCGTTTATTAATGAGAGCAGTTCTGGGACCTTTCTGTAGACGCTCCTGCAGCTTACCACTAGCACATTAATATTGTTATTCCCTGTTGCGTCTCAGGAGGCGTCTTGTCGGGCCTAGGGAGGGAATTCTCTAACCTAAAAAAGCCCCATGGGCACTCCACACGTACTCCGCTACCCTTGTAGCCCCTTCCGGCGTGTAGTGCACGCCTGACCTATTCAGGGGGACTCTACATTTCTCCACCCGATAGCGGAGGTCGAGAAATTTGCACCGCAGCACTCCGCAGAATCGTCTGAGCCTCTGGTTTAAGCCTTCCACTCGGCTCCAAACTAGAGGACTTCTATCGGTTCTGGGAACGATACTACAAATAGTTAGCTCTGATTCCACCCCGCGAGTGAGGCTTTCCGCCTTCACCAATTCCGCCAACCGCCTGTACGAACTGAGGATGACCTCTGAACCCAGACGGCAGGAGTCATTGGTGCCGACATGAGCAACAATTTGCAGTCGGGTGCACCCAGTGCTCTCTATCGCCGCCGGTAGGGCCTCCTCCACATCTCGGATGAGACCCCCCGGCAAGCAGACAGAGTGAACACTGGCCTTCTTCCCCGACCTTTCCGCTATTTCCCTAAGGGGCTCCATCACCCGCCTAACGTTGGAGCTCCCAATAACTAATGAACCCCTCCCCCCGTGTGCCTGCTCGGACCTTGCTGAAGGAGCAGCCACATGTCCACTCTCAGGCAGAGCTGGTGATGCCACACGGCCAGCCTCCACTGTTACCCTCCGCCTCGTGCGCCGCGAACGCCGCTGAACCCGCCACTCCCCTTGGGGAGAGGGTGGCCCAACCGCGCCAGGTACCCGCGAAGATGTCTCGACAGCAGGGACAGTGGGTGAAGCATGTAACACCTGGGGTTAATAAATAAAGGCAGAGTAGGTTTTAGACGTTGTAGTCTATTCCCGCTTCAGTCGCTATAATTTCATGGAGCTCCGACAGGTGGGACGCTGTTAGCCTTCAAAGTGGCGCCTGGAACGGGGGTGCTTTCCAAGCAGAGAGCTGTAATTAGCTCTCTTTGGAGGAAAACCGGAGCATCTCAGATACTCAAAGCCACTTGCAATATGTCTATGGAGACCGAGCAGTGAAAATAAACATGGCGAGCCGTTTGGCGAGTCGTCATCATAAATAGGTCTTGCAAACCCTTCCGATATCCAGCTTGCTAGCCGGCCACACAAAGCTGTGACTACTGGCTTATTCGAGGTGACGTTAACGTGTTCGTCGAAGCGCAAACGAGCTTCTACTTTTCCATGATAATGAGAAGCCTCACATAAGTCTTTGCAGCCGAGAGATCTCACAGAACGTCATTGGACGCTTTCTTCCATCCACCCTACATCCTTGATCTCGCATCTTTCGACTTTCATCTGTTTGGTTCAATAAAGGATACACCCCGCGGGAAGCAGTACGTGGATGATGGAGAGGTTAATGATGCACCGAGACATTAGTCCCAAGATGGACCAGTATGGTGAAGCCATGCAGTTATACCGACCCTGCCAGCAACCTGGCGTAAGGCCGTCGAATAGAACGATGTTAAAAATCAGGGTTGTTTAGGTAAATGTGTAGGTATGATACGATGTATTGGAATCCTGAATAAAATCAACGTGCTTATAGAAAAAAAAAATTGCAGTACTTAGCGGCCCTCGTCCTGTACCAATAAACTTAAATGGTTGTGTCACAGGAGTATGTGGTACCCTCGATCGCGCAGCTTCGGCGCGTCGGCAGGGGTAGTAGGCCTGCCCCAACGAGGGCGCACGTGCCGCCGTCCGGTGCGGTCTGGCCTACCGGGCTTCCGCCCCATTCAGGCCTCAGGCCGGCCAGCGGCGGCTGCGCACTGGGGAGGGCCCGGCGCCATTCACAGCGCAGCGCAGGCCGGCGTCGCGTCGCTCACCAGTAGCGCGGCGTCGCTCTGCCGTGCGGGTCCTCTGCCTGCAGGCGCTCCACTTCCACTGCGCTCTCCTCCACCTCGCGGCACTGTGCGTTCTTCCTGTTGACACCTGTCGTCTGCGCCGAAGTACTGCGACGTCTCCAGACGTTTTCTTCGGGATGTTTCAAAAGTGTCTTTGGGCATCCTTCTACGATGTCAACGACACCGATGCAAGGTCAGCAAACATTCCAGTGAAATGTTAGTTCCCTTTCTCGGTCTCATTTCCTTAACAATCACACCATCCCTCTCCTTCTATCCCTCCCCCTCTCACTTTTCTCTCTACCTTTCTGTCTGTCACTATGCCTCATCATTTTTGCAATCGTTACAGACAAATGTAAGGTGCTACTACATCATGTTGCTACAATTTATTTCTATTCTGCTGTTATCACCCACATTACATTGATGTTATTTGTAATATTCACTCTGGTTTTGAAAACATATTAACCCTCGCAATGCCAGTGGATAGGTACTTTAAGTCCTCCCTTTGGAAAAAAATGTAATCTAGTAAGTTACTCTTGATTTTAAAAACTTGGAAAACATAATAATTGTTTTTACTTATCTTTTCTATCACATTCCATGTATATTTTAAATTTTTGGTTAAACATAACCCAAAAATTAATGTCTCAGTAGGGGATTCCCCTTCCCAAATAAATGTAGTATTCAGTACTTCGAGATTTAGGATCGTACTTGCACACTTATAACTGTTTAAAAATTATGTTGAAAATAAAATACAACAACAATCAATGAAATTTGCATTTTTTTAAATTCTTGTGGTAGTCATGAAGTTGATAGTACACATTATTGAATGTGCCTCGGCATAGCAAAGAATGTGCTAAAAGTAGTTTCAGGTTCTGAACCCTTAAAAAGCGTATTTTTGATGTAGTTTAACAACAGTTAATAAATTTTTTTTTAAAATTTTTTCGAGTGAACATAACTTACCTCATCCTGGTAACGCGTATTATGGAAAATGCCATCGTATTGCTAGGCTAATAGCTGTGCAACGATTCGCAATTTGCTTTAACTATTCAAAAATACGCCATTACGAACATCAGAAAACGAAAAAAACATTATTTCATATGACAACAGGAATGACATCTCAGAGAAATACCTACATGTAACAAATCGTAGGGATATGAAATGGAATGATTACATCGATTTAGTCTTAAGTAAGGCGAGTACAAGACTCAGTTGAATGAGTAGGATACTAGCAAAATGTTTCACGAAGGATATAGTTCACAAAGCACTTGATAAACATATTGAATATTGAGCAAATGTGTGGATCCCATGCGAAATACGACTACTTCGTTACAGTGAACATATATAAAGATAGGCAAAACGTATGGACAAACGTTTGATTGATCCATGGAAGAGAACGTGTAGATCATAATGATATTAAGTTATTGCGGCTTTCGTGCGACTTATTGACATATTACGAGTACGTGTTAGATTCTGTGTCAGAATCGAAATATCCCCCGAGAATCTACTGAAATAGTTTCCAGAACCAGCGTTAAAGGGTGAATCATTGAATGTACGACAGCTGTTACGCATCGGCCCTGTAGGGACTACGATTAAAAACTTAGACACGTTATAGCGTGCCCAGAACTGTTCTTTCAGAGCGCAGTTTTAAATATGCGTCGACTGATTTGGTGTTTGTTTTGCTTAAGTTCAGGAGTGATTACTACAAGTTACAAGTCATATAAACACATCACAATCGCAAATGAATCCGTTTGTATATAGGTGTAGATAAGATTTTCACTTAGGCATGTTTTGTGTGTATAGAGAAATTTTAAAATTTGATTTGTTTGGACGCTGTTACATATCACCACATTTCCTTCGGTCAAAGATTAGTATTATTATAATGTATTTGTTAGTATTCTACGCTATTAGTCACATTATGTTGATATGTAAATGTTCCTTGGGCCCTTTCCCAGCATGAGATTAAACAAACTCTAGTTTGTATAGTTCTATTTTAGTTGTCATTTCACAGGTATTGTAATCAGTGTACACACAAGGCTAAATGTGAACGCAACAAACAAAAACAGCATCTTCAACATTTACCACGTAATTATATAACTGTTTGCAGTCGAATAGAACAAACGCTTCATAATAGTTCTGTTGCTAATAAGATCCAGGTAAGTTTTAAACATTAGGTTATGTATGAAATCTTTGCCTTTCCTTCATTTTGGAAGGTGACACCCTCTCGCAAGATCCTACAGCATATCATAACTTAAATAATCTGACTTTCGGCAAGGGACAGACGCTTTGTCATAGAGTTAGTAAAGTTGTAAGAAAAGTTAAATACAGTTTGTGGAAGTTTTTTCTTCCAAGCCCCATGTATTGACAGCGGTCGATGGTTGCACACCCGTCGAATATTTCACTCAGGACTATAACGTACTCTCATATCCATCACAATGTGAAGTGGCCTTTCTTGGTATAAAAGAGACAATCTTCAGTGAGAGCACAGCAACTTGTTAAATTGCGATCTACCACCTAACAAACAAAGAGTGTTACCCTTAATATATATGCATCACTTTTCATAAGTAATATTTGCTTGGTGAGATATATACGATATTTATATCGTAGCAGTTACGTTCCTCAAAAATGTTAGACGTAACTGGCACGTCTACGAGCCAACTAAAAAAAAAAATGATAAGTGTTTTTAATTAATATTTGGGAGCAACGACAATGCCGATAGCCATTTTTCTTAAACTCTCTTTAGGTGCAGATAGCTTTTTTGTTGTTTTTGTGTTTTGTTTTATGACCTTAAGGTTGTGTTTCTACGCCGAGGAGACTTCAGATAGTAAAATTCTCGTATCATGAGCAGACCATTTCGCAATAAGAGTGGCACATTTTCGGCAGAGAGAACATGTATTGAGCCTCCTTCAAATAAAGTTCTGTATACACCATAGCGTGCGAGTGAAATGGCGCTGCAATTCGACACCTATTCCAAAGCTAAAAAAAAAAAAACGACACAGAGATTAACATTGAAAATCTGGCCGTATGTGGACCAAATACAGTGTCGCGTCCTATCATAGTGAAAGGGCGCGAACAGTTTGACAAACGTCGTACAGACACAGGTGATGCTGATCGGGAAGCAAAGCCATCGGTATCAATCACACACCGCAGTATCCACGTAATAAAACGATTCGTAACAATCGCACAATATCCAAAGATGATAACATTCACACGGCGGTTTCGAATAGCTCAGCAGCCAAGGTGCGGGTTTCTATCCCCAATGAACTGAATCATCTGTAGAACTTACCGACCGTTATTTACAGTGATTTTGATGAATACACTGAAAAATAGCGCCATGTACCTTGCTGTTTTGAAATACACTCCAGCATTCAGTAAGAGTTACTTGACCTGACATAATAGCGTGTAACTTAATTTCTGAAGTCTCCTCGTATGAAAATGGAATGTTACGATGCTGATTTATCTTATGACAACAACCTCAACAATGTGTCACAGAGTATGTTGAGCCAGCACGTAAGCCTGAAGTACCTTAACCTTTCCGTCATAGGTACTGCTTTGCCATTTCGTTACCACATTGGACACACAGTAGTAAATACATAGCTTGATTACTGTATGGCACAGTCGGAATTTCGACTCTCTCGAGTGAATCGTTCATAAGCTGTTTAATGGACGCAGTATAGCAGTTCACCCAACAACACAGTAGAGTCAAATAAAGAGCTGTAACATCAGTACTTCATTTAGAAAGGGGAAAAAAGTTGTTTTGTAACTTCCATCCTGTAATACAAATCGTCGTTAACTGACGACATACTTTATCAGAGCCACAGAATATCCACTACAGGTGCAAGTAAGAAACATATTCTGGCACAATATCTCAATTTACTGAATTAGTATGAGTGATTATTTCTGTTTAACACAATCGGTCTTGAACTGAGTATGAAAATGAGAGTACACCGTAAGCTGATGTAACTACACTAATGATCAATAGGATTCGTGCACCGCTGTTTGATGCAGTCTTGGTCACTAGCATGGCGATTTCTTGGGTATAAATACGCTACAAGTCGCTTCTTTCGATATCAGACACGATTGTATAACCATTTAATGATGAGACTGTGGTGGTAAGAAAAATAGTTGTTACAATAAATTCTCCTGAAATCTAAAAGAAGCGACTGCTTGCGTATTAGTATCTAAAAATAGAACGCCAGTTAAAAAAAACAATTTTCATCTACACTCCTGGCCATTAAAATTGCTACACCAAGAAGAAATGCAGATGATAAACGGGTATTCATTGGACAAATATATTATACTAGAACTGACATGTGATTACATTTTCACGCAATTTGGACGCATAGAACAACCACCTCTGGCCGTAATAACGGCCTTGAACGCCTGGGCATTCAGTCAAACAGAGCTTGGATGACGTGTACAGGTACAGCTGCCCATGCAGCTTCAACACGATACCACAGTTCATCAAGAGTAGTGACTGGTGTATTGTGTCGAGCCAGTTGCTCGGCCACCATTGACCAGACGTTTCCAATTGGTGAGAGATCTAGAGAATGTCCTGGCTAGGACAGCAGTTGAACATTTTCAGTATCCAGAAAAGCCAGTACAGGACCTGCAACATGCGGTCGTGCATTATCCTGCGGATATGTAGGGTTTCGCCGGAATCGAATGAAAGGTAGAGCCACGGGTCGTAACACATACGAAATGCAACGCTTGCTGTTCAAAGTGCCGTCAATGCGAACAAGAGGTAACCGAGACGTGTAACCAATGGCATCCCATACCATCACCCTGGGTGATACGCCAGTATGGCGATGACGAATACACGCTTTCAATGTGCGTTCACCGCGATGTCGTCAAACACGGATGCGACCATCAGGATGTTGCAACAGAACCTGGATTCGTCGGAAAAAATTGTCATTAGTGCACCCAAGTTCGTAGTTGAGTACACTATCGCATGTGCTCCTGTCTGTGGTGCAGCGTCAAGGGTAACCGCAGCCATGGTCTCCGAGCTCAGAGTCCATGCTGCTGTAAAACGTCGTCGAACTGTTGGTGCAGGTGGTTGTTGTCATGCGAACGTCCCCAACTGTCGACTCAGGGATCGAGAAGTGGCTGCACGATCCGTTATAGCCATGCGGATAAGAGCCTGTCATCTCGACTGCTAGTGATACAAGGCCTTTGGGATACAGCACGGCGTTCTATATTACTCTCCTGAGCCCACCGATTCCATATTCTGCTAACTGTCATTGGATCTCGACCAACGTGAGCATGAATGTCACGATACGGTAAACCGCAATCGCGATAGCCTACAATCCGACCTTTATCAAAGTCGGAAACGAGATGGTACGCATTTCTGCTCCTTACACGTGGCATCACAACAATGTTTCACCAGGCAACGCCGGTCAGCTGCTGTTTGTGTATGAGAAATCGGTTGGAAACTTTCCTCATGTCAGCATGTTGTAGGTGTCGCCACCGGCGCCAACCTTGTGTGAATGCTCTAAAAAGCTAATAATTTGCATATCACAGCATATTTTTACTGTCGTTTAAATTTCGCGTCTGTAGCACGTGATCTTCGTGGTGTAGCAATTTTCATGGGCAGTAGTGTATAAACTATATATCGAAAATAGTCTACATGCGACGAAATGCACGCCCAGCACCATAAAAGGAGGCTGTCAGTAATGTGTTGTCAGTATAGAAGCAGATTAATTCGGCCAGGAGAGCCCAGTGATTCATTAGGTGGACCATTCTTTGAATATTTTCTTAGTTCCATCAAGGATATATCAGCCCTTCCAAAGCAGCCCAAGTCGACTGCTGAGTATTGATCTGTGAAGCGGAACAGCGAAGGAACCACCACAGCTAAACCGAGACCAGAAGACCTCTTTAACTGATGGACAGGGACTATCGAGCATTACGTGGGAAGGTTCTAAAAATCGCACGAAATCAGCCGAAGGAATCACTTGTGTGTTAGAAATTAGTACCAGCATTCCAGCTACCTCAGTACTTGTGCGTATTGGATTAAAAATGATGACGTATACTGTTCTAGCAGCTCGTCATAAAGCACACATATCTCCAGTCAGCGCTAAAGCGACGCCTGAGGTCGCGAGTAAAGGTAGCGATAGACGCTACTGGGCTGTGGATAACAAGAAACTAGTGACTTGGAATGACGAATCACACTATATCCGGAGGCAGTTCGACGCAAGGGTCTGTACTGTGTATTGCTTCCAGTGTAGTGTCACGTGGGGGGGGGGGGGGGCATGATTGAGTTAATATGACGAATATCTGTCATAAAGCAATATTTGTGAGGTAGTTGTTTGTTGGCAGTATCGTTCCTGAAGTGGACTGGCCTACCATAAGTCCCGACCTGGACCCAGTGGAAGACACTTGGGATGAGTTAGAACGTCGACTTCGCTCAAGGTCTCTGCGTCCAGTCTACCCTGACTTCAGATCTCGAAGAGGACTGGGATGCCGTATTTCCACATGCATTCTGAAATTTTTCTGAAAGCTTCCCCAGCAGAGTAAAAACCGACATAAGGGTGAAGGATGAACACATTACATACTAATGGCCACCAGTAGCTGACCGGATACTTTGATCTGATAGTGTATTTGAGAAACGAGAACTATTTTAACTGTAGCACGTTTGTTCGAATATACAAGTAGTCAACTGAGAATGACGTTTTGGAGGAATCAACGAGAATCTTACTAAATTAAGTAACTGTAAACTGTCACTACACTGCAGAAAAAACCTTTTTAGATGTTTCGTGATAGAAGGGTTAACAGAACTCGGTCATGATAACAGATTTGCGCTTAGAAATTCACGTACGACTAGAACACATTTCCGTGACTTTGTTCCCAACCTACCAAATAAATGTAAAATGGTTGAGAGATTTAGCATCTTTGTCGGAAGAAAAGCGACTGAAGTCTCACCCGCCCTTATTCATTTAGATTGTACTCTGTTTCAGTAGCTTATTTCGTGGGATTGTTTCTTTCCAGTCGATAATTTCTGCCGTCCGCTGTGGCCTAGCGGCTCTAGGCGCTTCAGTCCTGCCTCGGGCTTCGATGTGTGTGATGTCCTTAGGTTAGTTAGGTTTAAGTAGTTCTAAGTTCTAGGGGACTGATGACTTCAGATGTTAAGTCCCATAGTGCTTATAGCCATTTGAGCCATTTTAGATAATTTCTTAGAGCATTCGAGCTGAAAATGTATATATGATCAAAAGATAGTGATTTTTCAAAATTTTACTTTATTTCATGATCAAACAACCCGTCTGTTATATTATATTTTACTTGATAATCGATTTTCAACAAGAAATATGATACTAAGATAGCCTTGGCAGAGCCGATCAGATTTGTTCTTTAAGATAACGCAATGCTTAAAAGGTTCTTACCTCTGTAAGGGAACCACAAAGCACGCCAGCCGCCCATAAGAATTTTTTTGGGTCTCATTGGTATGTAATTATTCTCAGTACGTAATTTAATGCTAATGTTTCTACATGGTTCTGCGTACATTCACTCGTTAGCAAATATTTATCCACACTGGAAAGTACTGTCAACAGTTTACAAAACTTGGTTGGTTAAAGCGTGCTAAAGCGCTGCATGAACACTAAAGCCCAGGTTACGGAAACTGAGAAAGTAAACATTAAAGGTAGATTACGTGGGCGTCTGCTGCAGAATGAGGATAGCGGCGTGATTTATTTACACCTTCTGGAATCTGCGAAGCAATAAAATACCTCGCTACTGCATATGGAATGTGCCGGCCAAACTCAGCACCAAAAGCCATATTGAGTTAATGTATGAGTTTAAAACAATTTTCATTCGCTTTAAAGGACGAATATCCCTTCGGAATAGTTACAGTGAGAGGATTACCATAACATCCATTAGGAAAATTTATATATCAGTTTAGCACAAGTTTATTAAGGCTAGATGTCGTTAGTAGCCGCTGATGACTTTCGCGTGAGAGATGCGTGTTCATAGGGTCTAACTCGTTACCCTTGCACACTGATAGCGTTAATTTAAGACAGAAATGACCATCAGGTTCGTGAAATCAATCAGTCGGCTTCATGGTTTAGTTAATACGGAGCGTAAGTTTTTGGATATGCTCATATATAAAACTCCATTTCCTCTGACGGTTATACGACAGAAAACGGTTCTGTCATACGTGAAGAGGAAGTATAAATCATCACATACAAATATCGACGGCTGCAGTTACTGCCGAAATTTCATGTGAACCGTCATATCTCAATATCCAATTACGCCACCACGTTCAGGAATCACGTTCTAAGGAAAGACAGAATGCAAGACTTTTGTTTGTTTTTGACAGGTAGCAGCATCTTTCGATAATTTTACAGTAATCAGCGGTCAACTACACTAGTGCTCCCATGGCTCTTAACGTGAAATTTTTTCTACTATGCGTCGTTGGAATCATCTGCCATGAAAACCCAGCTCGTTATTATTTATTCTTGTAACCACACAGAAGTGCCAAAGAAATTGGCAAATGCATGCGTATTCAAATACAGAGATATGCAAACTGGCAGACGCGGCGCCGCGGTTGGCAATGCCTATACGAAGTATAGGAAAAGATGTGTCTGGCCCAGCTGTTAGTTGGGTTACTGCTGCCACAATGGCACATGATCATGATTTAAGTAAGTTTGAACGTGGTATTACAGTCGGCCCGCGAGCGATGGGACACAGAATCTCCGAGGTAGCGACGAAGTAGGGACTTCCCCGTGCGACGATTTCACGAGTGTATCGTGAATATCAGGAATCGAGTAAAAAATCAAGTCCCCGATAACGCTGCGACCGGGAATATATCCGGCAAGAACAGGACCAACGATGACTGAAGAAAATCGTTCAACGTGATAGAAGAGAAACCATCCCGCAAATTTCTGCAGATTTCAGTTCTGGGCCATCAACAACTGGCAGCGTGCGAACCATTCAACGAAACATCATTGATATTGGCTTTCGGAGCCGAAGGCCCGTTCGTGTACCCTTGATGACTGCATGACAGAAAGTTTTATGCCTCGCTTGGGCCTGACAACACAGACATTGGACTGTTGATGACTGCAAACATGTTGCCTGGTCGGACAAGTCTCGTTTTAAATTGTATCAACCAGATGGACGTGTACGGGTATGGAGACAACCTCATGGATCTTTGGATTGTGCACGTGAGCAGGGGATGTTCACAGTGGTGGGGGCTCTGTAATAATGTGTGGCGTGTGCAGTTGGAGTGATGTGGCACTCCTGATACTTCTAGATGCGACTCTGACAGGCGACACTTCCGTAAGCATCCTGCCTGATCACCTACGTCCATTCATGTCCACTTTGTATTCCGACGGACTTGGGTAATTCCATCAGGGCAATGCGACACCGCACACGTCCAGAAGTGCTACAGAGTGGCTCCAGGAATACTCTTCTGAGTTTAAACACTTCCGATGACCACCACACTCCTCAGACGTGAACATTGTTGAGCATATCTAGGTTGAATTGCAGCGTGTTGTGCTCAATTCCCTCGTACTCTTACGGATTTATGGAAAGCCATGCTGGATTCGTGGTGTCTGTGCCCTCTAGCACTACTTCACACATTAGTCGAGTCCTTACCAAGTCGTGTTGCGTAACTTCTGCGTTCTCGCAGGGACACTACAGGGTATTATGCAGGTGTACCAGTTCCTTTCGCTCTTCAGTCTATTGGACCTCCGTACTTACATTTATGACTCTACTCTCCATTCTGCGTAATTATTTATAAATACGTGGCCCTTTAAACTAGTGCAAGTCCTCGTCCCTATTATTTCCTATCGGAGAATGAGTGAGTATTCTGATTTTTGCATTTTCCAACCGACAAATTTGTTTAACGGCCCGGTATTATAATTTTTATTACTCTAAATTTGTTCTTGTGTGCCCATTTGATTGCTATCTAGTGTAATTTGTTTTGATGTTTAACATATAGGGGACCGAAATACAACAGCAATGTAATTGCGGTAGTCCGTAAAGGCCAAAAATGACCATCCAACACTACAGCATTACTCTGGCACTTGTTTACCACGGAAATGAAAATTCGATGTCGGATTGGGATTTGAACCACCCACCTCCCGAGTTCAAGCACTGCACCACGTCGGTGGGTAGTGAGTGAAAGAGGAGTGCCTTCCATTGTGCAAAGCCACAACAGGTGTCACGAACTGTACAAATTGGATCAAGCGCACTTAGTATACAAGGAAACTATGCCTTGTATACGTTCCTAAAATTCACACGGACAAAACGAGTCATCGCGGAAGTGCGACAGACTATAATGCGAAATCGATTTTCTTTATTTGATCAGGATATTAGAAGTAGTGAGAATTCACAACGACAGTGCTGAGTATACTGTATAAACACAAGTGCATCTCTAAGTGGTAAATAATACCTGTTCATAAGGTGTGACGTAAAATTTGAGTGACCAATAGAAGGCAACACTGCTGAAGATATCAGTGCCTTGTGTTACCAAGGTTCAAATTTTCTTATAACATCTCTTTAGGTTACAATTCTGGTCGTAGTTAGGTAATATACACTATCGCAGCAGACAGTTGTTGGAGATACAAAGAGATGTGTCATCCTTCAATCGATTTCAGAAGAAATGTTTCATTTTAGTTTACAGTTAGCCCAAAATGTTACCGAAGTGGTTTTTCCTTGTGGAGAACACTACGAAGGCGAATAAATATGTTTGTTTAGTTTGCGCATTCTTTCTCTATTTATTTAACTAACTGCTTAAGTTTTAAGACGTACCTTGTCAGTAAGTGGTGTCATTGTCGGCACTGATAAGGAAACAATACCTAGAATAGATCTGTTCTTCAGCATTTGCTCCTTTCCATTACTTCGATAGCTACAGAACCTTCACCTTTCCAACATGCTGTCGAAGGTGCTCTTCACTGTCTTACAGTAGAATAAAAGTAAACACAGTGACCATATGCTGATAAAAGTTAGAATAAGTATCTCTCTCGTGTGAGGCCTAGTTTTCCAAAGAAAGAGCTTATTTGCGTCAAAGCAGTCAGAGTAACGAGAAAAACATAATTTGTGATTTGAGGAAAAATTTTATCTTCATTTCCATAGCTAAATGAAGAGTGGTTAATGAGAAAACGGATGTCAAATCGATCAGGTGTACTTTCGGCTAAAAAGATTTAATTGTTTGATACAAATCTGGGTAATTAAGAAAAACTTAACTAATGACTTGGGGATATCTGAAGATATTACCATTAACAACTGCCGCTACCTGTGTAAATGAAGTGTCAAATAGCCTCGTGAAGGTCCATCCATTTTGCACATAAACGGTCGCTTTGTTGGGATATTTAATTACCAAAAATACTTAACTTGGGACATTTCGAGACCAAGAGGACATTAGGAAGACAAATGAGGTGTGAACAAGTTCATCTCCTCAAGGGTCAATATTAGTGATATTCAAGCGTCAATATGATTTCCCTCGAAACATCTACTAAATTTAGGGAACATTTAAGGGACAGAAGATTCTAGCAAATCGATTTCGTAAACGGATCCATAGTAACGCTTCTTTGTTGTCCCATTTCTATACATACGACTATTGTACTTCCTGCATCCGTTAACGCTTCATAGGGTACAGCTGGCAACAACGATGAAAGCCGTCAGGAATCTTTTTACACCAACATCAAAATCGACTCACTTCCATTAGACCCCACCTACTTGCTAGTCGCATGGGCTTACTTTGCCTTCAGATGTGGCCTATTTGAGCAGAAGAATACTAGGTACTGATCAAGTATATGTAATGTTGGGCAGGATCCCATCTTCGGACTCTCTTTTCATTTTGGGTACGCTATTGACAAACTCGACTGCTACATGAGCGAACCTCACGGGAGGTTGTCGAAGAGAGTGCATGTTCGCGAGGCCTTCCACCGTTCGACACAGCGCAGTGCTTGAGGTCGGAAGGTCCTCCTACAACTACCATCGAACTACTCCTTGAAGATGATAAAAATGAGCATGAAGATCGACCATCTCAACAGCTGAACATGTTATTGTACGCCCCGTTCTTTCCTTTTGAAAAGATGAAATAAATATCAAATCAGAGCATAAATTGAAACTTCTATGCTGTCTCTTGATGTATATGTTCTAGTAATAATTGATACCGATCGATATTTCATGGTTTCTCGACAAAACTGTTTCACGCAATGTGTTTCTAAGAGTAAGGCATAAACTAGAACAGAGAAATGCTAGACGCGCCTTTGAATGACGGTCGAAATCATTTATAGCATATGAGGTGTCAACTGAGAATTTACAATAAAATCTTTGAATTTTAAAGAGGGCTGGCGGCTATTTTTCTTATGGTTTACGTAGACTGTACAGTCTGCTGCCGTTTCCCTGACATGTTTCTGTCATCTACTCTCGAAGGTGCAAAACTTTTCGAGCAATTTTCCAGCCAAAAATGTGTTTGAATAGAAAATCCGTTACATAACAATGAAGAGAATTGGCATTCTCAATCGGCACACCGATTGTTCTGCATAATACCAAGAACCTTTAAAAGGGCGTCAGTTCTGTACTATTTTCTACCTTTAGACATATCATTCGCGATACATATGGCTGTTTTTCTTCACATATTTTGCTGTTTATCACATTAAAATGGTCATTATTTAAGGAACTAAGACGTATAAAAGTACTGCTAAGTTGAAACCTTTGCCATATGTAAGAGTGGGATTGAAGATCCTAATGTGATCAGGATGAATAAATAAATAAAAATTAATAAGATACTAGCCGAAGGTAAAGGTATCTTTCATTGTACTACGAGGGTTAGTCAAATGAAAACCTTAAATATTTTTTTAAATATTGTTTATTTTGCAGAAGTGGTACAAAGCTGTATCACTTTTCAACATAATCTCCCCACGCTCAATGCAAGTACTCCAGCCCTAACAAAGTGCATAAATTCCTTTAGAAAAAAATTCTTTTGGTAGTCCACGAAACCATTCATGCACCGCGTGGCGTACCTCTTCATCAGAACGGAACTTCTTTCGTCCCATTTCGTCTTTGAATGGTCCAAACATATGGAAATTACTTGGTGATGAGGAATGGCGCCATTCCTTGCTCGCTCTGTTCGTTTCCGGTTGGTGGAAGTGAACCCAGGTTTCGTCCCCAGTAACACTTCTTGCAAGGAAGCCATCACCTTCTCGTTCAAAGCGCCGAAGAAGTTCTTCACAAGCATCAACACGTCACTCTCTCATTTCAGGAGTCTTGCAGACACTTTGTGAAACTGGAGCACATCATGCACAGTGTGGTGTGCTGCCCCATGATTAATCTGTAAACATGCTGCAATGTCATTCAGTGCCTCTAGGCGGTTTTCCTTCACTATGGATTCAACTGCTGCAATGTTCTGTAGAGTCACAACTCGTTGTGCCTGACCTGGACGAGGATCATCTCCCACTGAAGTCACACCATTTGCGAACTTCCTACTCCATTCGTAGACTTGCTGCTGTCATAAATATGCATCACCGTACTGTAACGTCACTCGTCGATGAGTTTCAATAGGTTTCACACCTTCACTATGCAAAAACCGAATCACAGAACGCTGTTCTTCAGTATGCAAAAACCAAATCACTGGATGCTGTTCTTCCCTGATGCAAGTCGCAAGTGGGGCGGTCATCTTCATGCCGATACAGCGACGGTATGTGTGCATCTGCACTATGCTGCCAGCTACAGGCCATTCTGCACGCTGTTTGTAGCACGCTTACCAAATTACAGGATAACGGCGCGAAATTTCGATTTGTTATTACAATTTAAAGTTTTCATTTGACTCGCCCTCGTACATTGCTGTGGTAACACTGTCTTCTATATTCAAATGCTGATCCATGACCACTATCATCTGAGCAGAAATTGTGAATATTAGTGAATGGTGGATCCAGGTGGAAATATGCCTTCTCACTGGAGAATAGACATACTGTATCAATAGAAATTATTCCAACCCATATATGGCATACAACAAACCAGAGCTTAACAGTATTAGTTAAAAACAGTCTTCGTCGCAATTTTATTTTTTTTATTTTTCAACGACGCGTTTCGCCTTATTTAGGCATCTTCAGGTTATCCTTTCTAGATGGACGCGAGAGGTACCAAGATCTGCATAATGCGTTCCCGTTCCCGTTCACAGCTTGTAAAGGTGTTACAGTATAGGTTACACATAGATATACTTGATCAGAAGACATTTCGATACGTTGCGGCGTTTCCGAGTTCATTAGCACTGAAATTACCTAATCACGCCGTTGCGCGCAAGTTCAAGTTGCCCGCCAGAGACAGAGTCACCAAAACCGAAAGAGAAAGCGATTCAAAAATTGGACATGAGACGGTAGCAAGAATCGAACCGGAGCCAAAGGCTGAGCAGTTTCGTGTGCTATCATCCACGCTATGAGAGCAACTGACACTAATGGGAAATGGCGGGTCGCTTGAGTTTGTTCGTCAATACTAATTAACTAGAAAACAGCGCTACCTGTTCAGTTCTTCTCTTAACAATTATTTCTCATCACAACCTACCCTGTAACACATATAAGTTTTTCGGACTGTTTCTGAATCATACTGTGTACAGGGATCCTGTGGTGACAAAGAACGCGTATAAAACTTTAACATTTCGCATAGATTACAACATAGCCGAAGATTCTCAAAGATATACAGCTTATTACATCTAGCGGCTATAACGCCATAAAGATTTAGTTTTATATAGGATTCTGAATGCCATGTCGCTACAAGCAACGCTGTAATTCAAGCCATGTTGTCATACTTTTTCCCTGAAATTTTTCTTCTCCGTAGTCATTTTATTTGTCTTGTCTAACTTTTCTTAGAACGTTTCAGCTCGTCGATTACAGTTGTCATTTACGTATAGTTTGGAAGTCAGTTAATAATATATTTTTGTGTGACGTTCATTACCCATATTTTAGAATGCTAGTTATGCCTTCATCTAAAAGCAACATCTACCATTTTCTCATTAGATAAATTTTAATTTTCATACATTTAACCTGTAAGCAGCCTTTTAAATCATGTGGACCGTTTTAATCCTGTTGCTGTATTGCCTGATCATCCGCAAACATCATTTCATTCACATATTATTTGATTTCTTTCTTCAGGAGAATAATGTTAACCGACGATCAATGACCTGGTTTCATTGCCGTACATTATCACGGTTCATGGTCCCCATTCCTGTTTAGTGGAAGACGTTGTGATGTGTCCGTCACTGCGGCATTGTACTGATATTATAAAGTCCACATTTTTACCTGGGAGATGGCACGCGTGTGTTAAGCCGTTTCCGTGTAAGCTTAAAGCTCCGCTACAATTTTTCCTACGTTTCTGTTCGTTGAACTTCGCTGTTTTTTCAATCTTTTGGTTTTGACTTGATACACTTTCCGCTCTAAAGCCTGCAGCTTTGTTAACGCAGGGAGTTTAATTGTAATGTTTACCCGACAAATTCGTGCAGCTTATCCTGTGTCGGTATAGCATTTTCTCGACGTTCTCGCTTTATTTCTACATTATAATTTCTAGAGAGGTTACTGTACTATCTCCCTTTACTATAACCGTCTCTTTATTCCTCTGGTTGCCATGTTTCAGATCCTTTAGAAGTATCCTCGTCTAAACTCATAGCTACTTGAAGGCAATGAAATACTTTAATGACGAAGGGGCACTTGCGTAATTTGCGTCATAGCTTTCATTTATTCCATAACAAGTAAAGACGTACAAACTGGTGGTGGAACACCATTATATTTCTTGTGATTAGGAACCTAAAATTTTGCCCATAAATCAGAAAATGTCATTTTCACTGTCTACCGCTACCAACGTCTGAATACGGAAACTGATGGTAGCAGTTTCCATTCTGTTAGCTTCACATTTAGTGTATGGATTACAACAATTAAAACTCTAGTGTCAGCGTAGCACAAATATATTGGCTGTACGGAAGAAATACGTGCTCTCTTATTTGATTCTTGTGGGCAACCTCTAAAATTATCATTGTTAACTGACGTGAAGTTTAGGGAAAAAGAAAACTATGTGCTATGGAATACAGATATGCAGGCACCAGATTGGTTGCCGAGAGTTCGCTCTCCTTTAATTCAACGTCAAGTTACTTACGAGCATTCGTACACAAGTATCAACTTGGGCACGCACATTTTCGATTAAGATGCAAATCGATGTGGGTACAGAGAGATACGTTCGCGGCCTAGCGTTTCACCACGCACAACGAAACCCGCAATTACACCAAAACATTCACTTCTGAATTACCAGCACAGCGAGTGATGATTATCACTAGCGCAAAATGCAGCTGGTATTGTTACTGAAGAAAATGGAAAAATTAATACACTAATTTGGTCCTACATTATTGATTTGAAAGAATTTGTTTTTTCAGTTGTTTACCAGATAGATTAAAATTAAAATCTAAAATTAAAAACAATATTACAACGCACGATTATGTTCTTCTTAATTTTTTTAGTTCGTTTTCAAATTCAACTCTGAATAACACTCCTATCAGTACATACTTCCAATAAATATGAGGAGGTGATTAATGTGCGACATTAGAATATAGAAGTCAAGAACGGTTGGATGAGAATAGGAACTGAAATCAACCATGATCTCACTGAATAAGTGCCTTCAATTTGAATGCATGGAACTGTGCAGAGCCGCATTTGGCATCCAGAACTGACAGAATGCTCCAAGTAACTGATAACTGTAAATCCAGAAAGTCGCCGACTGAAATGTTATTTCCCTTTCTGAAACCAAAATCCGATACCTTTCCGTGAGAAACACTTGAGGTGTAATCGTGTTTCTCCAGTGCAGCAAGCAAACTGTGTCAGCACTTGCCACCAAAATCCTAACTGGAAAAATTGACACTGAGCCTCAGAGAAGCAGTTTTACCATGGACATTTCACTGTCGTGATCCAAACATCGGCGCTCTGGATATAAAATTGTGGTCTCGGGTGTACTACCTGAGCTAGCTATGTCAATTTTTTCTCGTTGGAATCTTGTAAAATTTGGAATATTCTGTAGATGAATATGACACCGAAGCTATGTCTCAGTGTAGTTTAGAGATGATTTACATCAAAGGAAATTGATGTAATATGTTATTACATTGCAAATGATGTGGAAACAGACTTTGGAAAAGTATTAAGTCAGGTGCATTCATAAGAATTCGTCTAACACATGTAGTTTCGTTATGGCAGTAGCTCGTAGCATACATTCCAATCTCTCTAATTTTTAAGCCTTTCACTTGTGCTTTCGTGCAAGCAAGTTAATAACGGACAGTTAATTTAATTCCGTACACCATAATGTTGGACACAAACACAAAACAATGAAGAATCGCACTTGAAGATTGTTGGACTATTTAATCGAATGATAATCGAAATTCTGAATGCAGTTGATTTTCTTGTAAGAATTTAAATACCTAAGTGACGTTATTGTAAGCACATAAATAAGTCTATCAGCGATAACGTCTCCAAGTACGTACAATAGCACCGCAGTAGATATAATTAAGTAGTTTTCTGAAACAAGAAACCAAAGAATCGTACGACCTTGTGGCGATCGGATAAACGTTGTAAACTGCGAAGAACTACCGTCAAATAGTGGCTGTGTTACGCTTGCTACCACGAAGAAGAACCTAAGAACTGAAGATTTACATTCCTCATACAGGAAATACTGAAGCAG
Source organism: Schistocerca gregaria (assembly GCF_023897955.1). Lineage (NCBI taxonomy): Eukaryota > Metazoa > Arthropoda > Insecta > Orthoptera > Acrididae > Schistocerca > Schistocerca gregaria. The sequence goes on from NC_064920.1 coordinate 296,731,191, forward strand.
ACGGAAAAGTGTAGCGACTCGTACACCTTTTAATGAATGAAGTGTTGCGTTATTCAAAACTTTTACAGAATACGAACATCTAACATCCTTATACATTCACAAAGCAGCACATTACGGCCGTTCTCATTACTACTTAACCTTCATAATAATAAGTCACATGTTATGTCTGTTGAGCCCCGCGAGTGTGAATATTGTTCAACTGGACCATAAAAGGAAAGTAAAATTAAGCTAAATGATTGACAAGTGATTCAATTCCTGTAGTAAAACAAACTGTAATCAGTGCCTACAATAACGCCAGTCAATAAAAACATTTTAGCACTGGTAGTACGACAAAAATTTTACATTAACGTAAGAGTTATTGTTGCTCTCGAACGTCAATGATTAATGTCCACTGCCAAGAGCAGTAATTATAAAATATCAGTTATCAAGCAAACAGCGTTTCCAGAGTAAGAGATAAGTATATTCTTACATACACTACCACTTTTCCGTCGTGATTTTGTACTTCCTACATACTTGAAGAAACTTTATTACCCTTGATCTATAAATCACGGAATTCTAATCTGATGCAAAATCATCCGTTTCAAATTAGACGACACCACTACTGGTGTTTATCAAACATAAATTTATTTTGGTAGCAATTAGCATACATGTTTGCTGGCCACAATTTGTCCCTGATAACTTAAGAACAGATTCTTTACAAGAAGTATACAAAACGTAAAAGCGTTTGTATGTAATATTCTTACAAATTTTGCTCGAGTACTGTTGATTCTTAGTTGTAACAAATAGAATCTTTAAAATTTATCAGTCGAGTACATCCATTTACTTAGTTTTCCTCCCAACTCCTAGGTGGCCTATTGTGTGTAATGTTAAGTCGTAAATGTCGAAACAGCAACCTTTCTATACAGATGTTAAATGAGAAAAACCATTTGCTATCTGACACCCCACTGTATAGTCAGAAACGTACGACGGGTGTTCAGTATATAATGAAATACATTTTCTTCTGGAAACCGGTTGAATTTATTCAGGATTTCAATACTGCATATTATTCCTCACTATTTTGGCTACAAAATACTATTTTTCAACATAATCCCTGTTCATTGCGATGTCCATACCCTACCTTACATAAAGGTCTGTATGCCACCATGGCACCACCCTATTGGTCGATATCGGAGCCAACGTCTTACTCAGCAGTGACTTCCCGATCATCCAAGTACTGCTTCCCGCTGAGTGCTTCCTTCATTGAGCCAAACAAATGAAAATCGTAAGGTACGAGATCCGACCCGTAGGGTGGATGACGAAGAACAGTCCAACGAAGTTTTCTGAGCTCGTCTCCGGTTTGTAGACTCGCGTCAATCCTTGCGTTGGCATGGAGAAGGAGAAATTTGTTTCCACTTCTTTGGCGACGAACACGCTGAAGACGTTTCCTCAGTTCCGTGAGGGTAGCGCAAAACACTTCAGAGTTGATGGTTACACCATGAGAGAAGACATCAAAGAGAGTAAACCATTCAGAGAAGAGCATGGGTTTTTTTTTTTTCAGAGAAGTGGTGGTCTGGCGTCACTCCCTGGATTTTCCATCTGTTTCTGGTTCGGAGTGATGAGTCCATGTTTCATCGCCTGTGACGATGTTCGACAAAAAACTATCCCCATCAGCCGCGTAACGCGCAAGCAACTCCGCACAGATGCTCCTCGGTTGGTCGTCATGGTGTTCTGTTAGGCGGAGAGGAACCCAACTCGCGGTCGAGTGTTTCAGAAATACCAACAGAGACGCCATGTTGAGCAGCGAGGTGTTTTACTGTGATCCGTCGATCCGAATGAGATTGTGGCAGGTTTCAACATTTCAGGAGTCACAGCGATGTGAGGACGACCGGCTCGGGGGAAATCGGAATTGTTTGCACGACCGTGTTACGGTAATGACAGACTCCTCGCCCAGTGACTCGTAATGCTTTTCGTTCACAACTAGGTCTCCGTAGACATTTTGTAACAACATGTAAATATCTGCGATGCTCTGGTTTTCCACAAAAAGTAACTCAATGACTGCTCTCTGCTTGGAACGCACCGGCGTTACTGATGACATTTTGATGTTTACGTATTGCTTCACCACCTGTCGGAACTTCTTGAAACTATAGGAGCCGAAGCAGGATATCTAAAAATGACCCACAGTAAATTCTGCTTTTTTTCAACTGAAATTGGCCAAGAAAAAATGTGTTACATTACTTATGGTAACCCCTCCTATACCACCATTTGACTAACAGCAGCAGTTCGTGCACAAGGAGATCTGCAAACGCCAAAGCTGAAGCATTTCATGGAATAACATTAAGATCATAATTCCATAATGCCATAAAACTCAGCGTGGTGGCGTACAACTTATTTTACGCGGCTACAATAAAATCGCAATAGATATATTTTAACAACACGTGTTCACTTTTTAGGAGTACGGTGTCTCGTTGACCTTTCAGCACAAAACTGTAGCAACCAAGTTTCTCGTTGACCTTTAAGCAGAAAAATTACAGCAAATCTAGCGAGCCAGACTGCCAGCGAGTCGCCAGACGACGCAGATACTTGAAGAGGGTGCATTTTCTGCGCGAGCGCCTGCCATGTAGGCAATTTATTAGTTGTCGTCCTACTGTGACTACGACTGCTTACTGAAGACGCATAGAGAGAGATAAATATAATGGTCAAAGACACGCGAGACCCCTGTAGTCAAATGCAAATGCCAACATAAATGTATCTGCAAATTCTGGATTCCATAGCAGCCGTTGTTTGTGAAGTTCAGGAAATAGTCCTTCTTTGTGTAACAACAGTACAAAATACTCGGAGGGAGAGAGGAACAGAGAAGTAACAATGCAGTGAGCATCATTAATATCGGTTAATATACAAACTACATAAACATTCTATCATACATGTAGCTAATATGAAGTAAACACCAGAAACTGTTACTTCTATGTAATATGTGTTTCACAACTCTAATACAACTGAAGAAACCTCGTTACCTACTTTTGGTGAATCGTTCTTAATAGATGACTAACTTCCGTAGGAAGTATTGTTTTCACGGCGATGTAGGACAACCATTTCGTTGGCTATGCCTGGCTAACGGGTACAACGTGATAAGCACGTTAGCAGCTTTGTTGTACAAATAAATTAACTTACAAAACTTCTTTACTGATGTTTCATCTTCGCCACATCTGTATCGCCACAAATTTAAAAGAAGGGAAGACGTAGATTGCAGCTTTACGTAGACAACCAAAAAAATGAATTTAATTATATGTCACAAATTTACCTGTAATGTCATCAAATACTTTCTGGTTGGAATGTTGAGATGATTATAGCGATGAGCCAAAAAATTAGAACCACTTACCTAAAAGCAAGTGTGTCCACCTTTGGCACGTACAACTACGGTAACGCATCGTGACATGGAAGTAATGAGGCCTTGGTACGGCGCTGTAGAAAGTTTTCTATTGTTGTGTTCTACGGATTTTTATCTGTTACAGCTTTGAATGAAGAGGAGTCCCCATCACCAAGGTATTTAGTATATCTAACATCGTATTGGTTCTCAGTCCTGGAAAACATCCTCACTACTGCAGCGTCCTCCATGCCCCACTTAAGTCACTACAATTTTTAGAGCATGCTAGTGCGTGCTTTTATTGGCACAGGTCCTAACTGTCTTCATTGTTGGACATTTTCCTTTTTGCACACTGGTGACAATATTTAAATACAATTTCTACATCTAAAACTTTACCTGCGTTAATACAAATAACAGACGCAACTCCATACCGAGATGTGTGAGCTGTTTTCAAATCGTTCAAGTGGCTCTGAGCACTAAGGGACTCAACATCTGAGGTCATCAGTCCCCTAGAAATTATAACTACTTAAACCTAACTAACGTAAGGACATCATACACATCCATGCCCGAGGCAGGATACGAACCTGCGACCGTAGCGGTCGCTGACTTCTTTTCATCCAGGTCTCATATACACACAGGTCACTAACATTTGTAGGAGATCTATCCCAGGATCTACTTCTTTTTGGATTATCTCCACCTGTTCCCCCACAGCTTTCTTCGTAGAAGCTTTGGTAGTATCGCATACAGTATCAGAAATTTCTGTATTTATTTTTTCAAACCTTGCACAAGGTGGAGGCATGTTCAGAAAACCACACATATATTAACCTAAAATTGTTCCATAGCTACCAGAGTCAGTTTTTTTGGAGGAGGAAAATGAAAATTCATAGCCACACGAATAAGAAATTAACTTAAAATCACAGGCTATTCCCACACTTCTTGCTTCAACAACTATCATGCATTCCATATTTTTACAGCTAACACATGAACATGAAAACTTTATAGCCTGGCAGAGAAGCTCTAAATCAATGTCTGAATCCAGTGGAGTCCATATCAACTTCATTCACACACCTGTAAAATTCTCCTGTTCCAAGTTTCGATGCGGAAGCTGAGAGCTTATGTTCTTCATTTTGGGCTGCTTCCTCTTTTTTTTTTGGTAAACCGATTGTCATGAAACCTCCGTTTCTTAAACACAGTTTCTCCACCACTTATTATACATAAATCTTGGCTTGCACGCAAAGGTTTGCGAATTCGGACTTCCACCTACTACTGCGTGTTAGTATAGTCAAAACGTAAATAAAACACATGCAAGTTAAGCTTTAAGGCAAAGATATAGATGTTAGCCATAGATATACAAGTCAACCAAAGATATCGAAATAAAATAGCTTTCACAGTGACAAAAATTCCCCTGAAATAAGCAGTTTCCCAAATGTCGAGAAAGGTGTGAGTGGCCGCCATTGCAGTGTTAATCGGTTTAACCATTTTAAGACATTTCTAAAGCTGCTATCACGATAAAATTCACACACAATAAAGATTAAACTATGTAGACCAAGAAAACAATGGTTTTGAAAAATGGATTCTTTGGACTAAAATTCATTTCATCCCCACTTGGTCTGAAATTTCCGGCATGTTACACGCTATGCTGTCTTACAACATATTCATTCACAACCGGTTTCGACCATGGACTGTCTTCACAGAGAAAAGTAAAAATTTGGAAATTTGTGGTAAGGTCTTATCGGACCAAGCTGCTGAGATCATCGGTCACTAAGCTTACCCACTACATACTCTAACTTAAACTTACGCTAAGGACGACACACACCCGTGCCCTAGGAAGGACTCGAACCTCTGACGGGGGAAGCCGCGCGGACCGTAACAAGACGCCCCTGACCGCGCGGCTACCCCGTGCTGCACGAGAAAAATAATCCATAATAAGACAGCACTTCTCCCAGTATGTAGATGCTGTTGACCGTCGCCTGAAGAAAAACTGAAGCTACAGAGTTGCTTCCACCTAGATAATTGTGATCACTGTCTTTTATTCTTTAAACGAGTGTACTGATGTAAGCTACATCTCTGCATACATATTACAAAACAAACTGTTTCGATTACGGATAATATATGGTAGGTATAAATGTAGCTAAAACCAATTATAAGATGAATTATTTGTTCACAGAACATGTGTTATTCGTATTGTAACCATTTGTTCCATGGTTTGCTTCAGCAGTACTCATTACAAATACTTTGAAGATGTTAGTACCAAACATTTTTCTAGGTAGTCAATGTTGTAGAATGCTACAAACCAGTTAGAGTGTATAATGTATTCACTAAACAATTAAAAGTAGCCGTGTGGAGTAGCGGCGCGGTTTGAGGTGCCATGTCACGGTCTGAAAGGCCTCTCCACCGGAGGTGAAATTTTTGGAATTAAAAGCAAAGAATGTGAATGGTTGTTTTTACCAAATTTCCAGATTAGTCTCTATCTGAGTTGTAGGTTATGCCTTTGCCTTAGCCAGCCCACTGTAATACATTGTTTTTTTTTCTTGCATTTTGTTTTCAAAATTTCATATTGAGTGATCATTCTAATAACAGACATTTAACTGCGAAAATGTAGCTGAACGGAGCTTCATACAAAGTATTATCACTTGTTTGATAGCCTTCTCCAACCAAATAACAAAATAGTTAAAAATAAATTATTTCCACGAAAAGAACAGCGTCCAAGCGACGTCGTGGAATTCGTTCTTTTACCGTCTTTGGTTTGCACGGCGTAAGCAAGAACGTCCAGTCTTCGTTACAGTGAACGAGGCCTTAGTGGCCGTGCCGCCCGTACGCCTCGAAATAAAATAAAACCAAACCACCAACAACAAGAAGGAAATCCTTGTGGAAGAAGACGTTAAGTATACTTCGTAGTAGCTTATTAACCAAAACATTATCAAATTAGACTGTACTTGCACTAATGCCAACAGCAGACGTAAGAACGCTGGTGTCAACAATTTTGTGACATTACACATGCATACAAAATCAATACGGGAAATGGGTTTGAAATTACGGAACTGTTCGCAAATCCACGTGAGTTTGAAACAAAAGCACTATTTTAAGAGACAACAAGACCGTCGGAATAATAGCTTGTTTTAGACAATCGCAGTATGAGAAAGAAACATAAGCTGTATTGTACTAAAGATACATTATTAGTTTCGGAAGTGACTGAAAGCTAGGAAATACACATAGATGGAATTTTAGGATGCAGAGATGACACCTCTGGGGACAACTTCGGATCCAACTCAAATTGGGATCTAGTCGAACTGGGAACGTAAGACAGATCAGGACATCATCAGGTGCTGGTTCGAGTCTATACCAGGTTCTTCGATCATAGTGGATGGTGAGTGGTGGCGTGCAAATACCTCGGGAAGCGAATGATCAAATATTTTCAGTGATCAAAAGATATGGAGAACGTTCTGTCCAGTGCGAGACAAGAACACGCCGTGTATGGAGACAGGACACAAAGCATATTCTTTATGTTTACTATTATATAGGTGATGTCTGTTCTTTCGGACAAATCTGAAAGACCATGCACCACACAGTCTTGATTCGACGGCCATCTATATATATAGTGAAAGAGAAAACACCGATATCAGTCGCATGAGGGCACTGGAATAATTGACTGATGACAAATGAAAATTTGCCCGGACCAGGACTGTAAACCCCATTTTACGTTCGTGACCACCTTAGTCATTTTCAGCTATTCGACCACGTTTCACGTTCTACACAAATTCAGGACATAAATCATGTTTCGTCCGTAGTAAATAACATTTGTATGGCAGCGAATGCATGCTATTGAGCGCGCTTATTTCCTCTGACTCCGACAACTGAAGTGCGTAACGAACCTCAGGAAGGGCAAACAGTAGCATTGTTTGGATAAGGAGTTCACAACCAAACATCGAGTGCAGTACAAGCCGAGTTTTTCTATGATACTACACGCCATATAGCAAGTAAGTCTACACGAAAAATAGTATTACAAAATAAAACTGAGTGTGGTGGCTATGAAGTTCAGAAACTTGGCTCATACGCAAAGTAGTCGAACAGAAGTAGTCGAACGTACGTTTAAAGCTTCCCTACTTTCCCATATTCTACAATACTACCCATCCTTATAATATTACAGCTGATCTAGAAGATTGCAATGACGGTTAGGGAAAATCGAACGCAGTAGGGCTTCCTGCTACATTCGAAATTTGTCTCATCTGAGAGCAGGACGACAGAAGGTTCTCTATCCGTGTAACAATAACTATAAATATGTGATTATTTCAGCTAGCATATTTCAGTCATTCACTATCAGAATTGCTTTATCGGTAGACAAAAGGTATTCCAGACGTTACTGCAGTAGGTACATCCATACAACAAGCACTAAAATAAAGGATTACTAAAGTCCTAAGACTGGTGTGACTGGTGCCAAGTAATTAGTAATTCTGTCGCAACTGACAAGTGAAGGCAAGTTGAGTGACGTGGCTACTAAAATCTGTCAACACAGTTCTGGTAATGAGATTAGTGGCTTTTTCTCTTACAAGCCTTATACGGCAATAAACTAAGCAGATAAATGAATCAGATATCTTAATTTATGCGGCTCCAGGAGGATGAGAAATTCTTATAGTGCATGCATGTGGAGGTCACCCGGAATGAAATCGTTTTTCATTTATCTACTCACATCTGTAGAAGTTGGCTATAGGTACACGAATGTATTCCTATGTGTACTGAAGTAACATCCTTATTTGTCTACTGATTGCATGTCAGATGAATGAATCAAAAAACAAGGAAAAAACTATACATCGATGGAAAAATTATTTCAAATTGTTTTCGTTGAAATACACGTAGTGATCTTCATTCATAATCGATGGCATACGTAAGTTTTCCCAAAACTGATCCCTGATTTGTAGTTTGTCGCAAAATTATTGCCAACGATTGAAATCTTCAGCAATGTTAACGACGGTTCTTTCTCGAGTGAGATTCATACGAATGCTATGCTCGTGCTGTTCGGACTTCCTCGTTTTTCGAATGTTTCTATCATCGATATAATCCAAGAGAATGTACCAAATCATTCTTTATGATAAACATAAGAATAAAACATAAGAAATGAGAAGTGATATAAGAATGAAATTTAAGCTCATGAAAAAAAAAGTTTGTAATGTGTGAAAAAGCCACACAAACATATAATATATTATGAATGTATGACACTTATTTTGAAACCCAGTTGTAATTTTACAGTTAATATAACTCCGTTGTACCCCAAAGATTGATGATAAACATTCCTGTAGTAACCTTCTTTGTGCATTAGTAGATAAATGAAAAAATGGAATAAAAGAAAGTAAATAAAAACAATAATGGGATTTCGAATACGGCCGCAAGAGCGAGGGACCGCGACGCTGGCCACAATGCCGCTAATTGGGCTGAACTTACGGTTCGCTAAAAGGGCTCTTCATTACTCTGAAAACTTGGAACACCATTTTCTCAGAAACGGTCAAGTGTGTTCAGAAAAAGCCGAGCCAGGTTGCCGCTTATTTTGGCTCTTCTTTCACTGAGCGAAGTTTCTGTGAAATCTAATTACGGTACTTGCCTTGTTCTCCTCGTAAGCAATTGAAGCAGACTACAAGTTCATCACTTACATGAAGAACAGAAGGGGAATGAGGAAAGTTTTCCATCTACTGCAGGATGGGCATGGAAACATTTCAGTATGTTTAATAAACATAAACATGGTTCGTAACAGACTGTAATGCGAATATGATCTAATCGTACGATTAGCTTATTTCGATTAAGTGTCGTTATAACCACCGTATTTCCTGTCCTTTTCAAATTACTCGTAACTGCAAGTAAAGAGTAGTCATATTAAGTCATTTTATATGGCTACTTTCTACTTGTAATTAAGGGTGATTTGAAAATAACATGAAATACAGATGTTACAAATGTGCTTGACAATGACGCTTAGTCGAAATTAGCTAATCGCACGATTAAAGAAACATGGCGTTACAGCCTACTACGGACTAAGTTCACTTTTATTAAGCATATGGAGGCTGATGATCCCCTCCAATATAAAACTGCAGTTTTTCCTTACAGCTATTCAGCATGTAATTACAAAATGAACAAATTTTGAAGCAAGCTTGAAGAATGTCGTCACGTACGTGAAGAACTGAAGAGGTGTATGCAAAATGATCTAACTACTACGTGGTCAACACGGAAACAATTCTTTATATCCTTACAGATATTCAGAAAGCAATTCAGAAATGGTAGAACTTCGGGGAACGTTTGGCTTTAATAATGTGGTAAGCTGCGTACACAGTTAATAGTCAAAAAGGAATCTGAACAATATTAGTTTTATGATAATATTTCAAACAAATTATTTTAGAAGAAATATATAACAATGGAGAATTCTTGTAGTATCTACGGATATTGTATATGCAAAAGATAAAACATTACGTTTACGAGTCTGAACTGTAGATGGCCGCAGTCACATGGATATCGTTTGAAATGCGCTATTATGGTGGAAATTTGATGCATTTACATAGCGGAGTAGATTCTTCCACTTGACGAAACGAAGTACTCCTAGGCGATGTGTATCCGAAAGATCTATTGATTGACTGAGGAGATATACCGTAGATTTACGGGATTTTTGTTCGACACACTCGTTGTTCTTCATCATGAAGAACTTGTTACAGTTTATGACTAACTGTAAGTCTTTTGTGTAGGTACGTTCATTGGAAATATAGCAAGCTCATTTTAAAAAATGTAAACGTTGGCTTCAAAGCAGCGTTGCTGCCAAGCAGTTTCAGCTTTCCCATTTCCATTAAAATGGATCGTCATGTGTACTTGCCGTAGGCTGAGTTAGATGCTAACATTTCGTCCCTCCTTCGTTCTCTGCAAAGACGTTGATGGCTAAAGAAAATGTGTTGGCTCGAACCATGAGCCAGCTGTTGCAACGAACATTCAATTAACCTCGACTTTATTTCTGAAACTACCGTGTACTATCTTAGGCTATAGCAAGTAAACGCAGAGTACGGTATTTTTCCCAGTGGACTTGGTCAGTGAAGATCCTAGTGGGGATATTTAAAGGCTGAATTGACTTATGTAATATTAGCACGTATCATCGTTTGGAAGAGTGGGAATTGTACATACAAGGACCATCGAAAGCAAGACAGAAGCCCCGAGTGAGAACTGTGGTAGCGTATGTGTATCATAATGCAGTGGTATATTGTGAAACGTTTGGCTCAGGGGCCTTTACAGATATCATGAAAAATATCTAGGACCTCTTCCGAAAGAACGAATGAAACGTCAGTGTCTTCTACGTCTGCGACCTCACTTGATGAGTAATCTAGTCGCTCGAACGCTACATCATCAGGTACAACGGGCTCTCCTACAACAATTTCTGACAAACGTAGACAAAGTCATAGCAGACCTGTTTGTGCTCCAGGAGCCCCGTTATCGATGTCAGAGACTCAATGTTGGAATAAAGCTTTTTCTTCCCTTTCAAAATTTTGTTCACAGGGAGCCAGCAAGAGGCATGTGTGGATTGTGGCATTCATTTACTATCTGCAATTTAGTTATATTTTTGTCTATTTTGATAGTACTGTCGCTTTACGTTGATGACTCATGCTTTGTCTATTTGTTGTTATATCTTTGCAATTTTCAAGCTTCGTGGTTATTTTCGTTATCGCTGCCGTGCTGTTGACCATGGCTGCTCCACTGTCTACTTGCAACAAAGAGGAGCAATGTTCAGTGTCCCTTTTTTTGTGGTCGGAAGGCGTATCACGGCTTTTACTACAGTATGTAAACAGTGTTTTGCCACAGTGGAGTATCTACGAATGGACTGAAAAATTCTGAAATCGTCGCTCAACTCTTACGCACGATGAAGGAGCCGGACGACCGTTTACCGCCACAAGTGAAGAAACCATTGAGCGTTCACGTGAAATAATTCTCTTAGACAGACGATTAACTATTGACGAAGTGGATCATGGTTTGCAAATTAGTCACGGTTCTGCCTACGAAATCATGAACAGACTTGGGTTTCATAAAGTTTGTGCAAGATGGGTCCCAAAACAACTCACACAGTTGCATAAACAAACACGTTTGGAAATCTCCAAGAAGCATTTGGATCGCCATAGTAACGATGGGGACAACTTCTTACTCTCGATCGTTACTGGTGACGAAACATGGATCCATCGTTACGATCCGGGGAGTAAACGGCAGAGTATGGGATGGAAACATTCAAATTAGCGGTGCAAGAAAACGTTCAAGACCCAACCGTCCGCAGGAAAACTGAGGCTTCCGGTTTTTTGGGACGCACAAGGTCCAGTACTGGATCATTATGGGGAGAGCGGCACAACAACAAACAGTGTACGTTACAGCGAGATGCTTACTGCCAGGCTAAAGCCTGTAATTCGAAGCAAACGCCGAGAACTGCTGTCAAAAGGTGTTGTGTTGTTGCACGACAATGCCCGTCCGCATACTGCTGCCCACACTGCTGAAACACTCCATAAAGTCAAGTCTGAAGTACTGGATCAGCCTCCATGTAGTCCCGATCTTGCCCCTTCTATCATTTGTTTGGCCACTGAAACAGGCATTAACGGGCCGTCGGTTTGCCTCGTACGAAGCAGTGAATCAAGCGGTGCTTTCCTGGTTCGCAGCTCAACCGAGAAAATTCTTTTATGAGGGCATCAGGAAGCTTGTTCAACGAGGTTCCAAGTGCTTTGAAATGCAAGGAGACTATGTCGAAAAATGATGTTCTTGTGTAAGTTTCCTATTTGATTACAATAAAATTTTATAAATATTTTGCGTATACTAATTGGTTTACTCTCGTACAAAAATTTATAAAGCATGTGCTGCTGCTTCAATGTTTATTATTAAGATCAGGCAATGTGAGTGTAGGTAAGTTTGTACTCAAACAATTATTTTACTTTTGAACTTTTTCTTGTAATACCCGTTTTGTATTCACTGTTCACTGACAACTATAGACTGTCTTTGTAACCTCAGTAGGCTAGGCTTGAAAATCAACCAGCAACTTTCGAAACTAGTCGCCTAATATAAATACGGCAACTGTTGACAGAATCATTCATAAAGGCATTAAAGAGGCTTTCTGTTTAATTCGTCTGGCTACGAGCCACCTAACCAACATGATATGGGTACCATCATGCTCAATGCTGAATATCAACGTATTTCGCTGTTGCCAGAGGACGAGATCAAACATTCAAACGCTGTCACTGGTGAATCGACAGATGTGTCCGGATACCAAGTGTCACGACAGCAGAACCAATTTTCTTGAAGTGTATTGGTCATGGAAAGTGCAGAAAAACATCAGCAGAGAAACATCACACTCAAGGATGCAAAATACACAGGGAACTAACTCTGAACGTTATACGGTCCTAATTATGTGCGAAACAAACAAAAGAACAGACAGAAGTCATCGGCTCCCAGCTCCTCTTTTACACACTCAGATAGGTTTATTTCCCTAACAATGCTGAAACGGAACTTCTTGTGCCGTTCCATATTTTTCGGAATAAATTCCGGTACAGGAGAATTATGGCGAGAGTGTTTTTACTCTGAAGAAGTAAGTCTTTGAGTAACAAGCAGAAGACAATGGACCAAGCGGTGTTTATTTATTTGTTTACTGCTTTTTTATTTCGTGTGTGCCACGTTTCTTTGCATCATTTCCCTTATTTGACCTTGGACTGTATGAATGATATATTATGTTAAATAGCAGAAAGCTTTGATCAGAAGTCGTAGCATTGCATGAGTAAAGTGGTTCTGTGGTAGGATAGTACCAACCCCTAAACGTGAACAAGTTTGGGTAAGATAGTGTGTAATTCATGTCAGAGAGATCGCGAAGGCACGAGTATTGGCTCCGTCAGGTTGGTGAAACATCACCTCCACCACGTTTTGAACGAACAATGGTTAGGTGAGGTGTTCGCAGGCCCTCTTGTTCCTGGGTAGCGGCGCTGTGCAAACGTGAAGACGCAGCTCTCGATTTTGGTAATGTTGACAAAGGTATCAGAATGTCTCAGAACTACTAATAATTAGGTCCAGATGTTGAAATCACGTGTGAGATTACCAACAGACCCCCATAAGGGAGTTTCATAATTTCGTCAAATTTCAGTAAGAACTTTGCTTTTGTGTCTCGATCAGGCCACGCAACATGGGCTTTAGGCTCCAGGTCGTATTATTGCTCTGTGTTTAATGGAAGTTAATTCATTCAATGTATTTTAATGTGTTCTTTTTTTACAGTAAATTATGGAGGATTTTTATTTATTTTTCATGTGCTTCCGTTGTGTACTTGCATTTATACCACGTGGTCGGTTGGAGCAACTGCCACATTGGTAAAGTGCAGTTTCGGTCTGAAAATGTATAGTAGACGAGTGAATAATCTCGTGTATCCGTATTTTTTTGCATTTCTATTGGCTAGTGCAACTTGGACACGTATATGGAATAGTATTAATGTGATAATTAATTGATGTTTCTTGTGCCCCCATAACTATTTGATTAGCTGGCAGTGTTGAGCTTCACATAAAATATACGGTTTAAACTCTTGTATACAGAAAAGTTCAGATTTTAATGCCTATTGATGGCATAAAGACTTGCAATGTTTTCCCGCCGTGTGATAGTAAACATTCTTCCCCCCAGCTGAATAACGTGGTGTTGTTTCACAAAGAAAGATTCATTTATAGTTAAATGCACCACTTGCTACCGATTCTTCAGCGTATGGTTTAACGAAAATTGAAATATTTAGGCAAATACTCTTCCTCCCTGACCGAGTTCACTTGTAGTGTCTTTGCGGAACTTGTTCTGCGTGATCTTTAGTAATTGGTTGTAATAAGCATTGGTTTAGGTATAATTGTGTGCCTGCATAAAATTACATTGAAGCCGAGTTTGTGCTCTCCTCTCCCTTTTCCATAATTACGAGGCGAAAGTGAATAATGTTAACTAGAGGGAGCACTTGTGATGATGTATATTCCAACAGACACACGGATAGTTATTGAAATGCCATCGGTATTGAAAAACTACCAATTAACCTATACGCTATGACTATTTCTTCCCTTTATCATAAAGAATAGGTGAAAGTTAGTACCACAGTTCAATGCTGGGTGATGAAAGTAAATAATGGCTGTATGCTCCCTATTAAGCCCTGCATACGTGCCTTCTGTAGTGGTTCCAAAGAATTGCGTTATCCGTTGCTTTCAAATTTTTACCGGTTGGTTAAACCTACCCGCTAGAAATTGTTTATACCCCAACAGTAACTCGTGGAGGCCTGTAATTTCGTGGACCACACGAATTTGTTTAACCATAATTACAGAGGGTAGCTTGCAGGAGCTGAAGAACATGACAAGCGACGATAATCTTCGTACCAGGTTGAGTTATAACTGTGACTATACCACCGCCAGTAGTGAGGTTGTGTTGCAATGCTACTAATTGTAGCGGTAATCCAACCATTTACTATGTCATTTGTGTTCAGTACGAAAACTACCGAACCGTAGTTTTCGAAGAGTGCAGTACTAACGTCGACGGATTGCTCTTTGAAGATGCGTAAGATGGACCAGAAGCAAGCTATCCGTCTTGCGGTACATTAGATAGAAAACTGGGTTTTACTTCAACGTCAGCAGTACGAAGGAGAACATATGTTCCCATAGAATCTTCCGTCTTCAATGGTTCCTTCAAAAATAGCGTAGTATGGATGTGTGTCCATGATAAATTGTCCTCGAAAGGAGTCTCACCTCCTATCTTTCCTTGCATAAATTTGTTGTATACTCCTTAAGATATGTCATTTCTTCCTTGACACATGAATTGAAATAAAAGAAAATTAAATGAGCTCATAATTAGACAAGGAGTGACAATTAATAATCCTGACTCAATCATCAACGACTAGACGCGTGTTAGATTTTTAAGCCTGCCCACACCGTTGACATTGTCGGGTGTTGCGGCGGGTGGAGACGCAGAAACTACACAACATTTCCATGGGGATGCTGCTGGCCATCTTCAGATGATAATTTGACAGCCGGCTTCATCTCCTGAACGTAATGAGTGGGTGTTCCACGGGAATAATTTGTAGTTCCAGAGACACCATCCGAGGCAACACCCACCATTATCAACAACATTTACTGCGCAGGAAATCGTTAAACAGCGGATACCAGTATCTACCACAGTTATGTAGGTACAACAACCAGCTCTTCTGCGAAAACATTAGAATATTTATTTAGAACACCTGTTATTGCAGTTGGAAGAATAATAAACGGAAGTGTCAAGCAATTTTAGGTAATTTGCTCGCTTTGCTCATACATTGCACCAAAGAAGACGATTGCAGGCAAATGGTGGAACTTCTTCCGAACTGTGTGCGATGCGGAAATGACAAGCATGTGAGAATCAAGCCGCCACGTGGTCGGAGTAATATGTTTATACAAATAAGCAGTTCTTCGCCAAGTATTTCACAAGCTGGTCCATATCACAAGTTTCCCGTGGCACACGCGTGTACTTGTGGCAAAGAGAGCTACGGTCGTGTTCTCTGTGAGAGGTCTAAAACCATATTGGCTGTAGTTGTTCCATGCGCGCTGACAACTCGGGACGTTTGCCTAGAATGCGCCACACTACGGTATCTGCTGTCCTCTACATATCCGTGTCAACGATTTCTCCGGGCTTCTGACGAATTATTCGCGCTCACGCTTCAGCTTTTCAGCTGGTGGTCTTGGCCGGTCTGCTTCTTTGCACCACATAATCAGTCCGTCTCACAAAACGTGTTATGCCAGCCATGGATTGTTTCATCTGTCGGAGCCACTATCTGATACTTGGTACGTTATCGTCACTGACCAGCTGCAAAGGCTGAATTCTATAACGAAATCAAATACATCTCTCTGTTATACACCATGTTCTGACACGACTGTCCCCCTAGTTGTATACTCTGCAATCTGCGCCAAAGTAAGTATCCACTGACGCTTGTCATTTTCAGGATTCCGTATCTCAGTCGGTAAAAACAGGTCTCTTCTTTCTGCCTCTGTCTGTTTGTCTATGTGTCAGACCGTATAGGTCTATTATTTCAGGAACGATTGCAGATACAAAGATGGAATTGATGTCACATTCTAAGGCCTACAGTTCCCTTGGTAGTAATCACCTCACATCCTATCAGTCTTTCTTCTCCTACCACACTATTTGTTGAATGAGGAAGGTTTCAGCATCGCTCGTGACAAAGTCATCTTGTCCGTTTTTCTCATGATGTCCTGGGAACTATCGATTAAGGACAAGAGGCAGATTATATTTTCTATACCAGCATCTACATCCATAGCCCTCAAGCCACCTAACGTTGAGTGGCGGAGGGTTCTTTAAGTACCTCTATCGGTTCTCTCTTCTATTCCAGTCTCATATTGTTCGTGGAAATAAGATTGTCGGTATGCCTCTGTGTGGGCTCTAATCTCTCTGATTTTAACCTCATGGTCTCTTCGCGAGATATACGTAGGAGGGAGCAATATACTGCTTGACTCCTCGGTGAAGGTATGTCTGGTGCGGATCCCACACTGCTAAGCAGTATTCAAGCAGTGGGCGAACAAGAGTACTGTAACCTACTTCCTTTGTTTTCGGATTGCAGTTCCTTAGGATTCTTCCAATCTCAGTCTGGCATCTGCTTTACCGACGATCAACTTTATATGATCATTCCATTTTAAATCACTCCTAATGCGTACTCCCAGATAATTTATGCAGTTATCTACTTCCAGTTGCTGACTTGCTACATTGAAGCTACGTGACAAAGGATCTTTCTTTCCATGTATTCGCAGCACATTAAACTTGTCTACATTGAGATTCAATTGCCATTCCCTGTACCATGCGTCGATTCGTTGCAGATCCTCCTGCATTTCAGTGCAATTTTCCACTGTTACAACCTCTACATATACCACAGCATCATCCGCAAAAAGCCTCAGTGAACTTCCCAGAGTTCCGAAAAGCTTTTGGCACGGTGCCCCCCTGCAGACTGTTTTCGAAGTTATGAGGATACTGAATAGTTTCGCAGATATGTGAGTGACTAGATGACCTCTTAAATAATAGGACCCAGTGCGCTCTCCAAGAGGGTCAAAGACAAGCATATGGTCAGGAGGAGCTCACCAGGGAAGTGTGATGGGACAGGTATTATTGTGTGTATGTATGAACGGTTTGGCGGACAGGATGGGCAGCGATATGTGGTTTCTGGCTGATAAAGGTGTTGCGTACGACGGGTGTCCTGGTTAAGTAACTATAGGAGGATACAAGATGACTTAGACAAACTTTCTAGTCGGTGTGATGAATGGCAGCTTCCTCTAAATGCCAAAACATGTACATTACGCGGATGAGTAGGAAAAACGGTCACGTATTGTTCAAATACAGCATTGAAGACAAATATTGATGGTGTTAGGACAGCAACCAGCCACTAATTTACTTTCACTTCCTTTATTCAAAGAATACCGTTACCGGCTTCGAATCGTTGTGATTCATCCTCAGGCGGTTTACACGCTTTCTTTATGACATGTGGTGTGTTTTTCACAGATTAACTGTCCTAAAATATAAATATACATAATTATAACACACGCCACATACAGATGGTTGCGTTACAGATTTTCGTTGCATGTGACTTACGTGAATCGTCGGTTTGGAGTGTTTGTTTTCATAACATTCGTCCAACAGATGTGAATACATTCCGACTGCATTCTTATTGTTGCACACGTAAATTGTTCTCACTGAACACTTTATATTTGTCACTGAGAAGATTTCTACCACGCACCACATGTTTTCATACATACAAAGAGTTTACAAATATATGAGTATCAAAGATGTTATGATATATCGTAACACTTGACGAGGATGTCCTATGTCTGGAAAGGATCATATATTCATTTACGTAACTGTAATGCCTTTTACACTAGTACAGACACATTGAATTTTGCAGTTGATATTGTTACATTATATATATATATATATATATATATATATATATATATATATATATATATATATATATATATATATATATATATGGTTCAAAAATGGCTCCGAGCACTATGGGACTCAACAGCTGTGGTCATCAGTCCCCTAGAACTTAGAACTACTTAAACCTAATTAACCTAAGGACATCACACCCATCCATGCCCGAGGCAGGATTCGAACATGCGACCGTAGCAGTCGCACGGTTCCGGACTGCGCGCCTAGAACCGCGAGGCCACCGCGGCACGTAAAATAGTATATTATTTATTTACATTTAGCAGCATGAGAATTAAAGTAACATATAAATTTGCTACTTGATCTGCAGATAGGCGTACTAATATTATTTGATTTGGAGGTTGGAAAATAATTTTTTGAAGTATTTCAGGAAAAGGGTGTTAGCTAACTCAGTTTGTTCATTAAGGATGTAGTCTGGGGTGCTTTTTTATTTGTATGTATTTCTATTTCTTCTAATATATTCATAGTGGCTCCTTTTTCTGGTAGATGTAAAATTTTTGATTTATAGAAGTAAGGCTGCAAAGGAAAATGAAATGGAACGAGCACCTAAGAATTGCAGTGGGGAAGGCTTCTATTTCACTCTATTGGGAGAATTTAAGGAAAATGCGGGTTATTTGTAAAGGAGACCGCATGTATTAGACATCTGTGACTCATTCTTCACTGCGGTGGAGAGTCCTGGATCCCCACCAAGTCGGATTAAAGGAAGACATCGAAGTAGCTGAAAGGCGGGTTGCTAGGTTTGTTACCGGCACGTTAGGTCATCACGCAGGTGGTACAGAGATCTTTCGAGATCGCAGACGGGAATGCCTGGTGAGAACATTATTCAGAAGATTTAGTGAACAGGAATTTGAAGCTGATTGGAGGACAATCCTGCTGCTGCCAATGTAAATTTCGCGTAATCCCCAGAAAATTTTACATAAGAGAAATGAGGACTCATCCGGATGCATACAGACAGTCGTTTTTCGTTCACTGTTTTTGTGGTGAAAATCGCTAGTGGTGCTAGAGATACTCCCAGCGACGCACCGAACGATGCTTTGCGAAGTATGTATGAAGATGTAGATGTAGACGTAGATGCACAGGATGCTGGGTTGAAGTTACGCTGTGACCGTAGCCAGAAGTGTAGATGCTCTTTTACGAAGAACAGTAACTGGTAATTTTGGATAGACAGATTTTACTGATTGGTCGTCGTGTTGCCGATTGCGAGTAGCTGGTGAAGGGAGTTGTCTGTAGATCTAATACTTAGTTTAAATGTAAACGTATGACTGCCGTAAGAAATTATAGTGTTGCTTTTCTGGTTTGTTTGTTGAATTAAGTGGTACCGTTTGTAAGGTATTTTCTATTCGTTGATTATTGTACTATTTATTTTTTTGTTTATTTTTCCGAAGCGGCCGAATATTGTGAATTGTTACTGCTCTTGGTGTTGCGGGACTGGTGTCATTTTCAAATTGTTTTATTACTGTTCTGAAGAAATTTTAATTTGTTTGCTGTGTTGTTCTTATGCCCATACTTCAAGAACTCTGTCTGAACAAAATATTTAAATTCAGGTTGCGAGGGAAGATATTTTTGCTTTAATAGCAGTTGTTTGTCGAAGTAAGCCCACACCCGCAGAACCCCAGGCTGAACTCCACTTCACCAAAGTACTACGCTATCTGTAGTACTTGTGAATAACCCTGCACATTGTTGTTGTTGTTCTGGTCTTCAGTCCTGAGACTGGTTTGATGCCGCTCTTCATGCTACTCTACCCTGTGCAACCTTCTTCATCACCCCGTAATTAGTGCAACCTACATCCTTCTGAATCTGCTTACTGTATTCATCTCTTTTGGGCTCCCTCTACGATTTTTACCTCCCAAGCTGCCCTGCAATGCTAAATTTGTGATCCCCTGTTGCCTTAGAACATGTCCTACCAATCAGTCCATTCGTCTTGTCAAGTTGTGCCACAAACTCCTCTTCTCCCCAGTTCTATTCAATACCTCCTCATTAGTTATGTGATCTACCCATCTAATCATCGGAATTCTTCTGTATCACCACATTTCGAAAGCTTCTATTGTCTTCTTGTCCAAACTATTTATCCTCCACGTTTGACTTCCATACATGGCTACACTCCATACAAATACTTTCAGAAACGACATCCTGACACTTAAATCTATACTCGATGTTAACAAATTTCTCTTTCTTCAGAAACGCTCTCCTTGCCATTGCCAGTCTACATTTTATATCCTCTCTACTTCGACCATCATCAGTAATTTTGCTCTCCAAATAGCAAACTTCGTTTACTACTTTAAGTGTCTCATTTCCTAAGCTAAGTCCCTCAGCATCAGCCGACTTAATTCGACTACATTCTATTATCCTCGTTTTGCTTTTGTTGATGTTCATCTTATATCCTCCTTTCAAAACACTGTCCATTTCGTTCAACTGCTCTTCCAAGTCCTTTGCTGTCTCTGCCAGAATTACAATGTCATCGGCGAACCTCAAAGTTTTGGTTTCTTCTACATGGTTTTAATACCTACTGCGAAATTTTCTTTTGTTTCCTTTACTGCTTGCTCAATATACAGATTGAATAACATCGGGGAGAGGCTGCAATCCTGTCTCACTCTATTCCCAACCACTGCTTCCCTTTCATGCCCCTCGACTCTTATAACTGCCATCTGGTTTCTGTACAAATTGTAAAAAGCACCCTGCACATAGAATAACATTTAAAATAATCGTGCCACATGCGAAGATGGAAAAAACCGAAGGAAACACTGGTGAAAAGTAATCTCCATTGATAATTCGGACAGTACCAGGAATTTCTTCCTAACTCCCATATAATGGAAACAACATCAGCAGACATCCTTAATAAACAGGGCTGTATTTTCTGTAGTGAGACGTTTGCACCGCCTAGTACATTTCTGTTTCACAGTACAGCTAACTTCGCCCTTTGGAATTCTACTGGACATATTGTCAAACAGAATTGAGTCTGCCGTTGCAGGTGCCACGTGCACACTTTGCCCGTGCGGTCTGGCTGACCTGATTAAAGTGTCCTCCTCCACCCGCCGCTCAGGCGACGGTCATGGAGTTAACGCTGGCAGCTAGGGGCGCATAGGTGACCGCGCTCGCCACACTAATCCACTTGATGCGTAGCTGGGTCTCTCGTCTTTTTTCTTTTTTTTTTTCGATACTGCACGCACCAGCACCTCGGTGCAACAAGGTAGCACGAGTGGCGAACAGAATTAGCGCTTTAGAGTATAGTCCAGTACTTTCGTTCCATTAGATTCCACTTTAACCGTCTGTTAAAACTCGTGGAATTCACAAAACTATCATCAGACTCTCCGTTCTAAGCCTTATAGTACGGAAATTAGTTTCCGGTGTTAAAGAACAAGTATTTCGTGTATATTTGTATCACATCTACGTACTTCGTTGATTATTGACAAATTGCAACACAGAAAAGCGTTCTCAAAATTCGATATTAGATTAATTCGAGACTCTTCGTATTAATATACAGTACATGGTTGTACAAAACGAATGGGACAGAACGAAAATTTTCCTGTCATTACAGTGCTCACTTTATATGGCATATAGGTATAGACTGTAAGCTTAATCCTCGCATTATAGGTTGGCAACAATGAAGCAAGGGAAAGTCATTGATGTTGTAGATCAATGATGTTGGTTTTCAAAATGGTTGCATCTGTGACAGAAAAGGCGTACTGTGCCAAAGAATGCTCAGAAACACAAACAATAACTATTTTTCAAAGAAATTTTCGGATCAAATTTCGTAAAGTGGCACCACACCGTCGCAACACTCGTTGATGGGCAAAATAAATTGAGGAGACAGGATGCATATGCAAGAAGAAAACTACGGGCCTGCCATCCGTCGAGAATGAATTGGTGGCAAACATTCGTACGATCTACGAAAGAAGCCCAAGGAAATCCACGCGCCCTGCCAGCAGAAGAGAGAATCTGTCGCAATCAAGACTGTGGCGTAGGTTGTACAAGCGCCTCCAGTTCAAGGCTTACGGAATTCAAATGTTGTAAATGTTAAAACAAGCCCATAGACAATATGGAGACAATTAAGCGTTAACTTTCAGATATGAATGGTGGTGAATGGTTTCGAACACAGACTTTTTTCTCTGACGGAACAACAATTTACTTTCAACAAAATGAACAAGCCCAATCTGAGGACATGAGGTTCAAAAAACCCACGTGATTTTCCGTAACATTTACGTCATTCTCCAATACTTCATTTATTTCTGCTCCATAATCATCTGCACACTCTGTGGTACTCTCTTCTTCGCACAGTCTGCCGTTGCAGACACAAACTGCCTCAATATGCTATCTCTCTGAATGTTGCCTTAGTTCGCAGGAGAGATACCAAATTGAATTGGAAAATTTGTGGTAATTTCCTATGGGACCAAACTGCTGACGTCATCGGTAACTAAGCCAACAAACTACTTAATCTAACTCAAACTAACTAGCGCTAAGGACAACACACACATCCATGCCCCAGGGAGGACTCGAACCTCCGACGGAGGGAGCCGCGCGAATCGTGGCAAGGAGCCCCAGACCACGCGGTTCCCAATTTAATGTTTCAGCAAAATGGGACCACGCCACTGTGGGTACCATCGTACATGGTCATCTCGAGAAACATCTACCACAGCAATCGATTATCCGTGCTGGGTCGAGAGACGTGTCATCCATATCGTGGCCCGCTCTGTCGCCTGACGTAGCACCAATGTAGTTTCCTTTTCGGGATGTGTGTTGGACATGTTATTTTTTATTTTGCCTTCAGTCACCTGAATGGTTGGATGCGGTCCGTAACGAATTCCTCACCTGTGCCAAACACTTCAACTTAGAGTACCATTTGCAAACTACTTCCTCAGTTATTTGCTGGATATACTCTCTTTCATTGTTTCTGCCCTCTACAGCTCCATCTTGTGCCATGAAAGTTACTCTTTCATGTCTTAACAGATATCCTACAGTTAGACCCTTCTTCCTGTCAGTGTTTTCAAATGGTTCAAATGGCTCTAAGCACTATAGGACTTTTCATCTGAGGTCATTAGTCCCCTAGACTTAGAACTACTTAAACCTAACTAACGGAAGGACATCACACATATCCATGCCCAAGGCAGGATTCGAACCTGCTACCATAGCGGACTGAAGCCCCTAGAACCACTCGCCCACAGCGGCCGGCTGTCAGTGTTTTCCCCATATTCCTTTCCTCTCCGATTCTGCGGAGAACCACCTTGTTCCTTACCTTATCTGTCCATCTAAATTTCAACATTGGTCTGTAGCACCACATCTCAAAAGCTTTCAGTCCCTCCAGTCCAGTTTTTCTGCACTCCATGTTTCACTACCATACAACGCTATGCTCCAAGCGTACATTGCTAGGAATTTCTTTTCGGCCAGTTATGACCTATGTTTGATGCTAGTAGACTTCTCTTGGAAACGAACACCTTCTTGTTGGTGTTAGTTTCCTTTTTCTGTCCTCCTTGCTCCGTCTGACATGCGCTAGTTTACTGCTTATGTAGGACAATACCCCAACTTCATCTACCGTGTTACCATTGATCCCAAGGTTAAGGTTCTCTCTTTTCTCATTTCTGCTTCTTCTCATTACTTTCGTCTTTCTTCGATTACTGTCAATACATATTGTTCATTCTGTAGACTGTTTATTCCATTCAGCAGATCCTGTAAATTTTCCTCAGTTCGTTGATGACAGTAATGCCATCAGCGCTTCTTATCATTGATACGCCTTCATATTGGATCTTATTTCCACTCCTTAAATTTTCTTTCATTTCTATCATTGCTTCTTTGGTGTATAGACTGAAGAGTAGGGTCGAAAGACTGCATCCCTGTCTTACACACTTTGTAATCCGAGCCCTTCGTTCTTGTTATTCCGTCTTCGCTCTTGTACATGTAGTATATTACCTGTCTCTACGTATAGCTTACCCCTATTTTCCTCATAATTTCGCACATTCTGCACCATTTGAAATCGTCAGACGCTTTCTCCAGGTCAAAACCTGCATGACATCATCGATCATTCTTTGGTTTTGCTTTCATCATCAGCCTAACGTCAACAGTGCCTCCATAGCGTCTTAACGTTTTCTAAAGCCAAACTGATCGTCAAGTAACACATATTCCTTTTCTTTCCCCATTTTCTTTATGTTATTCTCGTGAGAAAACTGGATGCATGACTTATTTAGCCGATTGTACTATAATTCGCGCACTTGTCAGCTCTTTCAGTCTTTGGAAATGTGTGGATGATATCTTTCGAAAGTCATGGTATATCGCCATATTCATACAATATACAAATCAACATGGAATCGTTTTGTTGTCACTTCTGCCCGTGATTTCATAAGGCTGATAGAGTGTTATCTATCCCTTCTGCCTCATTTCACTTTGAGCCTTTCAATGCTCGTTTCAATTCTAATATTGGATCCCCTGAAATAGAGACCTACGTGCTCTTCAATCACATCAACCAAGTATTCCCCCTCATACAGGCATTGAATCTACTTTTTTCCCCTATCCGCTCTCTCCTCATCACTTAACAGTGCAATTCCCTTTGCTAATAATTCCAAAGAAGGTTGTGTTCACTTTTCTCCATGCCGTATTAGTCATTCCGACAGTCATTTCTTTTTCTTCGCGTTTTTCATTGAGCCATTTCGTCTTAGCTTCCTGGTATTTCCTATATATTTATTTTCTAAGTGACTTGTATATCTGTATTCCTGAAATTCCTTGAACATTTTTGTTCTTCCTTCTTTCATCGATCACCTGAATTATTTCTTCTGTTACCCACACTTTACTCGCTGTTACCTCCATTGCACCTATGTTTTACGTTCCAATGTCTGTGACTGCCATTTTTAGTTATGTCTACTCTTCTTCAACTCAACTGCCTAGTGAGCTATTCCTTAACGAAATATCTATAGCCTTAGAGAACCAGATGGACTTCATTCCTCAGTACATCCGTATCCAACGACTTTCACGCCCACACATGTATAACGTTATCCTTTCGTTAGTTATTCAGTCTTATTCTCATTCACCTCCCATTCGGCAGAGTCCTCCCGGAGATCCGAACAGGAGAATATTCCGGAATTTTTTGGCTATGGCGAGATTAGCATGACAGTTTTTCAATTACAGGCACACCTGGTATCCGGCGCGATTAACTCAATCGATCGGGCTGCATTCGAACGGATCTGGCAGGAAATGCCGACTTCTGTCGGATGGATATCTTCCGGAGAGACATGTGCCGTGGCCCAAATGGAGCGCACATCGAACGTTTGCTAGTCTCTGTATGAACTGCGAGAGTTAACCTTCCAGTGTACAAGGGAATTTCTAAAATAAAGTCTACAAGGGAATTTCTAAAATAAAGTCATCACTGTAATAGCAGCAAAACATTCATTTTGTCAAATTGGTTCTGAAACAATCTATACTATGTCAAGCGCAGATTACTACTACTCCCGTGGTAATATTTGTTTGGATGCTACGATTTTATTCGTAATTAAAGGATATAGTCTCCCAACGAAAACCTCTAATTCTGCAATCAGCGACCAGTGTGAGGATCAATAAATACTTTTTGCTGCATTGTGAAGGAAATATGTCCAGTGGGAGAGAAAATCTTAGTAGGAGCCAAATCTCACGTTTGTGACCAATATCAAAAACTAATATACCTATTTTTGAAAATAACTTAAATGTATCCAAAATTGAGAAGCTATTAATATACTACAGAATTGTGCTTCTTAACTCATCATCGCAAAAATAATAAGACAAATAGAAAAGTAATTTCTCTGAGTTCCATACCAAGCACTTCACTGCTTCTAAGTACGTTAAAAGAGTTTTTGTTCCATTAGCCAATAGCCGGCCGCGGTGGTCGTGCGGTTCTGGCGCTGCAGTCCGGAACCGCGGGACTGCTACGGTCGCAGGTTTGAATCCTGCCTCGAACATGTCCTTAGGTTAGTTAGGTTTAAGTAGTTTTAAGTTCTAGGGGACTTATGACCTAAGATGTTGAGCCCAATAGTGCTCAGAGCCATTTGAACCATTATCCAATAAACAGATGCACTAAGTTGAATCTTTCCTCATTCCTTTTACCAGGTTTTTTTTTACAAAAGTATAACAAAAATAAATTACTTACAAAAGTCTTTCATTATTATCAGTACTGACTTCTGTTTCTCATACAACTCCATTGGTGGGATCAGATGTGACAAAGTTTGCTGCAAAATTCCCAGTTTTGTTGAAGGACCAACGGTAACATCATGACCAGGTCTTTCTGTTCTCCAACTGACAATCATGGCTGGTCTTTCAGACGAATTATTCTGTGGCTTAAACCTGCAGTAACCTTCCCTCTTTTGAATTCCTTGACATTTTTTCTATTCTTCCGTTTCAAAGTAAAGACTTTTAATAGCTATTTGAGATCACTGAGTATAAGACATTTCGATCATACTGCATTTGGGGATGTTACATGCATGCATCGACAGCAATATAGGAATGGATAAATAAGCTTGAGAAACTTTCATCAGTATATACGGCGGCGATATATACTGATCAACAATTCTCATGCTTCCAGCAGTGTCCAGTGGTTTGAAATCCACAAGTTTTCGGCTGAGTTCTCTTCGGATATTGTCAAGTGGTGACTGTCGAATGATTGCTTCTACCATCCTTATATAGCTACGCTGTCTTCATTGACGTCACGTGCGCTCGGTCCAGTGCCATATATGGTAATGTTTTTGATGCGCGTTAGCCACGTGCGTTCCGAGTTTCCAATGGCCGGGTTACAAGCTATGTGTCGCTGCAATCCGCTAGCTTCATTCAGCGTGTTGCCAGAAATTTTTGGCCTCATGGGCGTCAATATCTTGTAGAATTTTGCAACTACATCAACAGCATCCATAGTAACACCAGATTCACGATGGAAGCAGACGGTATCTGGCCTTTTCCAGACGTCTTCGTCCTCCAGAAAGAAAGTCGATGTCTCAGCTGCAGTGCTTACTGGAGACCCACGCACGCAAACCGATATATATATATGCTTCCAGTTATTACCACCCTTGGCAGGAAAATTCTGTTCTGAGGACATTGGTGCATCGAGCAGAACCCGTTTCATATGCTGCAATTCTTCCAAAGGATCTGAGCCAATTACGGTAAATCTTCAAAGAAAATGGCGACGACAACCGCCACATGTCGCAAGCTATCTTGCCGAAGAAACGTAAGCAAATCACCTCCGAGGAGAGGACGAAGAAGCTTGCATTATTCCCGATCTAATGGACAATCGCAGGAAAGATTAGCCGGCTTCTAGAGAATCGTAAATTCGATGCGGCTTTTAGAGAGCCGGCTACAATTCGACAGCTAGTGAGGCCCATGTAAGACGATGTTGGACTCAGAACACCAGCAGTCTATAATATACTGTGTCGGTGTAGACAGTTCTATATCAGACAGAGTGTACATACTATTGAGCAGTGCCGTGTGGAACACGGTATCATGAGAAATCAGCGGTGGCGGAACATGCTTTAGAAAACGGATGTCGTGTTGCAATTGCCGAAACATGTGTTATTACAAGGACTACTAGTTTTTGGGACAGTGTTATAAAAGAACCGATCGGGTTAAAAGTTTCCGACAACATCCTCAACAAAGACGGCGGTCTGCAGCTAAGCACAGCTAGGAACCCTGCCATCGGAAAGTTGAAGCGGGCGCGGCAAGCGCGCAATGAAAGCAGTACCACATATGGCGCTGCAGCGCGCACCAGTGACGTCAATGAAGAAAGCGCGGCTTTATAAGGACGGCAGCAGCAATCATTTAACAATGGCCAGTGAGAACTGGGCCTACAGCTAGTGGATTTTAAACCACTGGATACGGCTGAAAGACCGACAACATTTTATCATCTACAACAATGTTTCTGGAGCTCCTTCTCTACAATCAAAGAAGTCAGTTGTACGCATTGGAATGTACTTGGCTCCCTGAAGCACTGTTCGGCACAAAGACCACACAACTTCTACTAATGAATGTTTGGAGTATTTTCTCTGTAATTACATAATTTGAATAAGTCATGCAACAGAGTACTGAGAACACTGTAGCACCGAAAACTCGTTTTGTGGAGAAAACGGCTCCCAAAAAGTTTTCTTTTCCACTCTACCTGTGAACTTTTTGTAGGTAGTAGTTAGAGGTTTGTCGGAATATGCTGCAATGTTAATGATGTATTGGAAACAAACGCGTTTGAATCATAATAAAGAACTGCAGGACGAGCTAGTATGTCTACGTGCTGTACTACATGGTAGTTTCGTTTAAGAAAATTTCCAAAGCGTCAGAAACTACTAACCTGTCCATACCAACCTCGCTCCTTATCCGAGATATACTGACGCACGCCCTTGAAGTGGCTCTCGACACAGAGGTAAGCCGGTCCGAATCCTGGTCGTGGTTGACATTTTCACTACTGGTAACTGGCCAACATACGGAGTGACGAAAGTTCCTCATTACCAGTCTTTGCGTTAATTGCCTCGATTCATGAAGTGCTGGTGATTAAATGGTGAACTGTCCGACGGATGGGGCCCACTTTGTGCTATTTGTGAAGAAGGTGCCTTGATCCGGCGCCTCTCCCTTCTGTAATCATCAACTTTCAACATTACACTCTCCTAAATCCTCCAAATACGCCTACTAAAGAAAACTCATATGTCGGCAAGCAAATGTCCCATTGTGGAACTCCTTTCCCGGCTCCTTGACCACAGGTCTTCGAGCCAGCCACGCCATACGACTTTACTTCTTTTTTTGGCCACGGTAAACATTTTGAGCTAGTCAAACTTTTAAATATTAGCGATAGTGAGAAACGGGAATACGAAATGAGACGGACGAAAGATTTCATTGATATTGTTGAGCATTCCAAGCGAAACCACATGGCAGATACCAGTCCGATCTCGTTTAGAGTACTACTCTAGATTTGTAGATTTGAACTCATTGTTATGAAGGTACACAGAAGATTACAAACTAATTGGGAGATGAGCTACTAGGATCTTAGCAAAGTAACAGGTCAGTACAGCCCACAGCCTTACTGAGATATTTCGAGAAACGGAATGGGAACATTAGAATAAAAGTGAATTTCTTTTTCTGAGACCCTGTTTGGTGACTTTAGGGAACAGGTTTTCAAGAAAGACCATGCGACATTGCTAGGAGAGATATAACTGAGCTAATATAATACGACAAAGGTGTTAATATTCGTACGAAATACTTTCCCCTATTAATTTTTGCGACAGAGGGCTGGAATTGCTTTAACTTTAATTTTTTAACGGTCGCTGCATATGAACCCATGTTTGAGGCTTTCTATAATTGTAGTGTAAAGACTGATGCAGGTGGTGTATATACACTCCTGGAAATGGAAAAAAGAACACATTGACACCGGTGTGTCAGACCCACCATACTTGCTCCGGACACTGCGAGAGGGCTGTACAAGCAATGATCACACGCACGGCACAGCGGACACACCAGGAACCGCGGTGTTGGCCATCGAATGGCGCTAGCTGCGCAGCATTTGTGCACCGCCGCCGTCAATGTCAGCCAGTTTGCCGTGGCATACGGAGCTCCATCGCAGTCTATAACACTGGTAGCATGCCGCGACAGCGTGGACGTGAACCGTATGTGCAGTTGACGGACTTTGAGCGAGGGCGTATAGTGGGCATGCGGGAGGCCGGATGGACGTACCGCCAAATTGCTCAACATGTGGGGCGTGAGGTCTCCACAGTACATCGATGTTGTCGCCAGTGGTCGGCGGCAGGTGCACGTGCCCGTCGACCTGGGACCGGACCGCAGCGACGCACGGATGAACGCCATGACCGTAGGATCCTACGCAGTGCCGTAGGGGACCGCACCGCCCCTTCCCAGCAAATTCACTGTTGCTCCTGGGGTATCGGCGAGGACCATTCGCAACCGTCTCCATGAAGCTGGGCTACGGTCCCGCACACCGTTAGGCCGTCGTCCGCTCACGCCCCAACATCGTGCAGCCCGCCTCCAGTGGTGTCGCGACAGGCGTGAATGGAGGGACGAATGGAGACCTGTCGTCTTCAGCGATGAGAGTCGCTTCTGCCTTGGTGCCAATGATGGTCGTATGCGTGTTTGGCGCCGTGCAGGTGAGCGCCACAATCAGGACTGCATACGACCGAGGCACACAGGGCCAACACCCGGCATCATGGTGTGGGGAGCGATCTCCTACACTGGACGTACACCTCTGGTGATCGTCGAGGGGACACTGAATAGTGCACGGTACATCCAAACCGTCATCGAACCCATCGTTCTACATTCCTAGACCGGCAAGGGAACTTGCTGTTCCAACAGGACAATGCACGTCCGCATGTATCCCGTGCCACCCAACGTGCTCTAGAAAGTGTAAGTCAACTACCCTGGCCAGCAAGATCTCCGGATCTGTCCCCCATTGAGCATGTTTGTGACTGGATGAAGCGTCGTCTCACGCGGTCTGCACGTCCAGCACGAACGCTGGTCCAACTGAGGTGCCAGGTGGAAATGGCATGGCAAGCCGTTCCACAGGACTACATCCAGCATCTCTACGATCGTCTCCATGGGAGAATAGCAGCCTGCATTGCTGCGAAAGGTGGATATACACTGTACCAGTGCCGACATTGTGCATGCTCTGTTGCCTGTGTCTATGTGCCTGTGGTTCTGTCAGCGTGATCATGTGATGTATCTGAACCCAGGAATGTGTCAATAAAGTTTCCCCTTCCTGGGACAATGAATTCACGGTGTTCTTATTTCAATTTCCAGGAGTGTATTACTATACAAGATGTAACTAAATTCAGTTCACATACTTTGACGGCTTTTAGTGGGGACTAAGTCGTTTAAGCTTAGCATACGAACTCATGTTCGGAAAGGTAACGTTTTCCCTCTACACGCAGAATACCACAGCAGATGCTGCTCTCTGGCTCCTGTTACTTGTAGTCTGGGTACACCTACAAGTGGGGCTCGATGTGACGCGCACGGTACGTCCGACCATGTTCCGGTACACACGACCACCAATCCCCGGTCGTCCAGCGTCCAACATAGCCACAACCGCGCTCGCATTCTGTACTGCAGTGGATGTCTGCTACTGTACAGTATTGCAGTGTGAACAAAGGACAGAAGCACAACAGCAGGTACAAACCTCTCTGAGCGGATCGCAAACTCAATGTCATGGAGACAAACCCGTTGAGGCCACGGGACATCCGGTGGTCGAGGAAGGACGTACGTAATAACCTTGTCGTGGCGCAGAAGAAGCGGGTGATTGGAATATGTGTTGTAGTAAGCGTCCGTACATGAGTTCCTATGCTAAAGCTAACCGTCTTGGTCCCTACAAGGTCCCAATGTCTGTAAAGGCAATTTCGTTACATCCTCTTATGCCATAAAATATCTTCATGTGTAAGTGTATCTATATATCAAAACTGCTACGACAGCCCGGAGTTCGTCGTATTAGTGATTTATCATGCTGATTTTTGTAATAATATTTTCAAGCTTAATAACAGGGTCGTTATCAGGTCAGTGATTGAAAATTGTAATTGATGAGATCCTGCACCAACATGGAACTCTAGTGAAAGGGCAGAAAAGTGCCATCTAATGTCGGTACCTACCTCGAGATGACTGCGTGTTTGTGTTGTCCTCATCATTTCATCATCATTCATGACAGTGACGTGATTGGACTGAGCAAAGGTTGGGAATTGGGACGGGCGCTGATAACCGCGCAGTTGAGCGCCCCACAAACCAAACATAATTATCATCGAAATTCTTCCAGTCCATGTGTGGCATAACAGGAAACCAGTGCTTGATAGCATTGGTTAAAAAAAGTCTTGGTTGCAATTTTAGTTTTTAGTTTTTATTTTCGACGATGCGTTTCGCCTCATTTAGGCATCTTCCGGTCATCTTTTCTAGATGGACGCGTGAGGGACCAAGATCTGCATAACACGTTCCCGTTCACAGGAGCGAGTAACAGTAAGATGGGGACTCAGGTAATAAGCATAACCTGAAGATGCCTAAATAAGGCGAAACGCGTCGTTGAGAAATAAAAACCTAAAATTGCAACCAAGAATGTTTTTAACCAGTACTATTATCATCATCATCTAATGACGGTGTCTTCGACGCTTAACGGGACTCTTGCAGAAATATTACATGTGATCTTCGGCGACTACTGCTGGAGTCATGACTTGTGGTCTGAAACGAGGTGGACTATATTACATAAACCCTAACCTGAATATATGCTTTAGCAAGTAAAAAACAGAACGAGACGTCACTTTAAAAATGTTCAAATGTGTGTGAAATCTTACAGGACTTAACAGCTAAGGTGATCAGTCCCTAAGCTTACACACTACTTAACCTAAATTATACTAAGGACAAACACACACACACTCACGCCCGAGTGAGGACTCGAACCTCCACCGGGACCAGCCGCACAGTCCATGACTGCAGCGCCTGAGACCGCTCGGCTAATCCCGCGCGGCTGACGTCACTTTGCAGCCCCGTAATTCTCATATGAGTTGTGTTTGTAGTGCTACTGCAGAAGTTATCTTGTGTTCAGCATAAGTATTCAGGCCCGACACCAAAGTCATTCTAATTTGGTGAGGACAGTCATCAGAATTTATAAACTAAATTGTATTCGATATGCCAAATAATTTAATCCATGAATGTGCATTGTAACAACCTTCAAATCGATGTCATCTTTTTATTTACTTATTTATCATACGAGGAAAAGCTGCTTAGACGTAAAATTGGTCATTTCACAGTTTATAGAATGCTGTATGGAAAGTTTATATACAAAGGAAGCAATAAAAGACGATAAAACGTTGCCAGAGAGTCTATGCATCAATGTAACACATTGCAGGAAATGATAAATTTAGAGAACATTGTCCGTGGATCGGGTGCTATACATTGGTTAAAAACAATAGTCGAGATCACAATAACATTTGCTTATGTGACCGTTTTCAGGTTATGCTAAAACCATCCTCAGATTTTTTGAGCCCCCTACGTCTGGTTTTTCACGTGATACCACGATCGTGACACTGTACAATCGTGGTATCACGAGAAAAGCCGAGTAGTCACCAGCACCAGTCGTAGCTGGTCATAATTAATAAATTTTATTCTGATCTCGACTTTTCCTTTTAATCTAAACGTTACAGAAGAGGTTTGTAAACTATTATGGGCAACTCCCATACGGAATAGAAGTGCACTAAGGAAACCGTTCTACTCTGCGACTAGTGAGCATGAGTTCGAGTGCAACGTGTGTGGTGTCGCCGCGAGTGTGTGTTTGAATTAGCCGCCAAGTGTATCAGCGCGGGCTGGCCATGGGAGGCCACCTGTGGGATGCGTGAGCGCGGCGAAGTCTCCGCCACGCCATCTGCCGGCGACTGACGCACATATGCGAGCGGAGCAGCGCTAACTGACAAGGGAAAGCCACGACGCTGAGATCACGGATTTACTCCAAACTTTGTATTCCTTTAGTAGGACATTAAAACAGTAACATACTCCCTCAGTTGCAATGACCCATCCTTACCACTCGCCACGCACGGAGCTATCTGACAGAAGTGCCTTTGAACCCAGGTTCTGCAAGGTAGGATGAACTCACGATCATAAATCAGAATAACAGCCGCCGTCATAGAAGCCCTAAAATTTTTCAGTAACGAAGGGGTACCCCCAACTGCACAACACACAAACAAGTGTTACGTGTACTAAATATTTTCGTTTCAGAAACACCATACACCTTGGGTTCAAGTGTGTAGTTAGTGACATTGGAAATCCTCCATAATTAGGAAGATCCTACGATGAATTCACAAACTAAATCGTGATAAACATAAAGACGTCCACTGTGGTCGAGGGGTTTTAGGTGCTTCAGTCCTGAACCGCGCGGCTGCTACGGTCGCAGCTTCGAATCCTGTCTCGGGCATGGATGTGTGTGATATCCTTATGTTGGTTAGTTTTAAATAGTTCTAAGTCTTGGGGACTGATGACCTCAGATGTTAAGTCCCGTAGTGCTTAGAACCATTTGATAAACATGGACATAAAAACCTTTCAAAAACATTCTTGAATGAGAAAAGAAGCCCTAGCGTCACTTAAAATACAATGCTTACAAAACAATTTAACCCTCCAAAATATTGCCCTCACAACACTTCAATATATTCTCTTGTCTATGCTATTTCAGCTGGACAATAACGCATTTTACCAATATCTTTCTCGGCTTTTAAACCCTATGAACACAACGCCGTACATTGTACTTGTCGATGGAGCGATGTCTCTAAACATTTGAGTATTGGGACCATCGTCAGCGGTACATCCAATTCTGCAGGCATGCCTCGTCCCACATCCATGTAACGTGATTTCCGTAGGTTGATCGCATTGCCGGCCTACGCCCCATGCTGTTGGAGACAGGAAGGCGCCGTTTGTATTTTGTCACCAGTCTGTGCTAAGAAAATCACGTTATCGGCGTACGCGCGACATCGAAAGGTTACGGAGCGGAGGCTAAGACCTTCCAGCAGTCCGTAAAGAGCTGGTCCCATGGTAATGCCGAATAACATGGCAGAAATAGGGCAATTCTATCTGACTGACCTGTAGACACGGACGGGGCCGGTCCCTGCAGCCGTTTACCATTCTCCCCGTGACCGCCTCTAGCCAGTTCGCCGAGTGCAGTGTAGTAGAAATCAGTAGTCGCGAGATACTAGCGTGCTGTATCTCGTCCATAGCTGCCTAATGTTCGACAAAAGGAGGGTTTGACGGACCGTAACTACCATTGAATCGTTGAACGATAGGGGGGCAATCGACGTTGACATATGCTCCATGTAGAATCGACTCTGCATCTGTATCGATGTTTCAAGGGATGGGGTTCTCCCTCTGTTGGAGCTCCATTATGTCTATGCCTCCCCCTCGTCCACGAAGGAGCTTTGGGCCTCCCAAGGGAAGATAGTCTATGTTGTGGTTGGCAGGAGAGCCAACACCGTGTTATTAAAGGAGGCCGAAATGCACGCGTTTTAGCTCACGCAGGCTGGCGGGAGGTCTGGAACATGACAAGGGAATTATAATTGAGAAAAACGGACGTAGCTGGTGGAATACTTAACTTTAATCCATTAATGACGAACGTTGCTCTTGACGGTACATTATTTACAATATCAATAGAAACTGATCATAGCGCCTTGCTAGGTCGTAGAAAATAACGTAGCTGATGGCTATGCTAACTATCGTCTCGGCAAATGAGAGTGTATTTTGTCAGTGAACCATCGCTAGCAAAGTCGGCTGTACAACTGGGGCGAGTGCTAGGAAGTCTCTCTAGACCTGCCGTGTGGCGGCGCTCGGTCTGCAATCACTGATAGTGGCGACACGCGGGTCCGATGTATACTACCGGACCGCGGCCGATTTAAAGGCTACCACCTAGCAAGTGTGGTGTCTGGCGATGACACCACAGTCTACTACCATGAATTCCTGCTGAGGGCGGCGACATTGGTCCACTCGTTTCGTGCCTTGTTACGCAAGAGTGTACATTTTTAGTGGAGCCCACATTGTGAAAAAGCTTTCCAAATGTCAAAACCCAAACTACTATCGGCTCCTTGTTTAGCTATGTTCTCTTCGGACTAGCACATAGTTTTTACGACTGACGCCTCACGGTATGGCGTCGGTGTGGTGCTAGTGCAGGGATATGCTGATAGCCATGAGCAATCTGTTGCCTCTAAATCTCTCACTCCGGCCCAGTAGCGCTATTCTAAGGTAGGAGAAAGAGGCTCTCAAAGAAATTTCATGTTTTTCAATATGGCCCTAAGTTTCACCTTAATACTGACCATAAAGCCTTGTGATCAGTCCTTACATTTCCTTGCCCCAAGGCTGGGCGCTGTTCTTGTCTCAGTACAATTACGAAATCCATTGCGGACGCCTTATACCGCCTTCCTTTCGGTTCTGATCCCGATTTAGTTAGAGCAGAATTTCTTTACCTCCATCTTGATACTGAAACACAGGCTGCAGTCGGGGCTTTCCAAAACACAAGTTCGCTCATAGCAGCTGTCATTGCTGCCGACACGGTTCTTCGCCAGACGGTTCGGTTTGTTCAATAATGCCAGGCAGATAAACCGCTGAGTTGGGCTTCTGACCTCCGGTGAAACTATTTTTCCTTACGGTATTGACCCTCTGTTTTTGACGGTGTTCTCCTTTTTCCAAGGAAGATCTCTCTCCCAGAGTAGTCTTTCCCACCATGTTACGGCGCGAGGTTCTATGCCTTCTCCAGCAGGGCCGTTGAGGACTTTCGCACACTAAACTGCTAGCCAGGAGATTATTTTTTTGCTAGGTATGGATGGTGAAATTGTCCGTTTCGTCGCGGCTTGTGAGTAATGTGCCCGACAACAGGTAGCTCCCAGGGCGTCTCTGTCTCTCTGGACCGCTCCACGCGAGCCATGGGAACTCTTCACGTGGACTTCGCGTGTCCCTTCTTGAATTCCTATTAGCTCTTTGTTATAGATGCATTTCCTCGCTTTCCTTACGTTCTCTGGAGCGCACCGACGTCGGCTTAGGTCACAACTTGTACACTTTTGAAAATTTTTGCCTTGTATCTTAGTTTCCGATAATGGGACCCACTTCGTTCCTCACTTTCAGTTGTTTTCTTCCCGTCGTGGCATTCGTCATGTTATGTCTCCGCCATTCCCCCATTCAATCAAATGGCAAGACGGGACGACTATCGCGTACCTGCAGGTACCAAATGTAGCCTGTATTATAGATTCCTCACCGGACGATGACCTCTCCGTTTTCTGAGCCCCTGTCACTTGATGCCTATGGGGATGGGGGTGGAGCCCGGCTGAGTTACTTCACGACCGGCAGCCGCGAATTCTCCTCCACCTTGTTACCCGCCGACAATATTTTGTTTCTGTATGGAATTTAGTCCAACTCCGATTCTACAGAAGTCTGCATATTCCCTAAACGATGTCCCCAGAAACTGTTATCTAATTAAACTCATGTGCTAACCTTTGACTAAACTGAACCTAATCAGAACTGAGCTGTAAGTGACCTGAATGCAACTTGTCTTATATTAAATACGTAGCCGTAATCAAAATTTC
Organism: Schistocerca gregaria; assembly: GCF_023897955.1. NCBI lineage: Eukaryota > Metazoa > Arthropoda > Insecta > Orthoptera > Acrididae > Schistocerca > Schistocerca gregaria. The sequence goes on from NC_064920.1 coordinate 296,768,505, forward strand.
CACTTACCTCGCATCCTGACAACACTGTATATTTCTCGAAAGCACGGCAGTAAACAGCTATAAGGCAGCCGCTGAGCTAGATTTGCATTTGTAAATAAAATTTCCAACAATTGAACATCACGTTTGGTAATATATAATGACAAAGAATGGGGAGGGGAAAGATTTTTGAATGACGTATATGGTCGTGTGATCACGGTCCGCGCGGCTGCCCCAGTCGGAGGTTAGAGTCCTCCCTCCTGTGTATGTGCGTGTGTGTGTGTGTGTGTGTGTTGTGTTGTCCTTAGTCTACGTTGGTGTAAGTTAGATCAAGTACTGTGTAAGCCTAGGGACCGATGACTTAAGCAGTTTGGTCCCATAAGACCTTACCACAAAATTTCACACATAACATTTGTCCAAACAATGCTATGCTTAAGGAAGGGAACAATCATTTAAAAAGGGTGCAATGTTAACAAAGAACTTATTAATGTGTTAATGCATGACTCAGGGAACTGGTGTGGTCTTTCTTTGAGCTCTGAGCAATGTAAATAGCTGACAACAGCTATTCTGACAAACTATAGTTCAATTCTTTTACCTTGGCAGTTCGCGCATGCCCGCCCAGACGCGGGAGATTGTTGCGTTGCCAGTTGTGCGCGCCAAGAGAAGCAGCGCCATAGGACAGTTCGCAAACTTACGTTTAGGGGGGAGCGCGCAGTTTATGAAGTAAAGCCACCACGGCCGCATTAACCCATTCGCTGTTACAGAGATGTGCTCCCCGCATTCCGCGATGTGCGCGATTTTGTCATCATTGCACTGATCGCCTGTGCAGACACATGGTGTTTCGACTGCTCTGACACACTTTATCATCCGATTTCACAAAAACCATTTGACCCAAAAATTTGATTTTCACACATCTTCTTGACTGATACCTTCCCCCCAAAAATGACTTAATTTTGTTTCGATGTGCAACGCAGTTATTGTGCGGCATTAGATGTAGTAAACCATTGCACAAAATTTTGAAGAGTTTGCAGAGGTAAAAGTCCATAGCGTATACTTTCCGTTTGGGCGATTTTAGTTGCCACTAAAAATTTCAAAAAATTACATTCAAACGAAAAAATTCAAGAAGTAAGACACTTCAATATTGTTTTTAAATAAAAAAAATAATAAACACCTCTCAATGATTGAACTCGGTACCTTCCGCTTAGCAACCACTCACTTTAACCATTACGCTAACGCAGCTCATCATTCTATATATCTCCCGGAGGACTTCAAAATATCACGCAAAATACCGACTAACACTGTTGGTATGATTATGAATTACTCACGTTTCTTCGAAATATAATAGGAAAGAAACAATTACCGCTGTTCTTTATTGGGAAAAAGCGGTTAGTGAGAATGATACAAACACCTTTCCCAGCTATCGCCTGCATTAGGAGGCTTATTGCTAGTTTGGTTTAATTAATTAGTAGAATATGAAGCAATTGGTATAAAGAATGCTTTTTCAAAACTTTCTATAAAAGAAAGTCTGCTATCAAGACATTGCTTTTGTTCAATTACTTTATTTATGACTGAACGTTTGAAAAACTGAAGACACTCGTCCGTGCTCTGCACTGCAGTCGAGTTCTGGCAACGTTGTTCTCTGTTCATTGGCTGAGTGTGTTTTGTGACGTCAGACGCGCAGAACTAACATAAACTCGGCCGCCGTCATAAATGACACGCACTTTAGGTGCGCAGTGCTGCAGTCTTACCTCAGACTTCTTCTCCTCAAAAACAATGAAATTATACAAAATATATATTCTGTTCACTTTCCCATACTTATTATTTATCCTTGTGGTCCTTTACAATCAATCTTTCTTCATTTAAACGATATAAAGTCCACAACTATATGGGTGAAATGGCTCTTAGCACCATGGGACGTAACATCTGATGTCATCAGTCCCCTAGAACTTAGAACTACTTAAACTTAACTAACGTAAGGACATCACACACTTCCATGCCCGAGGCAGGATTTGAACTGTAGACGTCACGCGGTTCTGGACTGAAGTGCCAAGAACCGCTCGCCCACCGCGCCGGCATACAAAGTCCACACACCACTATTAAATACGTCCATCACATATCATACTTCAACTTAGTATGAATAAGACCACGCAGAGACAAAGACTGTGCCAGAACAAGACCAAAGATTATTCAACATTAACGTAACTTGCTTCCTCTCTGACGTGCACATCGACTATATACAAAAACCAAAATGAAATGACCCCTGCGCCACACCAGCCGCAGACGTGCTGGTGTGGCCACTTCGTGCCGGAAATACCGGTGAGGTCGCGAAGGTTTGGTCGCTGCTCCAAGTGGACACCAGCCACTGCTGTCCGCCGGCGGGGCCGCCATCTGTGTCACTCGCGTGCGGCCGACGCGCTGGTGGTGCGCCACATTGATCAACTGTATCCGCACTCACCGCCGGGAGCTACCGATGCGCGGGTGCGGCGCCCCTCAGCACAGCTCGCCCCTCCACCCTCCGCCTCGAGCCCGTTGTCGCCTGGAGGCGCCCCTGTCCAATTGGTTGCCTCTTTCTCGCGCGGGGCCCTGTCGTTCCACCTTCCCGTCACCAGATGCCGGTCCATCTCTGGCCTCGAATCCATTGTTGTAGCCTGCTGGTCCGGGCAGGTCGCCTGCATCGTACCTCCACCCCCCTCCCCCCTTACCACACACTCAGTTCCTCAGCCATCGTCGCTGGTGGTCCACCACCGTCGCATGCGCATTGGGATCTGCCTACTGATGACAACGCAGGGATACTTTCATACCCTCCTTCTTCCCTCCCCCCCCTCAAGAACTCAGTGTCTCAACCACCGTTACATCGTAACTGGTCGTCCAACCAGGTCGCATACGCACTGGGATCTGCCTGGAAGTCGACGCAGGGAAGCTTCCATAAGGCGCTGCTGCACGGTCTCACCGCCTTCGGGCATCCCCGCGTCCCCGCCCGTTCCGGTCCTATGTTCCGGTGCCCGCCCGCACGCTCCCTTGTCACCAGCTGCCACCGCTCCGGACACGATGGAGGCGCCTTTCGTCGGCCCCCACGGAGTCTCCTCCGTTGCGTGATGCCCACATCCGCACTATAGGAGATGTGTTGCACCCAACGACTAGTGTGAGAGAGGAAGAGTGCGTCAAGTACGGTGTCATACGCGCGAGTGTTTGAATCGACCGCCACGTGTATCAGCGCGGACCGGCCACTGGAGGTCACCTGTGGAAGGCATGTGTGTTTTTGGGAAGAACGACATTTTGTCAATGGAGTGGATGGTTGATTATTTTGTACAAATTTTTTGTTTATTTATAGACGCAATCACATTCTTATGACACAGTCATATACTGTTTCGGTCATACAATGACCATCTTCAGCTTCTATAACAATACACAAGAAAATTTATATTAACCAAAAAATAAGTCCAATATTTAACCAGGCTTATTAGTAATTTAACTGGATTTATACGAAATACATGGAGTATATACCTATAGGCGGAACACATTGAACACATCTTCATGCGTTTTCAAACTATCTGCAAAATGTAAAGAACCCTTCTTACACAGATATAAATTTTGTTAGATTTTGTTCCCCCTCTTTGCGCTAGATATGCGCGTCCTCTATAAGGTAGTCTTTATTTTTCGAAAACCTACAATCACGCAATTGTACTATTAATACTTAGGTCAATGCTGGCCGCTGGTGGCCGAGCGGTTCTAGGTGCTTCAGTCTGGAACGCACGATTGCTACGGTCGCAGGTTCGAATCCTGCCTCGAGCATGGATGTGTGTGATGTCCTTAGGTTAGTTAGGTTTAAGTAGTTCTCAGTTCTAGGGGACTGATGACCTGAGATGTTAAGTCCCATAGTGCTCAGAGCCATTTGAACCTTCTGAACATAGCTCAATGTATATAAAAATTGTTAAGGCTTTCGTCGCCACTTGTTGGCAAACTGCCTATTGTCTCAGGTTCTTCTCCCGACGTTCATCTAATGATTTTTCTGACGTTTCGCCAGCACGAGTGGCTGGCATAGTCAAAGGTTCACCCTCCATTGCCGGTGGGGAACTGGCAATGAAGGGTGAAGCTTTAACAATGCCAGCCACTCGTGCTGGAGAAACGTCAGAAAAAATATCATTAGATGAACGTCGGCCGAAGAACCCGAGACAGAAGCCAATAGGCAGTCAATGTATATAAAATTAAAATTACAGATAGATCGTTAAATCAGTGAAATTACATCAGAACAAGGAGAAAACATTGTTATAGATGAAAATAGTAGTAGCACTTGTAGAGTGTATTTATGACGCCCTATGGCGCTGTATTTCCGGCTGTTGCCTGTTTATGCCGTTGTCTATTAGTCCGGCAGGGACGGCACGGACAGGACGACGAGTGTAGTGCCCTGCTGCAGGTGGATGGCACGCTCCTCCCCTTAAAGGTTAGGTTGTTGAGATCTGCTGCGGCCCGCACTAGACAGTGCAATACTCGACCGCCGGAAGGCTCCCTCCTCAGCTGAAGCACGTACGCAGTAAAAACGATTAGCTCAGGTGAACAGATCGTTGTAAATGTTGATGTATGCGTTTGTTGCAAATTCATTCTGTTCATTGAGGAGTTGGTCAGGTTCTCTGCGTCTCGTAACATAAATCTTCAGCTGTCCTAAAATGTCTAATCGTTTGGGTTTTGTAACTTCATGTAGAATTTGAAGCCGGTCGTAGATGTTACCAATATTATGACCCTTCCCTGGCAAATGTAAGCCTAGCGCTGTCTCATAACTGGGATACGTGTCTTCTTTAAACCTTACATCAAACGACCTGCCTGTCTGTCCGATATAGCTTTTTTCGCATATGTGTGACGAGTTCTCCACGGCGGAGCGGTGGTAATTAAGTCTGTCGTGTGTCTTTCCAGTCTGCTGTACGCATAGCAGTACCGTGTCTTCCATTGTAGCTGAGTGTGTCTTGAATAAAACCATGTTTGAGTTACTTTGAACTTGTCGTACTATTTAGTTACTACAGAATCCTTTCGAATCGACTCTGAAAACTGATTAATGTGAAGACATTTCAAAAACCTGAATGACCACGGATCGCTGTCAGACGGTCAGGAGGAGACTGAATGAGGCTCCAGATTGTACAGACGGGAGTGTGGAGGCATGAGTACTTCACTGCTTGGCCAGCTGCGTTAGGTTTCTCGCGTGAGGTTCCATGGCTCGTAAATCCAGATGGAGGCGATCCCACAGATGCTCCGTTGCATATAAATCCGCGGGAGTTTCTCATTCTTGTGCTCTTGGAACAGCGCACTTACATTACGATGTGTATACCACCACATCTCATTGTCTTGCTGATAGATGGCGTCGTGCCGAGGAAGATCGAACTGGATGCATAGCTGGACAAGGTACCCAAGGATGAATGCATACAGTGTTCATCCATTGTACCTTCCAACATGACGAAATCACCGAGGGAAAATCAGGGAAACGTTCCCCAGGCCGAAACGCTCCCACGACTGGCCTGGACCCTTTGCTTCCAGACGTTTCTATTCTTATTCACCATCCATTTTCTGATGAACATCCTTCATGAAACGGGCGCCAGCTGCCGAGGCTCATACGCAGTTACGCTTGCTGGAAGGTAGATGAGGAAACACGTTTGCCAGCTCTTTGGTTCATCTAGGTTGACAGTTGCTTAACAGCTGCAAGTGTGTTTGCCCGTACACATCTCCCCAGACGTTATTCACCGCTGTCATCTATGGCCCACTGTGACCATAGTTGCTCCAGCGCCGGTCTTGCGTAGCACCATTTTTCCACGCAAGGTGCACTTTAACCGCAGCGGCACGGAAACGGTTTACAAACTTCGCCGTTTCGGCAATGCTTTCAGCCTTTGCCTGAAAGCTAGTGGCCACTTCCGGCAAATTGCTCCGTCTTCGGAACACGTCTACGACATCGACTGCACTGATTTCCGTGTCGTTCCTTGTCCCTCGCCTCCGACATGTTTTATATACCTTCCTCTGTTAGCGATGCCATCTGCCGTTTGTGAGTGGTTATCGCACGTTGGCGTCGAGCATAGGCCATGACCACGAAAATGTGGCAGAACCGTGTAAACTCTCTGAAGAGTACCAATCTTCCTGTACACTGCTTTAGGCAGTGGTTTCAATCTGCTTATCGTTTTTACGATTAATGGTCACCGAAGGCGAGACTAAATGGAAGAATGATGACATTAATGAGAAGTAGCAGATATGAGAACAGCGAGAAACTTAACATCAGGATTGATGGTCACGAAGTAGATGAAGTTAAGGAATTATAGTATCTTGGCAGCAAAATAACCAATGACGGAAGGAGCAAGTGGGATATCAAAAGCAGATTAGCAATGGCAGAAAGGGCATTCCAGGCCAAGAGAAGTCTATTGCTATCAAACATAGGCCTTAATTTGAGGAATAAATTTCTGAGAATGTGCGTTAGGAGTACATCATTGTATGGCAGTTAAATAAGGAGTGCGGGAAAACCAGATCAGACGATAATCGAAGCATATGAGATGTGGTGTAACAGACGAATGTTGAAAATTCGTTGGACTGATAAGGTAAGGAATGAGGAGATTCTGTGCAGAATCGGAGAGGAAAGAACTACTTGGAAAACACTGACAAGGAGAAGGGCAGTGTGCTAGGACACTTATTAAGACATCAGGGAATAGCTCACATGGTACTAGAGGGAGCTGTAGAGGGCAAAAACTGCAGAGAAGGACAGAGACTAGAATACATCCTGCAAATAATCGAGATCGTAGGCTGCAGGGCCACTCTGAGATAAAGTAGTTGGCACAGGAGAGGAAATCGTGGTGGGCCGCATCAAATCAGTCAGAAGACTAAAGACTTAAAAAAAATACTCACCGAATAAATGTTGCATCTTATTTGTCAGTATTGTCAACATCGTATCAAATGACTGACCATACATACAGGGATGGCAGAATTAGAATTCTGACATACCTGAACAATGGCCTATGCGAAGTTTGCGAACCGACACCGCAAATTCCTTGTGACCACCCATTTCTGGACTAACAATATTCTTTGTGAGTGTATAGAGTTGCCCCAGAATGTACCACAATACGAAACAAAGTGAAAATAAACTAAGTAAGTCTAGAGATAACGACTGTTTTCCTGAATGACGTGCTTTTCAAATTCATCGCCAGCATCAAACACATAACCATAAAATTAGACACTGTGGTCAAGATCTTCATGGGCCTTTCACTTTGGAGCGGTGAAGACGTGACGCGTAGGTAATAAACACCAAAATTTTAATGGAAAGGAATGGCATTACATGGACTTTTGCCCCGTACGTACAGAGTACGGCGGAGACCAGAATGCGGTGACTTGTTCCAAGGTCATGTGCTTCACAGAATTCGTCCTGTGAGGGCAGACAATTGTTGCCTACAGGCGTGGGAGAGCTGAGCAATAGCGACCAACTCCACCTAACGGTGCTCCAGAGACAGGCTGCCCGAGATCTCGAGCCAGGCCTCACACACATCCAGCCGCTCCACGGCCAGTCCTGTTTCCGGCACAGCGTACGCGAATAGCGGGTAGTCTGCTCTAGCGCAGCAGGCGCTTGTTGAAGCAGTCATGGGCGGGGCATCGCAAATAATATCAGGTTCTCTAAACGCTGTTGCTGACGGACCACAACACGATTATTGACGTGCTAATATTCAGCAGGGGCGACCACTGGCGCCAGCCACATGTAGTGCGACCGTCTAAGACAGCGGCACTGTCATCGCAAGGAATTATATGTACGTTGCATCCTCTTATCATGTGTGCGCCGAGTGGATTATTTAAGAAGCTGTTCAATAGCCAGCAAGCAACACACGCTCAAGCTCCGTGCTTAAAGCCGGCTGCGTTCAGGGGTCCATCATTCGGTGTTCGCCGTCCGGGGCAACATCGTTACCGCACAGTAACATCGATCCACCGGAAATGGCACTCCACAGCAGACACACCAAGCGGAAGGCATTCTTGTAGAGACATGAACTCCTCCGACGCTTGCCTTTCCGGGCCTCGGTGTTCCTGCACTGGTATTTCTTCTGTCTATATCAGATGAAGATGATCTTTCAGACGTTCTACGCACACTCTGTCTCAGGCTTAACATTTGCTTTTGTCTGACTTCGTAGGCTATCCTAGCTTAATAATACTTGATAGTCTTCTGGTGTTTGCTACTGGATCCCAAATTCAACAACACTCGATATTGCGGCAAAACCATCTGTGTGCCGTTTTCAGGAGGATGCTACAGCTGCTGGTGTGTCCCGCTGAAACTGCTGCCAAGGCTATAAAGGCCTTCGTACCGCTCATGTGACGCCCTCCATATATGTTGCCTCCAAGACTGGGCTGGTGGGGCACCCTTACGTACAACACCAGCAGGAACTATATATCACAGTCAGACTATTTTGAAACACTGTGGCAGGCCGCATCTGAAAACTTTGTGTTTTGATGCGGGATAGTACAGGGCTCCATTTCCTCTTAAGAGGAAAAAATTGTCTCTATTAATCGAATTGGCTACAAAACTAATTTCAGTTGCGTCTTTATAAACATAATTTCAATGACCGGAATTACTGGCAACTATTACAGTTTCGTCGAATTTCATCCCTCGTCCTTCGTTTGGGGAATGTTCTGCTGCCACTGATCTCTCCGACTGTTGTAGCCTCCCGTGACGACGACGTTCCACGTTCCTGTCCTTAACCCTTCTAATCGAATGGCCAATGTAAGTCTTCCTGCGCTGATACGACATTTTATATACGCCAGGCTTCTTAAGTCTCGTATCATCTTTGATGGAGCAGAGTAGTGCCCTAATCTTGGAATGTGGGTGCAACGCTCTCTTGATAGCTGGGTTTAAGCAAAATGGATATTCTGAGAAGCACATTCCTCGGGAAATGCAGTTTTGACCATCCTTGGACATGCATAAAGTGTAGCATAGATCTGTGGCCATTGTTCCCTATTCTTGGGGTCTATCGTTTAATACTGGAGGAATTTTAAGGAGTTTTAACATTAAGAGCTTGTTTCGTCCCTCTTGCAAGACTTTGGCAATAGTCGGCTCAGCATTTGGGAAACCCTGTGCATATAAAATTCCGAGACGTTGTAAGAAGGCTCACATAGACAGTTCGATTTGCACAGTATAGGAGAAGTGCGTGGAACAGCCGTAGCAGAATTATCGAATCATGTTGATATTAGAATCCAGCAAAAAGCTAGACAAAACTATCAAAAACTACTTTTGTGTATTGTGCAAAGTAGAAATATACTTAAATGTTATCCGAGAATCACTCAATCATCAACTGTTTATATGCAGTTTAGTCCGAAGAACATAAAACCATACACTGTCCCAACAAATCCAGAAACAGACGTTTAGATTCATGCTGCAGAAAATACTAGTTTAAGAAACTAATAGTTCCCTAAGAGGGGGACAAGGCTGACTGACGGATGAAAACAGGAAATTAAAGTAACAAACTCCTGAAAAGTAATATAAAATGTTCAGAAGCAGGCAACGGTGTAGAGGAGGGGAAAGGAAATTTCCGCCTTGCGAGTGACAGGCCCGTCTCACGAAATGCTTACCTAAAAATACACTCCTGGAAATGGAAAAAAGAACACATTGACACCGGTGTGTCAGACCCACCATACTTGCTCCGGACACTGCGAGAGGGCTGTACAAGCAATGATCACACGCACGGCACAGCGGACACACCAGGAACCGCGGTGTTGGCCGTCGAATGGCGCTAGCTGCGCAGCATTTATGCACCGCCGCCGTCAGTGTCAGCCAGTTTGCCGTGGCATACGGACCTCCATAGCAGTCTTTAACACTGGTAGCATGCCGCGACAGCGTGGACGTGAACCGTATGTGCAATTGACGGACTTTGAGCGAGGGCGTATAGTGGGCATGCGGGAGGCCTGGTGGACGTACCGCCGAATTGCTCAACACGTGGGGCGTGAGGTCTCCACAGTACAGTACATCGATGTCGTCGCCAGTGGTCGGCGGAAGGTGCACGTGCCCGTCGACCTGGGACCGGACCGCAGCGACGCACGGATGCACGCCAAGACCGTAGGATCCTACGCAGTGCCGCAGGGGACCGCACCGCCACTTCCCAGCAAATTAGGGACACTGTTGCTCCTGGGGTATCGGCGAGGACCATTCGCAACCGTCTCCATGAAGCTGGGCTACGGTCCCGCACACCGTTAGGCCGTCTTCCGCTCACGCCCCAACATCGTGCAGCCCGCCTCCAGTGGTCTCGCGAAAGGCGTGAATGGAGGGACGAATGGAGACGTGTCGTCTTCAGCGATGAGAGTCGCTTCTGCCTTGGTGCCAATGATGGTCGTATGCGTGTTTGGCGCCGTGCAGGTGAGAGCCACAATCAGAACTGCATACGACCGAGGCACACAGGGCCAACACCCGGCATCATGGTGTGGGGAGCGATTTCCTACACTGACCGTAAACCTCTGGTTATCGTCGAGGGGACACTGAATAGTGCACGGTACATCCAAACCATCATCGAACCCATCGTTCTACCATTCCTAGACCGGCAAGGGAACTTGCTGTTCCAACAGGACAATGCACGTCCGCATGTATCCCGTGCCACCCAACGTGCTCTAGAAGGTGTAAGCCAACTACCCTGGCCAGCAAGATCTCCGGATCTGTCCCTCATTGAGCATGTTTGGGACTGGATGAAGCGTCGTCTCACGCGGTCTGCACGTCCAGCACGAACGCTGGTCCAACTGAGGTGCCAGGTGGAAATGGCATGGCAAGCCTTTCCACAGGAATACATCCAGCATCTCTACGATCGTCTCCATGGGAGAATAGCAGCCTGCATTGCTGCGAAAGGTGGATATACACTGTACTAGTGCCGACATTGTGCATGCTCTGTTGCCTGTGTCTATGTGCCTGTGGTTCTGTCAGTGTGATCATGTGATGTATCTGACCCCAGGAATGTGTCAATAAAGTTTCCCCTTCCTGGGACAATGAATTCACGGTGTTCTTATTTCAATTTCCAGGAGTGTATGTACCACCCGACCGTAATTCAAACTCTTCTCTGACAGAAAGTCGGCAGAGGTCACATAGTGGAGTGTGGATAGATTCCAGGTAAAAATGGAAGAACGAGCGGTATTACGTCTTGGTAAGTGGTAGCAGTGCTGGGAGTCGATTGTACACGCGAAACTTAAATCCTCGTAAACACTTCAGCGACATATCTGGATATAGGCTTTTTAAGTGACATATGTGCTGTCACCAGATAACTAAGACAAATGATGAAACTGTTGATCTGACTTTTTCTTTGACTATTAGAAGCATTTGATTATTAGAAAATATTAGTAGAAGTAAATGTCACTAATCACTTGTCTTTGAGTGGACACGCTCCTAGCAGTGCGGTTATCCAAAGAAACAGGCACACTGGCCTAATATCGTGTAGGGCCCCCGCGAGCACCGAGAAGTGCCGCAGCACGACGTGGCATGAACTCGACTAATGTCTGAAGTAGTTCTGGAGGGAGTGGACACCATGAATGCTGCAGGACTGTGCATAAATTCGTAACAGTAAGAGGCGATGGAGATCTCTTCTGAACAGTTCGTTGCAAGGCATCCCAGATATGCTCAATAATGTTCATGTCTGTGCGGTTTGGTCGTTGGCGGAAGTTTTTAAACTCATGGAACCACTCTCTAGCAGTTCTGGATGTGTGGAGTGTCGCATTGTGATGCTGAGACTGCCCAAGCGGGCAGTATTTATCGACTGAGCTCCCCAAGCGCTATTTGCGATCTACCCTAATAGTTCACGCCTGTCACTAACTCTCTTCTACTTTCCAGTTTTAATATAAGTTCCCCTGCATACCTTGCGGGATATTCGGAGAAATGGCTTAGTTTCAGCCCAAGAACTGGTTTCTCAATGGTAGAAGGAAAACCTTTGCTTTTTAAGAAGGGTAACCATGAAGGTAACTGGCACAGAGCAGCGCCCTGCAACATTCGGAGTTATTTCACGAAGTCTCCATCCTGTTCTGGGTGGGACGAAGAACTGTTGACACCAACAGTGCGACCACTGTGCTCCCTTTAGTGCCGCACCCATGTTTCTTCCCACTGCAAGTGGGCTGCCTCTGTGCTGGCAGCGCTGTGTATAGCTTTGCATTGGATCTCTAACTGCGCTTTCTTTGTAAGAGACTCTGTGGCTGGTTGGACTCGTTGTTGGAAGTTAATCGCCAGTTGTGTTGGGCGGTTCGAAGTTAATCGCCAGCAGTGATGGAAGTACTGTTGGGCAGTTGGAGGTGAAAAGCCAGCTGTGATGGGTGTTAGATGTGAGAAGTTAACAATGATGGAGGGTAGAGGTCTGAAGTGAGCGTAGGCTAACGATCCGTAGATGTTCGACTTGGAGATTATTCATGATTATATGCCTTTGTACTACATGTTAATGAAGAGTTATATTCGTATTTGAACTGGACGTCACGTTATTAAGGTAAAAAATTCATTATCTGGTGTGCAACAAAATATTTCCTTTGCTAACCACATACCTATTAGTAGTCAGTGGCTTTAGTAGTTACAATCTGTTATTTAGCTGCCAGTATTGACGCTCTCTGTATTGCAGTAGTTTGCGTAATGAAGATTTTTGTAAGTGCTTAATGAAATGTTTACGTTATTGTTAAGATTTCTTTTTAGTCAGGGCCATTCTTTTAAATTAATTGTTTGAAGTCAGGATATAATTTTTGAGCAATCAGATTAGCGTTGCGCTAGAATATTGTGGGTCAACGTTGACATGGCAAGAAAAAGTAAAGGGAAAGTAGGCTCAGTACGTTCACTTCTACTCAGCTGTTTCAGAATCCAATGACGCAGAAGTTTCATCTTCTCACTCATTCTGCAATTTAAGTACAGACACACTCATTTAAATAGAGAAGTTGCACCACGAGGCAATCAAACCACACTCTGGCTCCAAACCTCCCCTAGGCAAAGCACCATGCCGCACAGCTGACGCCGGGCAGTAAATAGTCCTCAGCTCAAGCTGCTCAGGAGTGTTTCTTCAGAAGCAGAAAAAGCAAGATTCGCTGGAGCAGCTGGTAGATCCCAATATATCACTGTTTGCTGTCGCAGTCGGCCTAAGAGTCGCAGAGAGTGGTCGTAAAAAACAAGAGCTCTTGTTCCCTCTGCCACTTCCACTTTTGTATCAGAGTCCAATATCGCACAGCTCCAGATGTTTCGTATCAGATACGGTCACCACAAGCAACTTCGGTTGACAACTCTCTAATTACACAGCACGCAAGATATCTACAGCGCCCTTTGATTGGAAATTTCTGTGCACTTTACCAGCCCATACACAGCTTGGTAAAAATAACATGAATTATAGAAAAAAATATATTTTATTTACATGTGACTACGTTACGAAAGCCTCGGAATCATTAACTTTATTTCTTCTTCATTTCAAAAGTATTATAAAAAGTATGATTCAGCTGAAATCGTCACGCCTGATGTTTCCATAACCGTAAAATATATCATAATTCTCTTTCACCCAAACTGATAACGAACACGTCCCCACAATATGATGTATAGTCTCTAACCTGCGGTCTGCCCTAATAGCTTCACGTCTGTTGTTAACTCTCGTCTACTTTCCAGTTTTAATATAAGAACTCCTGCATACCTTGCGTAACTGACAACCTCGGAAGAAGGAGATTGCGCTGAAATAGCTTAGCTGTAGCCCAAGGACTGGTTTCTGAATGGCAGGAGAAAAACTTGTACAATTTAAGGATCTTAACCATTAAGTTAACTTCCTCAGAGCAGTGCCCCATGACAGTCGGAGTTATTTCATGAATCCTCCATTCCGTTCTGGGCGGACATGTTAATTACAGATATATCGGAATCAAATTCCCTTTTTGAAATGGAACGGCAGTAATTTCTGCTAATATCATCATACTTCTTATCAAGACGGATTCAGTTGATCTTGAAACTCCAGTTAGTACTCCCCAAAAAATTACAGACGGCCGCGCTGGTCGAACGGTTCTTGGCGCTTCAGTCCGGAACCGCGCTACTGCTACGGTCGCAGGTTCGAATCCTGCCTCGGGCAAGGATATGTCGGATGTCATTAAGTTAGTTAGGTTTAAGTAGTTCTAACTTCTAGGGGACTGATGACCTCAGATCTTAAGTCCCATAGTGCTCAGAGCCATTTGAACCATTTGAAAAATTACAATATTTGAAAAGAGTATCTGGATGGCTGAAAATGAAGCCGATTGCCGTCTCGTGCGGTGGCTAGAATTTTGTTCGAAACTGTCGCAGCAGTCGTATAATCCCTTCACCCTGACGCAACGAAGAGACTCAACATATGTTAGTGGATTGCTGGTGGAAAGTTTATTTTAAAACTGATGCTAATGACACTGGCTACATATGGCTGGCAAGACACACTAGCTGCGCGGGGTAGCCGTGCGGTCTTAGGCTCCTTGTCACGATTCAGGCGGCTCCTCCCGTCGCAGGTTCGAGTCCTCCATCGGGCATGGGTGTGTGTGTGTTGTCCTTATCGTAAGTTAATTTAAGTTAGGTTAAGTAGTGCGTAACCTTAGAGACCGATGACCTGAACTGTTTGGTCCTATAAGATCTTACCACAAATTTCCAAGACTGGGTAGCAAAGGACGTAGGAAGTCTGATGACTTACCAGTTAACCTGAGGTAACATTTCTGCTATTGTTTCTGCCAGAACGTTCAAAAAAAAGTTTGAGTCAGATGTTGAATGAATTTGTAAAACACGGAATTCAGGTAAAGGACTGTTAAACAATAACTTTGCGACAATGTAGACTTACATTGCGAAATTACATTAGCAACGGTAACAAAAAGGAAATTACAGAAAACGTGGGTTTATATAAGTCCCTAAAACCCCATTTATCTCTCCAGAACTTCGAAATATCCGTTTTCAGTCGCCGATGCAAGGACTTTAGGAACGGCTGAAGAGATTCCTTCGATATAATTGCGTGTGCTGTATCAATATGGTGTTTTAAATTCTCTTGAGTAATCGTAACTGGTGCTCAGATTTCATCTCTCAGAGCATAACCTGGAAAATTATGCACTAAAAAAATCAGATAGACGTGCAGGCCAACTCACAAAGCCCTCAGGTCCTATAGAGCGATCAGGAAGGAGTTGGGTGACCACTTAATAGCTGCAAGCTAGAAGTGAGCTGCACATCATTGGGACTGGTTCCATATACATTTACCTACACTGCAAAAAATAAAAGCCAAGGAAAACAAGAAGAAGAAGAAAACGAAACCACGCACCACACCATAATTTTCTGAATGGGACGGAAATTGATAGATGTGACGTACTTCTACAAACAAATGACTACAATTTCAGAATACTTCTATGATTAATGTAAGAGGAAGAGCTTCACAAAGTGAGTAACTCAATAACGCGTTGGCTCATCTCTGGCCCATACGCTAGTAGAAACCTGGTGGTAGTCAAGGGAAGGCAGGATTCGGTTACGATCGGGGATGGGGCCGTAATCAATAGCTTTTGGTTGCCTTTTACAACTACACACACAATTTATTTTAAACCAGTAATTCCAGACTGAACAATACACAAAAAATACTACAGGTTATTAATGAAGGAATAAACAACAATGTAAATGATAGTGTTTCCATTGAGTTACAATTTAGCAAATCACCATTAAATACAGATACAACAGATAATGTTTTAATAGCAAGCCACTGTGATGTGGACAGAAGGCCTTATACTTCACGAATGGCAATAAATTGAGAATTGTTTAAAACTCTCTACAACTTACAAATTACAGGTATTGAAATATTAAAGGTAAGGCGCCCCAAACACAGCAAAAGGCACCAGACGCCAGGAATGGCATTAAATAAGGTTTTAAGGCTACAATACAAATTCCAAATTAAAAATTTAAGGCAAATGACCACAATCACGGCTGAAGGCCTTAAAAAGGCAGGAACGGCAATAGCATAAAAAATTTAAAGACCTACTGTAAAACAGCAAATATAATAGCAATGGTTAATTAAAGAACAAGCAACTGATCCCAAACGGGTGAAATAAGATGATCGTAAACTCTGTAACACAACCCTTAAAATCCACTGAACACTACACTGCTAGATTTATTCCAGAAGGCGACCTGAACTATTAACTAGACGTATATAACCTTTAATGTAGATAAAGATATTGGAATAAATAGTACAACAATAAATCACAAGGACCAGTACATAAGTTCTTTGATGGGTACTGAAGCCGATTATACGTGCACAAGGCTGAAGGAGCGTTACACTGAACTACTGGCCATCAGAACTCCTTTTAGAACACACATGTCTCACAACAAAGGGGCCACAGACGGTGCTCCAGGAATCGACCTCTGAGAATGTCCGGCAACAAACACCTTCGCGAGCGATGAGATAGGTAGCCAAGAGTTGCATTCAGTACACAAGATGGTAACTCAGACTAGTGGCAGTCGAATGACTAATGATAATCATGCTGAAGCTACCTGCGTCCGATAAACCAAACACAACTCTGGAACAGTACGCTAAAGCCGGAACCGGCGGTCTGCACCACATCCCCAGAATACTGTGTTTAGAGCGCCGAGAATGAGAAAGGAACCACTACCACCAGAATATAATAATCAGCCATCGGCCTACAATCAAGAAAGCTGTGAAAACTACACGCCTTACCGGACAGCAGCGGCAAGGCGAGGAAATCTACACTGCCGTCACATACACTAACCCCCAGAGCAGGTAACTGGGGCGTTAGCAGCCAACAGGCAAGAAGAATTACCGCTGGTTGAACTTAACATATTGTAACGAGTTGAGCGCAGTAAAGTAATATGAAGTCGAGGATAGCTAATTAGATCCACCATCCCCAAGCACTCCACTCGCTGATCTTCAACTCGACGTCACTACGAGCAGCAATACGAGCCCAAGTCACTGGAGAATGGTGAGATATCTCAATGGTAGCGGTTTCATTACTGGGATTGAAATGCACTCATCTTAAAACTTGCTGGATCCGTTTACGACGAGATCTGGTAACCTCGTTGCATCAGCCCTGCCATTCGGCAGTCCATGCGTGCCGCCAGCAGTCCCAGCGTGCAAACTGTCCCACTCATATGACCCGGAAAAACAACAACGTCGCCCCAAAGATAGGGTAACAGTTACTACATATCGATAACCACCACTGCTGCCACTAGCGGACAGGCAACGCTTGCGAAACCGAGTGGCGCCAGTCAACACGAGAATAAGACAAACAACCGCAACCATGCCAACTAAACAATACCGTCTGGCCTCCAACAAACGGCGGAAACCTACAAACAGCACCAACGCGAGCAGCAGCACGGCTCAGAGGGGAGCTTCTGTATTTGGAACCATCCAACCCCTTGTCTTTAAAATGTAAAATTCAGCATATTGGCAAAGCATTCTCAAAATCTAGGCAGTAGGAAGCAAGACCAATAAGCCGTAGATATAAACTGGCGAAGAGCCAAATGGTCATCACCACCTCCACCAGCAACGACAAAATGTACAAAGTGACCAACCAATGAAATGACCTTATTAGTCTTTGTCCTCGGAAAAAGACGTGCCCGGCCGAAGAAAGATATGAATGGAAAGTGCAGTATCAGCAAAGCGAGTGAGGAAAGTCAATTGTTTCCTGAGCCAGGACCAGTTTAATAGGTGACCACAACAAGTAACCCATTGCTGCAGCGTATCTAGGGATGCACATCTACTGTATTTATCCGGTTCATCAATCGCAATACAATATAGACGCTCTTTGGCGTAAATCAAATTGTTGACCATCCTGTTCCCGGAGGAAGCCGCTGCCATTTATAGGACCGGGAGGCTGATGTTGGGTCTCACAGTTTTCCAGGAAATATGATGTGATAATTTTCAAGAGGATTGGGGTATGGACTCTGTCCCCCAGCGACTCAACGAAAATTGGACGTGACCACCGGCCACTGCTGCACGTTAGTCCACAAATATGTCATGACTAGGCAGAACTCTCGGTGTTCCAGCACAAAAATGGGGAAGACCAACCTCAAAGGGGGGATCAAGATTGGCTGAACGCACTGAGGTGTAAAGCAGAGATATAAGAGTATGTAACTCCTGAGTAATCCTCAAAATGGTACGCTGAACATATGACTATTGCCTTCCACTTAACGCCAGAAAGACCCAAGCCACCGAGGGGAAGTAGCTTCTTCGCAGTCTCGTATCGCAACCTGATGATACGACGCTTCATAAAAAGCGAGAAGACAATCTGGTTCAGTTTCTTAGCCATGATAAGCGGGGAGAGTTATGCGATGTAATAGGCGTTACACAACACTTACGATCAAAGATTCGTATCTTCTGAAGAATGATAGGAAAGCGACGTTCATGTCTCAGTAGTGCCCGCGGAATTTGTAAAACTGAGAGTCGCTATTTGCTTTTTTCAGTAACCAATGTCCAACCGAGAGTCACTATATGGAACGGACAACGATCAATAACAACTCCTGGTGACGTGTGACGATCCACAGCAATGGACAACCTGATTACTGCTCCATCGAAACCCTGTCAGTTAAGGATGTTTCTTTTGTCCCGTTAAGTCGCGCTCCCGAGATGCGGCAGTAATCATCGATGATTTACTTCAGCAGAGGTATCTCCGCATGTCGACGGAGTAAAACCATCACATCATCAGCGTACCCTCGAACAGCTAGGGTCGTTCCAGAAAGCGTCCAACCCTGATGATGGGTCGCAACATTCCTAAGCAGCGGCTCCCCTGTGGCACTCCCCGACGGATGGAATCGGGGGCGTCACAGCTACCGAAGCTGCAAAGGCTGTGAACATGTTCGGTAACACTCTACAAGCCTCAACAGGAAATCCGATCATCTCCGAAGTACGAATCAGTAAGTCATAATTCACACGATCGAAAGCTTCATTAAGATCCAGAAAGGCAAAGTCACAATGGAAGCTACTGCAGCAACGTAAACCACATCACGGTATTCGCCACAGGGATAAGAACAGAGCAACCAGGGAGACAATTCTTCTCGTCAACAGCATGCTGGCAGCCACGCCCCCCTCTCCCCCTTCACAGCTAGCCGCGTGGTCCAACGTGCTGCTCCGCGAATGGGAAGGCGCTCAGGTCCCCGGCACGAATCCGTCCGGTGGATTATTGTCGAGATCCTGTGTGCCGGGCACCCTGTGAATGATTTTTAAGCGGTTTGCCATCTGCCTCGGTGAATGCGGGTTCGTTTCCCTTATTCCGCCTCAGTTACACTACGTCGGTGATTGCTGCTCAAGCACTGCCTCGATGTACGCGTACTCCATAATTACTCTACCACATGAACAATGGGGTTACACTCGTCTGGAATGAGACGTTCCCTGGGGGTCCACGTACGTGTCCACCATAATTGCTCTACCACCCAAACATCTGGGATACGCTCGTCTGATATTATTAGTCGTGGCCAGGGAGGGGGGTGGGAGGAGGAGGGGTCCTCTGGAGGCCGGACCACTTCTGTGGCTTCTTGTGGTGTTGTGAACCGCAGAGGGGTAGGGGCTCTCCGTCGTTTCTAGGTCCCCTGTTTAATACGCAATACAAGGCAGAGATCCTGAAATTCAGCAATGGCCTATAATCAAAATTCGGAGGACGAAAACTATCAAGAAACGGTATTACGACCAGGACACTTATGTATAAACATAATTTTCACAACCTAGAATGGAGCAGGCACAACAGTCCGTCTGATCACCTCTTTCAACATGGACGTAAACTGGACGCCTAAGAGGCCCCAAAAACGCACACAAAATTCCATGGCGATCCGTGAGATGGAGAAGTAACGATGAGAGCGTTTACATCATCTTCGTGAAAGGTGGCCAAGTATTTGATGTCCTGCTCAGACGTACCTAAGTCTCAATAGCCGGGTCGAAGGGAACGTCGCTGGGTGTATTCACCTCTTAAAGATCCACATAGTACTGATATAAAGCGTGAAGCTCGTGAGCCTGCGGTGTTAGCTGACGGCTGTCAGCTATTGTAAGAGAAGTAATGCAAGAGCGGCGACGCCGAGCGTCGTGTCGAAGCAAATGGTGTTACGAAGACAATTCCTCCGCCACTAGGGATCGTTGTTTCGATCTTACCCATAACCTTAACTTTTCCGCCGTTTCAACCGCAACAGCTTTGCTGATATACTAGCACATCGTACATCTGCACTCCGCAGGGGGCGCTATTCGCACCGTCAACCAAGTCGCGCAAGAGAGAATAATAAAATTCATGAGTTCTCCAGAAATTCCTCCGCTTATGAGATCAATAAGTAATCAAAGTTTGACGCAGCGTCGGTTTAGCCACGGCAGTCCAGCAGTCCACAGCGGTAGAGTATCTCCCAGCGGATCGAAGACTAAGCTCCCACACATTGTATATCACGTCAAGTGGCTCTGAGCACTATGGGACTTAACTTCTGAGGTCATCAGTCCCCTAGAACTTAGGACTAATGAAACCTAACTAACCTAAGGACATCACTCACATCCATGCCAGAGGCAGGATTCCAACCTGCGACCGTAGGGGTCGCGCCGTTCCAGACTGAAGCGCCTACAACCGCTCGGCCACATCGGGCGGCTGTGTCACGACAGAAAGATCTGCCTAGTGGGCGACATCTAACAACTGAATAGTTTCACTGCTTGCCTGTCAAGTCGAAGACAGGAAGAAAAAAAAAAGTGATCAGAAAAATTAGCAGGGATAACGCCGATTAGAACAGTTCGATCGCTGCTACTAGAAGTCCGTAGTAAAATGAGTAAATTTGACCAACGTCGGATATTTGTACTCCCAAGTATCTTTACAGTGCGTCTAGCGTACCATGTCGTTTAAAACCCGATAGAGACTGATCAACAAGACGCAGAACACAGTTAAAATCAGCAACCAACAACAGACGTCGAGGACTCGTATGTAGAAGATTACTAATCCCCTCTTTATAAAAACACAGTCCCCTCTTTATAAAAACACAATCCCCTCTTTATAAAAACACGAACGTTCTAAATTGGGACCAGAAGCAGGCGGACCATATAACACAGCCAAGGTGATGTCAAACTGTCTACAACGTGACCGTCTGCCAGATTAAAGAACCTATTCTTCCGGGAATGCCTTCCCGGAAGAATAGGGCAGTTCTTGTAGAAAATTCTGGTGCCACATTAATAACAGTGTGAAATCCAGGAAGAGGGAAAATGGTACATACATCCTTCCGGAGGAACACTGTGTCTGTACAGGGACCATACCATAAACAGACGCAGTGAAGTTACGACAGCTCGGGAACCACTCTGTTACATTCAGTGTGATAAATGTATACGCCAGAGCTATCAGTCAAAGGAAAAAAACACAAAAAGAACAACAGAGCAGGATGACAAATCCACCAATCAACCAGCCGCAACTGGATATTTAGCTTTGGTAGGTTTTCGCGCCACGGCAAATTCCGGCTTCACACGTTGTTTAAGCCGGCTGCGAGGCGTAACAACCCCTGCAGTAGGCGATGCAGGCGGATCTTGCACCACATCCATATCAGACTGTGACGGCTCAGAGTCTGAGGTCTGCTATAGAGATGGGTCACGCCGCATGGCACGCCGACTCCCTAATGGAAGG
The DNA here is from genome assembly GCF_023897955.1 of Schistocerca gregaria. Taxonomy (NCBI): domain Eukaryota; kingdom Metazoa; phylum Arthropoda; class Insecta; order Orthoptera; family Acrididae; genus Schistocerca; species Schistocerca gregaria. The sequence goes on from NC_064920.1 coordinate 296,790,018, forward strand.
CAATCAGAGTGAATCTCAGAGACAGCGGGAGGCAACAGTGAAGTAACAGCTTCGACAACGTGATTCGCACTAAGCGACAAATCATGATCTCCATGGCCGAGACTACAGGAACAGGAGGGCATTACTGTGTTATCGGCTGGACCTGTGGAGGAGACTGCGAAGGGGACGACTCCGACACACGCTAGCTCCGAAACGGTGCCAAAGTAGCCTGCCCTTCAGCCATAGGAATACCTGGTGCTGCCTCTCTGAACTCCACTCTCCGGTTTGACAGACAAACATGGCCCAGGGAAAGGCACAATTAAGTCGTCACCATCTTGAGTGCAGCGCCGTTTATTATGAATCGAGCCGCCGTCCAAGCAGTAGCACGAACAGGCGCATTCTTTGTTTGCAACGGCGGAAAATCACATTAAGTGATTGTGGCAACTGGCGGGTGATTTCCAGTCACGAGGGAAAATGTAGCCCCAAGTTCGTTACTGGAGCGGACAAGGTCAGCAACCATTAATTTGCGGCGCTGTTTCACGGAAGATCGTAAAACAATAACTCTCCGCTGCCGATTAATTCAGAGATGGCCACTTTCGTTGCACAGAAAACAGATCCCCACCTTCCAGCTGTACGTAACATCAATACAATAGCCACAAACTTGCAAATGAGACGGAATGTTTTTTTTCATTTCACTGAACGTAAGCCACTATAATACTGCATTTTTTGTTGACTTGACCCAATTAACGGCGAATGCCTCTCACGTTACAATATTGGGCATAATTTCCTTAGATACCCTCCACCTGCGGTAGAACGCCAAATACTCAAACGTTCGAATATTCAATGTCAGCAATTGCAAGCAGCATTATACTGACCGTACCATATCTTAACCAGGAGCAAATCTGAGTACCACGCTTAAATAGGGGCATGTCTAGCTGGCGGAATTAAAGCTGTGATGACGAAGCGTGAGTCGTGCTTGGGTAGCTCAGTTTGTAGAGCACTTTCCCGCGAAAGGCAAAGGTCCCGATTTCGAGTCGCGGTCGGGCACACAGTTTTAATCTGCCAGGAAGTCTCATATCAGCATACTCCGCTGTAGAGTGAAAATTTCTTTCTAGGGACGTGCCTACTTGTAGAGGAACTATGAATTTCGCAAATAACACATAATTCTCACAATCAAAGTAGGCGGTATGTTCTTGGTCCGAAGTGACATGGAAAGTATCAACTATCCAGTGATGAATTTATAAAGAACCAGGCTGCAAATTACGAGTCGACTTATCAAACGAAAACGTGGAAAACTACTGGAAGCCATGAGCAAACTAGGCCGCTGTCAGACACACACCGAAGGAAGGACGAGACGAGACAACGTCGAAATCACACACACAAAGGCACAAACGCCACTGCAGCAATAAACTCCCAAACATTTGGGACGCTGCGGCGGAGCGGATACGTAAACAACTACCTGCTCGCTCGGCGCATAAGGCAGAACTGCCTAACTACAGATTCAACAACATCATTATAAGAGCTACAAGTGGACTACCTCATTATTCACGTGTTCAGTTTGTGAAACTCTTTATCTTGAATAAATGAACCAATTTACCTGAAATAGCAATACTTTGTTTCTTTGTATATGTACATCACATCTACCGATTTCCGTTCAATCTTTTACCACGTTAAGATTTCTTCGATAAGTAGGGATCAATCCGGAGTCTCCAGTAACAGTGCACCGAACGTTCATACCCACTGCTCATATTTTTATCCAGTGCGGAATCTCGGCGACCCAGTAACGGAAATTTCTTACATACAGCTTTCCAGAATTTGCAAAGATAGCTTCATCGGTAAAGACCATTCTCTGCAAGAGCAACGTTTTGTTCTGATGCCATACAAAATCCGTGCGACATAACTCCATGCGTCATTTGCAGTTCCTCTTGTTCATCTATTGGTGAAATACCGCTTGTTACGAATGGAAGCTGTTTGCGTCCAAAATGTGAACAATGCTGGGCCAACTTATTTCAGAGTCACTCGAGGTTCGAGTGTACCTAACGTACACATTCCGGGCAACTACTACAGAACATCTATATGGTTTGTTCCTCTTCCTGGAGGCTTGCTTCTAACCCTTTGGGCAATAATTAAGTCATTTTTGCAATTCCGCTGAACGGTGTCGGGATGCCTTTGTGATAATAGCTCAATGGTTCTCTTCACATTCTTTCTGCATTCTTCTCAAAGAAGTAGCATATCTAGTTGACCTTGTTTTGTGAAAAGCATTTATTGTTTTCATACTAACCAGCACCCGACACATGTGAACAACACAGACAAAAAGTAAAGCCAAATTTCCTCGCAGCCCCTTTCATATCGACATAGTGGCGATGTAACGCTTCATTTCCTCCTGATTTAACGTAATTCCTTATTTACGTAGGAAGTACGAAACTCTCGCATAAAACACCGATCATTTGATGCTTAAAGCAGATAAACCCTTAATTCTCCTGAAGTTTTAATTAATTACAAACCAGTAATCTGAATCTGAAAAGTGACGTTCCATCATTTGATGGACCTAACCACTATTTACGCAAGATCTTGTAGTTTTATTTGCCGCCGTCCTAGCTCATCTGCAGCCGTTGAACTCTACAGACCTAACTGTGGATTTAAAAAAAGTATTGAATCATTACACATATACTGACACCGCTGCCTCTTAGTATTTCGTATTTAAAAAGCATGCTTTACGCCACTACCACCATTTCGCGAATAATCGAATGGAACACGCAAGTCTGTAACAACGATGTTGCGTATTAGTCGCCCAAAACAACGATAAGAAATCGTTTCAGTCTTAATCGCCTGAAGCTTCGCACGTGAAATAATGTAATTAATGGTCTTTGAATCCACCTATCATTTGAAACCGTAATAATCCTACGTAGTTCACATAATGGCACTTATTTTCCGCTCAAACTGGAGATTACAAGCCTAGAACAAAAGTTTTAAATTTCCAAAATACATCGACATGACCCTGGAATAATGGCATAAATAACAGATACAAAAATAAAGAAAACTGAAAGAAATCTTCACAAACTAGAATTCTGTGACAAATGAAGACCCGGAAGTACGCTTTAATACAGGGAAAGGCGATAATGCAGCTAATATCAAAGTGCATATTATTATTGATACTATTAGCAAGAGTAAAAGTGTTCCATAAGGGAGACCAGACGAGGATAAGACTATCTTGTTCTTTATTTCCAATACCACGATGGCGCGATTAATTTAGATTGTTCAATCCTCTTCTGGGATTCTGCCGCCATTGAAGAAATGCGGGCATCAGAAAAGTTCCTAAACGAGACGAGATAACAGTGTTGCCGTTGTCCAGTGCGCAGGTAAGCAGTCTACTTACACGCGAAAATGGCTGCTTTCATCATTCTAGCATCCTGGCGGGTCTGCCGTATCTCCGTACAAAATTAGCGTATCAACGGTACAGCATATCGGTTGGTGCTCTGCCAGAAACAAGTTTATTGTAGGTGTAACGTATCTTTCTTCGGTTGTTTCTTACGACTCGTCGATTTTACTCTGTTTTGGACAATAGAGTGTCCCAAAATGCCCCCTGAAATTACTAGGCCGGCCATGGTGGCCGAGCGGTTCTAGGCACTTCAGTCCGGAACCACGCGGCTGCTACGGTCGCAGGTTCGAATCCAGTCTCGGGTATGGATGTGTGTGATGTTCTTAGGTTAGTTAGGTTTAGGTAGTTCTAAGTTTAGGGGACTGATGACCTCAGCTGTTAAGTCCTATAATACTTCGAGCCATTTGAACAATTGTTGAAATTATTAGGAATCGTCCACTATGCCTGACAGTTGCTAGAATACAGTCTAGATTTCATTCCTTTGCTGGTCTCCTCCATATCTAAATAAGAAATGCGTTACGCTACAGCTTATATGCAGTAAAAGTTTGTTGCTCTTTACCGCGAACTGTACTTGATGTTAGCAGTATGGTCACAAGATAACTGATCAAGCATTGTACTACGCTTCGTCACTACAAAACTGTAACGAATTTGTAGTGACGAAGCGTGTATGTATGTAACTTCAGACGTTTTACCAGTGAAATCAGGTTTTTTGATGATCTGAAAATGATTCTAACAATGAGAATCGATAATCTGATTTATAATTTTCTGTTGAGAATAATAAAAATTCTGTTGGACTATCCTAGTAAAACCAAGTTTTTAATGTACTGAATATGATTCTCTGACAATGGAAATCGATAATCTGAATTATACTTTGGTGTTAAGAATGATAGAAATTCTGTTGAACTGTCTCATCGTGTACTATGCAGCTAAGCCTCATTGAATGTTTGTATTTGGCGATCGTTAATACTTTAGACTCCCTGCAACAGTGAAATTCGTTTCTTTCATTCAGATGACTTATTAGAACTGTCAACGTAGTTACTACAACTTCCTTCTTTTGGTAATACAGGATCCACCGTACTTGTTTCGTTGACACAGTGTTCGCAAGGTGCACATTACTAGCAGTTATTAGCCGGAGAGTGTTTAATCTCATTTTCTCAGTAGTTTCTTTTACCATGCAAAGTATTGGATGAATTTTTCACGTAAATCAGCACGTTATTTATTTTTTTAATTGATTTGTGATTGTTGTCAGGAATACATAAAATAATCACAACTGAAAACATTCACTATTTGGAAATCTATACATCCCGCCATGCAGGTACATCACAATAATGATAACAAGGCGTATTCGCTTCTCAGGACGCCTCAATAAAGAGTGCAATAGAGGAAGGTCAGAAATAAAGTGGTCATACGAAAGTATTTTGATTATTTTCTTGAAACGCTGCCCAAGAACGTATTGCTGTTTTCCAAAGCAGGAGTGTGTGCACAGAGATGCTATGACTTTCGTGTTCTGAACACTTGTAAGGGATTTTTTCGTTGGTCACAACAGGGTCAGTTAAGGCTGTTATAGTATGTAAGGCAGGGATGTAGTGTTTCGCCGCTTCTTTGCAGTCTATAAATCGAAGAATTAATGACGGAAATAAAAGAAAAGTTGAAGAGCGGAGTTAAAAATCAAAGTGAAAGGACATAAACGATAAGATTCGCTGATGGTACTACTATCCTCAATGGTAGTAAAGAAGAATTGTAGGATGTTCTGAGAGGAATGAACAGTGTAACGAGTACAGGATATGGACTGAGAATAAATCTAACAAAAACTATAGAAATGAGACGTAGTAGAAGTGAGAACTGTGAGATACGTAAAGTCAGGATTGGTGATCACGAAGTACATGAAGTTGAAGATTTCTTCTACCTAAACAGCATATTAACCCATGACGGACGAGGAAATGAGGACATAAAAAGCAGACTGTCACTGGTTCAAAGGACAATCTTGGCCAAAAGAAGTCTATTACTATCAAACAAATGTATTCATTTGAGGGATAAACATCTCAGAATGTACGTTTGGCGTACAACATTGTGTGCTAGTGAAACGTGGACTGTGGGAAAACCGAAACAGAAGACAATCGAAGCATTTGACACGTGGGACTACAGGATAATTCTAAAAATTATGTGGAGTGATATGGTAAGGAGTAAGGACGTCCTCCGGAGAATTGGCGAGGAAAAGAATACATGGAAAACACTGAGAAGAAGAACGGTCAGTATGGTGGTACATCTCTTACAACATCAAGAATGTTAAGGGTATGGGGGGGAGGGGTACAAATTGTAGAGGAAAGCACATATTGGAATATATCCAGCAAATAACTGAGGATGCAAGATAAAAGTGCTGCTCTGAGATGAAGAGGTTGGCAGAGGAGAGGAATTTGTGGCGCTCCAGTCAGAAGAATGATGGCGCATTAAAGATTTAGTTAAGGCACACATTGTTTAGTTTGGTTTGGAACAGGCAAACCCTTTTTTTCCTTTTAGGTTGAATTAGTTTTCAGAAAGGAGCAATGTTTAGGAGGAGTGCGTTATTCGACACTTGTTATCTAATCTAAAATTGTCCATCGAAAAGTTCACTTTAGCGCCGTACTACGTCCTAGACTTCTTCTATTCTTTGAGGTGAACTAGCCAGTAACTATTAGGTGGGTTACATTCTATCAATGGTTACGAATCACGGTACAGCTTTGCATTTAACTGCATATACGTGTACGTCCTATAGGTGAAACAGCTGATTGACGACGGAACACAGACTCTTTGGGTGTACAGTCTGACGCTTACCGACATAGCCACAGACCCGCACTGTTGCATCTCATTTAATTTGAGTGCTGTAGGCGGATATCTATCACACCATTCTTTAGAAAAGAAACACGCTGTTTTAGTGTCAATTAACTCGAACTGGGATCGTTTACAACATGACAAATTTTTGACATCATCTTCTTCAAAAATGGTTCAAATGGTTCTGAGCACTATGGGACTTAACATCTGAGCTCATCAGTCCCCTAGAACTTAGCACTACTTAAACCTAACTAACTTAAGGACATCACAAACATCCATGCCCGAGGCAGGACTCGAACCTGCGACCGTAGCAGACGCGCAGTTCCAGACTGAAGCACCTAGAACCGCTCTCCCAGCGCGGCCAGCCATCGTCTCCTTCCTCCTCGTTCATTGACCACATAGCGTTGATCAACTGCTATTTCATGTTTCACCGTAATTCCTCATGTTGAACCTCAGTACCTGTCGGCCCTTCCCACATTTCAACCGTGTTGCGACCTATCATGCAGTAATCTATTTAGATGATAGCGAAACGTCTTTGAGTCACTGCTGGATTTCTTTGATGTCCAATAGTGTTGCAGTTTCTTCGGTTACTCAAGCTAGTGGTTTACGCCACTTGGCGTCAGTTTACTTTTTCCAAAATCCGATGAAGAATGCTTGACGGTGTTCAGTGCAATATCCTTCCGTAATTCCTGGTAATTACAGATGATGCGCAGCCGTTCAGACTGTTTTTTTCTGGATCTCCTACCTCAAAAGCAGCACTCCCGGTGTGCGTCTGTGTGTCGCTCTGTCCGATTACTAAAAGTAGTTTGTGTTAGTAACGGGTAGGCATATGAGTTTGAAATATATGTCGCATACTAAAGTCTATAGCCCCTTAGCTGTGTGATAAATGCAAGCTCCTAAGTCAATGCAGACAAAAAATACTGGCACTTACGTCACATATTTTGATAGTCGTAAGCTCATTCATCAAAACTTGTTAAATACATCCGTTGACCGAATATCATGAAATTTTTGAAGGAGTAGTCTTTCACAGTACAAGGTAAAATAATTCCGAAAAGCGTTAATTTGTAAATACATCGGAACAATTCTTTTGTCCTATCGAATGTTTGTCTAACTGTTAAGAGCGTTGCATCTTGTTCCTCAGGAACTGCCAGACATATCATGTTGAGATATATGTCACATATTAAGGTGCAGAGGACGAAAAGAGTCCTAAGTCGATGAAATCTACGTCATTTATTTTGATACTCGCAAATTCTCATTAAATACTATAGATCCCGTTGACGTTGAATCATGAAAATTGGTAAGATGAAAGGTCTAGCAAAAAATCATGAAAGCGTTGATTTTTTTTATTATATCACACGAAAAAACATTTATTCTTTCATTTGTTGCCCGACTGAGGACATAAAATTAAAATATTCTCTGAAGTCTTGGAATTCCAAGGACTGATACCTTGCCAGTAAACAGGCAAACCAGATTCTCGATTGGAAGAATGGATGCACAGCCTACATACATGATTACGTTAGTAAGGAACCCTCAAAACTTGAGTCGTACTCGCATCTGGCTTCTTTTCTTTTCCCAAGGTAATACCACTGCCGCATGTTGGTACCTCCTGGACTAAATCATCCACACACCCGTATCTGAACGTATTCTAGTTACAAATAGTTAAAGGGGTTAAGGTAATGAGGACGCGGACTGCACTTACGAGATATCTTCTCTTCATAGACACGATGTGGCTCACATCCATTACCTCAAATTCAAATGGTTGCGTAATCTAGTAATCCAAGAATTGCTTGATGTGCATCCGAACCGAAGTGCTTAACAGTTGGATAACACTCTACGATACCTTTATCGATACAAAGTATTATTCTCCTACTTTTTTGTAAAATTAGATTGACTGAAGAGATGCAAATCCACCGGTTAAAGGTCACAAGACGAGCAAAGATAAAATTAGGCATCAAATACACAATCAAGCAGCATATTCTGGAGGATATTCCCTACATACCTTCTTAATGTATTAAGCGACAGTGTCTGTGTCACTGACGAGCCATTCTAACGTGTGATATGTACTTATTCATGAGTCGCTGGAAAACATGATCACAAGAGATAAACGTCCGGCCTGTACAGAACGAAGCCAAAACGAAAATCTGTACTCTGGAAATTTAATCAGCCGCAGTAAAACGACTGGGCACGTAGGGGATACCGGCGACGCACAGTGAAACAAACGCTTGTCAACATGCAATACTGCCAGTGGCATGGGCCGGCTGTGTGCCATAAAACGTGTTATCTGCTAATGTTGTAAATATGCCACATGTCGCCATCAAATGAAGCCAACAGTGCATTTTCATGTTTGCTCTGACAATGAAACAGCACCTGGTGCCTTATATCACAATTCCCACAGCAGAAACACTCTTTTGGCAGGGCGTGAAAGGAGAGGTATTCCTCTCTACTTCTGTCAGTACTGGCTGTGGTGTGGTGGAGTGTATCATATAGCCTCTCATTTAAGCTAATAGTCTGTACGATGTTTTAAAGATTTTTCGCTCAGTGCAGCGAACATTCATATGAAAGCATAAGCTGTTCAAGTTCCTAAATTATATGCGTATATATTCCAAGTAACATTGTCTGTCTGAGCCCACTTAATAGATTAAGGTACTACAAATGGCAGTGGGTAGACAGTTGTATAGGACAAAGGCTGAGTAATAGCAGAAAGCAGGTCGTATCAGGCGGAAGCTGTTCTTGAACTCCGGCGCTCCACTGAAGTGTGAACTACGAAGGATCAAGGACGCACACACTATTTCGAATCGAAACAACATTTCGGAATAGAGACACATTATGTGTTCCACAGAGTTTTTCAGTACACTAACATTACTTTCGAGTGTTGTGATCTGTTTGAGGGTAAATGTTGTTACATTTCATGATATCTTTGGATTGTTATTATTCTCATATTTTTTGCCGCAAAAATGATAAACAAAATAGGTCAATTGGTTACATCAGTAGGTTCGAGTTACAAGAGACGAAGAAACTTATAATTCTACCGGACCAAGCAAATAGCTCAAGCAAAGAAGGAGAAATGATGACAAAAATGGGAGTAAAATAGCAAAAAAAGCTGTAGAGAAAGTCTGACTTCATGAATAACAACCAGTGAGACATATCCAGTTCTAAGAGGTACATCTTCTTTTTCTTTTGCTCACGCCTTTGTCTCCCAGTTTTCGTAGAGTCGGCGTGGTTACAATCGGATTTGGCAACGTTAATAGGAAGGGGTGGGCAGATGGCCTTCCTGCCGCCACCCGGTACCCCCTGGGACACAATCAGTGTACCCCAGGTATCTGCGTCTACTGTAAATCATGAAATGGTGCGAACGTGTTTCAAATGCCAGCGAGTCGTGTAACTGAGACAGAACGTGGGGACCAGCCCGGTATTCACCTATTGGGATGTGGAAAACCGCCTAAAAACCACATATAGGCTGGCAGGCACACTGGCCCTCGTCGTTAATCCACGAGGGTGGATACGATCCGGGACCGGTGCGCCTACCCGATTCCAGGAAGCAGCGCATTTGCGCTATCGGCTTTCCTCGCGGAGCATTCCGCGAGATAAATGACGTGCATAAATTTAAAGTACGCGGAAAAAGGAAGAGATGGCCATGAAACTTGTTTTAAGAACTAATAAGCTTCCTTCCGTGAACATTAATTTAGTAACGGAGACTGTATTGCACAATCATGTTCAAAACCTAAACCACCATCTTACGGCCTTGAGTAAAATGTTCATGCCCGCCCGGCTAGCCGTGCGATCTAACGCACTGCTAGCCGAGTGGGAAGGCGTGCCGGCCACCACACGTATCCTCCCGGCGGATTAGTGTCGAGGTCCGGTGTGCCGGCCGGACTGTGGATGGTTTTTAAGGCGGTTTCCCATCTGCCTAGGGGAATGCGGGCTGGTTCCCCCTCTATTCTGCCTCAGTTACACTATGTCGGTGATTGCTGTGCAAACACTGTCTCCATGTACAGGTACACCATAATTACCACGCAAACATTGAGGTTACACTCGTCTGGAATGAGACGTTCCCGATGGGTCCACTGGGGGCCGAACCGCACAATAACCTTAGGTTCGTTGTGGAGCGGCGGTGAGGTAAGTGGTCTGCTGTAGCCTGTTGTGGGGTTGTGTATAACTAATTTCTACGGACGAAGCCCCTCCGTCGTTTCTAGGTCCCCAGTTCAATACGTACATACATACAAAAGGTTAATACAGATCAATGATTCAATAACAGAAAACTGAAATCTAGTGAAGACGCTTATCCGATTTCATGAAAAGACATGAACTGATACAGCTAAATCTACGAGTTTGTAGTGAGCGGCAGGTTGCAGCCGGTATCACGTCAAGTCAACATACTCTTTGACAAACTAGATGACCTGTTGGACAAATTCAGGATTACAGTCATTTACCGTACATTTAAAGCTTTTTTGCAACCAAAGTGGCTTTTTTAACAAATTACAATTTCATGTACAGTGCAACAGACCAAAAATTCAAACCAACAAAATGCATACAGTGGGAAACAACATTAAAAATCAGAGAATATACATTCTCGTGATATCGAGTTTTATGAGTCAATTCAGCAACTTGCATTGCTATTTTGTGTGAATAATGTTACAAAGCAAATGTCAGAAAACATTATAATTTCGAAAACGCTTACCTGTTTGATAGTCCTCGATCTTAGCCTCGTTTTTGCCAGGTTTGTTTTTGGAACTTAGGTTGAAACTGAGTTATTGATGCGTTCACACCCAAACTTCACACAGCGCTGACGACCCCTTGAGGTAGGTAAGCAATGTTCTCAAACGTATATTTCTTTCTGTGTTCACATGAACAATTTAAACCTTGTAGGAAAAATTTATAGGCCAGATGAAATTTTCAAAGTGACAGTCGTCCGTGTAAATGCATGCACATCAAAGACGCATATAATTTTTCTATATCCTGTAAAATACAAAGGGTGATTAAAAATTTCCATTACAAACTTCTAGGCGTTGTAGAGAGGACCTAGTTGATGAAGTGTTGATGAGAAACCCAAGTCCGGAAATAGTTTTTGGATGTAAAGTGAGTCTGAAGACTGGATGCCTCTCAGATTTCCAATTCCAAGATTCGCATGCAAGCTGAAGTCGCAATCCTCAGTCAATGTTATAATTGCGACATGACATAAAATATTCGTCCAATCACATCAAAGTCAGCGAGACGTTAGTACATTCGGAACTAGAAGGATTGGATGTGCTGTTCCAAGGAGGTGCTGGACTCCGACTTTGAAAAGAAAGTCCTTCGTCACGTAGAAGAGAGCCCGAGGACAAGTACTGGAAACACTGTTCATGCCAGGGACTCCTATAGAGCAAACATATCAGAGATCATTGTCTCCGCTGTGTGCGTACCGTGAAGCGGGAGGTTTTAAAGAGATGCGATCCTCAAGCAGATTTTACATGCAATCGGTACGTTACCGGATATGAGTTCCTCATAAAAACTCCATTTTAAGATCCTTTTACAACCCTTACAAGACTGTAACAGGAACTTTCAATCACTCTGTATGTAGTGTCTGCCACATGACGGACTACAATCTCACCAGTGAACTTTTCAGTAGGCAGAACCGTGGTTTAATACAGACAGGGCTTCATGTAGCTGTGAGCGAGAATATCCGGACGACTGTGATCAGCATTTGATAGAGGGACGAGAACTTTCTTTCCCATCCAACGATTAGGGTGCTGATTTAACAGGGGTTCTCGAGAACAAACATGGAAGAGTGCTGGCGCTGCGTTGACATACTCTAGCTGACGAGTTACGGTGTCCAAAATGTAAAGTGGACCACTCGAACGGGAAGAAAGACGTGCACCTTGGGTGACATTGTATAATTTCTGCCCACCAGATACCACAGTAAATCGTCGTTGGTAACCAGTGACATGAGCCACATATTAGATTTACTGTGGAAGTGTTGACAATACACTCATAATAAAAACACTCCATATCAGTCAACAATACAAACTATAGTGTTGCACCACGCGGCCGTCTGGAGAAGATGCACCTCTTGACACCGTCTCATCATGTGACAAGTGTAGTTTGATATGCAATAAAAGCAATACTTAACAACGATGTTTTCGTGATGGAGCGACAAACAAGAAATAGGCATCTGCCTACCACACCGTTGTAAACACTTATGGTGATGTTCTGTGCACGAGCAGCCTAGCTCCACCACCCACCGTAGAGGCCATCGACTCTGCTCTCTACTTTAGTAAACTGGGCCATCTGAAACAACGACGGATTATTAACAGAACTGTGATCAATATTCAAAATCATTTGGCAAAAGTGCTTGCAAATGCTTTCTATGACACGGACGTCAATTGCTTCTCCTCCAGCATCCTGTATTCTCCACGTGACACCCTTCTGTTGGATTTCTCGGCCTAGATGTTGGGTTAAGACTGATGGGGCTACACCCTCACGATCCAACACCACTCCGTCTTATTCGGCTACCCGAAAACTTCTCTGTTTAACATCATAGCAACTTTTCTGTGACTTGAAAAACATAGTTCCTTGGAAGCTTGTGTCTACACCTGAAATGTTACTATCTTGTTTGATAAGTCACAGTGACACTGTACGCAGATTACAAACACATTCACAGTGTTCAATACCCTTTCTAGATCTCGACAGATTTGAAAACTGATTTTACCATTATTAGTTCATTTTGTCAAAATATTCCGTTCATGCTTCTTTACTGATTGAAGAATCTAGGGCCAACTGTATGTATTTTATCAGAGTAGTCTCGGTCCGCTATCCATATCGCTATACAGCTGTATTTCGTCAAGGTTCTCCTTGGAATTCATTTAAAATTCAAACTTCCATTTTTTTATAAGATTCAGTATAACTGTGGTCATGTGATCAAATAGTACACGCTTCTTCTTCAAGTATTATTTGAAAGATACTTTCTGGCAATATTGAGGGATAAAAAGTTAAGGGAATTAGATTAGGAAATGAGCCACTTAAAGTAGTAAATGAGGTTTGCTATTTTGGGAGCAAAATAACTGAGATGGTCGAAGCAGAGAGGATATAAAATGTAGACTGGCAATGGCAAGGAAAGCGTTTCTGAAGAAGAGAAACATGTTAACATCGAGTATAGATTTAAGTGTCAGGGAATCGCTTCTGAAAGTATTTGTATGGAGTGTAGCCATGTATGGAAGTGAAGCGTGGGCGATAAATAGTTTAGACAAGAAGAGAATAGAATCTTTCGATATGTGGTGCTACAGAAGAATGCTGAAGATTAGATGGGGAGATCACATAACCAATGAGAAGGTATTGAACTGGGGAGAAGAGAAATTTGTTGCACAACTTGACTAGAAGGAGGAATCGGTTGGTAGGACACATTCTGAGGCATCAAGGGATCACCAGTTTAGTATTGGAGGGTACAAATCATACAGGAAGACCAAGACATGAACAAACTAAACAGATTCACAAGGATGTAGGCTGCAGTAGGTACTGCACAGGACAGAGTAGCATGGAGAGCTGCATCAAACTAGTCTCTGGATTCAAGACAGAATTTGATTTGTTTTCTGGATCGAAAAACAGTTCGTTAATAATTTTTTTAGTTTTTTCTTACGGTAATTTCTATTTGGTTTTTCGCCTGTACAGGGAAATACATCTGCTAGCATTTTTTGTGTTCCATTCTTCGTTAGAACACTGACAATTATGGTGTAATGTTACGTTGCTTTGCTTAAGTATTCAACGTTGACGTTTAACGCGACACACTACCGCAGACCACTATTCACCATTCAGCAGCGAATGTAACGCTATGGGGCTGTTGCGGGATATTTTTGTCGGCTACAGGCCGCAACACCAACGAGAGGAATCCCCACTTGCTAATGGCTTCAATTTGGCAAGTTTACACTTTTCTCGCTTATTAGATAGTCAAATCAGTCCACTCAATGACAACAGATCCTGTACAACTACGGAACTGTGTGGCTGTTGATTACCAGTTTTTGCCTGTAGTACCAGTCACAGTCATTTCCTGTGAGATTATTATTGGCTCATTCAGCTTGACAGTGTACGTTGCGACAGGAATGTTCGTCAAATCAGGAACGTATTACGTAATCATCTAGCTGTAGGCATAACATCCTAGTTCAAGTCCTCCGTAACCAGAGTGGATCAGCACAAGTAATACGAAAACACCGCCAATGTGCCATAGAACCGCATTCGGCTTGTTCTACAACCTACACACATTGTGGGTTAAGCCCGTGATTGAGCCGTTGGTGCGCTCGACGCCTTGCATCATTCCAAAGGAGACAACACACCGACCCTTCGTATCACACTGCATGTTATTTGCCTATGTTGTTTTGAAAACTCAGGCGTGAGAGCTTCTACAATGGAAAATTAGTACTGTTTTGACCAGCAATGCAGAACGATCCTCTCGGATTTAATATTAGAATACATCATTTGTCGAGAAAAACGGGTTCATGCTAGAATGTCAAAACCGTACAGTTCTCGATAGCTGTTTTTGCAGTCTTATGCAGATGCTTGTAAGGATTGTGTGAGGGAACAGTGAGAGTAAACACGATGCCGGCCTGCCTGCCCCTGTGGAGGAACGGCTGTTGATGCAGATGCGTCGTGCGGGTCGCCGCGTCAGCAGGCGACACTACAGGTGGTGCTTGAATGCGCGGCCACCAACATCGAGCGCCGGGCGCCCAGTGAGAGGAGAGCAGAGGGCTATGACGTAGCCAGCACGCCGACCCAGTTTCTGCGCGGCTCGCGCGTCCTCAGCGGAACACTGTGTGACGTCACGGCAGGCTGCCACGTGTCACGGCGCTAGGCGCTCGGCTCCTGCGGGTCACGCGGGAGCGTTGAACCAGCTGTGGCGTCCGCAACGTCACATCGTGGCAAACAGTTCATGCCAATATTTAAGGCCGTCGTGGCGCACAATTCTGTAAACGCTCCAGCCATATTTGGACCTGTAGAGCGAGCAATAGTCTACTAGACATCAGAGAGGGGCTCCGTATACTAGTTTCAACTCACCAGCGCACCTGTTATGTTAGCTCCGAACTTATCTTCTCCGTATTCTCAGAGACTCACCAGCCGAGACTCTGAGAGTACGGATATCGTGAGCTGTACTCTTAACTGAAAGCTCATGGTTTTTTCTGTCGGGTGCAAGTGGACAATACCAACGTAGAAAGGACTGCGAGTATAGCGGAGAATAACGAAGACTAACCAATACTCCAGTAGCGATTGAGCGGCAGTGCTGCATGTTGGCAGCAGTTAGTGCAGGCCTTTGTGGTGGTGTCGCTACTAGAGTCATGGATATTCTTCCTGTTTTACTGCCACTGTCAATACTTGTCGATAAAACAAATATCGCTCTAGACTAACTTGGACCACTCTGTCGAGTCGCCACGTTACATTTCGCTTTGTAAATCATTTTGTTTTCAACCGGAAAGAAACCGACGCTTTCCGTCAACATATGGGTATCGTATGAAACGCTTGGTGATCATTATTTCCTTGGGCTAGGTTGAGTTACACATCTCAAAAACTAAATTGCAAATATCTGCTGAAACAAAACAGAAACTGCACCTGACGACTGATAGGACGTACCCTGTCTTATACCGGGTGCTTCACTAAGATACGCAAATATTTTAATATGGTATTCTACAAGTAAAGCTCGCAAATGTTTAGTTACGGAGTTATGGCTAATAAAAGATTTTGCCAGAAATTTAGGAACTTGGCTAATATGAAGCCATCGTAGAATTATACAAGGGTAAAATAAAGCATGATTTCCATTTATTTCGTTGTTATTGATCTTTTGAATCTAATAAAACATAGCCCAGACGTGTATTTGCAATAGTTTTCCAGAGCATCCAGAGAAGCAAAGACGTAATTTTGTAAGATTTTTAATTTGCTAATTATTTGGGCCGATTTCTTTTTTTTTTAAATTCCAGACAATTGCACAAAGTTTTCAACATAAGTTACAGAGAATTTAATTTTGGAAAAAGAATGTGTCATATGATCAGCTTCTATTCACATCAGAATACACGTGTATTCATGTAAAACCGGAATAAACAAAGCTCAGTTTAAGAAAGTTGTACAGTGTGCATACAATAACACATCACATTCACAATAAATGTTCAAAAATGTCTCCATCGAGTTCATTGCATTTAGCTGCACGTGTATGAACAGATTTTTTGGCTGATTTATGTTCACAAAAAAAAAGGTTGAAATAGCTCTGAGCACCATGGGACTTAACATCTGAGGTCATGAGTCCCCTAGAACTTAGAACTACTTATACCTAACTAACCTAAGGATAGCACACACACCTATGTCTGAGGCAGGTTTCGAACCTGCGACCGTAGCGGTCGCGCGGTTCCAGACAGAAGCGCCTAGAACCGCTCGACCACACCGGCCGACTACGTTTCACAGGTTTTCTCATAATATAGTCTTTTTTATTCATAATGAGAGCAAGTAATGCCTCACATGCATGAACTTTGTCCTCATAAACTATGTCTTTCATCCATTCCCAGACACGATAATCCATTGCAGATAAATCGAGCGATCTGAGTGGTCACAAACTTGTAGCATCACGACCAATCCATTTCACGGGAAGATGGTCATTTAAATGCGTAGCTACGGCGTTGGTGAAATATGGAGACGGGCTGTCATGCTGAAAATACATTTGCAATCGTGTAGCAAGCGGAAAATCTTTGAGAAAGCAGTGCATTTCTTCTTGATGTAAATGCAAGCACTTCTCGCCAGTTAGACATCCTGGAAAAATGAATGGTCCAATAAAGTGTACGTTGATTATGCCACACCACACATTTATGTCAAATCTTTGCTGGAAATTGCGTTCCACTCTTGCATGTGGGTTTGCTTCAGACCATACGTACTCGTTATGTAAATTGTTTATACCATCTCGAATAAACTGTGCCTTATCAGTAAATAAAATGTATTTGTGTAACCGCCGATTAATATTCAACCAGTTGTACAACTACAAGTGAAGGGAACGATCTCCCGGATGTAAATGATGAACTTTTTGTTTATGGTAAGGACACAGATTATTGTACTTCATTGTACGCCATACGTTTACTGTGAAATGCCTAATCGTCGAGAGATACGTCGTGTACTGATACCCGGGCTACGTTTAACAGCATCCATAATATCCTCATCGTTGTCTTCACGCCGGCCGTAGTGGTCGTGCGGTTCAAGGCGCTACAGTCTGGAACCGAGCGACCTCTACGGTCGCAGGTTAGAATCCTGCCTCGGGTATGGATGTCTGTGATGTCCTTAGGTTAGTTAGGTTTAAGTAGTTCTAAGTTCTATGGGACTGATGACCATTAGAACCATTCGAACCCCTCCCCTGTCCCTCCCCGTCCAGTTTCCATAGCGCCTCAGGCTCTTAGACTTCTTCTGACCACCCTACGTGTAGGGTGAATAACCTAAGACTTGCAAAGCAAATACAGTGAAAATGGAAAGTGCTATTCATGTACGAATTTCACGGAATGGATTGATGGTCAGAAGCTCGTATTCTTATTCAGTTAACAGATTGTAATAATACTTCAAGTGCATTTTTTATGCAAACATATTCTTTGAAATGGAACAATGCCTGTTAACACTAAATAACTAGAAGTAGTGTAAATTAGAATGTCAGTGGTGTTTTTTGTAGGTTTCTAGTGTGGACTGTTTATGAGATATCGAATTTTGGAAAGTTCCACTCTGGCACTTGTACAATACCTGTGATATGACACGCTGAAGAACACTGTAAGTGCATTCACTAGTTATATGGGTTCCGGCCAGTAACAAGACAACTGACCATCACAGGTTGTATTCAAAATGAATACCGGCAGGCAATACACGTTTCCGGTCTGGTATGGAACGACTGCTACACATGTGCACATTTCCGAGAAGGCTGCACTAATACGTCGTTTTGTATCATTCGGTGTAGTTGGTATGTCCTTGTAGACTGCATTTTTAAGCTTTTTTTCCGACAGAAGACGTGTTTAGCCATCAAATCCGTGGAAAGGACCGGCAAAGGCACAGGTCCCAAGCGTCCAATGCAGTGATTGGGAAATAATTCAGCCGGTCGTTGTAGCCGAGTGGTTCTTGGCGCTTCAGTCTGGAACCGCGCGACCGCTACGGTCGCAGGTTCGAATCCTGCCTCGGGCATGGATGTATGTTTTTTGACGCCACCTCCTTGTGCGATGGCGAGGCAGCTAAAATGCGGATCAGCTGCAACAGCAGCAAGAACATTAATATCTTCCTCTTCTTTCGTCACTTGTTCAGTCGGTTACCTTGTCTAGGTGTTACCCTGTCACTTCCACGGAACTGGTTGAACAGATTGATAAATACGATGGCCATTCGGGAAGCAAGGTGCGATCGATCGCGAAATGCAAACGAATGTGAAAATCCGATGAAACATTGCACAGACGTGTTGTGCAGTGTCTCTGGTATGCTCATCGATCGCGTGACGTCGTCCTTTTCAGTTCTGAGCGAGCAGTGAGCAGTTAAACATGCCTAGAAATAAGGATCTCCCGCCAAGTATGAGGGTCTGATGAGAGATTTCACCCGAACTTATTCAGTCCACGTAAAATGACTGTCATGCATTTCCATCGACATGACAATTCTCGCCAGCATTCTCCAGGAGCAATGAAGGTGGTCCCGCAACGTTTTCGATGGGAAGTCTTTGACTACCAACAATACAGCCCGTAACTGGCTCCGACTGAGTTTCGTTTCTGCGCACATGAACCGCTGGCTACGAAGACACTATTTTGTCAGAGACAACGAGCTATAGACCAGCGTAGAGATTTGTTGGAAAGCACAGGCGGCTGCCCTCCGTGACGAGGGCAATGGAAAGTTGGTACAACGTTACGACAAATGTCTAAGAATGAGCGACTAGTATGTAGAGAATTAGGTGGAACAACTAGCTAACTGTTTCAAATAAAACATTTCTGAATTTCGCACTGGTTTCCATTTCGCCAACTATCGGGCCTTACTTTCCGAATACCCCTCGTAATTGCGGAGATTGTTGACTTCTGTGGCCAGCCGGAGTGGCCGTGCGGTTCTAGGCGCTACAGTCTGGAGCCGAGCGACCGCTACGGTCGCAGGTTCGAATCCTGCCTCGAGCATGGGTGTGTGATGTCCTTAGGTTAGTTAGGTTTAAGTAGTTCTACGTTCTAGGCGACTGATGACCTCATAAGTCGCATAGTGCTCACAGCCATTTGAACCATTTGACTTCTATGACATATCTTGCTTCATACACCTTTAACCGTGGTGTAATCGCTGCGCCACTGATTCTATTTCTAGTCGGGGAGGTAATTCAGGTTCTTCTGGCATGAGTGTGTCCTTTTTGGTTTTCATCTTCTGGCCGATATTTAAGCGCGGAGCTTCCGGCTATGTGTGTGTTGGTTTTTTGCTTCGGGCCCTAGAGGTCGTGCTTGTCCGTAGTATGGGCGTAGGTTGTGTTGTTGAGTCTCGCAGTGACTTTTACGTGGAGTGTTGGTTGCTTGCGGCGCCGTGTTATGATATAAGAAGTGTGTCGGGGCCGGACTGGTGGTAATGGCCTCTAATGTACTAGCAAGAGTGTATGTAGTGCGACTAGATGCTGGATGCCTATGTACGCTATGTGGAGTCTCGTCGCTTGCTGCTATTAACGGTGGGCACCCGCTATTTTCTTTGAAGTGGCATTGGTGATCAATCTGATCGTAATTTGTATTCACAGCTGGAAAGAGTGTTTCACTCTGATTATCCACGCTTGATTCCGGTAGATATATAGTGAATAGTGGTGTTCAGTGAATAAAGCACTTCCCAGTGAGGATAGTATTATCGTGAGTAGTGTGAAAGCAGCATTCTGGCACAGTGTGCAGGCCATGTTTCGTATTAAGACAGTGGGTTTCTAATGTACTGTCGCCTCGGTTCGAAGGGGCGTTACCTTCGTGTCTTGTATTATAGTTTTAATATCCTAGTTTGGCAGGCCGTAAACTTCTCCTGACTTTATACTCTTTAATGGGGGCTGCTTGTAAGAATTTTGAATTATGAACTGTAAGAAATGAATCATTTTCCATGTCATTTATTTGAGATTTCCCTTGGAATTAAGGGCGTAGAATTTAAAGGGTTCAGAAACTTGAAATTAGAGTGTTTTGTATTGCCTCTTTTGGTTTGGTTGTCTGTGCATATTCTTTTAAAAATGGACCAGTGTACTATTAGCGGCGGGTGTGTTCCGGATTGACAGATACAGGCGGCGGCGCCTTGGGCGAAATGTGTTCGGACGCCGTTAGCTCGGCCACCTAAGTTTTGATGACCCTCCACGCTACTTGGCTGTATCCAGTCAATGTCGTCGCTCGCCCCAGTAGTTAACAGAAGTTGAGTACTTCTCCCTCGCTATTATTTGGCGATTTCACACGTAGGGTGTTCGAGTTGCACCAAGGTGCGTCCCCTATTAATAGTAATTGGTTTCTCTTGCGGTCAGGAACTTACTCAAATTCCATAAAAATGGACAACGCTTACCAATTTTTCTTTTTGAGTCATCAGTCTTCTTACTGGCTAGATGCGCCGCGCCACGAATTTCTGTGCCAACCTCTGCATCTCAGAGTAGCAACTGCAACGTACGTCGTCAGTTAACTGGTGGACGTATTCCAATCTCTGTCTTCCTCTACAGATTTAGACCTCTGCAGCTCTCTCTAGTAGCATGGGAGTCTGTCCATCATGTCTTAACATATCTGTTATCATCCTGTCCCTTCTCCTTGTCAGTGTATTCTACATATTCCTTCTCAGTCCAATTTTCAACATTCGCCTGTAGCACCACATCTCAAATGCTTCGATTCTCTTCTCTTGGTCAGGAATTCCCTTTGTTCAGCGCTGGTCTGCTTCTGATGCCCTTCTTCCTCCGTCCGTCATTGGTTTTTTGCTGCCTAGATAGCAGAATTCCTTAATTTCATGTGCTTCGTGACCATCAATCCTGATGTTGACTTTCTCGCTATTCTCGTTTATGTTATTTCTCATTACTGTCGTGTGTCTTCGATTTAGTCTCACCTTCAGTGAGTACTAATTCCAAAAACGATAAGCAGCTTGATTACACTGCCTAAAGCAATGTACAGGAAGAGTTCAAAGGTCCTACACGGTTTTGTCACGTTTACGTGGCCACCGCATGTGCTCGACGTCAGCGTGCGATAACCACTCACAAACGGCAGGCAGCAGCATTAACATAGAAGGGGGGGAAAGGGGGTGGAGGTGGGACGACGACATGGAAATCAGTGCAGTCGTTGTCGTAATTGACTATTATGTGTTCAAAATGGTTCAAATGGCTCTGAGCACTATGGGACTTAACATCTGAGGTCATCAGGCCCCTAGAACTTAGAACTAGTTAAACCTAACTAACCTAAGGACATCACACACATCCATGCCCGAGGCAGGATTCGAATCTGCGACCGTAGCGGTCGCGTTGTTCCAGACTGAAGCGCCTAGAACCCTTCGGCCATAACGGCCAGCTATTATATGTTCATCTCCCATTGCGTATTGTATTACCCTTTCAATATCCTCATATACATTACATACCTGTTCATCTTCAGCTTGCGACGTGGGCTTATATACCCGAAATATCGTTTTCGGTGTAGGTTTGCTGTCTATTCTGGTAAGAATAACCCTATGACTGAACTGTTCACTGTAACACGCTGTCTGCCCCACCTTCCTATTCGTAACGAATCCTTCTCCCGTTATACCAATTTCTGCTCCTGTTGATCTGACCAGAAATCCTTGCCTTCTTTCCATTTCACTTCACTGACCGCTACTATATCTAGATTGAGAATGTACATTTTTTTCACATTTTCTAGCTTCCCTATCACGTTCAAACTCCTGATGATCCACGCCACTATTTGTCGAACCTTATCCTTTCGTTGGTTATTCAATCTTTTTCACATGGTCACCTCCCCATTGACAGTCCTCTCTCGGAGATCCGAATGGGGGACTATCCCTGATCATTTGCCAAAGCAGAGATCAAGGTGGCACGTTTTAGAGTACGGGCCACATTCCCTGTGGATACAAGTTATGTGTCTTAAGTCGGGTGGTTTCCATTGTCTTCTGCATCCTCACGTCGTTGATCATTGCTTATTCTTGAGCCTCTTTGACGAGGCTGTTGGCAGAATGAAGGTGACTTCTTAAACCGGAAGTCTTCGGCCGCAAATGCAGATTATTTATCGAAATTTAGTTGGTGGCGCGTTCCGGACCCTGGAATACGTTCTTTTCTATTGCTAACCGACGAGGCCATATTTCCTTTTCGCTTAAAGGCAGCGGTTACCTGAACCATATGCTTTTATTATTTTCATTTTTTTGTTAACGCATTTTGTTGGATTTATAATATGAGATTAACAATTTTTTCTTGTATGAGCTGAACAGTATAACCACAAACCTCAACGACGTAGAATGTTGTAATAAGTAGCGCTCTGTCGAAAGTTAAACAAAAACTGAGTTTAAAAAACCCAATAAAATTGAGTGAAAAAGAAATAATTCTCCAACTCTTCTTCAAATTTTAATTAATATCTTTCGTAAATTAAAGCAAATCCTGGTACACGTATAGCGTTTAGGTGAAGTTAAATTTCAAAAGCAACCACTTCAGTGTCATACCACAAATAATATATCTGTAGTCTTTAAAGCTATTAAACTGAATGTTATTGTGGCGTAAAACAAAGAAAGAAAAATACAGCATATGTCCAATAGCCCCGCTTCTATGTCCTCCGGATAAGTCTCCTCGTAGGCATATGGTATCGACCGATTTTCGTCTTCCGTTCGCTGTTTCATCGCATCGATAATTTAACTTCTACCCTGGACGTTCCAGCTGCTCGGAGGAGGGGGGAGTCTTGAAACGGACTCCATAGGAATGAAATACTATCAGTATTTCGGATTGCTCGCGAACTTCAGATGTCCGAAATAACAGCCACCATCTTCATATAGATGAGGCATACCGGCCAAGGATCTTCTTCAATGTGGGTGCTCTCACATTCCCCGAACTCTTACGGGAATCGTTAGATTGACTGCAGCGAGTAATGAGTATAGCGAGCAGGGACACTACAATTGTAGTGTGTGGACAATAAGTTGGCAATATGGGTCTTACGGGGAGCGTGGCAGAGGTAAGTCCCTGCAGTCGCACTATGCGAGGTGTCTTCGGAGGCTCAGACGGATAGAGCGCTTGCCATGTAAGTAGGAGAGCCCGGGGTCTATTCGCGGTCAAGGCACACATTTTCGACTGTTCCCGATGATATTCATCAATGCCTGGAGGCAGGTAAAGGTTTGGATTCCATTGTAATTTCATTCTTCGAGAGCTGCATAATCACCAATTGTATCTGTTCTTTTGGACATGTCCGAAAGAACAAATACCAACTTCATGTAGCTGTATGTTGTGGAACGACTGGGAAATGTGCTGGACCGCCACTGGCGCCATTAGTGAAACTGGTACTGGTTCATCTTTTAAGATTCCTGTCATACAAGTATGATGTCTCCACAGTTTTGACATTGTGCTGATTTATAGTGCTCGATCCAGAACATGCCCAAGACCAAGTCTACCCCTGCTAAGAGGAAGGGTAAAGGCCTCGTATCTCACCAAGGATCCGAACGCAGCCAGTATGGCCGTGCTATCATCACCTGCATCGGGAGTACTCGGGCAAGGTGCGAAATTCGTGACGCCAGGTAGGTGGTAACGTGTACGACCCGTTGTACCATATCTAATGACCGTGTGATGTTGCTTTTGACGCCACTCCGGATTCATTGTAGTTGTCTCTTATAGTTGTAAGCTGCTGTGCGACATGTGTCATAGGTAAAAATATTCCCTAGGCATTTCAAGGAGTCCATGACCCGTAAAGGTGCTACACATTCTTCCGTTAGTCCAACAACATTAATATTCATCGCTACAAACTTGACCACATTTATACTGCTGCCAATGGCATCTTTATATCTGCGTACCCATTTTAAAGCCACACTCACACCATTTTCATTCCGCACTATCAGCACCAGATCATCCGCGTATGATTTGCACGTAAATGTGTATCCCTCCAAAGTCAGTCCTGTCAACCGGTGCCGAAGGCCGCAGTGTAACTGGTCGAGAGCCAGTGAATATAATGTTTATATAAGGGACATTATTTACTGACAGATCTCGCTACGAGATTTTGTCGTAAGTTCATTGACGAGCACTTTGGAGCAGGCATTGCTGAGTAGCCGCATCACGACAGCGAAAAATTGCTGTGGAAACAGCATGTGTGCCAGGATTTCCGCAAGATAAGTATGGAGTATTCTAACAAAGGCTTGACCAAACTCAATCGACGCTAGTGCCGCATAGAGGCGGAAAGTCTTAAACAAGCGCCGTCTAGATGTTATGTTCGCCGAGTGAAGTTTGATCGAGAAAGATAATTTGCGCAATACTCTTTCGAAACTAATGATACTTAATATTTTAATGTCGTAATTAAGGACTGCCCGTGGTCTGTAGTCGCGCGTCCGTGTACCACCCGAGGTTTTTCGTACCGAGATTATCAGCCCCTCCACACAAGCCAGTAGAAGGGACACGTCAGGAGACATTAACTCGTGACAGGTAGTAGTCAAATGGTTCAAATGGCTCTGAGCACTATGGGACTCAACTTCTGAGGTCATCAGTCCCCTAGAACGTAGAACTACTTAAACCTAACTAACGTAAGGACATCACACACATCCATGCCCGAGACAGGATTCGAACCTGCGACCGTAGCGGTGGCGTGGTTCCAGACAGTAGTGCCAAGAACCGCTCGGCCACTTCGGCCAGCTGGTAGTAGTCCATAGTGATGCTATCATGTAGCTAAAGGTCCTATAGAATTCCACAATACATTCACCGCTCCCCTAACAATGGCTCACATCTCTTCCTCCTCTGTAATCTCCTCCATTAGTTGTGCTTCCGCCTCCGGTTCAATGGTGCTGACAATCGAATGTGTAACTTGGCCCCCATATCGGTATCCATTTCAGTGTATAGTTGAGTGTAATGTATAAAGACGTTCATAAGAACCTTCAACATTGCAGCGTGTCAGCAGTCGTTGGTTAATATATTAAAAAACTAGAAACCCGCCTCGACTGTGAAAAAAACACCTAGTGTTTACCTAGGTTTCGGTGTAGATAACTACACCTTCTTTGGAACAATAAAACCCACAAGTGCCTAAAAAGACCGTTGTCAATTATTAAAAGAACACCATGGCTATATATTTATAAACGGAAAAAGGGGAACACAAACAGTACATACGCACAAAGTCAAAAACCGTTACTTACTGGTGTAACCTCCACCTCACACCGGCTTATGTTCGATGGGTCATGACCCGCGATACACTGCAGCTACAAAAATAAATAAATGTATAGCCATGGTGTTCTTTTAAGAAGTGACAAAGTTCTTATTAGGCACTTGTGGGTTTTATTGTTCTGAATAAGGTGTAGTTATCTACGCCGAAATCTAGGTAAGCACTAGGTGCTATTTTCGCAGTCGAGACGGGTTTCTAGTTTTTTAATATAAAGACGTTGCCTATTTCTTGTTGCTATGTTAGATGTCTGCCATCATCTATGTCCACAGAATGTACCAGGGCTCTACGTCGTTCTTTGCTTTTGTTGATGATGTGATACACCGTCTGACGTTCTCCTCCAACCCGGTCTTGAGTCCGCGCCCTGACCACTGTACCTTCGAGGTGGCGTAGGATGATGGCCTTTGCTCGTTGTACCGCCGCTTGCCTCTCTAGAGAAGGCACTCGTTCGGCCCATTCCCGTGGCACCGTGAAATAGAAGTCCATCGTCTGACCTCGCCACACTGCCTGCTCTCGAACGTACGTCATCATTGCACGGC
This sequence comes from Schistocerca gregaria, assembly GCF_023897955.1. Taxonomy (NCBI): domain Eukaryota; kingdom Metazoa; phylum Arthropoda; class Insecta; order Orthoptera; family Acrididae; genus Schistocerca; species Schistocerca gregaria. Next base: position 296,816,000 of record NC_064920.1, read on the forward strand.
GCAGCGCCGTTTTGGCGCAACCCATCCACCAACTTAAGGTGCTGGGATACGACCAAAGGCGTCGCTTGCAAGTTTTCCAAACATCTTCAGTGGAATCTCGGCAAGCTGGGTCTCGCAGGTGGGCGACGTTCATGTTCCAAGGACCGCGGCTGCGCCACAGTGGCTGCCGCCGGACGGAGATCGTAAACATTAATGTCGTATCGTCAGTATAGGCTGCAGGCCACAGCTCTGCTTCCAGGAGGTCAGCGTTAAGACTGCGTACAACCGTGTACATTCTGTCGAGACGACTAGCGGAATGAGCCGTTGCATGGATGTAACCAGGAGAAGACAATTGAAATGCTCCCAGATGTAAACCTGTCCAGCCGATGCATAGTTCTGACCACGTTGTGTATCCCTGAAATTGATCATTCGGTGCAAGTACACAATTAAAATCACCGCCTAGGATTAACCGGCCTTGTCGACACTGGAATAGGGGCCATTGCCACTGCGACGAAGCCGGCATGCTCTCGTCTACTGTTTCTATCGAACGAAGCATAGTCATTGATGAGTGGTACATCAAGTGCTGTCATCGCTAAACCCATCGCCGATGGTAGATACGGTACATCCTCTGCTGTGATGCTTTCATTGAGAAGTATTGCTATGCCGCGGCCAGTTTAGGACGCTCCTTATATTTCGGATTCGTACCCGTACATGAAAGGAAATTCGTCGACATATACTTATTGGGGGAGGACGATGTCGATATCCCCTGCTTGTAGCATATCTTTCTGTAAATACATCTTAATCTGCGACCTATGTTGTTGATATTGATAGAGGCAAGCCGATATGCTTGTCTTCGTTCCGTCACATGTGCAAGGGCCGTGTGAGCTTTCGCCGTCTGCTGTTGTACTGGCACGTTACGTGACTACGTCTTGCTCGTCGTCGTTGGTATTAAGTCCAGCTTAGAGGGGCGCCGCCCCCGCCGTGTCAACTGTTGCGACTGTCGGTGGGTCCCCCTTCACAATTATCAGTCCAGCCTCCTTGTGACAATTTTTCCGTCATCCAGGGCTCTCCAGCTCCATCTCTATGTGTCTCCTCTTCTACTACCTGGGAGGGCAGTGAACTGCTAGTTTCTGTGCTTTTTCTAGCTTTTCAGGTCCCTGTTGACGTACTCTGGTGTCGAGACGGTGGTGTTCTGGATGGGAAGTCTATGGATCCACTGTGAGATGGCCGACTTCCTCGGGCTTGTCTTGATCGTCGCCATACAAACGTATTAAGGACTCCTCCGACGGAGTTAAACATCGTTTCTTGCGCCGTTTCGGAGATCATTGCTTATGTGTGTTTGTTTCTGTATACGAATGTGGGCGAATGTCTCTGTCGCCACTGCAGTCTAAAACGAAAACACCAAACGGCACTATCCGACTGTCGATGACCATTTGCTCTTCCGATCTCTGCACTGTTGGCGTCTGTCGGTACTGCGGCGGTGATTGAAGAGTTCTAGATAACAGAACGCTGCATGTCATTTTCAATAAAGAGAAGTCTTCCGAAGTAAGAGTGATTTCAGGTGTGCCGCAGGGGAGTGTCATAGGACCGTTGCTATTCACAATATACATAAATGACCTGGTGGATGACATCGGAAGTCAACTGAGGCTTTTTGCAGCAGATGCTGTGGTGTATCGACAGGTTGAAACAATGGAAAATTGTACTGAAATGCAGGAGGATCTGCATCGAATTCATGCGTGGTGCACGGAATGGCAATTGAATCTCAATGTAGACAAGTGCAATGTGCTGCGAATACATGGAAAGATAGATCCCTTATCATTCAGCTACAAAATAGCAGGTCAGCAACTGGAAGCAGTTAATTCCATAAATTATCAGGGAGTACGCATTAGGAGTGATTTAAAATGTAATGATCATATAAAGTTGATCGTCGGTAAAGCAGATGCCAGACTGAGATTCATTGGAAGGATCCTAAGGAACTGCAAGCCGAAAACAAAGGAAGTAGGTTACAGTATTCTTGTTCGCCCACTGCTTGAATACTACTCAGCACTGTGGAATCCGTACCAGATAGGGCTGATACAACAGATAGAGAAGATCCAACGGACAGCAGCGCGCTTCGTTACAGGATCATTTAGTAATCGCGAAAGCGTTACGGAGATGATGGATAAACTCCAGTGGAAGACTCTGCAGGAGAGACGCTCATTAGCTCGGTACGGGCTTTTGTTAAGGTTTCGAGAACATACCTTCACCGAAGAGTCAAGCAATATATTGCTCCCTCCTACGTATATCTCGCGAAGAGACCATGAGGATAAAATTAGAGAGATTAGAGCCCACACAGAAGCATACCGACAATCCTTCTTTCCACAAACAATACGAGACTGAAATAGAAGGGAGAACCGATAGAGGTACTGAAGGTACCCTCCGCCACACACCGTCAGGTGGCTTGTGTAGTATGGATGTAGACGTAGACGTAGATGTAGATGTAGCTGCTTGTCGGTGGTCGTCGCCGCAGCCATCATGCTCGTGTCGTCATCCACCGTCGTCGGCGTTTCGACGGCACTGTCCAGTTGGGGTGGTTTTACTTTCCAGTGGGGCGTCCTTCCGGAACACATTAGGATATTTGTTGCTGCTGTCGGTATTTGTGCAATTCTTCGTTGGAGACACGCTCGCCTTCCTGACCACAATCAAAGGAAGTTTCGGCTGACCACCGTAAATGGAGCTTCCAATTGTGAGGCAAGAGTCGGCCTTTAGCTGTGGTGAGGCGGTCGCGCCTTCTTTGCGTCTCGCCTGTTGTGCTGCTTGCGCGTTTGTTTACTTCTGTGTAGCGGCTTGCCTCTGAGTCCGACTTCCTTGACCATCATGATGTTTTCTTACCGCCAAACCACGATCAAATTAACGTTTCCATTAGATCAAGAACGAACGAAGGCGTATGAAGTTGAACGTTTTATACGGAAATGAAATACGTCTCCTGCCACATGACGTTCTCGGGATACATTTTTCGATCCTCAATACCATTATTTTGGCGAATGACGATCTGTGACACGACGTTGTGTGGCTCCACGTTACAGATCTCAAGGTTCGGTACTGCGACGGACGTATAGGGATTGCAGTGGTTGTTCACGCTGGTTTTGGCCCCCGTTACGGGTTTTCGAACTCCAGTTTGAAGCACCGTCGGACGCTGTGATGGCCGCTTTAAACCTCACGGAAACGCCGTCACTCACGTTGATGTAACGTAACATGTGCTCAATGATGTCCGTTACATAAGCACCGAATTACGGAAACACGTTCCTTTCTACTTGTTTATTGTCGGCAGCGGGGCTGCCGTCATGCACGATGGCCAGCCGCGTACCTTTTCAGGTTGTGGCCAGGAAGGCCATGTCCGTTCTGAGTGCCTCCGATGTAGACTGGTTCAGACGCCGAACGGAGACGTCGCTCCTCCTGCGGCGCCCACTGGGTTACCTCTGTCTTAACGTCTGCTGCGGTGCTGCCTGCTACGCCCCTACGCCCCCTGTGAATCAACCGGTACCAGTGTCGGCTCCCCCTGACGATGCGATTGAAGTTTCGTATGTCTCTTCTACACCTGTGCCGGAGACAGTACAAATCAACTACGACCGTCAGCAGGCATAATCTGTCTGTCCCGACCCCATGATTGTTGATCATACACCTGTACCTACGCCTTTCTGCCATCTGGCCACATGTTGGACTATAGCCGCCCGCCATCCGACACGGAACAGCTCGATAGGAAGCAACGTTCGCCGAGGAAATGGAAGCGAAAACGCCGTACCCCTTCTGATGATTGCGTTAATCGGAATCTGCACAGGACGACGATGGTGCGCTGTCCTCTGAAGCCCTGACACCTGACGACGTGACGTCCTGCCCTGCCTCCATCTCCAGTAAGCTACGAACTCGGGACACCGACTTTCACCAGAGTGCGTCGGGTGCGGTATTCCAATCTCCATCTTCCTCTACAGTTTATACCCTCTACAGCTCCCCCTACTACCATGGAAGTCATTCCATGATGTTTCCACAAATCTCCTATCATCCCTTCATCCTATCCCTTCTTCTTGTTACTGTTTTCGATACATTCAAAAAAATTGTTGAAATGGCTCTGAGCACTATGGGACTTAACATCTATGTCATCAGTCCCCTAGAACTTAGAACTGCTTGAACCTAACTAACCTAAGGACATCACACAACACGCAGCCATCACGAGGCAGAGACAATCCCTGACCAGCCGGGAATCTAACCCGGGAACCCGGGCTCGAGAAGCGAGAACGCTACCGCACGACCACGACCTTTCCTTGCCGATTCACCTCAGGACCTCCTCATTCCTTACCTTACCAGTCCACCTAATTTTCAACATTCGTCTGTAGCACCACATCTGAGATTCTTCGAATGTTTCGACTCTCTTCCGGGTTCCCCACAGTCCATGTCTTATTGCCATACAATTCTGTGCTCGAAACGTACATCGCAAATTTCTTCCTCAGATTAAGGTCTATGCTCCATACTAGTAGACTTTACGTGGCCAGGAACGCCTTCTAACCAGTCCATCACGCGTTATTTTGCTGCCTTTGTAGAAAGATCCCTTAACTTCGTCTACTTCGTGATCTCCGATGTTGATGTTAACTTTATCAGAGTTCTCGTTTCTGGTGCTTCTCATTACGTTAGTCTTTCATCGATTTAGTCTCAATGCATATTCAGTATCAATTACAGAGTTCATTCAACAGATTCTCTAATTCTTCCTCGCTTTCACTGAGGATAGCATTTCACCAATAAATTTTATCATATATGTCCTTTCACCGTGAATTTTAATTCCGCTCTCGAACCTTACTTATTTCTGTCGTTTCTTCTTCGATGTACAGTGAAAGACTACGTCCCTGTGAGACACCCTTTACAATTCGAACACTTTGTTTTTGGGATTGCAGCCTTGTTATTCCCACTCGGTTCTTGTTCGTATTGTATATAACCCGTACGTCCCGTTAGTTTGCCCGTATATTGCTCAGTATTTTGAATTCTTGCACCCTTTGAAATTGTCGAACTTTTTCTTCCATGTGGACAAATTCTGAATACGTCTTAAATTTCCATCAATCGCAACATCAGTGCTGCCTCCCTGTTTGCTTTACCTTCCTAATGGCAAACTGATTGTCATCTAACAGATCCTCAATTGTCTTTTACATTTATGTCATCGCCGTCCGCTGTGGTCGAGCGGATCTAAGCGCTTCAGTCCTGAACCGCGCTGCTGCTACGGTCGCAGGTTCGAATCCAGCCTCGGAGATGGATGGGTGTGATGTCCTTAGGTTAGTTAGGTTTAAGTAGTTCTAAGTCTAGGAGACTGATGACATCAGATGATAAGTCCCATAGTGATAGTGCCATTGATGTCATCAATTTGAATATATGAGCTGTTGAGCTGATTGTGCTATAATTCTAGAACTTGTCTGCTCTTGCTGTCTCCAGAATTGTGTGGATGATATTTTTCCGAAAGTCTGATGGCACATCGCCAGTCTCTAGTATTCTGCACTCCCACGTTAATAATCATTTTGTTGCTATTTCCCCGAATGATTTTACAAATTCCGACAAGATTTTGTCTGTCCCGTCTGCTTTATTTGGTCTTAATCATTCCAAAACTCTTTTAAATCAAGCTCAATCAAAATGCATCAGTATGTGCCGTGATCAACCTGATCTTCTCACGATCCCTATAGGGGCGACATTCAGGGATTCGTAGCGTATTTAAAGTCGGTTCTTGAAACTCTGGAAGTATGCTCTGTAGTTATTGTTGACGATTAATGTATCTTCATTTGTATGCGAAACATATCTGTGACGTTCTCCCACGTATCAGGCAAACCTGTCACCATTCGTGCTGCCCTTCTTTGAATACGTTCAATATCCCCAGTTAGTCCCGTTTGCTGCGGGTCCCACACAGCGGGGCAATACACTACTATGAATCCCACGAGTGATCTGTATGCAAACCCTGTTGTGGGCCGATTGTATTCCCATCCTTTTTCCACTATACTCCACATGATACTAAGAGCGACTGTCCGTCGAATACTTAAGATAACAATAAGCTGATAAATCTAAATTTATCTTCATATTCCACCAAAACCTGAGCAGTACTGCCATCTCTACCCCTCCTCCGTTATAGTTAGTAATCGACATTCACTCATACTTGGTGTTCTCTTGTAAGCTTTTCAATTCATAAACACTTGACGCAGAGCGGGGTAGCCGCACGGCCTGAAGCATCTTGTCATGGTCCGCGCGGCTCCCCCCGTTGGAGGTTCGAGTCCTACCTCGGGCATGGGTGTGTGTGTGTTGTCCTTAGCGTAAGTTAATTTAAGTTAGATTAAACAGCTTGTAAACTTGTAAACCTCAGCACATAAGACCTTACCACAAATTTCCAAATTTTCCAAAAACCTCACAATAACTGGAAAACGCATGCTATGTAGCCTTCCAGCCAAAAGAGTGAGGGTACAGCAGAAGCAAGAAGCACTAGATTTGTAGACGGTTCGTAACTGATGTAACCGAGCTGTTGTGAGTGCATTGCTTTTATAGCAGCAGGCAGAGATTCCTCGCACCGAATCTATGGTTCCCCACGACTGTGTGCCCATACATAAAGGTAACTGCAGACAACAGCATACGTTAATTCTAGTTACGTTAATGAACTATAGTGTAATATTTTGTTTCAGAAAGCTTAATTACTCCACAGACTCAAAGCACTATAATGGTAAAACCCGTCGCGGCTTCGGATCTCTGTTTTGTAATGGTTGGTATTTCCATCCTGAATTCCACCAGGTAGCACGAGCTCGTTACTGCTGTAAATGAGTAGTTGATAGATATTTTCCATCTCCATTCAGGGGCTAATGAGTTCGTCGAGTTGCATCACGTATGGTTTCACAGTGTTATCAAATCTATATGAAGTACCCTTTTATCGGTTACTGCTTATCTGGAACTCTAGACTCCCTACAAAAATTTGATGGTGAGTACATAACAGTGTCCCTGCCCAATGGTACTGTTAGTTACGTAGAAAAATGTTCGAAAATATAACTTTTCAATCAGTCTGACGTTAGGAAAAGCTTGTAATTAATCTTGTCGACGAGACTACATCATACAATACTATTTATGAAACTGTAGTGTAGTCGAAAAGAAATTATAGTAAACAAAAGGATTTATTAAAACATGTTTGACAATCGGAGAGGAGCTGGACTTAGTCACATCGTGTGTTATATTCAGATCAGAAAAGAAAAGACATTTATAAATTTAAATTAAAATGCAATGTGCGCCGTATTAGATAGGCTTTTTAATATAACCATCTATTATTCTACTCCACAATTCGCACTACTTATGTACCACCAACGTTGTTGCGTTGGGGTGGCTTGCTTGCGTCTACAATGCAAATAGCAGTACCATAGGTGCTACTACCACATCGGCATGATCGCTAAAGACTGGCAGTAGACTCTGCAGTAGCTGAAGAACGAGAATATTGTTGACTGACTAATCTGGCTTTGTGCTACACTACTAATGCGGACGGCCGAACTCGGGAAAACTACCGCCATCGCAGATGGTAATCGAAAAGTCGCAAACGTCAATGAGTAGTCACGGACATTAAGTCTTTTATTTCATGTCGGCACACACTTTAGTTATGACATATGACCAATTCGGTTACACTATTCAGCACTAGGTCCACGAGTTCTTTTTGACATGTGTGAGGGAGGTTTGTTATTGGATTCTTCCGTTTAGCTCCATAGGCAGAAGTCTGAATTCTTTACATCGGGAGAATGTAGACGTATAATACTTATATATCACCAACTGGAACCAACATTAACGTTCATCTGCTTCAAGAGATAAAGTAAACTGTGTTATGTTTTGGTACATACCTCTGTTCGTTGTAGTTTGAAGAAAAAATGCCCACAGATCGACGACGCCATACTGCACACCACACAACAGTTCAAGGTATTTTCACGAAAGACATGTCGATTTTCTTCTGTTTTCACTATTTACTTACGAATAAGGTGAAAACACACTTCACCAATGACGAAATCACCGTCCAGTTCTGCGAGTCCATGGATGTCAACTAATGGCCGAGGCTATGTACAGTGCACTAGACGGTAGACTATAGAAAACTGGTGTTGCACAAGTACCCTCCTCAAACGCTTGATGGCAAACCATTCCTCATTTAATGTACGTGAAGGTGGTCGGTCTCCCAGTTGCTTTCTTTTATGCATTTGATCCGCATCCCCAGAAACGGACGATAACTCTCGTTATTTTTGAATTGCTCAGGACTGCTGGAACTGGATACGACCCACGATATGAGTCTACAACACAAGGACACAAACCGCAGGCAAAATTCTCTGCAGGATTGAAAACTCGTTACTCTCGGGATAAGAACATGTTTAAGAAGCAGTGAATACTACATAATTTATGTGACCTGTACCTCCTCTATTGTCGGAGGCAGAGTACCGTCACTTAGAGAGCGTCACCAAATTCCGATCCCAATAGATTTTCTACTCCTCTGAATGAAAGCGGAACTTGTGCACTACACAACTTATTCCTGTAGTTACTGGTCATCTCAAGACCAGTATCTGCTCACTTCTAAAATTCCTTCAGTAATGAGTAGTTTCGTATTCAGAACCCAATTTCCACCGTGTCAAACCTAATGTGCACCGAACTGCGTTTTATATTTGTAGTACAAATTTTATTCCTGCGAATTTTGAGGGTTTTTGTTAAATTCAACAGTAACACCGGAGTTTTAGGTTCTCCCAAACTTCTTTTTGAGTTTTGAAAGCAAATTTCGAGAAAACAGAGCTTTAGTTACGAAACATTATTTCTCTGTCGATTAGTACTATCTCTGTGAGCTCACGTCCATTCGACTATCTAGCTGTTGACTTCAAAGTTCTATGAGCCGCGAAACCTTGAGAAAACAAGAATGTCACTGTCGGAAGAACTACTCCACTATTGAGGTTGTTTTTTTTTTTTTTTTTTTTTTTTTTTTTTACGTATGCGAAGTGTAGTAGCAGAAGGAGAACCACTTCCTTAGGACTGAGCGGACTTATTCTTTCCATCGGTTATCTACCGTTGACATTCCGGTAACATTTTCATGATATCTGTGTTATATACACTCCTGGAAATTGAAATAAGAACACCGTGAATTCATTGTCCCAGGAAGGGGAAACTTTATTGACACATTCCTGGGGTCAGATACATCACATGATCACAGTGACAGAACCACAGGCACATAGACACAGGCAACAGAGCATGCACAATGTCGGCACTAGTACAGTGTATATCCACCTTTCGCAGCAATGCAGGCTGCTATTCTCCCATGGAGACGATCGTAGAGATGCTGGATGTAGTCCTGTGGAACGGCTTGCCATGCCATTTCCACCTGGCGCCTCAGTTGGACCAGCGTTCGTGCTGGACGTGCAGACCGCGTGAGACGACGCTTCATCCAGTCCCAAACATGCTCAATGGGGGACAGATCCGGAGATCTTGCTGGCCAGGGTAGTTGATTTACACCTTCTAGAGCACGTTGGGTGGCACGGGATACATGCGGACGTGCATTGTCCTGTTGGAACAGCAAGTTCCCTTGCCGGTCTAGGAATGGTAGAACGATGGGTTCGATGACGGTTTGGATGTACCGTGCTCTATTCAGTGTCCCCTCGACGATCACCAGAGGTGTACGGCCAGTGTAGGAGATCGCTCCCCACACCATGATGCCGGGTGTTGGCCCTGTGTGCCTCGGTCGTATGCAGTCCTGATTGTGGCGCTCGCCTGCACGACGCCAAACACGCATACGACCATCATTGGCACCAAGGCAGAAGCGACTCTCATCGCTGAAGACGACACGTCTCCATTCGTCCCTCCATTCACGCCTGTCGCGACACCACTGGAGGCGGGCTGCACGATGTTGGGGCGTGAGCGGAAGATGGCCTAACGGTGTGCGGGACCGTAGCCCAGCTTCATGGAGACGGTTGCGAATGGTCCTCGCCGATACCCCAGGAGCAACAGTGTCCCTAATTTGCTGGGAAGTGGCGGTGCGGTCCCCTACGGCACTGCGTAGGATCCTACGGTCTTGGCGTGCATCCGTGCGTCGCTGCGGTCCGGTCCCAGGTCGACGGGCACGTGCACCTTCCGCCGACCACTGGCGACAACATCGATGTACTGTGGAGACCTCACGCCCCACGTGTTGAGCAATTCGGCGGTACGTCCACCCGGCCTCCCGCATGCCCACTATACGCCCTCGCTCAAAGTCCGTCAACTGCACATACGGTTCACGTCCACGCTGTCGCGGCATGCTACCAGTGTTAAAGACTGCGATGGAGCTCCGTATGCCAAGGCAAACTGGCTGACACTGACGGCGGCGGTGCACAAATGCTGCGCAGCTAGCGCCATTCGACGGCCAACACCGCGGTTCCTGGTGCGTCCGGTGTGCCGTGCGTGTTATCATTGCTTGTACAGCCCTCTCGCAGTGTCAGGAGCAAGTATGGTGGGTCTGACACACCGGTGGCAATGTGTTCTTTTTTCCATTTCCAGGAGTGTAGTTTCTACAGTGTCTTTTGCTCGTTTCAATGTTCATGATACGTGCCACTTTTGCTAAGAGCAAAGGCCTTTTCCGCTCAGCGTAAGTGACCAGTTCCCGCATTAGAGGATGGTGGCCTTCGTACTTCCGGAGTAATGATGACATCTCCACCCCCGCGTGTTGGCGGACAATCCATCAGCCAGACACTGCAGCTGCCTCATGCATCACACCTGTTGCTTCAGACCTCGGTTCCGCCATTCCTCGATGTATCACTGTCCCTGAAAACAGAGAGATAAATGTATATTTCCGGTACACTGTGCATTAGTCAGTATCGTCCTGTGTATATGAGAGAATACACGGAACTCAGATTTATACATAAAGCTCAAATTTAGCAGATGTGGTTGTACAGGGAGCTAGCAGTTAAAGTGCTTCTAGATTTATTTTGAATAACTAATGGGTGTTATTATTTTTTACATTAATTGCTAATTTCGTCTGGGTGCATGAATGCGTGCGTGCGTGCGTGCGCGCGCGCGCGCGCGTTTGTGTGTGTGTGTGTGTGTGTGTGTGTGTGTGTGTGTGTGTGTGTGTGTGATCGCAGGACGTTTACTCGTTTTAAAAGGTCAAAGGTATGAAACTGCAGCAAATAGCCTACAGTCATTAAGAATTGCTGTTCTCATAAACTCTTTATGCGAATTAATTTTCTCGGTTCCATTATTTTCGTGGTTAGCAGATCGTATTAACACAACAACTTACTCAATGCTTTTGTGTTCGTTTCAGTGATGATACCAATGATTCTATTTCTTTATAGTAGTATAGTAAGGCCTCCTGAGATACCTTTACTTATCAGAAACGAGTTTTTCGTTTTTAGTTCCCTCATTGAATCATTTTTTCCTTAATTTGTAAGGAATAACCGCCTGAAAAAGCGTGCTTTATATTACGCAAAATAATCAGTTAAGTGACCTGCGGTGTAAAAGGCCTTAGCACGTTGAAACAGGTGTGTTATTTATTGAATAGTCAATCAGGCACTATAAAGATTTTTCAGCACTTAGATATATAATAGAAAGTCGTAGAAATCTGCGTAATCAGAAAACTTGGGTTTCGCGGTCAGCTTAGTTATCGTAGGGGAGCAAGAGGCTCTTAGGTACACTGAATGACTCAATTTACATCAAAAATATTTTGAAGAATCAGCCTCAGCTGCCCTATTTTCTAGTCTTTAACAGGTTTAAACTAAATTAATCTAGCCTTCTTCAGCAGCATAAAATTACTATAACATGCCAGAGTGACGCACAGTCAACATTAAAATTAAAACCTATAGCACCGTGGTACCATGTCGAATTAAAACTACTTCACTGAAGTCCAAATTTACATGAAACCTCTTGCGAAGAGCTCAGTCGGTTTTCATTTTCTTTCAGAGTATAGGGTCTCTAGCTCAATCATAAAGTATCCGCGGGTGGGCAACTTCGTTGCTGAAGTTAATGAGGCCCTCTAATCCGGCCTAAAACTGAGCATTGAGGTGGCTCTGTCGATTTGACTCGCATTGGATTCCTCGATCTAGTTGGCAGGGTGCGCTTTGAAAGTTACAGCATAGTGCACGTGAATGCTATTTAAAACATTCAGTTGTCAGACTAAGTATTGGAGCTTCTAATTGCACTCAGAATTCCGAGATCTCTGAATGAAACTTTGCTAGTTTGCTTACCAAACTAAAATTAATTCCCGTAATTAATCATCAAACAACTCATAAAGTGATTCATAGCCCAAGACACCTCGCGCCCAGAAGCTGAAGAAACCATAGATTGGGCAGTGTAATATCTCAAAGGAGACGCAGCCTGTTTATAAAATACAGGGTGGCGCACGACATGTGTTACCAATTGTTTCTTTCACAATTTACGACGCACATTAGATATCCCGCTGCGATCTCTGCAGCAGTACCAGCAGATCTTTGAAAAACAAATGAGTTACGAAATGACGTGTAATTCACGATACTGCTGCTAGTAAGCAGCAGTGGGTGACAATGGAAGACAGACGACACAGCAACGATCGGCAATTGTGTTACTTTTTCATGAAACGGAAAGCCTTGTTGTGACTCAGAGGCGTTTTCGACAACACTTTAACACACGACGGGTCCCTTGCTAGAAGACCATCCACAGGTTGTACGCAAAATTTGCACAGGAAGGAACAGTATTGGAAGCGAAGCGACTTCGGCCTAAGCCTGTTCGTTCGCCGGAAAGCCGGCCGTTGTGGCCGAGAGGTTCTAGGCTCTTCAGTCCGGAACCGCGCTGCTGCTACGGTCGCATGCTCGAATCCTGTCTTGCGCAATGATGTGTGTGATCTCCTTATGTTACTTAGGTCCAAGTAGTTCAAAGTCTAGGGGACTGATGACCTCAGATGTTAAGTCCCATAGGGCTCAGAACCATTTGAACCATATTTTCGCCAGAAAATATTGAAGCGGTACGAGTTGCTGTACAGAGAAGTCCTGGGACGCTCCGTTCATCCCATTCTTAAAAGTGACCTTCATATGTACCCATACAAGATATCCTGTGCACAGAAGCTAACTGAAGAACACAAGCAGCAGAGACTACTGTTTGCTCAGTGGGCGGAGGATAGGGAAGAAACTCTCAACAACGTTTGGTTTTCAGATGAGGCGCATTTTCATTTAGACGGTGTGGCTAACAAACAAAATGTACGCTTTTGGGCCACTGAAAACCCACAAGTGCCTCATGAACGATAACATAATGCTCCGAGGATTACAGCGTGGGCAAGAATTTCCAGCCACGGAGTTACTAGACCCTTTTTCTTTGAAGAAACTGTGAACAGAGAACATTATTTGAGCACGCTTCGCAATAGCTTCATTCTACAGTTTCTTACTACTGCCTTGCCCTTCAACACGTAGTGGTTCATGCAAGATGGAGCAAGGCCACAAACTGCAAACACTGTGTTGGAGTTTTTACACGAGCATTTCGACATGCGAATCATTTCACTCAGGTGTCCAGGTCGCTTCAATGACAGACCATATTGACCCCCCCCCCCCCCCCCCAATTGTGACTTTTTTCTTTAGGGGTACCTAAAGGAAAAAAATTTCCCGAAACGTCCACGTGATGTAATGGAGCTCGAAGACTTATTCTTCAAGCTCGCAGTGAAATTACGGAAGACATGTGCCGTATGGTAATCACTAACTTCCGTGTTCGTTTGAAGGACGTTAGGAAACGAAATGGTGGACATAGTGAGAATGGACGGCTCTTCATTGTAGTATACGTTCCTTTCAGATTGTATTGGCAATAAAGTTTATATTCAAAAACAAAATGGTAACACATTTCGTGGGCCACCCTGCAACTAGCTCAGCTTTGCCAGACGGAGAAGCGTTTGCTCAAGCATGAAGAGTATAGGGTCCTGGATTAACTGGATTCTGTTCCGAACCGAATTCACACTGAACAGGTTTAATTAATTCAGATTATAAGTAGACTGATTTTACTAAGCTACAGAAAAAATTATAACAGTTTTGGACTTAATGATAGTCTTGTTAGGGTTCCATACCTCAATTAAAAAAAACATTTAAAGATCCCTTTATCGTCTTTCTGCTTCACTGCTCAAAACACATTTTGTTAGGAACAGGTAGACGCATCCAGTTGGCATTTATGTCACATATTAAAGAAATTGAGGAGGATGAGGGAAGAAAGCAAAGAAAACAGAAGAAACTAATGATCTCAGCTACATCGGGACTTCGTGCAAAATCAGAGGCGACGAGGGAACATTTGTACCGGACTGGACTCGAACCCGGGATCTCTTGGTTACTACGCAAATGAGTTAAGCACTGCGCCACCTGAAGATAATGTTTAATGCAAATGCACGGACCATCCCGGCACACATAGCGCCACCAATCCGCAGTCCCTGTCAGCATCCTCCATGTCGCGAATTTTAGTTTCCCGCTGGAGATCGAAAGCAAACGTGCATCCGCACTGGAGGTTGTGGATTCATTGCCCATATAGATGATTCAGTGATATGAACGAGTTGTGTCCTTCTTTCTCTCTTTCTCTTTTCTGAGCCATCAGTCTTCCGACTTGTTTGATGCGGCCCGCTACGAATTTTTCTCCTGTGCCAACCTCTTCATCTCAGAGTAGGTTTTCCTTCCCACGTCCTCAGTTATTTTCTGGATGTATTCCAATCTTTGTCTTCATCTACAGTTCTTACCCTCTACAACTCTCTCTAGTACCACGGAAGTTATTCCCTGACATCCCTTCTTCTTTTCAGTGTTTCCCATATTTCCATTTTCTCTTCGGCTCATTCCTTACCCTATCAGCCCACCTAATAATCGGGATTCCTCTGCCGCACCACATCTCAGATGCTTCGACTCTCTTTTGGTCGGGTTTTCCGACAGTCAGTGTTTCACTTGCTGCAAACGTACATTATAATAAATTTCCTCCTCAAATTAAGGCGGATGTTTGTTAGTAGTAGGCTTCTGATGGCCAGCAATGCCCTTTTTGCCAGTGTTACTCTGCATTTTATATACTTCTTTCTCTGTCCGTAATGGGTTATTTTGCTGTCTAGAAGACTTCCATCACTTTATCTATTTCGTGATCCTCACTCAAATTTTCTCCCTGTTCTGACTTGTGCTGCTTCTCATTACTTTCGTCTGTTTTCCATTTGCTCTCAGTCCATACTCTGTACCAATTACGCCGTTCATTTCATTCAACAAATTCTGTAATTCTTCTTCACTGTCATGACTAAATCTTTCATCTTAAATTTCAGTTCCTCTTGAATCTTTCTTTTATTTCCATCGTTGCTGCTTCGATGTATAGACTGGACAGTAGGGGGCATAAGATTACATCCTTTACAATCCGGACACTTCGTTCTTGTTCTTGCAGTCTTGTTGTTCCCTCTTGGCTATTGTACATGTTGTATATTACCCGTCTCTCCCTATAGCTTCCCAAAATTTTCCTCAGGCTTTCGAACATACTGCACGCTTTCACATTTTCTAACACCTTTCCCAGACGGACAGATCCAATGAACGTTTCTTGCTTGTTCTTTAGTCTTGCTTTCATTATCAAGCGTAACATGAGAAACGCCTCTCTTGTGCCTTTACCTTTCCTAAGCCCAAACCGAAACAGGTAGTCAAATAAAATAAAGACTGAAATTGCGGTTGTCGTTATTTGTTTTTGCGAGTACATTACTTGTATTTTGGTGCACACCGTTTATCGCTGTGCAGCAGACGTGTTCGCAAATGTACCCAACAACGTCGTTAGTTACGATTGCAGTGGCCAAGGCATCATCGAAATTGAGCTTTGGCTGGACAGAAACATTTTGCTTGGACTTGGATGGTCGTTGGTCTCGTTCCGATTTTCTTTCATAGTGGAGAAAGCTCTAAATATTGGAAATTTGTGGTAAGAGCCTATGGGGCCAAATTGCTGAGGTCATCGGTCCCTAAGTTTCCAACCTACTAGAAATCTAAATCTAATTAACTTACGGTAAGGACAACACAAAAACCCATACCGGAGGGAGGACTCGAACCTCCGACGGGAGGAGCGGCGCGGACCGTCACAAGGCGCCTAGACCTTGCAGCTACCCCGCATGGTGCTCTAAATACACGGATATAGTGGAAGACGTGTTGGGAGTGGGGAGGGCAATATAACGCAGTGGGTGGCCTTAATCTCGGCTTCTATGGGACCCAGTAGTGATCGAAGGCACCATAATACTTGTGGACTTTGTGGACATTATTGAAGACCACCTTGATATCCTCCTTGAAAGTGATGGTATCTTCCAGCAGGATACCTTTCTTGTGCCGCTGTACCTGGATCGCGCTGCAGTGGTTCGAGGAGTATGATGGTGCCCTCACGTTGATGTCTTGACCACCAAACTACGTATGATCAGAACCCCGTCTAACATATCTGGGACTCTATGGGACGTCTTCTTTGCATAAAAAAAAAACACCGCCTCGCAATTGCGCAATCGAAGGGACCTGTATACATCTGGTGTAATATACCACCTTTAACATGTAAAGGACTTGTCAACTCCATGTCAGACAGAATCAGTTCTTTACTGCCTTCCCGAGATAGAACCAGACGCTATTATGCATTTCATGGTAACGTTTTGGCGTATCAGTCTCTGTATATTTGAAATTAAAAAAAAAATTAAATTAAATTATATCCCCGAATTTCCTGGCAGTTACTCTCGCTCAGTGAGGTAGATGCTCTGGTGGTCTTCCGAAAGAACAGAGACCATCTTCATTCACCCATTGGTGGTGGACTTAAGTGATATAAGTAATATCCGTGTATTCAACGAGGCAGGGCCGTTAGTACCTAGCGATTAGCGTAACTGACTTTTATTATTTATCAATTTCTAGCTCTTCCGTGGCTTATCGTATACTGTACATGATATAAAGGATTAAAATCGGAACATCGATACTGTCAAGACCTCCTGAACGGGTTCTTTCAGCTCAGAAATGGTTTAGGGATTATTGCTGTACCCCTTGTCTTTAATATAGCCTCACAAAAAGGAATCGCATCTGTTCAGATTAGGAGAATATGGCAGCCAATCGAGGCCCGTGCCAGTGGCCTCTGAGTATTCCAGAGGCGGAATGCGGTCCCCAGCGGGCTCCGCTAGGCCATCAAACACTCTCCTGGTTCGATCTGGGCCCTGTATGAATCACATCTTGTAGAAATCACGGTTACTTTGAATAATGAAGATGAAATAACCTTCCAAAACCTGCGCATGAGATTCTCTAGTCAGAGTGATGATTATTCCGTGACTGGACATTGCACACCACACAGTCACCCGTCTACATCTACATGACTACTCTGCAATTCACATTTAAGTGCTTGGCAGAGGGTTCATCGAACCACAATCATACTATCTCTCTACCATTCCACTCCCGAACAGCGAGCGGGAAAAACGAACACCTAAACCTTTCTGTTCGAGCTCTGATTTCTCTTATTTTATTTTGATGATCATTCCTACCTATGTAGGTTGGGCTCAATAAAATATTTTCGCATTCGGAAGAGAAAGTTGGTGACTGAAATTTCGTAAAAAGGTCTCGCCGCGACGAAAACCGTCTATGCTGTAATGACTACCATCCCAACTCGTGTATCATATCTGCCACACTCTCTCCCCTATAACGTGATAATACAAAACGAGCTGCCCTTTTTTGCACCCTTTCGATGTCCTCTGTCAATCCCACCTGGTAAGGATCCCACACCGCGCAGCAATATTCTAACAGAGGACGAACGAGTGTAGTGTAAGCTGTCTCTTTAGTGGACTTGTTGCATCTTCTAAGAGTCCTGCCAATGAAACGCAACCTTTGGCTGGCCTTCCCGACAATATTATCTATGTGGTCCTTCCAACTGAAGTTGTTCGTAATTTTAACACCCAGGTACTTAGTTGAATTGACACCCGTTGAGGGTGAAAAGACATCTCGATCGTCAAATGCCGATTCTCAGTCCTCAAAATGCACCAATTTTGCTTATTGACAAACGTATGCAAATGAAAGTGGGTTTCCTCGCTAAACCAAATCATGGTAATTCCCACCACGTCCTGCGGTCAACCGTGTAATTTGAACATCTTAACGCAAACCATTTAAAGTTATGACGATTTTATTTCATATAGTTCAATAATTGTCACCCTGTACATTTAATACTGCTAAACAGGAGAGTCCTATCTTTTATGTTACCTGAGCCATACTGGAAAAAGTCGAGTACTCTATCCCGCACTTAATATACTTAATGCTAACAATAACCGCGAAGAAGAAAAAATATATCTTCGCACATCCATATTTAAGCTGAATGAAGCTGGGACACAGCTGTTATAATTTTTATTAAAAATGAAATTATTCCAGTTGTACTTAAGATTGTATATTTACTTCGCTACTAGTTTCGACGTTGCGTCAACGCCATCTTCAGGCCCGTACACTTTGATAAAATCAGTTGTGTGTGGCTCAGTCTAGCAGTCCTCGTTGAGACCAACACTTGTTCCACATGGATGGCGCGCAGTAAATAGTAAAGAAGGTGGCATTGACGCAACGTCGAAACTAGTAGCGAAGTAAATATAAAATCTTAAGTACAACTGGCATAATTTCATTTTTCATAAAAATAAAGAATAGACAAAAATATATATCTCCAAGTATCTATTTTCGTAATTTCGCTTTTCAAAGTAAACTAGCCGTAAGTAATTGACCATCGCTTGTGAAGGAGTGGCCGGTTATAAGAATGAAGCTGTGGAGGTTCGAGTGTAGCACAGGCGGCAATTTCTTTTTACCAATCGTCTTATGGATTCTTGGGCAGCATTGGTTCTTGCTTTGGGCCGCATACTCCTTGCGGGCTCCGTGTTGGACACTCCCGTCTTGTGTACTGCACTGCCTCCATTACTATTTCTGTATGTGGTTCTCACACAAAACTGTAAACATACCGCATGTATGCAGTATCTCCGGAAACTTCTTCGAACGGGAAAATCTAGTAACGTACTACTGTTACTTTATATGGTTCTTAGTTTTTACGCATAGCTCAATGAGTAGGTGTCACTGAAACACCAGGCCGAAGCGCTGAGTGGTGTCACTTCTTTTCTCTGACCTCCTTTCAAACCGCTCGTAGATCGTCAATTCAGCAAAAACGGATACGCCGCCTGGCAGCTTCTGTGGAATGGTCCGAGAGGGTATGCTGACACGGAGCCTGCCTGCGCGGTACTCATTCTCGTGGACTACCTAACTGCCATAACGCTCTACGACAGCAAGCGAGTGTGGCCTCCAGCGACTGTACCGTGAATGTGCCGGACGTGACGTGTCGCTCGGTGTGTTGCAGCAACAGCAGCGGCGGCGCCAGCGGCCTCCCCCGCTGCCCTCCCCCGCCGCCCACGCACCCGCACTGGCTGCAGTACCCCGGCCTGCCGCCCGCCGCCCACTACGCGCTGGGCTCCGTCCTGCTCGCCATCGGCACCGCCGGAGTCCTCGGCAACGCCCTCGTCCTCTTCGTCTTCACCAGGTGGGCTCTTTCCGACAGTTACTACGCCTTTAACCCTAGGACCCCTAAGGGGAGGGCGGGTCGTTGAACCCAAAATTTTTTTATGTTCCCTGCTTTTGCCCAAGTAACTTTCACACCACATATTTCCTTTGAGTTATTGTTTGTTGGCTATTTTATGACATGTTAGTGTCAACATATTTTATAGAAAATTCCTGCTTTGAAGGAAAAAATAATTAAACTTATAATGGGTCCAACAAACCTTCCCATTAGGCTTCCATGCTATAGAAAACTTCCCTTAGTAGGATTTCGTATTTCCCACCTCTACAACAATGCAAGTTTGTTTCTTGTGGGTTGGTATTCTTGATATTCACAACAATCGGTTTACTTTCAGAGGAAGTGATTGTTGATGGCAGTCAGTTGTAATTTATCTTGTAAACTTGCAGTGAGTTAGTGCAGTTACCAACACATAGGCCTCCAGTAACTTTGGTGTCCTACACAGCAAAAACGAAACCAAGTAAAAACTCACTGATGTTGTCAACAATGCACCACGATAAAGGCATTGTTGGAGGAGAGAAGAATAAAACTGAGATAAATGCATACCACTGATCAAATGGCGCGTATGTACACCTGCAAGAGGCGAACAAAGAGATGGCCTCTATCTGTATTTTACTCTCTCGACATTTGTGCTATCAATGCAACCACCATATTCATCCAGTAATATCCCAGATGGAATAAAAAGAAACACAACAAACAGAAACTTTATCTTCTGCACGCTGGGATGGAACTAGTGAAATTGCAGGTAGAAGAAAGGAGTGCCAATGCCAGAGGGTTATCTAACCAAATTGTTCAATCAATGGAGACTATTCTACAAAATAAAATCAAAGAAGTGACAACAAAAGCACGTCAGCCTCCTGCAGGGACCGGTCGGTGCCGTATTTGTGTAAGAAAAGCTAAAACAAAGAAGCAGAAGTACAACAATCTAAGTAAACCAAAACAGTATCGTGGACAGTATCATAAACATATGTGTAACACACATACAGAAAAAAATTTGATGTGTGTCTCTTGCCTTGCCTTGAAGTTGAGGACTTATAGTAGTCTAAGGTATATGACCACATCAGTATTTTATATTGTAAGATGTCAATATTTTGTTCACTCAATACAATATTTATAACAATTAACATCATTTATAAACCAATGCCTTAGTTGAAATACATAAACCATTTTGAAAGTTGTAATTTTTTTGTCAGTAAACTTATTTAATACCTGCAGGCTAGCCGACCCCCCCCCCCCCCACCACCCCTTAGGCATCCAAGTTAGAAAAAAAAGGCTTGGGCGTCCTAGGGTTAATTGCCACGTATTGTAGGGGTATTTTACGAAGTCCATGAAACATTTATAAAAATTGATGTAAGTAAATACCTAAACATAAAGTAACAAATTACACAATACGTCAAAGATAGATCTTAAAGTTTGTTTTGAACCTTACGGGCTCAAGGCAGCTCGGGAAACCGCCAGAAGAGGCACCACTGACAGTAGTTGCTGAAAATGGTGGCGAACCAGGCACAGAAAACGATCTTTTCACTTCTCACTTATTTTTTGCAACAATTAGCCCGTTGAAAATAGGTAGCGAGTGTGCAAGCAGCTTTTCACGCTGGCCGGGGTGGCGAAGCGGTTCTAGGCGCTACAGTCTGGACCGCGCGACCGCTACGGTCGCAGTTTCGAATCCTGCCACGGCCATGGATGTTTGTGATGTCCTTAGGGTAGTTACGTTTAAGTAGTTCTAAGTTCTACCGGACTGATCACCTCAGAAGTTAAGTCCCATAGTGCCGAGTGCCATTTGAACCATTTGAGCTTTGCGCTGTATGTTTCCTTAAGGCACGATGAGGTTTCAAACAGCATAGTGAAGCGGTACAAGAAATTGTGCGAGGACGGGTATTTGTGCGACGTAGTAGGTTCATGCCGACCTGGCGTGTCAGAATACACAGTAGGCTGTCTACTGGACGTGTTGTTGCCAACTTACAGAAACTCTATTTATCTAGGAAATGCAGAATTGAATATAACTAAGCCAATAGCGTGAAAAATCCTTCGAACCTTTCGAGAGTGAAGCAATACAAGTAGGAGTTACTGCAAACCATAATCCAAGACGACAAACTGTTCCATCTACAGTTCTGTATTGATAAGAAGAACCGTCTTGAAAAGCTACTTCTCATCTTTCGAGAAAGGTTAAGAACATAATTCACCACGGAATCAATATGCAACTGCCGAACACGTTCGAAATTCCCAAAAAGTGAGCGTCTTCTGCACCGTGTCCAAAGAGGTTGGCTATGGGCTCTTCTTCTTCGCTGAGGGAACTGTCAATAGTCTCACCAGTCTAGACATGCCGCAGTTGTGGCTGATGCCAAATTTATAACTGATAAGCAACAATTTCAAGTTTCAACAAGATAGCGGCACTCCATGTTTCCACTAATTTGTACGAGACGGCGCCACGTCCTTGGATTGACTGTGTGGCACCGCTGACCTGGTGGCCACCGCAGCCGTCGCATCTGATGACTTGGTTTGTTTCTTATCGGGTGACATCAAGGATACCGTTATTGTTTCATCTTTCCCACCACAGGACTTCGAAGACCTGCGATACTGCATCCCAGCAGCCGTTCTAACCGTCACTCTGATTTTCTGGGTCGGGTGTGTGCACCATTGAACTACCAATTAGATACGTGTCGTATGACAAACGGTGGAAAGATAAATTTTCAGGAGGTGATGCCCCGTAGCTCTTATATAATTGAAAAATGCGACATTACTTTCCTAAGCAGCTGGTGAAATACTTTATATACAAAACCAGTTTCAGTCATTTGCCAGTCATTAGGTTCATTAAAGTATTCACAGCATTGACGATACAATGTATGTTACTAAATGATAACATTGTATAATTTTTACACCTGACGTCAATGATGTTATATTTCGCCTGACTTGATGCCGTTAATGCGTTTATGAAAGTAATGATGGTCAGACGAATGAAATGGTTACATAAATGAAAGCGGTAACATATCGTTTTTCTGAGGTTTTTCAGAAGGGTGGAATCTTTACGAGTATCCTAAAAAAAAAAACTTTGAGGGTATGTCGATAAAATTCTTCTGGAATGTTGACCGCACATAAATATTGTTCGACGTTTCGATCACTATTGTAAGCGACTAAAAATTTTATATACATTTTAAGCGGTCAGCAGCCCACAAGAATTTTTTTGATAGTGACAACCGCCGCGGAAGCCTACCCGTGAGTGTTTGTCTTTCTCATATTGTATCATTTTTATGTTATTTTTGGCTGTTTATCGGTACAGGCTCTAAAAATGTTTCAAGTTCTTTATATTTACTGTTCTCTTTGATACTTTGTCGGCAATAAGTGAAACGAACACTTCGAGAATATCGACATGCTAACTCTGTTCAAATTATAGAGCTTGTATTATCCAACAGGGTCGGAAACACGACAGTTAAATGCTACTTTCGGAGGACTCTTCTTGTTCTGTAATTGTCAATTAAATTACTGCATCTTGCACATTTTGAGGATATAAATGTTATTCTGCAATCCACCGTGCTTCGTACTGTTCAACCCACGACTGCTGTGTGTCACCGGGAGACATTGGTGACCTGAAAGTAATATATACGACGACAAAAAGTGCCACCGCTTATAACAATTTTTTGTTGACTAAACATGTTGTCAGTTTCAATAAGCCCTATACCTCTCTAGACAAAGATTTTGTCTGCAAGTAGTAAGAAGCTAGTTACTGTTCAAGGTTCCTACTAGAGTGCTCTAGGTACTTCAGAATATACCGCCTCATCAAACAATTGAAGCAGCCGGAAGACATGGTCGGAAGTTAAGGTATTGTGTATTGCGTATTTAAACTTAGGACCTAGAAACGATGGAGAAGCTTCGTTCCGCCATAGCCCTCAGTGGTTCACAGCAGTCCTCCCACCCTACCGCCGTCCCACACCGAACACAGGGTTACTGTGCGGTTCGGATCCCAGTGGAGCCTCGCGGGATTAGCCGAGCGGTCTTGGGCGCTGCAGTCATGGACTGTGCGGCTGGTCCCGGCGGAGGTTCGAGTCCTCCCTTCGGGCATGGGTGTGTGTGTTTGTCCTTAGGATAATATAGGTTAAGTAGTGTGTAAGCTTAGGAACTGATGACCTTAGCAGTTAAGTCCCATAAGATTTCACACAGATTTGAAGGTTTTTTGGACTCCAGTGGACAGGCCGGGAACGTCGCGTACCAGACGAGTGTAACCCCAAATGTTTGCGTGGTAGAGTAGTTATGGTGTAAGCGTACGTGGAGACAGTGTTTGAGCAGCAATCGCTGACATAGTGCAACTGAGGGAGAATACGGGGAACCAGCCCGCCTTCGCATAGATAGATGGAAAATCTCCTTAAAAACCATTCACAGGCTGGCCGGCACACCGGATCTCGACAGTAATCCGCTGGGCGGATTCGTGCCGGAGACCGAAATGCCTTCCCGCTCGGGAAGCAGGGCGTTACAGTGCACGGCTAGCCGGACGAGCAAGTCAAGGTAACTTCGCACATATACGCACCAACGGCAGGTATGTACGCCATTAGTGTACAATTCTATGTGATGGATAGAATTGCCACCAGAGTGAGGTGTTGTTGCTCGTATTTTGAAACTGGCCACAAGTAGCCTCGACCGCAGAAAGGTTTCTACCTATATTAACAGGTTTCGGTCAGTTTTCGGCCGTCCTCAGGTACTCATATCTTAATGGTAGGCGGAGGCTAGCAAAAGGCGTAGGCTGCCTTTAAAACCGCAACACAAATGTTGATTGGTATCCCTGTTTATTCAGTGATGAATTCCAGTTATGCACTAGCCGGATGGCCATCGTAGGTGAGAATGGCGTTGATCTGGGGACAGGACTCCAATCTTCCAGTAAGTGGCAGGTCGTAGTTATACATTCTGGATGTTCATAAATTTTTAAATTTAAGTAAGTTTGAGGGTGCAGAATAGCTTCTGCTGTGTAACAATTAAGCTTATCAACATATTTATACAACTGCAGCCGCTATCAATAATAATAAGAATAATAATATTAATAGCATAATAC
The DNA here is from genome assembly GCF_023897955.1 of Schistocerca gregaria. Lineage (NCBI taxonomy): Eukaryota > Metazoa > Arthropoda > Insecta > Orthoptera > Acrididae > Schistocerca > Schistocerca gregaria. The sequence continues at coordinate 296,840,517 of NC_064920.1, forward strand.
CAGTAATAATACTAATAGTAATAGTAATATGCATAACTTTCCCTTGTCTGAAGAAGGAAGAATCCTTTTTGTGGAATTTTGTTGTTTTCTATATAATTAAGTTCAGTTTATGGCAAGTATGAAATAATACACTCCTGGAAATTGAAATAAGAACACCGTGAATTCATTGTCCCAGGAAGGGGAAACTTTATTGACACATTCCTGGGGTCAGATACATCACATGATCACACTGACAGAATCACAGGCACATAGACACAGGCAACAGAGCATGCACAATGTCGGCACTAGTACAGTGTATATCCACCTTTCGCAGCAATGCAGGCTGCTATTCTCCCATGGAGACGATCGTAGAGATGCTGGATGTAGTCCTGTGGAATGGCTTGCCATGCCATTTCCACCTGGCGCCTCAGTTGGACCAGCGTTCGTGCTGGACGTGCAGACCGCGTGAGACGACGCTTCGTCCAGTCCCAAACATGCTCAATGGGGGACAGATCCGGAGATCTTGCTGGCCAGGGTAGTTGATTTACACCTTCTAGAGCACGTTGGGTGGCACGGGATACATGCAGACGTGCATTGTCCTGTTGGAACAGCAAGTTCCCTTACCGGTCTAGGAATGGTAGAACGATGGGTTCGATGACGGTTTGAATGTACCGTGCACTATTCAGTGTCCCCTCGACGATCACCAGAGGTGTATGACCAGTGTAGGAGATCGCTCCCACACCATGATGCCGGGTGTTGGCCCTGTGTGCCTCGGTCGTATGCAGTCCTGATTTTGGCGCTCACCTGCACGGCGCCAAACACGCATACGACCATCATTGGCACCAAGGCAAAAGCGACTCTCATCGCTGAAGACGACACGTCTCCATTCGTCCCTCCATTCACGCCTGTCGCGACATCACTGGAGGCGGGTTGCACGATGTTGGGGCGTGAGCGGAAGACGGCCTAACGGTGTGCGGGACCGTAGCCCAGCTTCATGGAGACGGTTGCGAATGGTCCTCGCCGATACCCCAGGAGCAACAGTGTCCCTAATTCGCTGGGAAGTGGCGGTGCGGTCCCCTACGGCACTGCGTAGGATCCTACGGTCTTGGTGTGCATCCGTGCGTCGCTGCGGTCCGATCCCAGGTCGACGGGCACGTGCACCTTCCGCCGACCACTGGCGACAACATCGATGTACTGTGGAGACCTCACGCCCCACGTGTTGAGCAATTCGGCGGTACGTCCACCCGGCCTCCCGCATGCCCACTATACGGCCTCGCTCAAAGTCCGTCAACTGCACATACGGTTCACGTCCACGCTGTGGCGGCATGCTACCAGTGTTAAAGACTGCGATGGAGCTCCGTATGCCACGGCAAACTGGCTGACACTGACAGCGGCGGTGCACAAATGCTGCGCAGCTTGCGCCATTCGACGGCCAACACCGCGGTTCCTGGTGTGTCCGCTGTGCCGTGCATGTGATCATTGCTTGTACAGCCCTCTCGCAGTGTCCGGAGCAAGTATGGTGGGTCTGACAAACCGGTGTCAATGTGTTCTTTTTTCCATTTCCAGGAGTGTATTTAAGTTTTTGCCATTTTTGTGTAAGTGAGTTTTTCCTGTTATTTTTTTAAGTTTTTTCGGACAAATGCATAAGATCGCCAATTCATGCACTAGTTAACGAATTACCTGCCAGGCTGAAAATCAGGCATTCTTACGTAGCACGTATACAACAACTTACGTCTATTATACACTTCATTGCTAAAAGCTCGCTTGTAGTCACGCTTGTTTGATTTACTTGCTTTCATCACTTTCTCAGGCAACAGATTCGTTCTTGGAGGCCCTACTTCCTACACGGCTGACTTTCTTTGGAAATTTTCTTTTCTGTTAGCGCTTAACACAGATTCAACATTGTTCATCTTCACACTGCACAGGAAAACAGATTCCTGCACAGAAAAACACAATGTGCCGTTTGCAGAAATTATTAAATTCATGTAGTGCTATCTACCAACAAAGTCACTTGACGAGAATACAAATGAGGCGCTGAAAGCCATAAGGGCCAAAAGCACGCCGTCTTCGACCCTCCACATCTATGTGTGTATCAGAGAAACCTGTGAGACAGCTTCTCCTGAATGTTCGAATAATACGTACCATGTGGGCCTCCAGTACAGGGAAACCTGACCCATCATGTGATCAACAGATCTCACAAGCTTGGATAAATGCTACAGTCTCACAATCCACGGTGATGTGCTTTATGATCGTCAGCACCTCAAATGGATTACAGTATGATAAAACACAAAACATACTATATCTCATTCAGAATCCTACAAAACTTTTCTAACAGTATAACCACAACATATACTGATGCTCGATCTAATTTTACTATATTGGGAGTGAATTGGCGTATGTATGAAGTGTACTACCGCCTAGCGGGATTTCTGCCAAGCGAACATCGACAGAAGTCTGCTGCGGTGAGCTACCACCTGGTGGCACAAACGTAAATCTGTAGTTGAGTGGTAAGGGCTAGAAGAACAGCATCTGAACTTTCCACATCTTATATCAAATCCTTATGTATTTGGCCCGTACGGAAGTAATGTCACGCCAGTTGTGCATGCGCAGACGCTCCTTGAAACGAGCACAAGTAAGTGAAGGTGTGCTCGCGACCCTGATGCCAAGTTTCACTGAGCGCAGAGGAGCAATGCAGCACAGCGTGGTAGATTTAGTGCCATGTATTTCAGATTGCGGCATCTACATTGCTTTTTCTTTGTTTTTTTCTGTTTATTCGAGACATCAGTTTTAACTACATCTTCAATTTCTTGCTAGATGTATTCCAGTTTCTGTCTCCCTCTACAGTTTTTAACTGCTACAGCTCGCTCTAGTACCATGGCGATCATTCCCTGATGTCACAACAAATGTCCTACCACCCTGTCCCTTCTGCTTTTCAGTGTTTTCCACATGTTCCTTTCTTCTCCGATTCTGCGCCGAACCTCCTCTTTCCTTACCCTGTCAGTCCACCTAATTTTTGACATTCGTCTATAGCACAGCATACAAAGGAAAATAATCAGTAAATCCGCATGGTGTCAAAAGTTATGGTCTCGTGTGCTCTTGTGCTCTTACACAACATCCGCCACTGCTTCCAATATTCTGGAGAGGCACAGCACTATTACTCACAGCGTCATGGCGCAGGGCGCTGTCGGGTACCACTCTAGGTCACGGCTGACAGTGGATGAGGGAATTACGACAGCGCAACAACACATCACTGACCCCTGCTATCTCCTGTTCTACCTCTCACGCAAAAGTATTAGGGTGCCATTTTTCAACAGGACAATGATCGCCTTGATATGAAAGTGTGTGTATGAACTGACTGCGTGGAGATACGTCTGGGGCCAGCAAAGCCGAGATGTATCCCCAGCAAGAAATGTGTGGGGCCAACTCAGATGTCGACTTTGCCCCTGCGCCAGTATCTGGGATATCAAAGACGTGTTACAAAAGCTGTGGGCCAGCGTGCCTCAGCCGGCCGTAGTGGCAGTGCGGTCCTGGGCGCTACAGTCTGGAGCCGAGCGACCGCTGCGGTCGCAGGTTCGAATCCTGCCTCGGGCATGGATGTGTGTGATGTCCCTAGGTTGGTTAGGTTTAATTAGTTCTAAGTTCTAGGCGACGACCTCAGAAGTTAAGTCGCATAGTATTCAGAGCAAGAGCCAGCGTGCCTCATAAGAGCAAACAACGGCTTTGTGACAACGTCTCCAGCTGAAAGTTTTGCGCGCAAGCAGGCCGAGGGCTGCAACGTTAGAATAATAAGTGAGTCTATGCCACCAAGTTCATTGTAAATTTGACTCTGCTTCTAAATACTGTAATAACATGACGCGCCCTCTCAACATGTAAAGTCATATCTCGTTTCCTGCTTCCCTTCTGGGTGCTTCGCTTGTTAGGCAATATACTAAAGCATTGTACAATTAATACAGTACTATAATACCCCACTAACTGGTACGAAATACTGAGGTTCGATTTACCGCCTAGTACTACTTAAAAGCGAAATAAACCGGATGTGAGGCGGGAGTTTTACTCTTCAAGGCACCGTAGAGTTGTCTCAGGCAAATGGAAGGAGAGATATACTCTAATATCCTGCCTGTGTAGCCGGTACTTCTGGTTTGAGCGGCAACGTCTTCAAAGATCATCACGCTGGGATATTTGTAGTTCTGCTACACGAAATAATTTCCCAGACCGGCTGATAGGGAAATACAACTTTCTGACAGACCACTTGACTTTTTTAACTCCGGTTGTGGGTACTGTTATTTAAAATTATTCTGGCTGTGTTTATTGGTACTGACATCAGCTTAAGGTACTTGCAGTCGTAATGTTCCCTCTCCACTAGGCCAAGAGGTAAGCGCTATGCGCTTGCCTGCGTTATCCCTGGCAACGACACAGGAAATGTTACCGTTTTAACATTTTAACGAGGTGGTTTAGACAAGAATGGCGTAAGGAATCGCATACTGCTTTTTTTTTATTTTTTTATTTTTTTTTCGTCCCGCAGTCGTCTGACTGGTTTCATGCGGCCCGCCACGAATTTCTTTCCTGAGCCAACTTCTTCACCTCAGAGTAGCACTTGCAAACTACGTTCTCAGTTATCTGCTTGATGTATTATAATCTCTGCCTACCTCTACAGTTTTTCTCGTACACAGCTCACGCTAGTACCAGTATCATGGAAGTCAATCGTTGATGTCTTAACAAATATCCTTTCATCCTGTTCCTTCTCCCTGTAGGCGTTTTCCACATATTCCTTTCCTCTCCGATTCTGCGCAATACCTCATTCCTTACCTAATTTTCAACATGCACCTACATATAAAATGCTTCGATTCTCTTCTGTTCCAGTTTCCACACAGTCCATCTTTCACTGCTACATAATGCTGTAATCCAAACGTATATTCTCAGAAATTTCTTCCTCACATTAAGGCCAATCTTTGATATTAGCAGACTTCTCTTGGCAAGGAATTTCCTTTCTCCCAGTGCTAGTCAGGTTTTGATGTCCTCCTTGCTCCATATTTCGTTATTTTGCTTCCTAGATTGTAGAATTCCTTACCTACATCTGCTTCGTTATCATCAACT